>NC_137774.1:175687487-176337487 GCF_963455305.1 Plecotus auritus
TCGTGTGTGAATTGTTTCAACCCAAATGACCACGGTGAGACGAGACTGCAGGTAAATGGCTGGCGTGGAGGAAAGGCTATTTGGAGTTCTGCAAATATGTACCGTGTGTCTGTGTGAGCTCAACTTTTGATCTGAGGTTTCTATACGAGTGTAGTTAACATCTTTGATCTCGGAGTGAGTGATCTAATCTGCTGTATAACTTAGCTTTTTATTGATCCGTTCTCATGCTAAGCAAATCAAGTCTCACTTTTATGGGGCAGATTGGGAAAGATAGTAAAGCTGCCTCTGAGGCAGCAGTTTGGATCTGAGCAATAACAGTGAAAGCGAGAGATAAGGCTTTTATGACGCTGCCAAACTTCTTCGGAGCCCCGTGTCATTAAAGAGGTATGTGTCATTGGCCACAGATATTTATTTTACTAGAGAGCTGCTTGCCACCCATTTGGAAGCCATGGAGTATATTTTCTACTGTCATAGAATGTGTTTCTTGTCCAGGTGCTTATATTTAATAGTGCCATTCGGTGCATAACGTAGAATCCTTTTGGAATGAATTATTTATTCTGATGGAGCGCTGTCTGCGTCTCCTTGATTTTCTTCCCCTTCAATTGAGTATCAAGAGCCACGGAGAAGGGGTTTATGTTGGGTGGCCGCTGTAACGGTGGTTTTCAGAAACCATGTTTAAGGGAATAAAAAGCCAGTAATATGGTTTGACTACCTTCAGTTGTCCTCGACAACAGGATTTCTGCTCTTGCAAGTGATATTTTACCACAAAATGAAAAAAAAGATGATGCAAAAATGGATGTCAACTAAGTAATAGTGACAATATTCCTGGTGCTCTAAGAACACTTTTTCTGCTGCAGTTGGAACAAAGAATTCACAACACACAGACGCAGAAGTGGGGGCAGTTGGAGACATGACGGGCTGTGATAACAGCAACAGAAACATGTTCGGGCAGCATCTGACATCTCCATGCGTGTTGTTAACATGATAATGCAATATTAACTGATTATAAAAAATACACACCACAGACAGGACTTGTTATTGTGTGACATACAGCATATATGGAAAATTTCAGAAAAGAAACAAGTTTTACCATAATTCCAAAATTCAGAGGAAATTACCATTAGAAATTTAACGTTTTAATTTCTGTTGATTTTTAAAATGGGAAAATCTCTTTTTGTTTGTGTAATACAAAACCAGGCTGCACACCATATACGCTATTTGGCCGGTGAGCCTTCATTTACTGACACCTGGGTTAGTCTTTTGTCCATTTTTATTGGGTTATTGGTCATTTTATTATTGACTTGAAATCTTTATATATTTGAGATATGAGTCTTTTCCAACTATACTAATAAAAGCATAATATGCTAATTATACTGGACGTCCTTCCGGACGACCTTCTGGACAAAGCCGGGCCTGTGAGAGAAGCCTGGGTCCCAGCTGCCTGCTGGCGGCCTGAGGGAAGCCCGGGTCCTGGGTGCAGAGGGAAGCCGGTGCCGGCAGCCGGGGGAAGGAAGGCCTACTCTTGCGTGAATTTTGTGCATCGGGCCTCTAGCAGATATATAAAATAGGAAACCGGCCACATACTTAAGGATATTATAGCTTTCTTATTGGTATTGATATCGATTTGGTTCATAGATGAACTGGGTAAGATATTAAACTTGCACCATTTATTGCAACTTCTATAAAGGTCTGCCACATGTTCTGTTTTAGTTACTACACTTATACTAGAAAAGAAAGTGTATTCTGCATTTAGGGTTGTACTCTATATAATAAAAGCCTAGGCCAGCGGTCTGCAAACTGCGGTTCGCGAGCCACATGCGGCTTTTTGGCCCCTTGAGTTTTTAGCAAAGGCCAGCTTAGGAGTACCCTAATTAAGTTAATAACAATGTACCTACCCATATAGTTTAAGTTTAAAAAATGTGGCTCTCCAAAGAAATTTCAATCGTTGTACTGTTGATATTTGGCTCTGTTGACTAATGGGTTTGCCGACCACTGGCCTAGGGGACCATTACAGCAGAACGACCAGAACGACTGGTCGCTATGATGCGCACTGACCACCAGGGGGCAGACGCTCAACTCAGGAGCTGCTCCCTGGTGGTCAGTGTGTTCCCAAAGTGGGAGTGCCCCTCAGTCAGAAGCTTGGTTCACGGTCGGTGAGCACAGTGGCAGTGGCGGGAGCCTCTCCCGCCGCCATGGCAGTGCTAAGGAGCAGCAAGCAGGCAGGCGATAAGGAGTGAGGGGTCCCGGACTGTGAGAGGGCACAGATTGGACTGAGGCACCGCCCCCCCCCCCTGCAGTGCATGAATTTCATGCACCAGGCCTCTAGTGTTTTATAAACAAGAGCTGTGCTACATTGGTTGATATTATTGTTCAGATTTCTTCTTTTTTCACTTTTTGGGGTGACATTGGTTAATGATATTATGTAGGTTTCAAATGTACATTTCTGTGATACTTCATCTATATATTGCATTATGTGCCCACCACCCAAATTCAGATCATCTTCTGTCACCTTATATTTGGCCCTCTTTACCCTTTACTAGTCCCCTACCCTCTTTATATTCTTGATTTTTTTGTTTTAAAAAAGGTTCTATCAACTACTAAGGAGAGATGTAAAAACATCTAGCTATAAGTATGTATGAATACATTTATTTCTTCCTTTAGCTCCTCCTTATATTTCATGGTTTTGAGGCTTTGTTATTAGGTAAAACACATTTATGATTGTATGTTTTCCTAAAGAAACAACTTTTTAATTAAATAATTTGCCTCCTCATCTCTAGTAATTCTTAGTGTCTTGATGTCTATTATGTCTGATATTAATTTAACCATACTAGCTTTCTATTGCTGACATGTAATATCACAGGAGGTTTGATTCCAGGTCAGGGCACATATTTGGGTTATGGGCTCAGTCCCCAGGAGGGAGTATGCAGGAGGCAGCCAATCAATGATTCTCTTTTATCACTGATGTTTCTATATCTCCCTCTCCCTTCCTCTTTGAAATCAATAAAAATACACTTAAAAAAAGGGAATCAAATTAAACATATACTAGGTATACCAGTTAATATTGCAGATTTTTTTCAATCAATGGAGTTACACATATGTTGATATATATGCGATTTGATATGTATGCTATTTTGTTTTATTGACAACAAGCTTCAAAACTTCATATGTCAAAATTGCTGAAGGTGTTAACATCATAGATATTTCTACGCTTAAAAATGTCAAATTCGGGCCAAAAAAAGAACATTTGTGGCAAGTTTTAATTCATTACTTTATTTTGAAGAAAAGTGCTGCTGAAATACTTCGGGAAGCTTATGGTGAACATGCTCTATCTCAAGATATTGTGAATGGTGGTTTAAACGCTTTAAAAGTGATGATTTCTATGTGAAAGACAAAGAACGTCCAGGTCAACCGAAAAAGCTTGAAGACCAACAATTACAAGCATTATTGGATGAAGATGCATGTCAAACTCAAAAACAACCTGTAGAAAGATTAAATGTTGCTCTGCAAACAATTTCCAATCATTTATAAGCAATGGGAAAGATTTTAAAGGAAGGAAAATGGATGCCACATCAACTGAACGAAAGACAAATGGAAAACCGAAAAGTCATCAGTAAAATGTTGCTTCAACGGCAGAAAGAAAGTCTTTTTTGCATCAAATTGTGACTGGTGATGAAAAGTGGATTTATTTTGAGAATCCCAAATGTACAAAGTCATGGGATTAATCCAGGTCAACCATCAACATCGATTGCAAGGCCAAATTGCTTCTGGAAGAAGACAATGCTCTGCGTTTGGTGGAATCAGGAAGGTGTGGTGTATTATAAGCTTCTAAAACCAGGTGAAACCATTAATAATGATCGCTACTGACAACAAATAATCAATTTGAACCACGCTTTGATCATGAGATGACCAGAATTGGCCAGAAGACATGGCAAAGTGATTTTCATTCCTGATGACGCACCATCACACACTTCAAAACCAGTTAAAGATATGTTAAAAGATCTTGCCTGGGAAGTATTAACCCACCCACTGTATTCACCAGACGTTGCTCCTTCAGATTACCACTTGTCCGATCAATGGCACACACACTTCCTGAGCAGCACTTCAAAACGTACGAAGAAGTAGAAAATTGGGTCTCTGAATGGTTTGCCTCAAAACAAGAAAAGTTCTATTGGGACAGTATCCACAAATTACCTGAAAGACAGGGCAAATGTGTAGCTAGCAATGAACATTACTTTGAATAAATCACTTCTGATGTTTCTCTTGAAATTATCGTGTGTTTTTTTTATTACAAAATCTGCCATTATTAACTGGTATACCTAGTATATGTGTGTGTGTGTGTGTGTGTGTGTATACACATATACATATACATATATATATATTTACTAGTGGCCCAGTGTACGGATTCGTGCACATTGAAAGGTAATTAATTAGAAGAAATATTTTAATATTGCTATTCGTTCTTTCTCTATAATAAAAGTAGAAGGGTCAACCAAATTCACGACCAACAATGACAGATTGAAACACACGCATGGGATTGGCGCCAGCAAGAGCTTTACATGTATCGCACATGCATGAGTCAATTTAGCCTTTTATAGATAGAGAACAAACCTGCTTAATTAGACCTGCTTTCTGATGTAGCTCAACTTTTTCCAGCCCAGTGAAGCACCCCAACTTCTCTTTCAGGTAATTGTCAGCAACACAGCAGTAAATATCAACACGAAGCAGATTATTATTGTAGATCACGCAGGGAGAACAAAGGGTGAAATATTTAACTGTAGCAGTGTTTGACTCTATTCTGTGCAGTGAGAAAACCTGAAGTCATTGTCAAGGTCCACCATTTCTTACTTTTTTTCAGTCAGTTTAAGTTTCTAAGCTTTCTAAATTTCCATTTTCCAGCTAATGAAATGAAAATAGGATTCCACTGAGTCTCCTATCTACCTACTCCAGGACTTCTGTGAGGGTCAAATGAGATGAGGCACGGGAAAATGCTTCACAGACATTTGGTTAAAGTGTGAAATGTTTGCACCTGGTTATAAAGCAAGTTGTGTCCCTGGGCTGAAGAAACTCCAAGGAGGCTAGTTGCTAGGGAGAGGAAGTCGGGTGTTGCTACATGATGTCATTTCCTGGTGCCCACAGTGACCGTTTCCGGGCTGAGCTGGGCTGTGGGCTGCATTTTGCACCATGGTGGGTCTTGACAGCATTGGCTGCGATTTGGTGGGCTGTTGCTTGGGGTGGTGGTGGGGCCTGTGTCCCACTTGGGGAAGCCGAGTGTTGCTTTGTCGGCGCTAGGTTCACAGTGCCATTTCTTTGTAAATGGCCAGTGCGTATCACAGCAGCTCCTGCGTTGAGCATCTGCCCCTTGGTGGTCAGTGCATGTCATTGCGACCAGTCGGATGGTTGGAGGGACACAGCTTATTAACCTTTGATATATATAGATGTTAAATTACATTATTCATCCTATGTATCGCAGTTCCCTCCAAAGATAGGGTATATAAACAATATAAAAATAAATAAGATTAAGGCTAAATACTTGATCAAACATAGAACATAAAAAGGATTTACTGATTTGAATAAGTAGAAAGTATAAATCAATAAATACTTTGAGAATGTTTTTCTTTAATATGCTAAAGTTGAATAAAAATGATCTCTACTATCTCTCTGAACTAAAGTCATAATTATTGATTTTATATTGAATTATATATATATATATATATATATATATATTTTAATCCTCACCCAAGGGTATGTTTTTTATTGATTTTAGAGAGAGCAAGAGAGAGATACATCAATGTGAGAAAGAAACATCTATCAGCTGCCTTACTTATTATTAGCCCCAACTGGGCATTGAACCTGCAACCTAGGTATGTGCCATGACTGGAAATCAAACCTCTGACCCTTTAGTGTATGGGACAATGCTCCAATGAACTGAGCCACACCAGCCAGGGCATTATACATACATATTTTAAAGTGTTTATTCTGTATCAGGGTAGAGAGAGGAGGAGACAGGTTGTGAATAGAAAAGGGCCCTGGGAAAGGTCTGTTTCCTTTAAAAACCCTCCTTTAAATACTTCCATCAAATTGATAACCTCTTTGTTTTAATTACAATAACTCCTGGGAGTATAAACCCATCATCAATCTCCATGTGAATGAAATCCTTATCTATTTATTTTTCTAGCCTAGAACCTAACCTTCCCCGGGGAGTGAGAGTGGGAGGCGGGGAGACATTGAATACAAGGTCCGGGTTTTAAGGAGGTCACCGACAGCCACATCCTTGCAGAGACTTGGTGACCTGGGGGCGGGGACAGGCTGCTCAGCAGCAGAGGCATGCACTCCATCGAGTTCCCTGAGCTCGAGAGGAGACGCAGGGTCTCAGACAGAGGACCGTTCCCCACGGGCCCGTTTCCGTCACCAGCACCGGGAACTGGTGACTCTCTTCAAGTTGTACAGTGTTGGCTTTAAAAGTCCAGCATGCCCTGGAGCTCTTTTCCAAAAAATATATATCTATTTGTATCAATTTCAGAGAGGAAGGGAGAGGAAGAGAGAAACAGAAACATCAACGATGAGAGAGAATCATTGATCGGCTGCCTTCTGCAAGCCCCCAACTAGGAATCGATCCCACAACACAGGCATGTGCCCTGACGGGGAATCGAACCGTGACGTCCTGGTTCATAGGTCAACGCTCAACCACTGAGCCATGCCGGCCGGGCCCATGGAGCTCTTCAGGCGCTTTCAAATCCTACAGATAAGGAACTCCAACTTCAAGATGAAAGCTGTCTATTGGGAGTCGTAGTTCAAGTCGAATAATCCCCATCGCCTCATTCATACACACCCAGTGGCTCCACAGTCCCCACCATCACTCTAGGTCTTGTAGGAAGTGCACACAACATCCCAGATTCACTCTCTAGAGCAGCCATGGGCAAACTACGGCCCGCGGGCCAGATCCGGCCCATTCGGCTGTTCTATCCGGCCCGCGGAGCCAAAAGAGCGGAGGGTTCTCTTGCTCTCCCCTCCGCTCCTTTACTTTGAATTTATATGAGTTCACACAAACACTCCATCCATGCTTTTGTTCCAGCCCTCCGGTCCAGTTTAAGAACCCATTGTGGCCCTCGAGTCAAAAAGTTTGCCCACCCCTGGCCTAGAGGCACTCACCACCTGGTTTCCACAAGACACAAGCACATGCCCCCCCGGTCACCACGTACACACAGACTCCAAAATAGGGCTGGAGCCCTGGCCTCAGCTCAGTGTTGTGCTAGTGAAGCCTGTGGAAGGCCAGGGGCAGAGAAACAGCTGATGCTTTGGTTCCCCCAGGCAGACCATGCATGCCCCCAGCAGCCAGGCACAGCGGCTCCCTCCAGCTCCCTCCGGGTCCCTGCACAAGCAGCAGCCAGCAGGCCTCTGGCTGTGGGGAGGGGAGGGTGCTTCGCCTGGTTAAAGGAGTGCTGCTTCTTCTTCATCTTAATTTTTTTTTCCCAGTTAAAAGAGTGTGTGGATTTCAGGGGTGAGGTTAAAAAGAGAAAGGTCAGCGTGAGATTGGAACTGAGGAGACAGGGGCATTTAAGACAGTCTGAGGGCGTCTTGATCCTCGGAAGCACTGAACTGCTTTGGGAAAGGTGAGCGGGGTTGGGGTGGGGGTGGGGGGAGAGCAAGACTTTTGGAATAACATCCTGAAAAGTAAATCCAAACACAGTCTGATCGTGTGTCTAATATTTCAAAATTGATTTTAGGAAGCAAAATATTTTGGCCAGCGAAGACGGACAGCTCATCAATTGACAAATGCAAGCTGTTAATAAGCTGAGTCCAGTCCCCTTTGAGATAAATGGAGAAAAACAGTATTTCCTGAGGAATGCTTCGCTCTGTTGTTTAACTCACTTGTTACCATGGGTCTATCCTTATTGTTTGAAATCCTCCTTCTCTTTTCCTTTCCTGTCAGATCCTATCTCTGCGCTCGGATCTGGTAAACAGCTCCTGAAGTACTAGTTAAAATGCCCTTGATCCTACCGGGAGACAGCCCTGGACGCTTGAATGAATGATGTTTGGTGATCTCAGCTCCGTCCCCAGTAAATGTCCACATCACAAAACCACAACACTTAATTTTAGGTGATTGATTATATCTGCTTTGCTTAAACTCAGGCTTGAGTCGGTCAGAGGACTTTATTACCCTCCATTCCTGTGAGGGTGGTCCAGCCAGGTCAAAGTCGAGGTCAATAATAGGGCAGGAAGGCACTGGCTTTGCCAGTAAGCAGGCCTACTCTGCACCAGAACAAAGAAGCTCACTCCTCAGAGATACTGTTTGTGCACACAGATGAGTCTCCACGAAGACTACCAGGCGGCCATGAACTCAAACAGCATCTTTGATCAAATAACAATCTTCTCATTATTCAGAGTTTGTTTATATTTAATCTAGGAAACAAAATAGACTCTAAAAAGACTCTTAAAAACAAAACTACATGAATCGATTCATCAACTAAAATATCTACTCAAATATTAAAATCAAAGATATTTTAGAAGTTTTAATAGAAAAACTTTTAATTATAAATAATAGACTTAACAATTATAAATAATGTGTTAAACATATACAATAATATTATACGGTGAAACACTTATAAATAGGTTCGTGTATTTTCCCAAAAAGGAATCTTCTAATTACAGTTGAAATGCAAAGCCAAAGCATCTATAGGTCTTATTTTAAATGTCACATTTTAAAGTAGAACTAAATATTATTCATTGGAGGGGATTTCAGGTTTTACGACAGCAAATAAGATAACCTATTAACACTGAACATATGTAATTATTTTATGTGACATTAATGGAAAACTTTGACGAGAAATATTTATCTTAACAGTAACATTAAAAAATCAGACACTAAGATATGTTATTCTAAAAATAAACCAAAAAGGTAATTTGGCCCTTAAATACTATTAATTAGCAACTTGCACATTAATTAGCCCATTAAATTATGAAGAATAAATGCTCTAGTATATTTTTTAAACTAGAAGAGTTATATTAAATTAAGCCAATTAAACTGAGTTAGATGCAACCAAGGATAATAATGAGTCAATAGGGAAAGTTATAAAATAAAGTTTGAGTGGACAGCCCAATAGGACTACTTAAACACCACCACTATCTCTCATTAGAGTGTGGTTAGTTGTGGTAAAGGATATACGAGAAATAATTTCTACCATACAGGTGTGTTGTAAAGAATCAATTTATTTAATATAAGTAAAAGCATATGACATTAAAAAGATTAGTTTTTATAAGTCATGCATAAAGATGGCTTTAAAGAACAAGATAGAGCTAAAGACTATTAAGTCAAAACTCAGTGTTTTCTCAGTTTATAATCTTTGTTCTGCAGTCCTCTATTTTCTAGGTAACATCTAATTGAATAAACAAAGTCTTAATTTTGTGTCATCCATCAATTAGAAAATTGGTTAGAGTAACTCAAATTGAGCAGTAGGCAACAGAAATTGCCCCCGGTTGCCATGATATGAGGTGGGTGGCCGTGTCCGCGTGGACAGAATGAGTATCCCTGGCTGTCCTCACAGTTCACCTTGACAGCCTAACAGCTGGTGCAGAGCCGCACAAAGGCTGCTCAGTAGTGGCATCACTGCCTGTGACCGTGACAACCAAGAGCTCAGCCTTGTCCTGATGCTCTGATGAGACCTTCAAAGAGGCCGATTTCTTTTTTAAAGAGAATGTTACTTCCTCTAAGGGTTTTCCAAACTCCATTTGACATATACCTTCATTAGAAATAAAAACTCCTTGTACTTTTTGTCTAGTTTTGCATTTCTAAACATAGAAGCAATGCACAGTTGTAACAAAAGTTAGGAAAGAAATTGCAGAGGTGCAGCAACCGAAAAACGAGAGTCCTATAAGCAATGCTCCTCCTTCCCTGGACACACGTTGTAAGATATTTACTTACTATTAATCCCTCTGTGTTTTATGTCCATGTAGATATATAGAGATCCTTAAGCATTTAAAGAACTAGGAGCTTATATGTGGGTGTGTATATGAATATATATAGGTATGTATATATATGTATATTTATAGGTATGTATGTGTGTATGTATGTAGGGTAAGTTTACTATAGACTAAGAACCTGGGTTGAAATCGAGGTTCTGCCTTGTGATTTTGGGTAAGTTACTCAATCCCTCTGTCTCAGTTTACACAGCATTGAAGTGGAATGATAATAATAATGATCCTAGGACAGTTGCAAAGTTTCTAACTTATTATATGTGCTCAGTAATGTCAGTTATCATTATTATTTTAGGTCAGTATTTATAGTTTTTAAATGCATCGTATTAAATAGATGTCATTTATTTAACCAGTTTCCTATTGATGAACTTTTATATATTATCCTCAATTTTTGTTTTTATAAATAAAGTACAATAAACTAACTTGAGAATAATGATTTGTATATTTCAGTGAATGTGTCTGTAAAACAATTTTTTAGAAGTAGAATTGCCAGATTAAGTAATGTACATATTTATAATTTTGTAGATATTATTAAATCATTCTTCCGAAAGATACTGCATTAGAATACTATGAACTACATAGAATGCCTATTTTCTTACACTTTCCATGATATTAGTAATTATCAATAATTTTAATCTTCACAAGTTTGATTTAATGAAATAAAGAATAACTAGTCCAATATCTCTGTACTTAACTATTAGTTATATCAAATATCTACTCATGAACTTAATAGATGCCTATTTCTTTCTCTAATCTATTCAAATCCTTTGCACTCCTCCTCCCCCAAGGTTTTCATCTTTGTGTTCTTATTTATTTGCCAAAGCTGTTTACATTCTAAGAATGTTCACCATTTTAATCCTGGCAATAAGTCAGTCATTGATTTTCCTTGATAATATTTCATCAATACATATATATTTGAGGCCTTTAATTTTAAAATAATCCATATTTATGTTTGGATTATATATATATATATATATATATATATATACACACACACACACACACATATATTTATATATATATTTGTATTTAATTAAAACCAAATATATATATATATATATATATATATATATTTGATATATATTTGTATTTAATTAAAACCACATTGTTGGTTTTTCTAAAGTATTTTCCCTAGAAATAATCAAACATTACTTGGTCACTTGGAATTCGTAAATCCACCAATCCCCACCCCCACAATACTTACTAATGATAGATACCAGGCGTGCTTTGGTTCACCCTTGAGACCTCAGATCCTATCACAGTGCTTGACACATACTGAGCCTGGAGTAAATATCACTCGAAAGAATGTGCAAGAATGAATAAACAGATCCTCCCCCAAGTGTTTACCCACTAACGTGGGGTCAAGTGTAAACTCAATTGTCGCCTTCAGGGCGAAGTGTCCTCATTTTCCTCTTCTTCTTCAGAATGCGGGGCGAGCCTCTTTTGGGGTGCCCTTTTGCAACCCTGTCCTGACATTTCCTTTGGGATATTTTTTACGTGTGTTACCTAACCCTAACCCTCGCTTTTCCGCTTCTCTTTGCGGGTAGAGACAGCCTCTGTCTCCTTACCTCCCCTCCATCCACTGCCCCCCCACACCCCCATGCCTCCCTCTTATTTTCCCCTCGGTGACTGGAGCATTCCGGACCCCCAGCGAAGGCTTGGTGGATTCCGTTAAGTCCATTTTAAGTCAGGCTTTGCCACCAGCTTGTGCTAGATCCCAGGGCCCCGTGCATTGCCGTTTGCTCGCTGATGAAAGGAAAGCAAGCAGAGGGCCTTTCTGCAGGCAGCTGTTCCTTGGTGCCATTGTGGTGGCAGGTACCGATGACACCAGGTGGGCAAGACTCATCAGATACGCACTTACCACGAGCGAGCTGCATTTACGTACTTATAAATAAAGGAATTCAGAGGGAAAATTAAGGCGGGAGACGAAACTATGGGACAGTCATCCCACAGATACTTTGAGTTGGATTTAAATGGGGTTTTCTTTTACTTTTAAATGCCTCTGGGCGCCTTACAGCCAGCACTCACTCTGCTTCTCACGGAGCCGCCTCTGGACGGCTTTCCGCCGGAGCCAGCTCCCCATCGTCACCACCTCCCAGACTAGAAGGCTTCTCCCAGCTCTGTGGGACCGAATTGTTGTGATTCTGCCACAAACATTAGGTCACAATCAGAGGTCGCTGGGGAATATCGTACCCACCTGAGGATGCTGTGCATCCTAAATTATCGCATTAAGGGGCGTCCATAAGGACATAGGCCTCCCCGGGAATATGTTCTGTGGGTTCCGTAACTACGGTTCAAATGCAGCTTGTGATGCTTTTGTTTTAAAATTGATCACATTCGTTTTCTACATTATAGGAAGAGCATCAAGGATTTTTGTGACGATTAAAGGAGAGTATTTTGTCAGGAAAAGAGTATCTATATATAACTCTACATAATATGTAGTATACAAAATAATAATATATATAACTCCACTGCATAGTATATAGTATACAAAATAATAATATAATTAATTATAATTAACATAAATATTCATATATATGTATTTTAACATACATGTTATATAATAGAATGCTATATGTACACACACATAGCGTTCCAAACACAAACTGATGTTATTTGAGTTCATGGTCATCTTTTGCTACTAATATCATAAAGATCTTATTAAATGGTACTTTCACCCTTTTTTATTTTACTTTTTTAAAAGTTGCCTCCACACACAATCCGGGAATTCATGGATGAAAATAGATTGCGTAATTTAAAAAATTAAAACATAAATAATCGACTACTTAATTTTGTTTTCCTTCACGGAAGAGCCAAATAATAATTCTTGTGGTTTATAATATAAAACATTCATTTCACATTAAAATAAATTATTTTTCAAATTTGCTAAGGAAAATACGGATGCTGAGTTTATCGTCCACTTTATGAAACGTGTCGCTAGTTAGGACATTGGTGTTGAACAGCGAGAGGCACCGCCCCCGCCTCCACGCGGAACCTTCAAGAAGTGGCCCTAGTCCAGGCAATCCCAGGAACGTCACGGCTGAGCTCCAGAGCACCTGTCTGGGAGAATGAGACCGCTGGTCCCATTACGTCCACAAGGATGCTCTTTGCGGGATGCAGCAGATTCTAAGGCCTTGTTATTCCAGAATGTGGCCGCCTGCAGAATCCGCTGGCCAGCTCCTAAGGAATGCGGGTCCCAGGGTCCCCTCCCGGTTCCCAGGAGCAAGGGTTCTGGGTTCAGTGTCCGATCTGTCATGCAGGGGGTGAGTCAGACATACTGAGAGCTACCTAATTCATTCCCACCCCTCGTGAGTCACAAATTTGCCGGCAGATTTTTTAATGGTTTTAGAAAAAGGAGGAAAAAGAGAAGTGATGGCAAAGAAACAGGTCTTTGTTTTTGTTTTGTTTTGTTTTGTTTTCCTTTATTAATATTTAGAGAGAGAAAGAGACATCTACCTGTGGCCTCCTGCAAGCTCCCGACCGGGAATCAAGCCCGCAACTTGGGTCTGTGCCCTGACTGGGAAGCCGCCTCGGTCTGGTGCCCTGGACGATGCTCCAACCGACCGAGCCACACCAGCCAGGGCAAAGGAACCGTTCTCGAATGTTCGGGAAAAACAGGGTGGACGTGAGCCAAACACGCAAAAACCAACGCAATATTCGCCAGCGAGCATATAGTCGTATTTTGATCTGTTGGCAGAAAAATAAAAGCCAGCCCAGAGCGCCAGGGAGGGGGTGCTGGAGGCGTGGACCCACAGGCTCGGCAGGAAGGCTGCTGGCTCCCGCCGGCCCGGCCTCACACAGCCAGAGACATCTGGGCACCCACACCCGATACACGCGTGTCTGCACACGTCTTCTGTAACGTGGTGGAAAACGAGTCCCGTGCAAACCCGCCCCCCTAAAGTATTTTCCTTTAGTCACCTAACCTGAACCAGGACAAGCGCTGCCTGCCCGTCTCCAGCCTGGCAGACTCCGGCATCCTAAGGAATTCCAGGCTGAAGGAAAATCAGAACGCATTGTTGTTGTGTTTTAAATGTTTATCGTGTACAATAGCATTGTCTCACATAACAAGAAACCCAAATTAGAAAATGGTAACTTCCAAGAGCTTTCAAATATCTCACACATTTAGCCTTTGTGGGGTTTTTAAAGGTAGGATATACATGTAATTTTTTTCAATTGACCGGTCCTCTTTTTGAATCTTAAATAAGAGATCTTTCCTGGAAGCTGAGTCTAGAGACAGTTTCCTATTGCTAAGCAACCGTAGGTCTCAGCCCGCGGAGACAGGATGAAATTGAAAATAACTTTTGCTATCTTCACATCAACTCCAGTTTGTGTCATTTATCTTGCATAGACAAACTTATTCATTAAAATAGGAGATGTTGTGACAAACAGTTTTGTGACACAATAGATGCATAATGGACTCTGCTGTCTCCCAGGCCTTGAGCTGCCGCTGCTAACGTTGTGAGTGGTGTTAACGCTGAAATCACTGATTTGAACAGAAACCCAGCCAGCATGTAAGGCATGTTATGGAGGGTCGTTTTTATCCAAGTCTTTAGAAATATATTCTATCCATAATCGAGAAGTCTCTATATCAATGTGTTCTCCTTAGATTTTAACATTATTCCTTAGTTAAATTTTTTCAAAATTGTTCCAACTATAAATAATAAAGCAGAATTTGTAAAGCACATTTTTTTTCAAACTCAATATAAAATATGGGCAAACCTATATGTTTAGCAGTTTTTAAAAATGTGTTAAATTGGGTTAAAGATTTTTATTAAGATTCTTTGTTTTCTTATAAAGACTTAACTATGCTTAGGTTTTAGCAGTGGGATTTAATTGAATAAACGTTGGATCTCTATGTTAGAGCATAGAGATTCTCTCTTTGCTGACTTCAGTTTGAAAAGACAGATTTTGGTAATTTGTTGCAGTACACCTAAAATGTATTATAGAATGTGGGTTACATTTCCTAAAGGGATGTTTAAAAAAATAAAGGTTTTTAAGTAGTGCAGATTCAAATGCGTCATGCCAGCCATTTGCTGGTGTAATATCTATCTGAAATAATCTGTGCTGGGTGAACAATATTTCACTCAGGTGATTTGTAATAGCACAGTGTCATGGTGGTGTGGGGAGGGGGTGGTCAGGGAAGGCTCCCCGAAGGAGGTGGTACGTGAGTGACACCTGGCAGAAGGTGGGAGGGAATATCCTAGCTTGGAAGTCGGTTCTAAAGCAATGAACTGTTTCAACAATTTCAAATGGAATGGTAGATACACCAAAGGTTACAAGGAATAAACCTCAGGCCTTTCATTCTTTACAGGGACCCATATCTTTTCACTACAAACATTTCTTTTTACTTATTTGATAACTATTTTCACACCTGGACTTCCTCTTAAATTATATTTTAGTAGTAATAGCCACGTACGCAAAATGTTTCTACTGAATATTAAACTAATAGAATTCCGTTTCGAAAACACATGAAACAGATTACTAAAATACTTTCCAACAGTTTGATGAGAAAAATGCTCACCTTGATTTTCACTCTTATGAACTTTCCTCAAAATATTTAAAATGCAGCGGAGCATAATGCTCAACCTAGATGAGGAAAGTCATCTTTCTCAAGGAGGCTCGAGGTACGGGCCACATAATCACTCAGACCTGGAGGCGCGTGTAAACACTTCTGCATCTGTTCAACCCCAGAAACCTGGACCCGTGTGCCGAGTGATTTAAGGCTTCTTTTAACCTCTGACTCCCAACAGCATCTGAAAGTCCTCTGCGAACCAAGAACCCCCTATAAAAGGGGATTACGCTGGGCTTTCCCACAACAAATGAAAGGAGGGTGAGTGGGAAAAGGCCACGGAGAGCAAACGGTCTGCTTTTCATTCTCCGTGTTCGTCTCGAACTGAATCGTGTTTCTGCTCCTTGGCAATCCTGGGGGCCCGGGAAGTCTGTCCCACGCTCTGAGTGCAGACAGAAAGCAGACCTTTCAGATCTCATGTTTTTGGAAGAGGTGTTTGCAGCGCATCTGCAAAGGAAACCTGAATTCCAGGGATGGGGACAACTGGTGCCAGGGGCCCCGGGAGGTCAGGACGAGGACCACTTGTTTCCATCGCTGGCTTCCGGCCCCATCTCGCCTTAAGGCACCGCTGCGCGGGGTGACAGGGCGGCCCGTGGGAAACATGGGGTCACACTGCCTTTCTCTTTGGTGGTGGAGCGGACTGAGTGGTTTCCTCCAAACGACTCACACGCACGGAACTGCAGAAGAAACTAGAGGCTCCCTGTGGAATATTACAACCGTGACATTAAACTATTAAACTCCTCATAATTAATATTTGGGGAATTATCAGCTTCTTACGGAAGGCTTTGGCCATGATTCTTGGTCTGTAACCTGGGGGGCTTTTACCAGATGACTTTGAAGTTACATTTCCTAAATACGTGGTCCTCAGGAAACCATCATCCGTTATTCGCTTTCTACGCCCTTTCTGAAACACACTGACAAATACACGGGGAAAGGCTAGAGCGGAGGTAAGCCCCTCAGATTTCTGAGCTCCGTGCACACTTTTTGTTTCATTGCCCCTGGACACAGTGACGAGAGAACCATTCCCTTCCTAGGGGTGAGAATGTGCTGTACTATTTAGTGGGGCTGCTGTAACAAAGCACCACTCACTGGGCAGACTAAATCCCGTCCGAGTTCTGGAGGCCAGAAGCCCAGACTCAGGGTTAGTTCTGTTCTCCATCTTTCTCCCTGGCGTGAAGATGACTGTCTTCTCCTGTGCCCTCACAGGGTCTGTCTCTATCTGCCTCCCCAGTTCCTTGTCTTATAAGGACACCGGTCGTAAGGATCCTGGGACGTAAGGCAGTTCCATTTTTATTTTTTTGAGGACCCTCCAGCCACTATGTTCCAGGCACGCCCCCTGGTGGTCAGCACATGTCATAGCAACCGGTTGTTCGGTTGTTCCGCCATTCAGTCTATTTGCATATTAGGGTTTTATATAGAGAGATTGGCCGTTTGTCTATCTTCTTTGGAGAAGTTTCTATTCACTTTTTAAATTGGATTGCTTGTTTTATTGGTGTTGAGTAGTATGAGTTCTTTATAAATGTGGCTGTACCAATCCGTATTCCCCATAGTGCACCAGGGTTCCCTTTTTTCCATATCCCGGCCGGCACTCGTCATTTGTTGATTTATTGATGATAGCCATTCTGACAGAAGTGAGATGATACCTCATTGTGGTTTTAGCTAGCATTTCTCTGACAATTAGTGATGTCCAGCATCTTTTTATGTATTCTAGGGGCCCAATGCACAAATTCGTGCACCTTGAAAGGCACTGTGGCCACAAGGCTGTGGTGGGCACAGGGGGGGGTCTTAGCCCATCCTCCACATCCCTACCTGGCCCCTCCTGCCACGGCCCCCGGTCCCCTCTCTGCCGGCAGCCCCCCTCCCTCTGCCACCGCACCCACACGCTGATGGCGCTGGCCCCGTTTGCACCTGCTGACAGCATGGAGCAATTGGGGCCAGTGCCAGCAGCAGGTGTGAGTGGCAGCTGCTGCTCCGATTGCCCCACAGGAGCAGGGGGAGGTAGAAAAGCCCTCAGGGGCTATCAGGGCCAGCAGCCACTACTCGCACTGGCTGACGGCGCCAAGCAATCGGGATCAGCACGGGGCACCGGCAGCAGGTGTGAGCACCAGGTGGGATCGCAGCACGCGGGAGCAAAGAATTTTCAGTAACCATCAGAGGCTCGCCCTGATGACAGTGACCAGCGCTCTGCCTTGGTCTGGCACTCCCGCTCACCTGCTCCACCATCCCGCCGCACCCGACAGCCACTATGTTCCATGCACGCCCCCTGGTGGTCAGCACACGTCATAGCAACCAGTTGTTTGGTTGTTCTGCCATTCGGTCTATTTGCATATTAGGGTTTTATATATATAGATTGGCTGTTTGTCTATCTTCTTTGGAGAAGTTTCTATTCACTTTTTAAATTGGATTGCTTGTTTTATTGGTGTTGAGTAGTATGAGTTCTTTATAAATTATGGATATTAACCCCTTATCAGATCTATAAGTCCATCAGAGAAAGAGAAATACCATCTGATTTCACTTATATGTGGAATATGAAGAACAAAATAAGTGAACAAATAACATTGAAACAGACCCATAGAAACAGAAAACAGACTGGTGGTTGTGTGAAGGGAGGGGCATTGGAGGAATGGGTGAAAGAGGTAAAGGGATTAAGAAGTAAAAATTGGGCCCAACTGGTGTGGCTCAGTGGTTGAGCACTGACCCATAAACCAAGAGGTCACTGGTTTGATTCCCAGTCAGGCCACAGATCCAGTTTGTGGGCTCCCAGTGGGGGGCATGCAGGAGGCAGCCAATAGATGATTCTCTCTCATCATTGATATTTCTATCTCTCTCTCCCTCCCTGTCTCTCTGAAATAAATAAAAACTCTTTTTTTTTTTAAAAGAAAGAGGTACAAATTGGTAGGAATTGGTAAGTACAAAATAGTCATGACACTATGCAGGGGTCCTCAAACTACGGCCCGCGGGCCACATGCGGCCCACCGAGGACATTGATCCGGCCCGCCGGGTGCCGCTGCCTGTCCTGCTTAGCAGCCGACGCGTCCCGGGCCCGCAGTGCGCATAGGAATTTGTTCATAGTTTTTTTTTTTAAACTATAGTCCGGCCCTCCAACGGTCTGAGGGACAGTGAACTGGCCCCCTGTTTAAAAAGTTTGAGGACCGCTGCACGGTATAAAGCATAGAGAATATAATCAATAATATTGCAAAAACCACGTATGTGCCGGGTGGGTCCTGGAAACCTGTAGGGCAACACTGTGCAAAGCATCTGACTGTCTAACCACCATGCTGTACCCCTGAAGCCAACACAGAATCACACTGCGAGTGAACTGTGGCTGAGAAATAGAGATAAAAAGGGAAGAAAGACGGGTCTACGCAGCTAGGTTTGTATCTCGCCAAGATCTAAGGCAGCTCCCTCCTCTCATTTCCAACTCGCAGCCCTGATGTGCGTGGTGAACAGAGGTGCTTTCACTGACTCCAGGCAACCTTGCTTTCAGTCGCCTCGCCTACAGACCATGGGTAATAGCTTGTTGTCGTTGGAAACTACGCATATACTCTCCCCCTCTCCCCCCCAAAGGAAAAGAGTCCAAAGCAAGACGAGGGATTTTAAGGTGCAGCTTTTGTAGGAACGTTTTGAGCAATTTCTAGAAGTTGCAAGTGCTGATAGGTCGCCCAGAGGGTTGTGCTAAGGAAAACAAGACAGACATCCAAGCTGTAGGGTTCATGAAAACCTTTGTCAGGGTGAACAATAGTGAAACCCAGCATTGCCTGGAAGGGGAAATTTGAGTCTGCAATCTGTTAGACAGGCAGCCCTGATAAGCCCTCAGCTTCTGACTGCCTGTGGGAGGAATACAGTCAACAGTTCTACACCCACCCGCCTCAGGCCCCGGGCACCTCAGCGCTGAGAGAGAGAAGAAAAGGCAGCTCTGGCCACATTACAGACCGCCTTTATTTCCCAGCATGAAAGCCAAATGTCACGGAGTATCTATGAACAGGGAAAAGGCCTCTTCACCATGTTTCAACCAATCTCTAGAAGCCTGGATGTGTAGGGAGAAGATAATTACGGTGTTAAGCAGGAATACGTGCGGGTGTTTGCAAAGTCTCTTGATCACAGAGGGACTGTCGCTGTTGACTAGGTTACTATTCCACACAAACCAAATGCAATTGTAGTAGAATAAGTAAATACAAGTTAATCTAAACTGAAATTTAATTTTCTACAGTGAAAAAATAGTAATTAATAACTATGCCATTGTTAGCTATAAAATCATATTTCTTTAATACAAAGCTTTATTGTAGGAACTCCCAATCCTCAGGCAGCAACATCAATATCTTTTCTTTTTTATGTTGGGTCAAACATTTGGTGACCTAAGACAGAAATTATCTGGATTTCCAAAAATAAAGCATTTGATCAGGGCCTTGAAACTAGGGTAAGCTGTGGGACTGTACACAATGACATCTTTAAATGTCCCCCTGATTTAGAAATTATAAAGGAAACAAGGAAATGGTTCTGAACAGTTGCCAAAGGACAGTATTCGTCACTGTGAGAGCATATTAATTTCCAAGGAGCAGAATATAATTCAGAAGTCATATGGCTTTTGTTTTAAAATTATGGAGGGATTTTTGGTTGGAGAACAAAATTCATTGTCTATAGTTTGATCCTGAGACAAATTTTCCTCCCTGCTAATAATCCTGAGTGGAATTATCCATGTAGTTGACAATTCCATGCACAATATAAATATGATGAGCAAGAGACAGCTCTATGGGTTGGATTAAAAAAACAGAATTATAGTTTCTCTCTTATCATCTCGAATCATCTAAGTTTTAGCTCACACTTTTTACTTTGTATCAGCAGTAAAGGCATATTTTCTAATTATGAAGGCCTCGCATTTTGTTCTTGGACATCTTTAAATGTAAGACTAACAAATCTGCAACCAAATTTTTATTATAATATATTAAACATTATTACTGGAGTTACTTTTTTCATTCAAAACACTTGCTACGTAATTTCCAAGTTGTTCTTATGCACAATTGATTAAATCAGCAATTTTCAACCTGTGTGCCAGAATTTTTAAACCATGCGCTACCTGACGATTTAGTTAGGGGCACTGACCTCTTTTTCCTTAGATTTTCACATTAAAAAATGACACCAGCCACTGCAACATAAGCACCCAGTGTGAATGAGTCAAAATTGCCCCCATTTTTCTTGTGCTGCCAGATTTTAGTAATGAGTTTTGTGTGCCGTGAGATGAAGAAGTTTGAAAATCGCCAGAGTAAATGATTAGCAAGACATACGGATATCATTTTTCTGAAAGCAAAGGCAGAATCAAGAGGAAAGTGTAGGGGAAGGCTGACACTAATGGGTACAGGCATTATTAGGGTTCCTGATACGTACAAAGCTTTCCTAAGCACAGGCTGTGCCAACTCCATTGCTCCTTTTTCTATGAAAGCTTCGAGCAGTGACTTTTCTTTATCCTATTCTAGTCCAAAGTGGGTGGTAGATTTAAAAGAGTAACAGAGACTTGGGAATGAATCTTAGTTCTTTTCTTTATCCTATTCTAGTCCAAAGTGGGTGGTAGATTTAAAAGAGTAACAGAGACTTGGGAATGAATCTTAGCTTTTTGGCTCTGGAAAATTAATTTATATTTAATGAATGAGAAAGTAAATTAATATCATAACCAAATGTGGACTGGAAATAATAAAAAGAAGAATAGCAACAACTTTAAAAAATTTCTGTAAGACTCAGAGAGATGATGCCTATAAAGAAATTGTCATGGCAGTGAGCACACAGGATTGTAAAAAAATGACCAAAGTCCTAGGGTAGACATAACTGTCATTAGTAATGGTGTGTTATCTCCACCACTACAGGTGAATGTGAAGTAATGATAGTTAATATTTCATGTTAGTAGCATTAGCTTAAAAGGAAAGACTTATTTTAAAACTAATATCTCTAAAATTATTTTATACTATTCTTAACTCAATCTTGGCAGTATTTCCTCTAAGACAGTTTATCCTCACTGAAGACAATGTTATGCCAAGTGCATTCATAATAAAACACAGGTGCCAGACACCATGTAAAGTGATGGAGAGGCAAGAGTGGAAGCATCCTATATAATAAAAGCCTAAAGTGCTACGTGTCTGGTCATCTGGTCGGCCATTCAACCAATCAAAGTGTAATATGCTAATGATATGCTAAGGCCACTCAACTGCTCTCTATGACGTGCACTGAACACTGGGGGCAGACGCTCAACACAGGAGCTGCCCCCTGGTGGTCAGTGTGCTCCCACAGTGGGAGCGCTGCTCAGCCAGAAGCCCTGAGCCTGGCTCATTGCTTGCGAGTGCAGTGGCGGTGGCGGGAGCCTCTCCTCCTGCCTCTGTGGCAGTTGCACATCCCCCGAGGACTCCCAGACTGTGAGAGGGCGCGGCCAGGCTGAGGAGACCCTGCCCCCCCCCAGGGCACGAATTTCGTGCACCGGGCCTCTAGTCTTTACTATAAATAAGAAAGCCACAGTTAGAAAGCAATTGGCTTAGAATTATGAAATAAATGAATTTACTGCAGAACACGTGTTTAATTGGTAAGTAAAATGAAGAAAATATATATTCTCAACAGTCTAGTCATAGAAATAATCACTGTTACTAATTTGTCATATTTCAACACAGACAGGATGGGACAAAAGTAGGTTTACAGTTGTTCATGTGGAAAATAATACAAGGATAAACTCTGTGTTTTGTGAACTCACCACTGTAAAGCTACCTTTGCCCCACTCTGCATTTGGTACATAGCTGCAAAAGGCATTACGTTGCTGGACCATAAAGCCTTTACCCAATTCTAAGTCCTGTGCACTGAAGTTGATTTCTATATTTTGAAATGATTCACAATAACATGATAAGCATCTGATCAATGGAAGCATCTCTGATCAATGGAAGCATCTCTGATCATCTCTGTAGGGTAAGTCCCACACTAATGGGTAAAGACATTATTCAGGCTCCTAATACATACAAAGCTTTCCTAAGGACAGGCTGTGCCAATTTCATTGCTCATTTTTATCCACCAGAGTTGAGTATTATCATGTTTAAATATTTTAAGATTTCATTGTAAACAACCATTATGTCACTATTTAAATGTTCATTCCTTTTATTATCAATGATGTAATGGTAGCATAGTTTCTCCTCAGAATTTGGAGAGACCAGAATTATTTGTTATTTTTTCAAAACTTGAAAATAAGAAATAGGATAGTTCTTTCCATCTCCACAAAGCATTCAAAACACTATCAATATGACTACAAAACCGTGAGGCACAACTTAATTCTTCTCCCTTACATTAAAATATTATTTTTTGCATTAAAATTCCAACAAATATAAATTAGCTTTAAATATGTATCATTTTTCTTAAACAAAGAATCAAATGTATGAGATAAATTAACCAAGTCTAGTCACCATGTATTGAAGCAAGAAGAGAGAGATTTGTTTGGAATAAGAAGAGATCAACAGAACAGTTTTAGATTCCCTTGCTTTTGATTGTAACAAACAAGATTATTACCTTGTAGGTAACTTCCTATATAATAAGAGCCTAATATACAAATCCATCGAATAGCGGAAGGACCGGTGGAACGACTGGTCGCTATGACGTGCATTGACCACTAGGGGGCAGACGTTCAACGCAGGAGCTGCCCCCAGCCCACAGGCCCCAGGCCAGCCAAGGCAGGTGCCAACAGGGGCTCCCCCCCTCGATCGCCCCGCAGTGGGAGGAGACCGGCGGCTGTGGCAGGGCGATCGGGCAATGCCAGGCCAACCAAGGTGGGTGCCAGTGGGGGCCACCTGATTGCCCTGCCAGTCACCCCACAGATCAGCCCTGATCACCAGCCAGGCCTAGGGACCCTACCTGTGCACGAATTTTGCGCACCAGGCCTCTCATCTATCATAAACGCTATTAAGAAAGAACCATCTATTGGTATAATAAAGATAGATCTAGACTGAAGATTGATAGCCCCAGATTTGGAAAGAGAGATGGAAGGGACTGGGCTTTACTCAATCAAGTACCCATCCCACCAGGCGTAAAGACCAAGTTTCACCACACAGACCACGTGCCATCACCTGGAGTTAGTCCCACACTACAAAGCAACCCTCTAGCTGGGTCCAGCACCCAGCACAGGGCCTGCATACAGCTCCGCTCATCACATAATGTCTACCGATTGACTGGGTACAGAGCTATGATATAGAGTTGAAAGGAGAGAAGAGCTTATCGTAGGAATCCGTTGTCATGAAAATGTAATTATTATTTTTTCCAAATGTTTATGTCTAGAAGCAAACTCCTAGGACTGAAAAAAAAAAGTAGTACTAATAAGAAAAGACAATATTATCAGCATGTTTTAGATTTTATAAATGTAAGAATTGGGATTAGATCCAACTTCTACAGACTGTTCAAAATACATGGACTGGCTTGAAAATAGAATTTCAATTTTAGAAACTGTGTTTAAAAATCAACACAATAACCTGTACTTGGTCAATGAGGTTGTGGGAAATTGCTAATATTTAAATTCCAAAGATGGAGGAAAGAGATTAAAAGTTAAGTGGGAAGGGAACTTATTGACAAAATCAGTGTCATGATAGCTACTATTTGAAGATAAGGCCTGAAGATACTACAATAATTCTGAAACACTGGATGTGGCGCTTCCTAATAGCAAATACGAACCTTCTGAAGTTAGGCACGCAGTTAATTTGTATTTATCAGCAGAACAAAGGAGCAGCCTTCCGTTCCCTGGTGGTTCCTGCCATCAAACTCCGAGTTGGTAGAATTAAAGAAGAATTTTTAATACGTTCTGCCTCTGAATAAGGCCAGATTTAAACACTGTCTCATTGAATAGCTGTTCCGTAAGTGCTCTTTGAACTGAACTAAATGTAAAGGCTTATTATTTCATCCTGAAAGTCTAAGCTTGAATTTTCTGCTGTGGAAGAAGGGGAATTCGGGTCTGGCTTGGTAGCATACTTCCAACATTCAGATGAAGGCTAGGGCATCCCACCAGCATTACAGAGATTCTATGACTGTTCTCCTCTATTACATTTTTATATAAAGCATAACTTGGTAAAAATCCAAATTGCCACCATCTGTGTGTTAACCTTAACAGAAATATCCTTGAAGAACAAAAATGAAGTACCTACTAATTGACCAGCAAAGGGTGTGCGATGCTTACTTTAGCGCAACCTTAATGCAGGCGATTAGGCTTAGCCTGGCAAACACCCCGGAGGCAGGGAATGTCCAGGCTGTCCTGTTATCAGCACATCCTTGTAAGCGTGGCTTATCTTATCAAAGTCAGGCATCACTTTTGCTTCCTTCTGTCAATAGGGGCTGGAGCAGAGCTTCCTCGGGCAGCCCGGTAATTCCTTCTGCAGACAGAAGTGTTCAGTCTGTTGGTTCTCCCCCACTTATCTCTCTTAAGCTGTTTTGTTTTGCTCTTTTTTTAAGGACAACTAGAGATCTGAGTCTATTTTTTCCCGTCGCTGGAATTTTGAGATTATAAAGAATACAGAGCATCTTTTTATCCTCAAAACCTCAATTCTAAGTAGCTTTTGGTTTTCTGCGTGTGTAAATACTTGCACAGGACTGTAGAATCTGGGGTGACTCATGCTTAAGCTGAGCATTATCCGACTTCCAGAACGTTTGTGCTGGACAGTGGTAAAATTATTTAAATCTCAGTACCTTAGTTCCCCGTCACGTAACCTGGTGACAAAAACTAGTAATTCACAGAGGATTGCAAAGGTACACGAATTAATATGATCACTACCTAACGGCATGTTTCATTACAACGACTACTGCTATTAATATTACTATTACGTGAGATCATTTTTATAACATACCTGGCATAATGGTTTCATTTTTGTTTTTATTCTGTATTAGTCCATTACCCCAGTTAAAGAGACATTATTGCCAATTTCCAAGTGGCAGCTTTGGAAGTCAGACGTCTAACTCGACATTAGTAAATTGGAAAGACAGCCGGATACAACAAGATCGCCGCTTCATCAAGACCACGTTACACCGCAACAGCTGAGGAGGAGGGGAGTGAATGGAGGAGGAGGAAGGATTGATTGTTTTAGGAGCCAGGGAAACCATCAGGGTATGAACAGGAAACCAAGGACAGTCAATCCGCAGAGGAGGCATCACGCTTGGGACGCGACGTGAGTGCCGCGTGGGAGTGGAAGACCCGGCACGTGGGCCGAGTGAGGTCACCTTCCTGACGGAGGGCCACTTGTCAGCCCCTGCCTGGAATTCCACAGCCCGTGGGAAAAGGGATGCAAAAACTCGGAGAGAGCTCAGAGGACAGCCACCAAGATAATGAATAGGTTGTAAACGAAGACCTACAAGAAAAGGTTAAAAGAGCTGGAATTATTCAACTCGGAGGCAAGAACTTGGAAGCGATTTAAATCCTCAAGTTAAAAATATATGGTGCCCATCTCAAGCTTCTCCATGAATTAAAAGGAAGGGAAGCGGTTTACATCTCGGGATGGGAGATTTATGGCCCCGAAACAATAGTTTAACAAACAGATTCATTGCGCGTCATGAAGGGCTCCTGAAAGTGCTGTGCAGAATGCACACGCCCTTGGAAGCGGTGTAATTTATTTACATATTTATTTTAGTTAGCTGTGAAGGTACAGTCTTTGATGAGGAAGAGAAATGGCTTGGATGACCCAGCAGGGTTCTTGGCAACCTTAAATTTCACTGAAACCCAGCGTTAAGTATTAATAGCCCACTAAATCACTGCCACGTTTCCAGCCTTGTCTCTCACTCGCTTGTTTTAGGGCTGTGGGAGCGACAAGGGAATGGAGATGACTTGTACCAAGGTGAGCCCCTGGGAGAAGGGGACAGAAATGGGGCGGAGAGGAGGGAGGGTGGGACCGCTGAAAGCAAGGCATCAAGGCACAGGAAAGGAAAGCGGGGCACGCAGGCCCCGGCGTGTACTTGGCGTGTGGTTGACAAAGTGGACATGCAGGGGATGGGAGGGGACATTCTGCCCTATCTGAGGACTGAAGACGGTAAAAGCGGTGAAGCATCTGGGTTACAGGGTTCCTTAATTACCGTTCCAGTGAAGTGAGTGCCCCATCATTAGACACACAGAGTCTCCCCCACACGGAAATGTCAAGTCTAGCTTCTCCTTGCTTCTGTCAGAGCAACTGTTTTATTGTGACAAGAATCTGGAGGAAAGAAAGAAGGAGCATGAAAATGCTTCCAGCCAACCAGAAACAAGCAGACAACCTTAAGAACATGTCTATGACAACATGGAACCAGAAACAAGTGGACAACCTTAAGAACATGTCTATGACAACATGGAACCAGAAACAAGCGGACAACATT
Organism: Plecotus auritus; assembly: GCF_963455305.1. Lineage (NCBI taxonomy): Eukaryota > Metazoa > Chordata > Mammalia > Chiroptera > Vespertilionidae > Plecotus > Plecotus auritus. The sequence continues at coordinate 175,714,363 of NC_137774.1, forward strand.
AAGAACATGTCTATGACAACATGGAACCAGAAACAAGGGGACAACCTTAAGAACATGTCTGTGACAACATGGAACCAGAAACAAGCGGACAGCCTTAAGAACATGTTTCTGACAACATGGAACCAGAAACAAGCGGACAACCTTAAGAACATGTCTGTGACAACATGGAACCAGAAACAAGCGGACAACCTTAAGAACATGTTTCTGACAACATGGAACCAGAAACAAGTGGACAACCTTAAGAACATGTTTCTGACAACATGGAACCAGAAACAAGCGGACAACCTTAAGAACATGTCTGTGACAACATGGAACCAGAAACAAGCGGACAACCTTAAGAACATGTTTCTGACAACATGGAACCAGAAACAAGCGGACAACCTTAACATGTCTATGACAACATGGAACCAGAAACAAGCAGACAACCTTAAGAACATGTCTGTGACAACATGGAACCAGAAACAAGCGGACAACCTTAAGAACATGTGTATGACAACATGGAACCAGAAACAAGCGGACAACCTTAAGAACATGTCTATGACAACATGGGCAGGGCCTAGAATGAAGGTTTGCAGAAATCAAACAGAACTAACATGTTACCTGACACTCTTATCCCACTTTTAAAGTTTCTTAGAATTGTGGGCTGGGACAATGAAAAAAACCATCAACCTTTGGTCACTGTCATTGAAGGTTTACCAACAAAGCCCCTTTAGGGTGCTTATGCTCTCTATCCACGGTGGTTTCCGATACACAACATTTCTGACAGCCTCTGCCTCAGTCTCTGAGCAGCCCATCAAGGTGCCACAGGAAACTGAATGGAACGAAATCTAATTTCCATGCCGCCTTTCTCCCCCACCCCCAGCATTAGGCGTCTAACGCTGTCACTGAATCAAGGCCTGATGACATCAATCAGGGTTGAGTTTGGGCTTTGCTTTTTGAATTTGTGGGATACAAGTTTCCAAGCAGCTTCGTTAGCATCACAATCTCCTAAAGCACTGCCCCTTACCGGGTGAATCTGCTTTTCCGTTTTTGCTTCACTCAACTAGAACCACTTCCTCTGAAGAAGTGAGACAGTCCACTGGGCTGGGTGCGGCTGCCATGGTTCATTGTAGTTCTGCCTCCAGATAAGAACCCTTGTTGCTTTCAAAGCACTGAGATCATTAAGGACACCCCGAAATAAGGCCATCTGTATTTCAACTCCCATTGAGGTTCTCCACAGGGTAACCCCACGTCAACTAGAAACGAACGATTCTCTTCTTGCTTCCTTGTGAGAATTTCCCCCTATGTCCTTAAGGGTGATTTTGGTCAAATAGGAGGCATCATTAGGTCAGACAAAGTTTGTTCTTTATCTTCTTAGATTTTATCTTTGAAGATAAGGCGGGGCAATTATTTTTTCAATGGCCCTTGCCTTCCTGTATTGACAGGTATGTGGGTTTGTGGCTGTTGCTAATTGGTTTTATTTTTTGTTTTATAAGAGGAGTCCCCGAGAGGTCCTTATTCTTAGGTTTACCTAACTGTTACATTTGCAAGTTATTAGGCTGGTTTACAATTTTTTGAGTGCAAGTATCTTCAAAATGCTCCGTGAGGTCTTATACTAGTAGATCAGAGACGGGAAGTCTCATAGATGCCATCCTCTTGTAGTATCTCTTACCAAATCTGACACCTGGTTTAAGACCATCAACAGCAGAGATGACGAGGACAGTGGTCATATCTTCTCCCTGAGCGGAACCACACCTCCTGACAGCGGGAGTGAGATGGTCTCTATTATCTGAGATGTGTTTATTGACTTGTGTACAGTCCGGTTTTTGACCAAATTTTGGAGGAAAGAGCTCAGGAATTGCTTGGAACAGATGGTGTTCTATTGTTATGCTCTTTATAGTCTTCCTTAGCCAAATCGGGTATCACTTTAGACATCCCAGCCAAGTTTTAACGTTCTCCAGGTCGCTCCTGGACTAAACGTCCCGAGGGCAGGACTAAATTCTTCTGAGAATTTTATCTTTATTTGTGAGGGCCAGGGAAGTCTTTAACTAGATAGTGCAAATCTAATCTTGACTGAAGCTTAAAACCTTAAAGCCAGCCAGGCTGCTCACCCTCCCAAGCCCCCTTGGAAGACATTGTAGGGGCGCTGGTGTGTGGGGAAGGCTGGCCGAGGAAAAGGAAGAGTGGAGGGGGCAGAAGGAGAAGGAGTGAAACAAGGGGAGGTGGGGGGTTGGGGTGGGCCGGGTCACAGTGAGGGAGGAGGTCAGGAAAAAGCCAGGAAAGAGTTTAGTCTGGGATTGTGTGGGAGAAGGGACAGCACAAGTTTACATTTTTGCTTTTCCATGAAGATGTTTCTTTTCTCAGGATTTTAAAAGCCTCTTCCTGTCAATCGCATAGCCAGCCCCTGAATATTCTATGAATGAGGATTCTTTGATTTCCAAGGTAAATTATTTTATTCATATCCCAAGTTCCCCAAATAGGCCACTAAAACTTTCTAAGTTTCTTTTTTTTATCTTTTTAGATTTTATCTTTTAAGATAAGGCAGGCAATTGTCTTTTCAATGAACCTCGACTTCCTTAGTGAAATCCTGTAAAAGCTTCAGATGTTTAGTGCTTTTGTCACTATAATGTCTCTGCACAAGACTGGACAGTGACTCAGGCACATTAAACACGGAGGGTTATCTATATCGAACGATGAAAATAAATAGAAGACAATTAGATACCAAGAGCCATTTTGTCTGGGAGAGCCCTGAGTAGTGAAGCAAATGAGTCTAAATATTTCAGCAAAGGAAACTAGAAGTGTGAGTGAGGGCTTAGACGATGCTCAGTATAAGGAGAGAGGGACCTGGTTAGGTGCCCAGTGCCTGGGACGCGGAGGAGAGACGCCCAGGTCTCCTGCATGCTCTGTGCTCAGAGTGGCCTGACTGAGAAGCATGAGGACCTAACCCCAGCAAGGTTAATTTCTTTTTAAAAAATATATGTTTTTATTGATTTCAGAGAGGAAGGAAGAGGGAGGGAGGGATAGAAACATCAATGATGAGAGAGAATCATCGATTGGCTGCCTCCTACACGCCCCCTACTGGGGATTGAGCCTGCAACCTGGGCATGTGCCCTTGACCAGAATCAAACCTGGGACCCTTCAGTCCACAGGCTGATGGTCTATCAACTGAGTCAAACCAGCTAGGGCAGTGGTCGGCAAACTCATTAGTCAACAGAGCCAAATATCAATAGTACAACGATTGAAAACCGACTTCTGCTCATGGGCCACAAAGTTTCAATCACACTGTACGTGCGCGCCCGCACGTGGTATTTTGTGGAAGAGCCACACTCAAGGGGCCAAAGAGCCGCATGTGGCTCGAGAGCTGCAGTTTGCCGACCACTGAGCTAGGGCAAGGTTAATTATTTTTTTTAATATATTTTTATTGACTTTTTACAGAGAGGAAGGGAGAGGGATAGAGATTTAGAAACATCGATGAGAGAGAAACATTGATCAGCTGCCTCCTTCACACCCCCTACTGGGGATGTGCCCGCAACCAAGGTACATGCCTTGGACTGGAATCGAACCCAGGACCTTTTGGTCGGCAGGCCTACGCTCTATCCACTGAGCCAAACCAGTCAGGGTGCAAGGTTAATTCTTTTTTTTTTTTTAAATTTCTTTATTGATTAAGGTATTACATATGTGTCCCCATCCCTCCATTAACCCCCCAACCTGCCCCCCTCATGCCCTCACCCCCCTGGTGTTGGTGTCCATTGGTTAGGCTTATATTCATGCGCAAGGTTAATTCTTAATAGAGACTCTACATTCTTTTCAGCAGGGAATTAAGTGCATGTTATTAGTTCAGCAAACATAAAACATGCATTTAACGTGAGCTAAACGTTGCTGTCACTGGTTTATAAGTGAGCAGTTTAGGGTTGCCTACATGAAAGTGAGCAGAGTCTAACCAGAGTTGTGTGGACGGCAGTGCCAGTCAAGGATGGAGCCACCAGGGCCCCATGTTAGCTGGCGCCCGTGTTCTCTGTCCAAAACGCCAGCAGGAAAACAACCCCTTGGGAAAGGAAAGGTAAGCCTCGCTCAAGATACGTATTTTTAAGAATGTGTTTCCTCAAAAAAATGAATAATTCAGAGATTATTACTTTACATATAAACTATTAAAATATCAATTTTATATTAATTTGTTTTATCTATCATAGTAATTTCACACTATGGGTTAAAAAGTAAAGCTAGTAACACATTAAATAATTGAACGCACATTTTAAAACTTCAAGACAACTTCACAAGCAAACATATGATTATGGTAAAATTTTAAGAGCGAAAATTTGATTTTTTTTTTTGCAAAAACATCTCATTGACCATCTGAAAAAAATGTGATCTATGATACAAAAAGGCAATACAAATATTACCCTTTAAATCCATCTATATTCAGTACACAAACCTCCCCAAGTCTGAAAGAAAGCAACTGAATAATTTCCTTGAATGGGGGGAGAACTCTTTTTAAATATGAAAGAAAAAGGAAAAGAATGTCATATTCATTGAGGTCAATACCCTGATATAAAACAGGGTCCTATTGATTTGGATAGAAATCTTTCAACTTCACACGCACTAGTTAAAGAACACATAACCAAAAGAAAAAAAAAATGCAATGGCAACACCATCCAGGCGTCCTCAAACTACGGCCCGCGGGCCACATGCGGTCCGCCGAGGACATGGATCCGGCCCGCCGGGTGCCGCTGCCTGTCCTGCTTAGCAGCCGACGCGTCCCGGGCCCGCAGTGCGCATAGGAATTTGTTCATAGTTTTTTTTTAAACTATAGTCCGGCCCTCCCACGGTCTGAGGGACAGGGAACTGGCCCCTGTTTACAAAGTTGGAGGACCCCTGATTCTAGACCGATGGTCATTTTCACTAGCAGCCAACAGCTGGGAGCTACAACACGGCATCATTGTCTCCATGTGAACGGCCACGCCCTCGGGGAGACGTCTCTGGCTGTTTTTGCCAGAGATGGGACTTCTTTCTGAGGGGAAATCTGAGAACACGCCTAGGAGCCTAAAAACCATCTCTTGTACCCTAAAAATCTGATAAATTCACTTTAAGAATGTAACCGACGAAAGTTATCAGACGCAGGAAAATCACAGTTAAAATACTCATTCCTCAATGTTCAAAGCAAAATGTTTTAAAATGTATTCAAATACCTATGATGATAAAAACTAAGTTAAAAATCAGGAGCTGAAACTGTGTACTATAGTATCTCAAACCTGCAAAATTACTAGGTGTAGTTTTAAAATAGACTCTACGACAAGACCCTAAAACGTAGAAAATGGCCCTGGCCGGTTTGGCTCAGTGGAGAGAGCGTTGGCCTGCGGACTGAAGGGTCCCAGGTTCGATTCCGGTCAAGGGCATGTACCTTGGTTGCAGGCACATCCCCAGTAGGAGGTGTGCAGGAGGCAGCTGATCGATGTTTCTCTCTCATCGATGTTTCTCACTCTCTATCCCTCTCCCTTCCTCTCTGTAAAAAAAAAAAATCAGTAAAATATATTTAAAAAAAATAAAAAAAATAAAATGTAGAAAATGGTGACTTTTGCCTTGTTTTTGGATTATTGGTGATTTAAATTTTTACGCATACTTTTTTGGATTTTTAAAAATTTCCAGCATGTCATGTATCCCATAAATGAACATATATGTGCAACGCCATCTCTCTATACATATGAACTAGGTATTATTTAGTATATGAAATATTGCAAGAGACCCTTGCCTCAATTACTCATGGCAATTGTGAGCCTGACTTCCCCTGTAATGTTTAAAATATATAGTTACATGTATTACATAGATACACAGTTAAATTTGAGAGTATGCATATATAATGCACACGTTTACATGCATGCGTATATGTAAACGTAAGTATACACAGACTTGTATTGGAGGCACATGCCAAACACTGTGGCACCAGCATGTTCACAACTGAAAATGTCCGTTCTATCTCCCGCATTTCAGAACGTCCTTTAATGAGATCCGAAGTCTCAAAACTCCCTGACACAGAGGCTAGTACTTGTAAATTCCAGCAAGATAAAACTGTAAGCGCCACAAAAGAAAGCAAAACCAGCTAAGGCGTAAAAAGACCACGACTGAAATGGAAGCGCTATTTCCGGAAGGCCCTTTGTTGTTCTGAACTTGGCTGTGGCAACGATGTACGCCAAGGCTGCGGGCCCGAGCCCACACCGGACACATCATCCAGGCTCCACGGGAGAGTGTGACGCCCCATGTCCCTCCCTTCAGCTTGGTCTCTCACAGGGGAACGCTTAAAGGAGGTTTGTGAGCAGTCACCAGTTCTGCCAGCACCCCACAACTTCCAGGACGAATCACAGCGTTTTCGTAACCTGTCCTGACGGTGGCAGCGCCCGGAGGAACCCGCTCTGCCCCGTCCCTCATCACTGCCCTTCTGTCGGCGTGTGGGCTGCGTGTCCAGGTCCCGCAGTGCAGACAAGGGTGACCGTGTGTCCACAAGCGCAGCAGCACCGTCTCTAACGCACCGTGTGGCTTTCTCATCAGCCGCAGGGCAACACACGCAATGTGGTGGTGTGGGGTGTAACAGGGAGAGAGACCCAAATCAAAGCTTTCTAACAATAATAAAAATTAAAATTAATAAAGCACAGTCTCTATTTTAACATTAAAGCCAGCTTATTTTTCTCATGTTCACTATTTAGGAAGGGAATTTTTATTTGTGTTTTTTTTTTCAGATGCTTTGAGAGTGACAACTAACCCATTTCCATCTTTTTCTCAGTATGAATATTGAAAGTAAAAGAAAGTCTTACGGTATCTCTTTTGATATATATACATATATACTTTGTAAGTATATGTTATACTTTATAATATATATGTCTATAAAATCTAGATTTTTCAATGTGTAGGGTAATTAATACTTAGGCATCATCCAAAAGAAAAACGAATAATTTAGGACTCTGCTTTATAATATTTCTGACCCTCAAAATTATTTGTCTGATGAGTAAGAAACATTTACTCATTTGTGTAGCTGGTGGTGTGTTTGTGTGACGTGGAACTGTAGAGCAAATTTTTAAATAAAGCTCATTCCAGCTTCAAATGTCTGAAAAGAGCCCATTTTCGGTTTCAGTGAACATATGGCCTCTCTTTAGTGTCCTCTTTAAGTAAAAATGTTTAGAAATGATCATATTCCAAATACACATAAAATAAAACCCATTCTCAGAGTGTACGTTATTCTTTTACTTATACTAAAAATTCAGCTGGGGAAAAAACACTTTATTTTTCTAATGAAGAAAATGTTGCGATTTTGGTGAATTATGGAGTAAAAAAATGAAAGATGGTAAATATATGGATCAACTGCATTTCCTAATGTGGGTAAACTGTTCAAAAATAAAAACCGTTCTATTAAATCAGTAACTGAAGCTGGGTTAGGCTCATGAAACTTACTCATGTCATATAAAAGACAAACATGGTTATTGTGTGACATCAAAACTCTTAACACTTCAGTTGTATTTGCATGCTTTCAGTTGCCACTCACTCGTTTTCTTAGAATAATGTTATAGCCGAAACCGGTGTGGCTCAGTGGATAGAGCGTCGGCCTGTGGACTGAAGGGTCCCAGGTTCGATTCCGGCCAAGGGCATGTACCTTGGTTGCAGGCACATCCCCAGTGGGAGGTGTGCAGGAGGCAGCTGATGGATGTTTCTCTCTCATCGATGTTTCTGACTCTCTATCTCTCTTCCTTCCTCTCCGTAAAATATCAATAAAATATATTTTAAAAAAAGAATAATGTTATAGCAAAAGAATTCCTTAAAATGATGCGAGAGAACTGGGGTTTGATGAAATGCCATTCCCAGCACGAAACAGGGTGCGCGGAAGCCCAAAGCAAAGGGTGCCACTCCCTGCAGCTGAGCAGCTCAGAGACGCTGGGAAACGATTCAGGGTCACAGTGGGCAGCACATATTTAAAGTCATTTCCGTCGGATACACGAGCCAGTTGGGAGAGTGAGGCAGAGGCAGAATTCCCAGGACAGGAACCCCACTTGGCAGTAGGCCTATGCTTGACGGCCGGGCTGGGCCCAGAATAGGGCTAACGGGCCAGCATCTGGAGGCTGTAGGACGCGGCATGGTGTCAGGTCTGAGTGTCCTTCGGGCTCATGGTGACCGTCATTGTTGAAAGGGAGTCACCAGCTGGATCGAGATTTGCAACCACATTAGAAGCGAGCTCCCTAGTTGTCAGCACTTGGGGGGCCAGCTGTCCCCCGAGGGAAGAGGCAGCTTTGGGGGATCTGTGCCGGGTCTGTCACCGGCAGGGGGGTAGGGGTCACACAGGGGAAGATCTTGAAATGGGGCTTCAAGGTCCAAAGGGAAGAAGGAAAGTAAATTTTGGATGTGGGTAAGATGGTTAGGTTACAGGAAACGAACGAAAAAGCAGTTCTCCCAGCGCGTGTTTGCAGAACAGCCAGGCAGGCAGCGTGCTGGGCTGCGCTCCGACGGCAGCAGGAAGGGGCTGAGGGGTGGGCCTTTGTTTCCGGCTCACGGTCAGCGTTCTGAGGCATGCCTTCTCACTCAGGCGTGCAAATGCAACCAAAGACTCTCTGTGCCCTGTCAGAAGGACTCACAGCTCTGCACAGCGCGGAAAACACTATTTCAGGAACATGAATTCCTACCAGTGGATACTATAAATACTAGAACTCTTCAGGGCCCTCTCTGCTCTATACTCACTGGAAAGGAAAGCGTTAACCTGCAATTGGGTCAGTAGACAGACATCCTTTGGGGGGCTAACCCCATATTAATTGCATTTCTTTTTCTGTATTGCCAAATTTGAGACCTCAAAGAAGAACATGAGAAAAATAAATGTAGGTGAGAATAGGTTTAAGAGTTCCCTTGGAGCAAGTGAGAAATAATGCATGAAAGCCAGAGGGATATGGAGAGGAAGAAGAAGAGGAAGAGGAAGAGGAAGAGGAAGAGGAAGAGGAAGAGGGAGAGGGAGAGGGAGAGGGACAGGCAGAGAGGGAGAGGGAGAGAGAGAAGCGGAGCCTGAGTACATACATATACAAGAGAAAAACTGAATACAGGAACTGAGAGACGCTAAAAAAGCAAGCAGCGTGGAAGATGCAGCCATCGTGTATTTTCCTGGTGCCCACCGGCCCATTTTGTCCTGCCAGGCGCGCAGTAGCAATGCCTGTGCCAGGAGGGGTCTCTGGAGCGCCCTTTTCGGTCAAGAAGAAGGCTGTGTACCAGCCTGCATTAGGCAGGGGTTATTTTTCACAACAAAATGCTCCCATCAGCACGGATGAGATGCTCTGGTACCATGTGGCTGGCATTGATAAATGCTTCGTAGTAGTAATAACCACCAATAACATGTAGTTGAAGGAATGAAATTGGCCTTCACGTATTTGTCTCTTCCCCAAAGAATAAAATGTCTTCCCGGGCCTTTTTCCTCTAATGTTGGCAACGTGGGCGTTTCCCCGTTAATGGGAGGGTAGCGGTACGCTGATGGCTGTTGTGCTGTTCTCGGGAAGATGAAAAGTAGGCCAGCTCATCATCGCCCGAGTCATGTCCATGGAAAAGAACGCCATCGGTTCTCCAAACATGTTACTCATCAGGTCTAATGTAGCTAGTTTAGTCTCATTGACTTCCTCTACAGTCCTTGATGCTCGGGGGACGATTTGTCACATTGAATCATGGGGCTAATTTTGGACTGCGCGAGACAGAGTAGAACAAATTGGATTAAGTAGGATTACTACCTCGATGAATATATGTTATATTTAATAATTTTAATTTTACCTACTTCATATGACAACAATTTGCAAAAATGTAGTCTAATGGTTGCCAAGTAGGTATCTAAGAAGCTGAATGCTGTATATTGATTGTATGTAAAGGAGTGCACGAACAGAATAGAAGGAATACAAGACTAAGTTTATACTTTGCCAAATACACTTGTAAGTTACATACATGCCAACAAATCATCTAATAATAAATATATAATCCTGATCAGATATTCAAGAGTTTGCTAAATTGTGTGTATAATTATTCAATCAACTTATCTGGACGTTGAGTGATGCTCTGTCAGATTCTTTCACAATCTTGTAAGAGACTTGAATCTAATTAAATTAGCATTGATAACAGGACTGAACTCTAATGCGTTATAGAAGATGATCTTGGGGTATGCCTGACATTTTTTTTCAAGGATCTGATTAGCGGATGCACTTGTCTCTGTTTGATGTTATTCTCCTGGTTCTCTGTCACTTCGATGACTTGCTTGTTTCTTCTACCTGGAAATGCCCAAGGACTCCGGCCGACACTCAAAACACCACAGTGGACAGTGGTCAGAGGAAGAGGTTGAGCCTGAGTACAAGGGTCGCCCCTCCGCTGGGACAGTAACCCACAGCCTGCAGGGCCAAACGCACACCCTCTTATTTCTGCAAATAAAGTTTTATGGAACGACAGCCACGTGCGTTCTTTTACATATTACCCATGACAGCGTGCTCACCCTAAAGGCAGACTTATGTACTTGGGAATGAGGTGTGATGGTCTAAAATATTTACTCTCTGGCCCTTAATAGGAAAGGTCTCCTGACCTCTGATTTATTATGACAAAGTAGCTAAACTGTTGTAAATTGTGCTCTATTCCACTCCACGCCCACCCCCCCATCTCAGTTCATCTTTCCTTCTTCATTTGAAAATACCTACGTTTTACTCCCTTCCTACTATCCATTGACTGACTCTGTGGGGTTCAAGCTTTCACTTGAAAAACATTAAAAACAAAAAAAAAGCCCCAAATAATGGTTCAGTTTGAATGACTTTCAGAGATAACCAACAAATTCAAGACCGATTCATTATAAGTAATATTTTAAAATACTAATAGCAAACATGTGTGTAGTACTTACTAAGTGCGGACACTCATGGTTCTGACTATATTGCTCATGTGGACGTATTGAATCCTCACCACAACCCCTTGGAGTTGGAGAGAGGTGCCACCATCATCCATTGGGGGTGGGGGTGGGGGGGGTGAGGAAGTCTGGGCACAGGAGCCGAAGTGATTCACCTGGGGTAACACAGCTGCCCAGAGGAAGAGATGGAGCTGGAACCCAGGCTGGCTGGGTGGTTAATAGTCTCTATGGCCTCAATGCGTATCTGTTGGCCTGAAAATGTGCTTTACATCTTCATCGTCATTCTAACGCCCCTGCTAGGGTCACTGTGTCTTGTTCTCTGATAGGATCACAGAGCTCTAATGTCAGCCAGGAGATGCATTAACAACTCGAGGTTCCCATCTCCTCCATGGAGACATCCTATGTCTCTAACTTTCTAGCACTTAGTAATTCTCAGGAAACATTAAAAGAGCTCTTATGCCCGGCCGGCGTGGCTCAGTGGTTGAGTGTTGACCTGTGAACCAGGAGGTCATGGTTCGACTCCCTGTCAGGGCACATGCCCGGGTTGCAGGCTCGATCCCCAGTAGGAGGCAGCCCATCAATGATTCTCTCTCATCATTGATATTTCTATCTCTCTCTCCCTCTCCTTTTCTCTCTGTAATCAATAGAAATATATTTTTAAAAAGTAGTAAATAAAAGAGCACTGAACAGTGACGGAGAAGAGGAGATCAATTTGAGCTTTATATGACATTGAATTGGAATTTAAAAGTAGATTAAATATTTCCCAGGTATATAGAATTTCTTTGTGAGAAAGAGACGGGGCATTTCTAGATCTCTCCTCACAAACCTTACTAGCAAATATCAGAAATAAGCCGAAACCGGTTTGGCTCAGTGGATAGAGCGTCGGCCTGCGGACTGGAGGGTCCCGGGTTCGATTCCGGTCAGGGGCATGTACCTTGGTTGCAGGCACATCTCCAGTGGGAGGTGTGCAGGAGGCAGCTGATCGATGTTTCTCATCGATGTTTCTAGCTCTCTATCCTTCTCCCTTCTCTGTAAAAATATCAATAAACTATATATAAAAAAAATAAAAAATAAAATAAAATAAACACCTAGGGAAAGTTTAAAAAAAAAAAATATCAGAAATAAAATAATCCTACCAGTCCAGGTAGGTTTCTGATGAGGCGGACACATGTAAAGCACAGAAAAGGAAGTGAGCCTAGAGCTCTAGGTAACAGACACATTGGCCCAGATGCCGGCCATCAGAATCAAATGAAAAAGAACAGACTTGCCCTCCTACAGAAATAAAGCATAACTGAAAAAATGCCCGTAACAGTTAAAGAAAAACACAGTATTCAGACAGCATTATCTTTACTCAGAAAAATAACTAGGAAAAAAAAGGTAAGTTTAGGAAAATGACTATTCTAAAACTAAGCCACATTAATGACTCCAATTATAGGTAAAATTGCCGGAGGAAAAAAAATTGTAAGATTTGAATGTCAGTAAGATGCTTTGAGAATGCTCTAGTTGGTAATTTTTTTCTTTCTTTTCTCATGAATACAACCCAAACTATTCAAACACAGAAAAATTGTCTTACCTTTAAACTCACATAATTGTTTTTGATTTATTAGCCTCTCTTTTTTTATTTTGTGGATTTTATTGGGGTGACATTGGCTAATAAATTTGTATAGGTTTCAGGTGTACAGTTCTATAATACATCAATTGTATATTGTATTGTGTGTTCAGCCAAGTCGAGTCTCCTTCCGTCATCATTTACCCCCCCCTTTACCCTCTTCTACCTCCCCCGACACCCCCTTTTGATCTGGTAATCACCACACGGTTATCTGTGTCTATGGGTTTGCTTTTCTTCGTTTAATCCCTTCATCTTTTCCACCCAGTGTCCAGCCCCCCTGCCTCTCTCATCGCCCATTGTCTGAGAATCCCCATCTGCCTCCGTCTTTGATTCACAAAAATAAAATAATATGCCTATCTTTTCTACGAAATTATCTAGTGAACTGAATGGAGGAGAAAATAAATGTTTCTATAAAAAAAAAAAAAAAAAAAAAAAGCTCTGGAAGAAACCGAACTGCTATTGTGTAATATACATTGTACTCGGTTAATTTCATTCTGTATCATTGCATAGTCATCCTTAGAATGAGAACTGCTATTGATTCCAAATATCATGCTTTCACATTAAATAAAAAAATATTAGCTACTTATCGCAGCCCTGAAAAAAAATAGATTTCACTGGATTAAAAAATGTTCACAATAGCTGTTTTTATAATAGCTGTTTTTCAAAAACACTTAAACATTCACATTGGATGGAGGAATAAATCTGTTTAAAGGGGCTTGAAGCACAGCCACTCACCACCAAGCTGGCCTTTGTCAGCGTGCACTTGACATGTGAATTAGTCTATTCTCTGGGTGGCCAGGGGTCAACGCAATAAAACGGCTGTCATTGACTCATCAAGTGGTTTTGGAGAGCACGACCAAGACGCTGTCGAGGCTCCGACACTGATCTGTGCCCAGGTCACTTTCACCTGAGTGACCTGTGAAGCTTCCTGGTCAAGAAGACACAAGGAGGGTTAACAAACCCCGACAGCAATGACGACCCAGCTCTTCCGGGCCCGAAGCTGTAGACTTCGCCCAGGTCTTCCTCGGGAGGACTGCGGAGATCTGCTTTAGAAACACGGAGGGAATGGAAGCTTGACACCTCTGGGTGGATGGGAATTATCTGTCCCCAATCCTATCCTGATCCAACCACAGAAACCTTATGGTGCTCATTACTTTAATTATTTGGGTTAAAATGTAAGAGTGCCGCTGAAGAAAAGGATCTGTCACTTAAATGTGGATTTGAAAGTCACTGTATTAAAGAAAGATATGTTCCTAAGACTATCTCAACATTTAACATAGTTATGTACTCATTAGTTTCTTAAATTATAAGGCGGTTTGACACAAGATGACTTTGCAAACAGACTATGTCTTTGAAGGTCTGTTTTAAAAATTAGGCAGCGTAAAGAGCAAACTACATGTAATTTCAGAAATAGTTGTTTTGTTTTAAAGTCATGTGATTATTTAGATTTTGGATTTTTTTAAAATACCTCAATGAATTATTACTCTGGATAAGAAAAAAAAGTGTGCCTTATACATCCAAAAGACCATCTTTATAAAATTCTATAGAATAGCTTTATTAAAAAAATACGTAGATAGCAAATATTGCCCTGTTTTACCCCAAAGGGAGTGAGATGGTTTGGGAAACTCATAAAGACTGGCTTGCAATTCAGCTCCAATAAAATTCTTAAATTCCTAGAGCTTATGAGTTAAATGAATAATTGTTTAGAAGCCAGCACAGATTTCACAGAACAGGTCCCCCCTTTTCTAGCAAGCCTTGATATAGCTCTTTAAGCATGAATAGCCCTCACATGGGCCTCAGATATTAATCCTACTTCCGGCTTCTTCTTCAGTTTAGTTTCATCCTCTGGCCTCCTACTCATCAGGGCTCTGCACTCATTCTCGGTTCAGAGTTACAGGAATGATGAAAGGGAGTCTCTATTCACCATTTTAGGTTCATCAAAACCTTCACCGGCTAGGCCAGTGGTCGGCAAACTGCGGCTCGCGAGCTGCGGTTTGCCACTCTGTTGACTAATGAGTTTGCCGACCACTGGGCTGGACTATAAGAGAAGGCTATTTGGGTGATATTTAAACAGTTAAATTTTTATTTTTAATACGTAATCTAAACTTGGAGTCTGTTGTACAGTGTTTCAGACACAGTATATCCTGAGTTTACCAGGCAGCTTAATTTTCCGGTGGGTCTTTGGGCTGAGATGTAATTTGCTGGAAATGTTCAGTTAAAGTGTATTAAATGTAGAGTAAGGCTGCAGCCTTGCCAGCTGTACCCTTGGCAATAATTTTTCATAAAAATAAAACTGACATTTGTCGCAATGTAGTTTTGTGGTTTATATTCTTGCTTCCTCTCCAACATCCACTGATTAATTCACGGGCCATCACAGACTTGACCCAGGTACAATGTGCCAGGTACGATGGTGAGCATCAAAGTGGTGACTTGGCCAGACATGGCCCTTACCCATAGAGTTTATAGTCTCACAAAGTCCTAATCGCAGCAAAAAATGAGTCATAGACACTGAATTGAATTATAATAGGTGCTTATGCACTACTATGAATCCTGATTGAAAGTCTATAAGGTATACATATCACATTTTCAAAACCTGGAGGGCTATAGAGATATGTACACAATATGTTGAATAAGAGACTACATGTTCAAAATGTTTTACAATCTGGATTTCAAAAGCTGGGGTCACAATGACTAAGGTTAAATGTGTAGAGATGCGTTTAGCAAAACTCGAGGTCACCGTAAAGCTACAAAATGAAGCAGATGTCACCCTAATGGGAGCGTCTCTGAAAATAGCTTCATGATTCCATGCACTGTCAGTTCCTGGGTGTCACCTGACATCTGACGTAGCCAATACCATGTTAGGTAGAACAACGGTGCTCAGGCAAAAGGGGACAGGAATCTCCTGTGCCGGCGTTTAACCAAAGCGTGAGTCCTGTCCAGGATCCACACCGTGGGAGAAACGCAAGGAAATGCTGGCTCTCCTGGCGAGGAGCCCCGGGCGAGGCTGCCTGGGACACACAGGACTGTCCAGTGGAGGGGGGTCAGATGTAGCTCGTGGGGTTCCAACCAGAAGAAAATGATGAAGAAAGCAGCGTGGCTCCCAAAATCAGAGTCAGGAAGAAGCCGCGTTGGAAAAGCTCAGGTCACACTTTAGGGAGGAGGCTGTGAGGGCAGGGAGGGCTGAGACCCTCCGAGGGGCCATCAGCCCCAAGCGCTGGGAGTCCAGTCCCGCCCGCCAACAGCAACGAGAAGGTCAATGGCAGGAGGTGAAGCTGCAGACCGGAGGCCCGAAAAGCAGCCCACGGCGGGGCTAGCGGCGGCGCGCTGGGTACGGATAACTGAGAATGCTCACAGAACTGGGTACGGATAACTGAGAATGCTCAGAACCGCCAGATGTCCAACGTGGAGTCGCAGGACATGGCAGCCCGTCCTGAGGGAAGGGAGGCCAGTCCCGGGCTACCACCTTCTAACCACGGCTTCCATGGCCATGCACATCCTCCGGGCGACAGAGCTGGGATTCTGAAAGCACACGCTTCCTGGAGAGACTGAAGCACAATTCCACTAAAATACATGGTTCTGACAGGAGAGCTGGTCGAAAGCACAAGGAGATGCCCTATTTCTTATCGCGGGAAGAACTGTGGGGCGGGATGTAGCTCTGAATCTTTCCGGATGGTAGACGTTTTCTTTTCTTTTTTTAAAAAAAAAAAAAAAAAAAAAAAATATATATATATATATATATATATATATAAAATTAATTTTTACAGAGAGGAAGGGAGAGGGATAGAGAGTTAGAAACATCAATGAGAGAGAAACATCGATCAGCTGCCTCCTGCACACCCCCTACTGGGGATGTGCCCGCAACCAAGGTACATGCCCTTGACCGGAATCGAACCCGGGACCTTTCAGTCCACAGGCCAATGCTCTATCCACTGAGCCAAACCTGCCAGGGCGAGACGTTTTCTTAGTGATTATCTTACAGGGGTTTTAGTCCACACACTACACTTTCTTTCTTTTTTAAAAAATATCCTTATTGATTTCAGAGAGGAAGGGTGAGGGAGAGAGAGAGAGAAACATCAATGATGAGAGATAATCATTGACCAGCTGCCTCCTGCACACGCCCCACTGGGGATCAAGCACACAACCCAGGCATGTGCCCTTGACCGGAACCCAACCTGGGACCTTTCAGTCCGCAGGCTGATGCTCTATCCACTGAGCCAAACCAGCTAGGGCCAGATACTACGCTTTCAATCTGGGGTTTGGTGAGAACCACATAGTATGAAGTGAGCTTTGCATTGTGTGTTTGAAGGTCAGATGCCAATAGCCAACCCACCAATGTATATGTTGCATGCAAATTTTCTTGACCCCTGAACTTCTGATTGCTTGGATCAAGAAACCAATCATTTAATTTAATATGGTGGCTGGAGGGCCCCTTCTGCATTACAGAAGATTATAAAATAGCAATTAGGAGAATGTTGGGAGTCAAGAATTTCTTAAACCAAATGTAGAATTAAGTACAGCGGCACAGTTGATGGCTTTGACAACTTTGAGACAATCCTTTGAAACGGAGTTAACACCAATATGAAGGAACAGTACTGACAGCCAACACCCTTAATGAATCTGAAGATGCATATTATTCCCTTTTATTTTTTTTAATCCTCACTTTAGGATATTTTTTCCCCTTAATTTTTAGAGAGAGTGGAAGGGAGAGGGAGAGACAGAGAAACATCGATGTGACAGAGACACAGCCATTGGCTGCCTCCGTATGCCCCCGAAATTGAGCCTGCAACTGTGGTGCGTGCCCTCGACTGGAATCGAACCCGGGACATCTCAGTCCACAGGCGACTCTCTATCCACGGAGCCAAACCAGCTAGGACGATGCAAATTACCCCTTAGTCCAGCCGTGGGCAAACTACGGCCCGCGGGCCGGATCCGGCTGTTCTATCCGGTTCTCTTGCTCTCCCCTCCGCTCCTTTCCTTTGAATTTATATGAGTTCACACAAACACTCCATCCATGCTTTTGTTCCGGCCCTCCGGTCCAGTTTAAGAACCCATGGTGGCCCTCGAGTCACAAAGTGTGCCCACCCCTGCTTAGTCACTACCCAAATGTGTGGCCAATACGTGAGCCTTAACAACCCCTCACAAGCCAGCCGGAAACCAGGTACGGCCAAGGTCACACACCGAGACCACAGCCGTTGCCTTCAACACATTTCCCGGGAACGGGCTCATGGTTTTCGCTTTCTGCGGCTATTTTTCGTTTTGTTTGGATTTTTCTCCCCCCCGCCCCGAGAGAAGGTGGCAGCTCTCTGGGTTACAGCACCAACCCCGGGGCTGCATTTAGCAGCTGGCCACTCTGTGCAGCAATGCTCAGCACTCGCCCCTCCAGTCCTTTATGGAATATAATATATCTTTTTAAAATTGATTGTAATTTTTTGAGCACTTCGGGGGCTGCTGCTGGTCTCCTTTCAGGCTAAATAGACCAACTGCTGCTGCTCAAAGAGTCTCTTCGACCACCCACACTGGAGGCGCCACTCCTTCTCTGGGGTGGGTCCCCCCGAAGCAGCAGCCAGCCAGGTCTGTGGGGGTGGGAACTGCGAGCAGCCTCCGGGCTCAGAAAAATGCCACAGCTTGATCCCCGGAGCCCCCAGCGCCCTGTTCAATCAGTGCTCAGCGGCATGACGCACCCTGAAACTTCAAATGAAAGCCCTGGATTCATGGCCAAAAATACAGCCTCCCCCCCACCCCCCCCCCTGCTTCCCCCCCCCGGGGGTACCTGCCTCTCCTCTGTCCCCGGGAACCAGGGAAAAAACCTGGGCTGCAGAGAGACTTAAGAGCAGCAGGCAGGCACTTTTTCAAGCAACATTTTGACAGATAAAGTCAAGTGATAAAAATACAGCGAACTTATAATTACTTCCGCTGCTGGAGGCAAGCGAAGGCAGGGGCAGCCCAGAACAGGGGGTGCCAACGAACCGATTTCACTGCGTTTTGCTCTGACACCACAGAATCTGGCAGTGTGTGTGTCCAAATCGTGGGAAGGGGACCCAGGTAAATACAGAAGGATGGGGAAAACAACCGCCGATTGCAGCGCTGTGATAAGCATTTCTATGACACTCCAAGGCCAAGGGCACGGTGGGCGTCCCCACAATATCGAGGGGCCCACCTGCATCTACATCAGAGAGGCCGCTGCAGAGTACGCCCAGAGGTTTTGGTGCCAGGAAGACATGGCAATAAACACACGTGAACAGCTACCTCCATGTAAATAATCATTAATATCCACAGTCTTTCTGATGATTAGATGCTCTTCTGATCCCTTCCTCCCCAGGGAACTCTCATGGCCTGAGTTTGTTTTTCCAGTAAAATCTCACTTGCTAAGCTTTCAAACTCGGCTGCTCCTCCGGCAGAAGAGATCGGAGAGGAGCAAACCAGGTCCTTTACTCACTGCCATGTTTTTTAATTATCCATTGGCCCCCGTAGTACAAAACAACAAATTTGTACACGTGGCATATAAGCAGAGATATGTAGGATATTTTGTCATATATGCCAACTCTTGGTCCCGAATTCTTTTGGTTGATAATGAAATCAACCCTAACAGAACTTCAGAGATGATGTCTGCTCTCTACTCCATAAAGTATAAAATCCAATCATGCAAGCAAGTTGCAGATCCTATTAATCTTAGAATCAGACTCAGAGCTTGCTTTTGTATATGAAGCCTTGTCCAGTCCTTCAGATCCATAACACCTGAGCTAATTTTCACCTTTTTAAATGTTCTACTGTACTACTCTTCTGTAAAGCATGATGTGTTTCTTGACTAGGGAGACCTGATTCACAGTTCAGTGAATCCAAAGATCCATTAGACATGTTTGTTCATCATGGCTAAGAAACCGGTACATTGAAAATTTAGCCTGAAAGATTCCTCAAGCTAAAGAATCTTTATTCAAATAATTGAGCACTAATGAACATATAAAGGAATCCTTATTCAATAAATGAATCATTTTTTTTCTCAAAATTTGACTCCAGCAAAATAATAAATTCTTAAAATTAAATAATATGACTGATCATATTCATTTACATAAAGTAGAGCTTCTTACTGGGCAGAAAATTTTATTTATGATGTTTACTTTAATTCTATTAATCTTATACAAGTGGGGGGAAACTCTATCTCATCTCTTTGTTATAACACTGACAAAATGGTGTATGAAGAAAAATCAACAAGGAAGCAAAAAGGCCAATGCCCAGATTTTTAATGAGGCCTTGAAGTTATTGGATTTGATACGGCTTCTATTTTAATGATCCCCCCTCCCCTTTCCTATGGATGTCATAAACCATTGTTTGTGTGTATTCAAAAACAGTGAGGAGCAGCATGGAAAACATTGTAGAGCCCAGATGGTCTTCTTTTAACACAATTTTGTAATATATTACTAAATTTCCCCCCGGGTTTTGAAAAGTGAGTGATATATTTTGAGTACAGGACTATGGACTATATATAAAGTGAGAGAGAGAATAATGTTTATACAGTAGAGCAGAGGTTGGTGAAAATTTCTATAAAGGGGCTACATAGTATAAATTTTAGGAGTTTTAGGGCCAAAAGGTCTCTGTTGCAATTACTCAGCCCTGTCAATGCAGTGGTAAAGCAAATACAGGGAGACAGGTAAACAGATGAGAATGTCTGTGCTCCACACAACTTGATGTAGAAAAGCATTCGGAGAGCAGGCCGTCAGTGAACGTTAGAGCACAGAACGCTGAAAACGTTCTCCTCTATCCAAACAATGAAACTGGCAACATCGTCAGAATTGACTCTTTCCGAAAATTTATCAAAGGCTTTCATTTGATCAGGAATTACCTATTTCTAAAAATGGCTGAATTTCCATAAGAACAGTGAGCTTTGTAGCATTTTAACTTGACCCATTCCCATTCCCCACTCCCGCGTGGGGAGGGAGGGATTGCCTGGAAAATTAACAGCTTGCTACCACAGTGACACCCAGCAGCATGGCAGCCTCTGAGGGGCCAGGAAAGGCGGGAGCTCCTGCACACCGCACTCCCAGAAAATCCTCATTATCTGGCCTGTCTAGGACAGCCGGGGGCAAACTACGGCCCGCGGGCCGGATCCGGCCCATTCAGCTGTTCTATCCGGCCCGCGGAGCCGAAAGAGCGGAGGGTTCTCTTGCTCTCCCCTCCGCTCCTTCCCCAGCAGCCGTGTTAACATGGCAACGTCGGGAAACACGGCCGCAGCTCCTTCTTCTGAGCGGGCGGATTTATATCCCCATTCAGTAGAAGGAACAACCTCTCAGTCTTCCAGAGGCTCCTTGTAATGCCTGCGGACGCGTCCCCGACATCACCCTGGGAATGCGGAGACACGTTATCGTGGTGATGTAGGGAGACACGCCCCTGGAGAGCACAGGATCAGAGCATTAGCTAAAAAGGAGACCAACAACACTGTTCCCACTGAAGTGGATGTTTTAAAGACCAAAAACCTTTCAACCCAGTCTACATTGCCATCTACATCTACGTCCCGGGCATAATTTGGAAGTTGCACTAAAGAAAATGTTTAATTTACTGTTTACACATTTTGTTCTTTTCTATTTGTTTTAGTTTTAAATTATTTTATTATATTTAAGTTCAATTTGAAAGGCTTTTGTACCTTTCCTTTGTTAGGCAATTTTATTTTGCCTTTGCCATCTTCAATATAAGGTATGTTATTGTGCTATGATTCCTCCATTTTTTGAAGTTTCAAATTATAATAATTAGTGTTTACATTCTTCTTGTTAAAATGTTTGAAATGAATAAAACTATTGAAATTAAAAAAAAAGACCATACCCTTTTATGTAATGATGTTTACTTTGAATTTATATTAGTTCACACAAACACTCCATCCATGCTTTTATTCCGGCCCTCCGGTCCAGTTTAAGAACCCATTGTGGCCCTCGGGTCAAAAAGTTTGCCCACCCCTGGGCTAGGATGTGCCGTGAAGAATGTGACCTTGTCCTAAGCGAGGTCTAGCCTAGGCCCTGCACTTCTGGGAGGTCGTTAATGTCATACCTGCTAGGAGTGTCTTTGTTTGGCGCAGAGGCTGGGCACACCAGAGCTTAGGGTGAGGCTGGTGGCACCCGACACCCAATCACATAACTAAGAAAGAAAGGTTTGTGTCACATGGCATCTGCTGACCTGGAGGTGAAGTTGAACCAAGTGGGCAATCACTCCATCAGTCATGGGTATATAATGAAGCCCGCATAAAAATTCTGGATAGTGAATCTCCGGTAAACCTCCTTGGTTGGCAGTTCTTCACATGTATTGTCACTCATCAACGCCAGGATGATAATGTGTCTGGGCAACAACAGAACTGCACGTTTGAAACCCTCCCAGACTCTGCTCTATACATCTTTCCTTTAGATTGATTTTAATTTGTATTTTCTCCTTCTAATAAAAAAAATAATTGTGAGTGTAATAGCTTTTAGTGAGCCCTTCTAGGAAATTATTAAAACTTAGGGTGATTTTGGAAAGCCCTCAAATCTGAAATTGCTGTTCGAAATCTTGGGAACTTGGTGGCCTGGAGTACTAGGCCTTCAAACTTTGCAGTTTGTCTAAGTCTGGGTAGTTGGTAGGATTGTTAGTTCCCTACAATGATCGTGACTCACTGAAACCTGCTTTAGAAAGAGGAAGTATAATAGGCTAGGTGGTGAGGAACCTTTGAGTGTCACAGGGTCACCCATGGTATGAAACTGTAGCTGTGCTTTGAGGGTTCATGGAAGTAAGAGTTACCAGTGGAATTTAGAGTTCCCGAGGAGCGGGTTCGCTGGACACATAAAGAAGTGCAAAGTAAGTAGAAATGAACTAAACATACAATTCCATGGTTATTGATATATTTAGTACCTAAAATGAAAATAAGGGAGAATATTAGGCCGAATTTGGATTCTGGCTAGTCCCTCTTATAGCCACTCACCTCAGGTGCCACATGAATAAACTTAAATTAAAAGTTGAAAAGTGTTAAGCGAATCCTGACTGGGCAAAGATGGGATCCTGACTATCCCCAACCCCCACACCAAAGGGGAAGTTAAAGTAAAAGCAAATAAAATATTGTGGTGGATCTTCACAATGGGTATCTGAGCCACTCCAAAGGGAAAAATTATGCAGAAAAAAATGGACAGTAAAAAGGTTATAATTATTCACATGAGAATGGACAAAACAGAGAGGAAAGAAAAAGGAGAGAGTCAAAGAACTGATCCCAGCAAGGAGGAAATCTTTAAATGGTTATTAAGATACTAGAGTCCCAGTGCACAAAATTCGTGCACTGGTAGGGTCCCTAGTGGCTGCCAGCTGCAGGCCAGGTACTCCCTCCCTTCTCCCGGCCGGCCCCACCCCCTGGTCAAACTCCGGGACAACTCTCGGTCAAGGGGACAATTTGCATACTACACTTTTATTATATAGGATGGGATGAATAAAGCAGACATTGTTGGTGTCAAAACAAAGGTCTTAATTCAACACTCTTGGCAGTTGTGTGGACTAATGGAAGCCCTGCTGTTCTGCCAACGTTAAGGGGCCTCAAACAAGTCAAACAGATCTAGTCTATTCATCTTGGTTTGGGAACTGAAAAGACTGCAAGGCAAAGATGACAACGAGAGGCATGGCTCGTAAGCACTCTGGATAAGGGTCTCACCATGTTTTTGTTGTTGTTAATCTTCACCTGAGGGTATTTTTCCAGTGATTTATTTTTAGAGAGATTGAAAGGGAGTGAGGGAGACAGAGCAAGAGAAACATCAATGTGAGAAAGACACATCAATTGGTTGCCTCCAGTACATGTCCCGACCAGGGCCGGGGATTGAGCCTGCAACTGAGGAACGTGCCCTTGACCAGAATCAAACCCAGGACACTTCAGTCTGCGGGCCGAACTGGCTATGGATCAAAAATGTTTCTAAGACAAGAACTGCTTAGAGCAGCCTTGGGCAAACTACGGCCCGCGGGCCGGATCCGGCTGTTCTATCCGGTTCTCTTGCTCTCCCCTCCGCTCCTTTACTTTGAATTTATATTAGTTCACACAAACACTCCATCCATGCTTTTGTTCCGGCCCTCCGGTCCAGTTTAAGAACCCATTGTGGCCCTCGAGTCCAAAAGTTTGCCCACCCCTGGCTTAGAGGCTTTGGATCCCTTGGCCTCACTCCCAGCTGAGGACCAAAGGCTGTGTACATATGAGTGAACAAAATGGTCAGAAGGTGGGGGAAAAATAAAACATTTCAGGGACTCCTTGATATGGGAACCCACGTACCGTATTTCCAAAGGAAAAGAAAATGAACGTTTTCTCAGACACCCAAGAGGCACTAGCAAGTATACCAGCAAACTCATAATGTGAGACCCAAAGGGTACCAAGGGAAGAATGGGAAGAAAAAGATTTAAGGAATTATTGCTCCAGTCTTCCTAAACTTGATGACAAACATCAATCTACACATCTAAGAATATCAATGAAGTCCAAGTCTAGTAAACTAAAAAAGATTCACACCTAGACACATTATAATTAAATCATTAAAAGCCAAAGGCAGAATCTTAAAAGCTGTAATTGAGAAGTAACTCATAACTTAGAAGGGATACTCAATAAAATTAATAGTAATTTCTTATCAGAAACTATTGAGGTCAGAAGGCCGGGGAAGACATATTCAAAGCATTGCACAATAAAAACTGTCAACCAAGAATTTTATGCCAGCAATACTCTACCCCAGAAATGAAGAAAAAAATATGACATTGAGATATTCAACAAACAAAACCAATATATAGAGAATTTTTTTGCTAGCAGACCTGACCCACTAGAAATACTAAAGGAAGTTGTTTAGGCTAAAATTAAAGAACATTATAACTTGAACTTACGTGAATAAATAAAGAGCACTGATAAAGGTAACTACGTAGCTAAATAAAGGAGTATAAATATATTTATTTTCTGTAACTCTTTTTCCCCCTTCTGATTTAAAGGACAACTATATAAAGCAATAATTAAAAATCTGTATTTCTGGGCATGAATATATAAAGTTGCAATTGGTAGGACAATATAGGAAGAGGGAGGGAATGAGATTATATAGGATCAATGTTTTCGTATACAATAGAAGTGAAGCTGGTAATAATTAAAACTATATTATTATCAGTTTATGATGGTAAATCACCAGGAAAACCACTAAAAATAACTAAAAAGTATGTAAGGAAAAAAGTAATAGGTCTAGGGAGTATCTGTTTCCCACACAATAAGGCAGCAATCTGGAACAGAGGAGAAAAAAACACCTAAGACACAGAAAACATCAAAATAATACACAGAAAACATCAAAATAATACACATAAATCCAAACGTATCAGTAATAATATTAAATTAAAGCATATTTCAGTTCTATATTTATCTTCAATCGCCCTGGGAAAAACTCCTTCCGTTAGAAAATGCAGCTGGTACAGAATGGTCCTTGCGTACAGTTGCTTGGGCATCCATAGCAATATTTCCCTGCCCGGTGCTCCTTACAGACCTTTGCAAAGGACACGCTTGGGGAAGATTTCTATCTCTTCTCGTTAGGAATGTGTTTCCTTCCTCTTTCTTGGGCCCTGTCTGCTATTTTCTCACCTTTTTTGTGAGCTCGATTATATTCTGCTTTTATTTTAGTGGATTCCAAAAAGGCCCAAACCTTACACGTTCCATTCCTCTTCCTCACAATACCTCAGTCACGGCAAATAAAATTCCAAGCTACTGATGAGGAAATGGAAGAAAAGGACACTGTACTTTCCAATGACTACAATTAACTTCCAAGTTGGCGAGAGGAGAGATTTCGTAGATTGCAAGTTTGCTTCTACTAGGCCAGTGGTCGGCAAACTCATGAGTCAACAGAGCCACATATCAACAGTACAAGGATTGGAATTTCTTTTGAGAGCCACATTTTTTTTTAAATATATTTTATTGATTTTTTACAGAGAGGAAGGGAGAGAGAGAGAGAGTTAGAAACATCGATGAGAGAGAAACATCGATCAGCTGCCTCCTGCACACCCCCTACTGGGGATGTGCCCGCAACCAAGGTACATGCCCTTGACCAGAATCGAACCTGGGACTCTTGAGTCTGCAGGCTGACGCTCTATCCACTGAGCCAAACCAGTCAGGGCGAGAGCCACATTTTTTAAACTTACACTTCTTCTAACACCACTTCTTTAAAATACACTTGCCCAGGCCGTGGTATTTTGTGGAAGAGCCACACTCAAGGGGCCAAAGAGCCGCACGTGGCTCGTGAGCCGGGCTTGCCGACCACGGCACTAGGCCATGCTACACAGCATACACATTGATTTCCGTTCTCATTAGGGTTTACAGAGGAAGTCTAACTGGTAGAACTTCTCTATAGCAATGATCTACTGCGTTACTGTCAGGCGAACACATGATTTCTGGGGTCAAATTTTAGTTCTGCCTTGCAAGGTAATATTTTTTTCATGTATTATAGCATGATTGCAATTATTTATATTTACTACGTCACAAGGATGAATTCTAAAGATGAATGAATTTCCTTCAGTATTGTAGGCTGTGAGACACGGAATAAGTCAAACTTCCATGCAATGTTATGCCTTTCTTCCACTTTGTTGATAACTTCCCCCATTTCTTATGAAAACTCCCCTGACCTAGGCTAAGAGGCAAACGATTCTGAGCACAGATGGGGATTCGAATCTTAAAGAAAGACCTCAGGCCCTCCAGGACAGCACGGTATTTCCAGCTGTGCTTTGGCAACACTGCACTGAACCAGCACAGGGCGCTGGCAGAGGGGCCTTCCTGTGCAAAGAATGACAGTGCTGGGAACGTAGACATGGATTCTAAGTGGTTGACAATTAGTCACCTGTATAACATGGCTGCAATTCTCTCAGGCATCATCTTCTGGGATCTAAGCTTCCTGGAGGCAGGACTGTTTTCATTTGCTTGTTTGCTTGCCTGTTTAAATTTGTTTATGACAAAACTAGAGGCCCGATGCACGCAATACGTGCAAGAGAAGGCCTTCCTTCCCCCGGCTGCCGGCACCGGCTTCTCTCTGGCCCCCGGGACCCGGGCTTCCCTCACAGCCCCGGCTTCACCCAGAAGGAACATCCGGTCTAATTAGCTTATTATGATTTTATTATTACAGATTCTCAATGGCTGAATGAGGGCTGGCATCAAATAGGTGTCCATGGAACAAAGACTGCAGGACTGATAACTTCGCAGAGAATACCAAACTGGGTGACAAGCATCACCTTTCAATTCTATATTTTCTAAGGTTTTATAACTGTAGTTTACAACCAGAAGAAGGGTGCAATATGTAATAAATACATGTTTCAATATTATGCAACTAAAGTGATAGGAATGGATGAAACACATCATTATTATTTGACTTACATACCCTTTGGGTCAATTAATCCTGACTGCATCTCCTGGCAACCTTATCATGTTATTAGCATACATCATTGGTATTTATACTTTCTTCCATCAGCTATGTTTTTAACAGGCTCTAAGCCTCTCCCAAATATGACTCTGGCAGAGTATCCTTTGTGCTAAAATTGAATAAGAGTTCAATATTTAAGCCTGTTTTTCCATTTCTCTCAGAAGCTGTCAGGGTAAAACTACATTGGGCTCATTTGATCAAAGAAGCTCAAACTCTGGCTTAGTGATAAGAAAATGAAGCAAATTGATGCGAATGGAAAATTGACTTCCTTACCGCCCCCCTCTTCAAAAAAACAAAATAAAAATAAACCACCAGAAACTTTATTTCTGGGTGTCCCTTGTATGTGAACATTTTTTTCCACACTGCTCTACGTCATTCCGGTAGAAACTTTAAGATTCTTTAAAAATATCTACAAAATTAGGTGAAGGGTAAAATTATGAATTTCCCACTTGGAAGAAAGTGGCTTAAATTCTATCCAATTATTTGCCATGACAACCAGCTAAACACAAAGGGCTCGAATGGATGTAGAGTACTGCCTCTGTAATCATCCCTCTGCGTCCTTCACATCATGGATATGCAGCACGCTATCCCGGCTACTCCAGGGCCATAAGCCTACACAGTAATTACATGCTTCGGAACACTCCACTTAAGTGCATCAATAATATAGTGAGCAAATGTGTTCTTTAATTCTGCACCTGTAAAGGGAGGGAAAAAATAAAGAAAATGTTTCTATCCCAAAAATGTAAAAAGAAAGAAAAATAAATCAGCTGATTATTTTTAAGCTGCTTCGTGAGGTTCCCCTTTAAAAGTCAGATGGTTAATAATTCAGTTTCCCATAAATATAATCAAAAGATAAGACAGCTCTACTTCAGGGACTAAAAAGGTGAGGACACAGGAAAAAAAGGATGAAAAACAGAAACTTCCGATTAAGCTTCATATTTTACCTTTAAAGTACTCATATTGGCTGTGTGTAGCAGAGTCCCGGGCTGCTTTCTCTCTCCATGGCCCTGCCTCTACATAACTGCTATTAATGGGACTCAGAAGGTAACACCTACTGCCCCATGACCTTGAACACAAAGCATAGTTAACACATCAAGGCATTACAAAATTGTATGGGACTGCAGGCTCTTGATAATGCATTCGCTATATTTTTTTTACAATGAAGGGTTTGTGTGTTTTATTGTATGGATTTGAAATACACTTTTTTTTCTCAAAAATGGAAAGTTACAGAGTGAATTCAACAGAGAAGGTAGACATCAATAGAACCTAGCAAGAATAAGTGGTTGGCAAAAAACTGTGAGATTTCTCCCACCTACATAGTCCAATAAAATGCAACTGCTAATTTCTTAGAATCAAAAATTGCTTCTGAAAGTAAAATATTCTTGAGTGACTGATTTCCTAGAGACTTGTGGAAGTTCAGAAATTCTAATGAAAATTAGGCACACAAAATTTATAATTAAGTTAACATTCCTAGTATTGGAAACAAACCAACTTCTTAAGTAGGTCCATCCTCAGCCACTTAAGAAAATAAAAAAAGATACAAAAATCTATATAAATAGATACCAATGTTTCTTAAGCAAATTGGCCAACATTTTAAAATAAAGATACTCATTGTGAAATGTCTCTGTCTATTGATTTCAAAATGAGTGCTTTTTAATAAGAAAACCTTGCTGTAACTTCAGAAAACCCATAAGAGTGGGAAAAGTTAAATATCCAATGGTCCAAAATTTATAATGGCAACATAAAGAATTTACTGAATTATTAAAATAGTGTCTTGTTTTTGTTTTTTTTAAAAGCTATTCAGAGTGAGGTCGTATTTATTTTTCCTTGTCATGTAAATTGATGTTTTTGCATTTGATTTACTAAATTAGTAATCAACACAGGACCTTGTGGTCCATTAATTCCTCCGTGTCTCAAATTTTGCTTTTAGGATTTTCTCCATTATATAATCAATATATAGCCTTTTTCTGATAAGTAATATCTTCTGTGAAAATATGGAATTTAATTTGCCAGGAGGCAATGCTAACAGTAACAAAACCATCATTATATTTTCAAAGTTATAGTTTTAAGCAACTATATTAAGTAGAATTATCTATTTAATAATAACCATTTCTTTATGATCTTAGAGTTCAGGAGATTTTTTTTTACTGATTCACACAGTACGCTTTGAAATTTGTATGCAGCAAAAACAGTATTCTATTCTGTATAGAGAAATTACTGTTTTAAAATTTAAGACTGTTCCCAGGATGCAAACTGCGCTAATCAGGCAATGAACCAGCAGCTTACTAAACCCAAGATGAAACGTCAATTGTTTCGTGAAGGCATACACACAGATAATCACCCGAGAGTTCGAGCCTATTGGTATTTACAGTTTCTTTCTCTCTCGCTGACATGAACATAGGAGCGAGCCAATTGTTTACAATTATGTGAAGATGCACGTTGCTGAAACGCAGATGACAAAACATAGATCAGAGAGAAGTGTTTCAGGTAAAATTCAAGACCCTGAGGGGTTTGGTGACAGAAGTATCAGTAGAAACTTTCCGGAATCCCAGTAATGACTCCTCTGGAACCCCTTCCTAATGGGACACACAGCAGGAAGCCAAGGTTGGGTGTCCAATGACCTCACAGCCAGTAGTGTGTGTGTGTGTGTCTGTCTGTCTGTCTGTCTGGTTGGTCTTGTCTCCCTGATTAGACGGTAAGCAGTAATACTGAAGCCAGGTGCGTCTAAAAGTGAAGACCACATCACGGGCCTGCCTCTGTGATTGTCTCAATGACAATCTGAGCAAGAATGTCACCTTTGAGCCCGGCATGCGAGGGGGCTAGTCCTCAGACATATCCCGGTAGGAACTATCTCTTGGTGTCATCTAGTGGCTGTATGTCATCACTGCATAACAGCACGCCCTGGCTGGTGTCCTGCGCCCAGGCTGTGCTGCTGCATTGGTGTCTGACCGCCTGCACGAAGAGAAGCTGTCCTTTCTAACACCCCAGGAAGGTCAGCCGCGATCACGTGTTTCTGGACACTTCGCCCTGGCCCTGCGCTGTGCCTGCGCCTCAGGTCACGACCCATGGATGGGACGCTCAGTCGTGGGGCCTGGTGACCAGGTGCTGTCTGCTGCTCCATGTAGGCTGCCAGGCTGAGTGACTGGATGCTGTTGCAGGGACGCCCACAGCCCATGCCTGAGGTGTTTCCTCCCAGCACTGTGACAGACGGGGCTGACAGGCTAAGCATCTGATTGCAGATGGCAATGTGGGCGCGTCCCAGTGTGAGGGGCGAGTCCCCTGACCCTCCTGTCACCCGCTCTCTCTGTCTCCATCCCAGACCGGAACGCTGCACAGCCATCACCGGGAAATGTGAGTGACAGCCACTTCTCCACGGTGCTGAAATGTCATCTCCGATGCTCCGGTTCCTTTAAGAGGAACTCTAATTTCTAGCAGAACTTTTCAGCTCTGAAAGTTAAGGGCAGCCAGGCTGGGCTGACAGAAATAAATTATCCAGGTAATTAGGGCTAACAACTCACTTTCTCTTACTCCCACACACATGCAAGAATAGGGCTCAATTATTTCTAATTCAGGTAATTTTTTCTTAAAAAAAAAAAAAAAGGACTTTCTGCAAAACTGCTGTTTGAAGGTCTCAAAAGTATCATCATTAAGGAAGGAAATTATTAACAAATTATGATCATGAAATTTACAAATGTCAAAAGGTTAGGTTCTGTCATCATGTCCAATGTAACAAAGGTTAGGCATGATAAAAAACATAAAAAATGAGTGTGACACTCATTCGCAATTTCCAATAATTACTTGATATTTTTAGGCAAATTTTTTTTTAAAATATCAATGGAATTATCACTGTTATCTCTCAGAGTCCACATACTTATAGCTGCTTTATGTTATAAGGTGAACGTTTCTCCTATTGTTGAATTTACCATTATTTTTATTGATGTCTGTTTATTTCTGTCCACAGGTCTTGAATTTCTAGATGTCTTACAAGCACACATTGACAATAATAATTGAATGGGAATATCAATGGATAGAAATTTCTACTTGCCTTGGCTATAAATAAATTGCTACTGATAGTATTTTTGAAATGTAAATGTATGTACTACACATGTAGGTATACAGAAGTCTATAAAGCATATGTGTGTTATATGTAAGTATGTATGCATTATCTACATACACACATATACACTGAGTGGCCAGATTATTATGATCTCTGAACGCATAATAATCTGGCCACTCAGTGTGTGTGTGTGTGTGTGTGTGTGTGTATGTGTGTGTGTGTGTGTGTGTATGTATGTATATATATATATATATATATATATATATATATATATATATATATATGAGGCCCAGTGCATGAATTCGTGCATGGGTGGGGTCCAGCCAGCCAGGCCGGGGGGGGGGGGGGGGACATGGGCAGTTGACCAGCCTGCCTGCTAGTCGAACTCCTGGTCGAGGGGACAATTTGCATATTAGTCTTTTATTACATAGGATATACACTGAGTGGCCAGATTATTATGTATTCAGGGATCATAATAATCTGGCCACTTAGTGTATATGTACATACAGATACACATAGATATGTCTTTTGTTGAAGATATACACTGAGTGGCCAGATTATTATGCGTTCAGAGATCATAATAATCTGGCCACTCCGTGTATATCTCCAACAGAAACACTCTCAGTTCACACACATGTTAATCCAAAATACATAGGAGCAATTCGTGTTCTGCATGTCCCCTCAAAACATACCACCTTCCTTCCAATTCTGATAACTATGCTACACGTTATTTCATCGTATAGAGCAAGTGAGTGAGAGTAATGAAATTGTTCTATGGGACTGTATGTGTTTGTACCATTCACAAATCTCTCAGCAGATTGATACCTCCTACAGGAACTACTCAAAGTCTGAATCATCACACCTATCCTAATCCCAGACCATTCATCCATTTTCAACATCTATTTCTCAATAATAACACAGGATAGCCACAAGCTTGTTGCAACCCACCCCCTTAAGACAGTTTTCCGTGAAGAGGGACACTCCAGGGACAAGCGAGCTTCCTGTTTCTCTAGAACCCTTCCTGGCTCAGCCACACGTGCAGCTAAGTACCGTGCAGCTCAATAAAGGCCCAGAAGACAGAAGCACAGGTGTGGACGCCTGTGCTTCTTACAAAGTGTGGACATGCCCTTTCTTCCTTCTCCTACTCGCTGCTGGGATTGCTGGATCTCAGCCACCGTCGGGGCATGACATCGTGGCAAAGCACTGAGGAAGAGGTGCCTGGATGGATGCCTCAGACAACGTACTGGTTGTGTACTGCTCACCTCTGAGCGACTTTAGCTTGAAAGGGAAATGAAATTTTATCTTGTTGTATTAGTTTTCCACAGCACCGCAATCATTTACCACGAACGTAGCGACCTAGAATAGCACCCCGTTGTTATCTCTGAGAGTCCACGAGTCAGAATCCAGGTGTGGTTTAGCTGGGTCCTCTTCTCAGTCTCCCTAGATTGAAATCAAGGCACTGGCTGAGATGGCAATTTCCTATGATGCTCTGAGGCCTCTTCCGAGCTCATTGGTGTTGAGATTTCAGTTCATGGTGGTTATAGGACTGAAGTGCACATTCCCCAGGTCTTGGAGAATGCCCGAAGTCTCTGTCACAGCATCTTCTCCACGGCCCTCTTAGGACACAGCTGAGTCGTGATGAACTTGGCTCTGATGTTATTTTGATGAAGGAACTTGGCACCAAAGTTGACCCTGGCAGCTAACGGTGCTGAATTGGGAGGGGAATCCATGCACTCACCCAGCTCAGGTCCTGAAACCCACACTCAGGCTCACTGGAGCATTGCAGCAAACTCACAGGGATGCCATAAGCTATTTAAAATTTTAAAAGTCTGAAAGAAACACAGTCATTACTCAACAAGTATGCGAACGCTAGGCCTAAGAACGTTCACAGTTTTGTATTAGATGGTGCTGGGAGATATGATGCCATCATACCCTCACAAAGCCGAGTTTTCAGTGGTCACTGTAATAAAAAGAAAGCACTATGTATAACTCGATGTAAAACAGGAAGTGAGGGTGGCCATGTCCCATCTGATTCCAACGCTTAGGAAGCTGTGCAGCGTCCAACATTTCTATGCGTCTCACTACTGAGTAATCTTGGTTATTTAAGAATGAACGAGCCCTAACTGGTTTGGCTCAGTGGATAGAGCATCGGCCTGTGGACTGAAGGGTCCCAGGTTCGATTCCGGTCAAGGGCATGTACCTTGGTTGCGGGCACATCCCCAGTAAGGGGTGTGCAGGAGACAGCTGATAGATGTTTCTCTCTCATCGATGTTTCTAACTCTCTATCCTTCTCCCTTCCTGTCTGTAAAAAATCAATAAAATATATTTAAAAAAAAAAAAAAGAATGAACGAGCATGTTGCTTTTTCTTTAAATGTATGTGTGTTATTTATGTATACGAAGTTATTAGAACAAAAATACTTATTAAATCGTTTGGACCTCCCTGCCTACCCACTAGAATGTTAGTTATTTCTCTCTAGAGTCACCGTGAAAAAACTTATTCAGAAAATAAGAGATGCCCTGACCGGTTTGGCTCAGTGGATAGAGCGTCGGCCTGCGGACTCAAGGGTCCCGGGTTTGATTCCGGTCAAGGGCATGTACCTGGGTTGCAGGCACATCCCCAGTGGGAGGTGTGCAGGAGGCGACTGATGGATGTTTCTCTCTCATCGATGTTTCTAGCTCTCTATCCCTCTCCCTTCCTCTCTGTAAAAAATCAATAAAATATATTAAAAAAAAGAAAAGAAGAGGTCCACAAACAGAACATTGGGAAACCTTCGGTAATGGCATTCCGAGTCATCTGTAAGCGCCACGTGATTAGGGACCAAGGCAGCCTTGTTTACTGTTCCGTTCCCAGCACTTCCTGTAGGGCTCCCATATCATTGCCACTCACATACAGGTGTTGCCCTCTTTTATTCAGTAACCAAATGACGTCAATGGGTCTGATAAGTAAGCCAGTCACAGCGGGCATGGAACGTCAGGGGAGCTAAGCCTCCCAAGAAAGGTTTGTTTCTCAGTGAAAATGGAGGGTGTGGATGGATTTTGAGTGGAAAACCAGTTTTGGCAGAGGCTGCATTTATTATGTGCATGACTCTGCATTTTGATCTTCTCAGAAATAAGAGAAAGCAATTTTTGAAATCATTTTTGTGTTTCTGCCAGTAGTCAAATGCTCAGCAAACAAGAAATACAACGATTTGAAAGTCAAAAAGGTAAGTTCTTGCTGATACCTGTGCACAAAAATGTTTCCTCTTAAAATTGTGATTCAAGTAAAAATCAACCCCGTATGCTTAACCTTTTCACGAAGTAACAGGTGGCACATATTCCAATAAAGACAAAATTTTCCCATTTTTCCAGTGAATAAATATTCCAGTTATTGTTGCCACATGATAAAGTACCAGCACCCCCAAACTTAGTGGCTTAAAATTACAATTTACTCTTCTCTCTCAAAATTCCGTGGGTTCCCTGGATTCAGCTCGTCAGTTCGTGGATTCTCTCAGGAGACGACAGTCAAGTGTTGGCGGACGCGGGTGGCTAGGTGAGTGGGATGTGTTCTTCACTCACATCTGGCACTGGAGCTCGGACGGTTGGGAGCGTTAGAGTTGGTGGGCTGTCTCTTTCACAGGCCTCTCCTCACAGTCACCCTGTGTTTCCTCAAAACCTGGTGGTGTCAGGGTACTCCAGCGTTACATAGTCACTTGCTTCTGGAGCAAAAATCTCAAGATAGGAAAGCCCAAACGGCAAGGCTTTTTATCACATCGTCTTGATCTTACACAGCATCATTCCTGCCGGTCTGTAGGAGCTCTCAGCCAGATTCAAGGAGAAGGGACTACACAAAGACACACACGCTGGGAGGGATGGGTACTTGTGAGGACATTTTTGAAGATTAACTACCAAAGGAAACAGTTTTGCAATTTTAAGAAGCTCATAGACTAGAGAGGTTATACGTGGTAATATGTTCTATGCATATGCAATTGGCCCACTTTGAAGAAAAATTTGATACCCATCCATTAAAGAGAACTGACGTAGAGTTAGTTGCCAAAGACAAGACAACCTCTTCTAATATTGGACAATGTGGACATCTTTGTGATTGAATGAGGTTGTTTTCCTATTTTGTACAAACTAAGGAGAAAAAAGTACCCTTTTTATACTGACCATATTTGGGGATAATTGTTACTTGATTTATTTATTTATTTATTTTAATATATTTTATTGATTTTTTACAGAGAGGAAGAGAGAAGGATAGAGAGTTAGAAACATCGATGAGAGAGAAACATCGATCAGCTGCCTCCTGCACACCTCCCACTGGGGATGTGCCCGCAACCAAGGTACGTGCCCTTGACCGGAATCGAACCTGGGACACCTCAGTCCGCAGGCCGACGCTCTATCCACTGAGCCAAACCGGTTTCGGCTGTTACTTTAATTTGTTCACCACTTGCTTCAGTCTGCTAAATTTGATGACACTGATCCCTGGGTGATTATTATTAAAATCTGATAAATATTTCCGCTTTTCCAGTAGGGAATAAAATCTCAGAGCTTACCTATATGTAATAAGTATACAATCTCAGTTTTAATGGATCTGTAAAAATGACTAATCAATTACTTTTTAAAATATTTCAATTTATCTTTTATAAAATGGCTGTTCTTTTTTAAAATTAATTTATTGATTAAGGTATCACATATTTGTCCTCATCCCTCCATTCCCATCCCAAACCCCTCCCCACGCATGCCCCCACCCCCCTATTGTCCGTGACCACTGGTTAGGCTTATATGCATGCATACAAGTCCTTTGGTTGATCTCTAAAATGGCTGTTCGGATGAATCTGTTCCTAAATCCTCATTTTCTGGTAGGACAAATTCCTACATAGGAAATACTTGAATGAAAAGATCACAGTTTTTTCTTTCAGCTTTTGACACAGTTGCTTTCCTGCCTCTGGAAGACATGGGCCAAGTCATATTCCCAACCTCATATGAATGCCAGTTCCCCTCCTACGTGTCTCCACTGACTGCTGTGTGAGACCGTGTACACTGATTTTGTATAAAAAGTTCCTCATTGCAAAAACCTGCATTTTATTATTACAGCAATTAAATACCTTTTGTATGTTTATTTGTCAATTCTTGTTTCTTGTTAGTTATGCCACCATACTATTACCCACTTTTCCTAGGAGTGCTGGCTATTTTCTCTTTGAACAGCAAAAGCTCTTTATATAGTATTGGGAAAACCCTTTATCTGCCAGTCTTTCCATAAATGATTGTCACAGTTTGTATTTGCTTTTGAAAATCTATTCAGGGTGTGCTTGGCGATGCAGATGTTTAAAAATTATATAATCAAATCTATCTATAGTTTAT
The DNA here is from genome assembly GCF_963455305.1 of Plecotus auritus. Classification (NCBI taxonomy): domain Eukaryota; kingdom Metazoa; phylum Chordata; class Mammalia; order Chiroptera; family Vespertilionidae; genus Plecotus; species Plecotus auritus. The sequence continues at coordinate 175,750,633 of NC_137774.1, forward strand.
GTATTTTATGCAAAAATAGCTTTGCTACATACTTATTTAAAATTTTATATTTCATTTTAGGCCTTTAGTGATTTTTGCCTCAATCTTTTTTGTTTACATTTTTTCCTTTTTTTTTATTTTGAAATAGTTATATTCTTATGGAAAGTTGCAAGCATAGTAGGAGAGGCCCATGAAGCTTTCAATAAACTTCCTTTAGTGGCAACATCTTACGTAACTATAATACAATATCAAAACTTCCACGAAGGACTGGATAAAGAAGATGCGGTACATGTATACACAATGGAATACTAGTCAGCCATAAGGAAAGATGAAATACTGCCATTTGTGACAACATTCATTTAAATGGTCGATTCTTCTACAAATTTATGCAAAGAATGGGGGTGTTGGAGGTGGGAAAATAAATGCTTTTGAGGGACACACCCAATCGTGCTTATCTCTCACCTGTGTTCAGAACCAACTAAAAAACAATGCTGGTGAGCTGCAGATTGGACGGTCAAAATTTCAAATTACTGATCAATGTTGGAATGAGCACTGTGACTTAGAACAAACACCAAATGCACGTCCTACCTCTTGGTCCCCAGGGTCCAGAAGTGACAACTGCCCTTTGAGCGGGTGCTTACCCAGGAAAGAATGAAGGAGATTAAATTCCTCAAGTCGGACTTTTTGATGGATTAGACCTACTCACTTGGGATGTTTGGATCAATGGCTGTCAGGACCAGCCAGGTCACCTGGATGGGCAGGAGGGAAAAAAATCTTCCTTCAGGGAAAGAAACGGCAGGGATGGGAGGGGATGATTCCCCCTTCTGACACTGGAGGAGAAAATTCCGGAGGACACGTGGTCCGTGTATCTTACCACAATGACTCTACTTCTGTTAGGCCTCTCTGAGATGTTTGGATCATTGCGCTGTGCCACTTGCTGGCCGGGGACGTGGTAAAACCAATTTTCCCTCTCTAGGTATCAACTGTTCCATATGTACAATGGTCATTACGGTAGGACCTACTTTAACAGAGTCTCGTAGGCATTGAAGGGTGTACTTCATGCCCAGTCCTCATCACAATGCCTGACACGTGACAAACGCTGGCTATTTAGTAAAGCGAAGCAATGTCTGCATGTATGCAGTGTGATCTCACCTGTACAGGAAACCGGGCGATCTGTGAGATCACCCCCAGGCCAAGTTAAACTCTTGGCCTAACAGTGTCTAAAATTACTTGTATATTATGATTGGTCTGGAAGGTTAAAGGATTGATAAGAATTAGGTTAACTATACTGTTGACTCTTGGTATTTAGTTTCTAGAAAAAAAAAAAAAAAGAGTAAAATCTGACTCTTGGCCAAAAGGAAAATTACTGGAAAAAGACAAAGTCCCTTAGAATAGAAAAAGAAATAAACAAATAAACAAACAAAAACAACAACAGGCAATTGCTGAGGTTCAGAAGCAAGAACTGATCTCCAGCTGAATTGAAGGAACCAACGGCAGCCTTTTTTTGTTGTTGTTTCCTGGTCTTCACCGAAGGACATGCTTATTGATTTTAGAGAAAAAAGGGGGAGAAAGGGAAAGGGAAGCACCAATGTGAGAAACAGCGAGCTGCCTCCTGTGTACACCCAATCGGGGACCACAGCAGCCTGGGTGTGTGCCTGGAAGAGCAATCGAACCCGCGGTCTTTGGGTGTATGGGACGGTGCTCCAGCAACTGAGGGCCAGGCCAGGCCAGCAGGGTCTTTTCCTCAGCCCTTCAGAGACACAAACCCACGGCAGTGCGTTTCCATCATCTTGTTGCCTCTTGGTGCACAGCTGGGGAGAGAGTGGCTCTGAAAGAGGTTTTCAAGCAGGACTACCCTAGACCAGTGGTCGGCAAACTCCTTAGTCAACAGAGCCAAATATCGACAGTACAATGATTGAAATTTCTTTTGAGAGCCACATTTTTTAAACTTAAACTTCTTCTAACGCCACTTCTTCAAAATAGACTCGCCCAGGCCGAACACCGACTTCTGCGCATGGGCCACGAAGTTTCAATCGCACTGGATGTGCACGCCCGCACGTGGTATTCTGTGGAAGAGCCACACTCAAGGGGCCAAAGAGCTGCATGTGGCTCGCGAGCCGCAGTTTGCCGACCACGGGTCTAGTGGAGAGATTCTCTCTGAACTTCAACCAACATAGTGCTGTCAGCATAAGCAACATAGTCAATAGAAGAATTCAGTATATTTTTTCCAAGATCAAATCTCCCACTGGAAAACACATGGGCTCTTAATATTCATGGAATGAAATCGTCGCTGCTCTCCTCACAGCACAGATTTGGCCAGCCTGTAAGCACCTCCGCGGAAGGAATTAGTGTACATTGCTGGAACAATGCCGCTAACTCAATCTTATGCCTATTCCTACACTGTTACCTGGCCCATCCTAGATTTATGTGGTTGCTAGTTTGTTAGCTGGTTAAGTAGCTGGTTACTTATCTATTAGCAATATTGTGTCCATTAGAGTAACAAGGAGTTCTCCGTGGATTCAGGACCTAATGCGATGGAGAACTACAGTCAGTATTGCTCAGCGACAGGAATGCGTCCTGAGAAATGCATCCTTAGGTGAGTCTGTCATTGTGCGAACATCACAGAGTACACTCAACACCTCCGTGGTCTAGCCCAGAGGTCGGCAAACTCATTAGTCAACAGAGCCAAATATCAACAGTACAACGACTGAAATTTCTTTTGAGAGCCACTTAAACTTAAGCTTAATTTTTTAAACTTAAACTTCTTCTAACGCCACTTCTTCAAAATAGACTCGCCCAGGCCGTGGTATTTTGTGGAAGAGCCACACTCAAGGGGCCAAAGAGCCATATGTGGCTCGCGAGCTGTGGTTTGCCGACCACTGGTCTAGCCTACTACACACCTAGCTATGTGGCCCAGCCGACTGCCCCTCCCCTGCGCCCGAACAGCATGTTACTGTGCAAAACAACAGGGGAGCAAAGCAAGCGCGAGAGAACACGATGCCACCAAGAGACACAGTAAGCGGGAGACGTCGAGGCTTCTGCCAGCCCAACATGCCTATGTGACGGTTTACAAAAACCCTTTTTTATAAGGAAGTTCACTCCAAAATAACACTGAAAAGTATACTATTGTAAGTGCATGAGCCAACAACGAGTAGTTTATCATCATCATCAAGTATTATTTATGGCAGCACAGTAGGTCTGCACACACCAGCATCTCCACAAACACCTGAGTCATGCATTGAGCTATGACATTAGGACAGCTATGATGTCACTAGCTGCATTGAGCTACGTCATTAGGACAGCTATGATGTCACTAGCTGCATTGAGCTACGTCATTAGGACAGCTATGATGTCACTAGCTGCATTGAGCTACGTCATTAGGACAGCTATGATGTCACTAGCTGCATTGAGCTATGACATTAGGACAGCTATGATGTCACTAGCTGCATGGAGCTACGTCATTAGGACAGCTATGATGTCACTAGCTGCATTGAGCTACGTCATTAGGACAGCTATGATGTCACTAGCTGCATTGAGCTACGTCATTAGGACAGCTATGATGTCACTAGCTGCATTGAGCTATGACATTAGGACAGCTATGATGTCACTAGCTGCATGGAGCTACGTCATTAGGACAGCTATGATGTCACTAGCTGCATTGAGTTATGTCATTAGGACAGCTATGATGTCACTAGCTGCATTGAGCTACGTCATTAGGACAGCTATGATGTCACTAGCTGCATTGAGCTACAACATTAGGACAGCTATGATGTCACTAGCTGCATTGAGCTACGTCATTAGGACAGCTATGATGTCACTAGCTGCATTGAGTTATGTCATTAGGACAGCTATGATGTCACTAGCTGCATTGAGCTACGTCATTAGGACAGCTATGATGTCACTAGCTGCATTGAGCTACGACATTAGGACAGCTATGATGTCACTAGCTGTATTGAGCTACATCATTAGGACAGCTATGATGTCACTAGCTGCATTGAGTTATGTCATTAGGACAGCTATGATGTCACTAGCTGCATTGAGCTACGTCATTAGGACAGCTATGATGTCACTAGCTGCATTGAGCTATGACATTAGGACAGCTATGATGTCACTAGCTGCATTGAGCTACGTCATTAGGACAGCTATGATGTCACTAGCTGCATTGAGTTATGTCATTAGGACAGCTATGATGTCACTAGCTGCATTGAGTTATGTCATTAGGACAGCTATGATGTCACTAGCTGCATTGAGCTATGTCATTAGGACAGCTATGATGTCACTAGCTGCATTGAGTTATGTCATTAGGACAGCTATGATGTCACTAGCTGCATTGAGTTATGTCATTAGGACAGCTATGATGTCACTAGCTGCATTGAGCTACGTCATTAGGACAGCTATGATGTCACTAGCTACATTGAGCTATGTCATTAGGAAAGCTATGATGTCACTAGTTGATAGGCATTTTTTAGCTCCATTATAATCTGATGGGACCACCACTGTATATGTGGTTCTTTGATGACCATGATTTTGTTAAGCAGGGATGACTGTACTTTATTATTCTAAATCCAAAATCTATCTGGCTGTTATTTCTTCGAGTATGTTTGACCTCAAGATAATTCCTCATTTTACTGTATTGGTCTTTTTTTTAAATTCATAAAGTACCCCAAGCAATAGTGCATTTTACACTTTCCTACAGTGTTCTTAATGAAGTTACGGGCTAATACAACTAGAGTACTATTGAGGAAACAAGATGTGCATGTTCTAATATTAAATAGGCAGTGGCACGTTTTAGTTTTGATTGCAGGGGTTTTTAGGTACAGTGCGATTGGAATAACACTGCAGCATTATTTCCCAAAATGTTCCTGTAGGAAGGCATTCCTACACCAAGAGAAGAATAAACAATATGTTAAATAGTATACATTTTCAGTTAGATTGGTTCTTTTGTGTCCGAGGATTCATTCTGGTCTTACAATTCCATGGCCCCAAATTAATATTTTTATGTACACTGAACATTTAGGGCACTTTAAAATCTCTTTATCATACTCATTTAAAAACTTATGTCCAGAACATCACAATCCTTATCATATGCTAAGTAGTGTGCAGGGAAAGGAATGTTTGAGTATCTATTTAAAAGCCAGGCAAGAATTAAATTGCTCGTAAGCATCGATTAATATATATATATATATATATATATATATATATATATATATATATATATAAACTTTTCTCATGATTCTATTTTCTTTCTATTTCAGTTTTTACAAGTTGGTTTACCTTTCCACTCACTTGTGGATATTGTTGTATGAATTGCCCATGAAATAAAACATTTCTTGAAATAAATGTTTACCTTTAGAATGTTTTGTCTTTACATTACCTCAGGTCCAGGCAAAATAGCTATATTGCAAATGCCTCTGAAAAGCTTAAAAATGCACTGGATCAAAATGTAAATATTTTCTTTGGTTCTTGTGATGCAAAAATCTGAGCGCCTTTGAATTGACCCACTGTTCGGGGCACAGTGACATCTGCAGCACGTCCAACACGACGTCACGCGTTCTAGAAACTGGAGAGGTTAAAAGCCGTCCATTCTTCCCTCCAGGCACGCCTCCACCCCGTGGGGCCACACTCTCCCGTGCCAGGCCCGTGGCTGTGCCAGCATGCACGCTCCCGACAGCACATCGGATCGCCCGGAGCCGGTGCCGACTGAGGCCCACCGTTGGGGACCCACCGGGAAGCCCCGGGACAGAGTGAATGCACACGGCTCCCCGGCCTCGCTTGTCGCTCAGACCTGGTGTTCTTGTTGTTCTGGTGACATAAGCACCCCCGTTTGCACAGAATTGTGGATGCAATGAGTGAAGCTCTCTGTCACGCCACAAGTGACGTCCACCTAATTGGTTTTAAATGAGCCAGGAGCCCCGGCGGGTGGGGCACAGTGGATAGAGCATCGGGCTGATGACTGAAGGGTCCCAGGTTCGATTCCGGTCAAGGGCACAGATTTGGTTGCAGGCTCCTCCCGGCCCAGGCCCGGGTGGGGGCTCGTGCAGGAGGCACCCAGTCGATGTGTTTCTCTCCCATCGATGTTTCTCTCTGTCTTCCCTCTCTCCTCCCCTCTCTCTGAAAACCAATGGGAAAATGCCCTCGGGTGAGGATTAAAAAAAAGAGATGGAAGGGAGCTGAGCTTGGCTCCCGTGTCCTCTCCCTCGGAGCCCAGCACCACCTCCCACTGTATCCGTGCGTCACGTCCCCAAGGGCGGCACCGACAGGCACCTCTGGGCACCGAGCTGGGCACCCCCACCCCAAGCTCTCTGTGTCCCCTCCTGGGTCCCGCCTGGGAGGCGGTGGTCTGATGGCAGAGGGGGACGCCGCGGTGCAGGGAGCACAGCCCCGTGTTCCAGGGGCAGCCAGTGCTCCCCGCAGCGGCCTGTTTGAGCGGAGGCCCCGGCACGGCAGAGGCAGAGCTTTTCTGTGTTCCTGCCTCTACTGTTGCTGTGTCCCTAGGAGGGTGTGTGTGTGAGAGTGAGTGTGAGTGTGTGTGTATATGTGTGTGTGAGTGTGTGTGTATATGTGTGTGTGAGTGTGTGTGTGTGTATGTGTGAGTGTGTGTGAGTGTGAGTGTGTGAGTGTGTGTATATGTGTGTGTATGTGTGAGTGTGTGTGTGAGTGTGAGTGTATGTGTGAGTGTGTGTGAGTGTGTGAGTGTGTGTGTGAGTGTGTATGTGTGTGTATGTGTGAGTGTGAGTGTGTGTGAGTGTGTGTGTATGTGTGAGTGTGTGTGTGAGTGTGTGTGTGTGAGTGTATATGTGTGTGTGTAAGTGTGTGTATGTGTGAGTGTGTGTGTGTGTGTGAGTGTGAGTGTGTGAGTGTATATGTGTGTGTGTGTATGTGTGAGTGTGTGTGAGTGTGAGTGTGTGAGTGTGTGTATATGTGTGTGTATGTGTGAGTGTGTGTGTGAGTGTGAGTGTATGTGTGAGTGTGTGTGAGTGTGTGAGTGTGTGTGTGAGTGTGTATGTGTGTGTATGTGTGAGTGTGAGTGTGTGTGAGTGTGTGTGTATGTGTGAGTGTGTGTGTGAGTGTGTGTGTGTGAGTGTATATGTGTGTGTGTAAGTGTGTGTATGTGTGAGTGTGTGTGTGTGTGTGTGTGAGTGTGTGAGTGTATATGTGTGTGTGAGTGTGAGTGCGTGTGAGTGTGTGAGTGTGTGAGTGTATATGTGTGTGTGAGTGTGTGTGAGTGTGTGTGTATGTGTGTGTGTGTATGTGTGAGTGTGTGTGTGTGTGCACGCGCACAAGCGTGCACCCTGCATCTCCCCAGCCTGCCCAGGTCCCGACATTAAAATAAAGCCCAATTTCTCTCATTCGAGGAGAGAGGACATATTTACTTGAACTTCCTGCACAGCTGAAAAAAAATAGAAACATGCTACTCTGCGTTTCATACAACATCACAGCTGGCAAGACACTGAGAGCCGATGACCTCATTTTGTGTTTCCGAACAACAGCGGGCACAGTGACCGCATGAACTTCCACATCAAATGAAGACCAGTGAGACCAGGAAGCGTAAGAGGTGGCACCGGGCTAAGGATTAAGAAGTGAAATGTGTCATATGGCCCAACGCAAACGAGAAGCAGCATGAGAGTCAACAAGAAACAGACAAACAACATGGCCCTAAGGGGGACTTCCACGGCCCTGAGGTGGAACATGGCCCTGAGGGGGAGCACGGCCCTGAGGGGAGCACGGCCCTGAGGGGGACTTCCACGGCCCTGAGGGGGACTTCCACGGCCCTGAGGTGGAACACGGCCCTGAGGTGGACTTCCACGGCCCTGAGGTGGAACATGGCCCTGAGGTGGAACATGGCCCTGAGGTGGACTTCCACGGCCCTGAGGTGGAACACGGCCCTGAGGTGGACTTCCACGGCCCTGAGGTGGACTTCCATGGCCCTGAGGTGGAACATGGCCCTGAGGTGGACTTCCACGGCCCTGAGGTGGAACATGGCCCTGAGGTGGACTTCCACGGCCCTGAGGGGGAGCACGGCCCTGAGGGGGACTTCCACGGCCCTGAGGTGGAACATGGCCCTGAGGTGGACTTCCATGGCCTTCTGGCCGCTATTTGTCAGCTGGGAACCAAACACCTCAGTCCCGGCCCGCAGGACCCCGGTTCTCTCATTTTTAAATTAAGGGATTAAACTAGAGAAAACTCGGAGGATGCTAAGAGCATTGAGCCTCTATTTTAGCACAGAAATCTCTAATCTAGATCATGTTTCCTAAAGTCTAACTCCTACCTCAAATTTTTCGACGTCACCCGCCCTCCCGCCCCCGCCCCCCGAGCTTGTGTTCCCTGGGCACCACTGCCCGGCCCTCTGTGTGCCCACTGGGTTGGCTCTGTACACACGTGGTATGAAGTCCTGCCCCTTCCCGGCTGCCAGGAGCAAAACAGAAAACACACAATGAGCCCAGGTAAGCGCAGCAGCTCCCGCAGAGGATGTGAGGTCACCAGGAGGCTCCATCCCGCACACACAGTCTCACGTGAGACGTTCCTGTTCATGACAGCCACGGCCTGCCCTGCCCACAGCATTTTCCATCCTCCACCCACACCCTCGGTCCCTGCATGTACTAGTCTGCTCACGCTGCCTAACAAGATATCACAGACGGGGTGACATTTTTCTCCCAGTTCTGGCGCCTAACAGCCCAAGAGCATGGTGCCAACAGGGTTGGTTTCGGATGCAGACAGCCACTTTCTTGTGTCCTTACACAACTTTTCCTCTGGGCATGGAGAGACGGGGAGAGAGAGTGCATGGGGTTGAGCTGTCTGGTGTTTCTTCTTCTTGTAAGGACACTGATCCTATTGGATTGGGGCTCCACCCTTATGACCTCCCTTAACCTTGGTTACCTCCTTAAAGGCCCTGTCACATTCGGAGCTAAGGATTGAACATATGAATTTGACAGGGGAGCTGGGTGGCCAGGGCAGGTGACACAAGTGAGCCAGCAAGGTCCCAATTATTCGACTTCTCTCTCCACTTCCTTCTCTCTCCACTTCCTTCTATCTCCACTTCCTTCTCTCTCCACTTCCTTTTCTCTCCACTTCCTTCTCTCTCCACTTCCTTTTCTCTCCACTTCCTTCTCTCTCCACTTCCTTCTCTCTCCACTTCCTTCTCTTTTCCCTTCCTTCTCTCTCCACTTCCTTCTCTCTCCACTTTCTTCTCTCTCCACTTCCTTCTCTCTCCATTTCCTTCTCTCTCCACTTCTTTCTTTCTTCCCTTCCTTCTCTCTCCACTTCCTTCTCTTTTCCCTTCCTTCTCTCTCCACTTCCTTCTCTCTCCACGTCCTTCTCTCTCCACGTCCTTCTCTCTCCACGTCCTTCTCTCTCCATGTCCTTCTCTCTCCACTTCCTTCTCTTTCCCCTTCCTTGCTCTCGCACTCACTCTGCGAGTGCCCTGAGACATCCAAACTCTCCTTTTCCCAGCGCCCTGAGTCCTGATTCTGAACTTGCACCCCAAGTAGGCAACTGGTGGGGGAGTGAAGGGGAGAAGAGGGAAGGGGAAGAAAGCTCCCATTGTTCCCCAGTTTGGCTCCCCTTCTTTAAACATTAGCCACATAAACAGCATTTTTCTCTGTTGCACTGGCTTTTTGAAGAAAAAGAAAGCAATATAATTAAATTTCCCAACTTAAATAAATGAATATTATTGGCAGAACCTCCTCATTTTAGAAGGTTTTCATGACACAATGACAGGGGAATATAAAACATGGTGAATTCTCAGGAAAATACTGTAAATATACAAAGCATGCAAGTCCAGTCTTTATTGATATCTAGTGACCAAAGAATCTGCTTTCAAACTGGGCCAAAATATCAAAACTGTTTCTGTTAACCAGACCGAAGTTTTGCAACTTGGAATCCACGTAATTTTGCAACGACCCGAGGCCTGGGCCAGGCGAGGCACAGAGCAGGTGTTTAGTAACCAACGCGTGTGAAGTGCATGAGCTCACCAGGTGAACGGGATTATGATGGAAAACGGAATTTCAAAAGATTGAGGTCGCCCAGCCGGGGTGGCTCAGCGGCTGAGCGTCGACCTATGACCCAGGAGGTCACAGTTGGATTCCCGGTCAGGGCTCATGCCCGGCTGCGGGCTCGGTCCCCAGTGCGGGGTGAGCAGGGGCAGCCGATCCGTGGCTGTCTCTCAGGCCTCCTGGGAAAATGCATGCTCACGCTTCGTTGAGCAGCCGAGGTGTAAGTTCCGGGCGTTAGGGTTCAGAGGAGAGGGGGACACCCTCACCTTCCTGCGCAGAGCCCCCGTCCCCGCCTGGGCCTCACTTCAGACACGCGCTGCTGCTTTTCTCCTGAATCACGTCCAGGCTGAGGACACGGCGGGGTCTGGGTTCTCTCTTGAGAAAGTCAGGATTCAGGGGGGCAGCCGGCTCCCCTCCTGGCACCGAGAACAGCCACACCGCTCGGGGGAGGCTGGGCGGGGGGCTGATGTGCGTGCACTGCCAACTAGGGGATCGCCCAGCGCCCAGCGTGGCTGCAGGGGAGGCCGGGAGGGAGCTCGGAAAGAGCCAGGTTGGTTGACCCTTGACCTCACTTTCCCGGTTCTGCAGCAATCTCTAAAGACCCGTTTTGAAAAGTTCCAAAAGCTTCTGGAACGCCACCCTGTTCTTACTGAAAAGTGATGGCGTGATTGCAATTATAAATCATTCAGAACGTTTGGAAACATTGTCCTTCACAGCCTTCTATTTCAGTGAATGTGAACGCAGTGGGTCCCGGAACTGGGCCACCGGGACGCCTAACGAAAGATCTGCTTCCGTGTGAATGAGTTTTTATCTGCCCGTCCGGTATGAGTTTAAGAGGCCGGATCTCACGGGGCAGGAGGAAGCGGTGCTGGGTGTGCACGATCAGTCAGATCTGCCCTGCCACCTCCCCTTCGAAGGAGAAGTGGGAAGGCTGTGAGAAGGGTCGGCCTTCTGTCTGTCCTTGGAGAGCTGCTGGAAGCCGCACCCGCATCGCCAGGAGTCCTCGGCTCCTTAACTGGCAACAGGGCAGCCCCTTCCCAGGGCAGCGCCTTCATCCTGGAGTTTCCGTAGTTCAAAGACAGCCTCGCTCTTGTCCACCGGAGGGCTTGCAGGCCGGGGGTTGACATCGAGGGTGGAGGCTGTACGCGGAGGCATCAGCACAGACAGATGTCGCCGGCCAGGCATGGGCACTGGTACTTCCCACTAGAGAGTGCAGCTGAAACACTGACTGACCTAGAGAAGTCAGAGTTGTTCCTGGGCTGGGCGGTACCGTGGTTCCAGGCACAGATTCTGGCGTCCAAATCAGGCTCAGACCCGGCAGGCTCTACCCCAGGGGTGGGCAAACTTTTTGACTCGAGGGCCACAATGGGTTCTTAAACTGGACCGGAGGGCCGGAACAAAAGCATGGATGGAGTGTTTGTGGGAACTAATATAAATTCAAAGTAAACATCATTACATAAAAGGGTACGGTCTTTTTTTTTTTTATTTCAATAGTTTTATTCATTTCAAACATTTTAACAAGAAGAATGTAAACACTAATTATTATAATTTGAAACTTCAAAAAATGGAGGAATCATAGCATAATAACATACCTTATATTGACGATGGCGAAGGCAAAATAAAATTGCCTAACAAAGGAAAGGTACAAAAGCCTTTCAAATTAAACTTAAATATAATAAAATAATGTAAAACTAAAACAAATAGAAAAGAACAAAATGTGTAAACAGTAAATTAAACATTTTCTTTAGTGCAACTTCCAAATTATGCCCGGGACGTAGATGTAGATGGCGATGTAGACTGGGTTGAAAGGTTTTTGGTCTTTAAAACATCAACTTCAGTGGGAACAGTGTTGTTGGTCTCCTTTTTAGCTAATGCTCTGACACTGTGCTCTCCAGGGGCGTGTCTCCCTACATCACCCCGATAACGTGTCTCCGCATTCCCAGGGTGATGTCGGGGGACACGTCCGTGGGCATTACAAGGAGCCTCTGGAAGATTGAGAGGTTGTTCCTTCTACTGAATGGGGATATAAATCCGCCCCTCAGAAGAAGGAGCTGCGGCCGTGTTTCCCATGTTAACACTGCTGCTGGTGAAGGAGCGGAGGGGAGAGCAAGAGAACCCTCTGCTCTTTTGGCTCCGCGGGCCGGATAGAACAGCGGAACGGGCCAGATCCGGCCCGCGGGCCGTAGTTTGCCCACGCCTGCTCTACCCCCATCTCGCTGGGTGTCCTTGACTAATTTACTTACCCATATTGACCTCAGTTTCCTCATCTGTAAAGTGGGGTAAAGTAGAGCTAATACCCAATCCATAGCAGGCTGCAATGACAGCGGAGTATAGACAGTTGACGACAAGCGCGGGGCCTGTCCTCAGGGCTCCATAAATGCAAGTGGTGTTATAATTAGGGGAATGGCTTGCACTTGGCGACATCGTAGAGGTGTGGGTCACAACCCTACCTGCACCCTGTAATCACCGAATGCACTGCTAAGGCACACCCATGCCCAGGTCCACCCCCGAGACTGGCTCCGTGTAAAGCTCCCCAGGAGAGTTCAATGTGTAGCCAGGGTTGAGACCCTCCGATTTTCAAATCTACAAGGGCTTTGCTAAAAGCGAAACCAATGCCCTCGCTTTAGAGGCGGGGATTCGCCTCGGATCATTTTCAGTAAGTGACAGAGAACACTGGCTTTCTCCTCCACAGAAGATGTGAGAACCTGGCGTGTTCCCTCTGCTTACTTTAGGGATTTTGTAATTTATTAAGTTAACTGATAATGAGATCGCATAGCAAGGTGGCCAAAAGAATATGGTTAGTACATCGGGTCGCGTTGCTACAGCGAGGCTGTGGGATTCTTCTTACTGGGAAGCCGCAGCAAATAGGGAAAAAGGTTATTTTTATTAGAAAAAACACCTGTATCTGGTGGCCATGTGTATGTCTTCTTTGGGGAAATATCCAGTTTTTCTACTTATTTTTTAAATATATTTTTATTGATTTTAGAGAGGAAAGGAGAGGGAGAGAGAGATGAAAATATCAATGATGAGAAAGAATCATTGATCGGCTGCCTCCTGCATGACCCTCACTGGGGATGGAGCCCTCAACCCAGGTGTATGCCCTGACCGGGAATTGAACTGTGACCTCCTGGGTCATAGTCGAAGGCTCCACCCCTAAGCCACACCTACTAGGCTGATTATTTTGTAATCGGACTTTTGAAATGCACTGAGCTGTATGAATTCGTTATTTTGGATATTAATCTATCAGATTTATGATTTTCAAATATTTTATCCCATTTATGAGAACATGGATGAAATTGGAGGGAATTATGCTAAATAAGAGAAAGAGATATAGTGTCATATCACTTACGTGTGGAAGCTAAAAACACTGAACTCAGAGACACAGAGAGTAGACGGTAGTTACCAGGGGCTGAGGTGGAGGGAGGGAGGAGGAGTTTGCTGGTCAAAGGGTGCAGCTTCCCCTTCCATTTCCGTAAGATGAATATATCCTGGGGACCTAGTGAACGGCTGGTGACTCTAGTTACTAATGGGCTATCTCCTTGAAACTTAAGGGAGTAATCCTTAAAAGTTCTCACCACCGAAGAGAAAGGGAGGTTGTACGGCCTGCCCCGGGGGCAGCTGGGGTAACCTCTTGCGTGTAAACAGTGTATCGAATCCCCGCACTGTCCATCTTACACTTACAGTTGTTCCATGTCAATTCCATCTCACAGTGGACAGAAAAGGTGCTGTGTCTCTGATCTCCAAAATCCTGTCATTGCTTTGGGTTCATCCCCAGGTCAAGGAAGCAAACGCATGTCTGCGACGTGCCAGTCTCTTAGGAACGAGTGCTGGACTTGGTATAAGGAGGGGACGGGCACAAACCCATCCTAATGGCAAGGCTGGAGAGCTGCTCTCCACCCGCTTCCAGGCTGCCTGCCCCTCCGCGGGGCCCAGCCACACAGCTGCCTGCACAGTGCCACTCAGAGGCGGTGTGCCCGCCCCCCACCATCTGGACCACACCGCCCAGCCCAGCATCCCTGGGGCTCCCTGTACTCAGTCCTGGTGGGGGCAGTGGGGTGACAGGGACCCACAGGAAGGAGCCAGGTTGGCTCAAGCCAAGGACCCTGAAGGGTGAAGTAACCAAGGAAGGAACGGGGGAGTCCAAGGGAGTCTTGGGGGACTGAACTGGGGTGTCTTCTCAGGAAGCAGCAACAATTCAATGGTGCTGCTATCCTCTCCGATCAAGAGGGGTGCAGCTTGCAAACATGCCTTCGAAATAGAGAATTTACACATCAGGACATACCCTCACTGTACATGTTGTCAGACACTCCTCTCTGTTTTCTTTATCTTTTCTACTACACAGAGTTGGCAGCATTTAGGGTTGGGTAAAAAGAAAGACCTCAGGAAATCCATCGAAGGGTCATTTTCAAGCATTTCTGAATCTTTCCTTTTTAAACCCAAAGTTTATAATTTTTTTTAATAAAGAGTCCTTAATAAAAGAAAATAATTCTGAGATTAGTTTGTCTATCTATCCTTGATATATATATCTATGTATCTATATACCTCTAGTTCTATCTATATATATCTCTCTATATATACACATACACACACATATATACATATATACACACACATATATATTCATACACACACACACACACACACACACACACAAGATGTATTCTAACGTTTATTATTTCAAGAAAATTCACAGTTAGACAGGGGTGCCCGGTAGCAGTTGGACACACACTGCATTTTTGTATGTGATACCAAGTTAAGGTTTGTCTAACAATTTGTACAAACCATTACTCTAAACGAAATTGAACTGCACCCAGACCGAAATCCCCAGACTCGCCCTCCTTCTGCCAGATGTTATTAGCAGCGAGTTAAAAGTGGGCCTGCTGTCACTGTGACCCCAGCTGACCTCTTAATTTCTTGAGTTCAAGTCCAATTAACCTCTAGGAAGAGGCACAACTGTTCTAAGCAGACAAGTCCATAGAATCCAACAGTAATCATTTCATTTTCTGCCTTGTCAAAGGCTGGCCCTCCCACCTCACCCATTTCACACAAAGGTGGTCATTTATCACCGTTTAGAGAACTGTACTGAGCGTGGCCTGGCCCCGTCTGAAGTACATTCATCAGGGGCACAGACAGGAGCGGGGGAGCCGGGCTGCGGGCCTGAGAGCCCGCCTTGTGTGGGCAGCCCGCCGGTGGGCCTGCAGCACCGGTGGAGAGCGGCTCCTGTGAAGAAGGCTGTCCCTCCCCGAGGAATAGACAGCACCTCCTCTCCAGGCAGCCAGCCGCCAGGATGGCTCTCTTTTAGAGACACGCTTCAAATGTAAATGGGGAAAATAACTGGAAAAAGGAATAGATTCGTACAACCAAACCCGGTTCCCATCTCGGCTGCTCCTGGCTGAGTGAGAGGCAAGACACACCTGTGTAGTTCACATAACATACAGTGGACTTTGAACCAATTTCCTAGACAGTTATTCACAAGTAATTTAAGATTTCATTGTGAAATATATATATGGGTAGATAGATATAGATATAGATATAGATATAGATATAGATGATATAGATATAGATGATATAGATATAGATATAGATACAGATACAGATACAGATACTGATATAGATATAGATATAGATATAGATACAGATACAGATACAGATATAGATGATATAGATATAGATATAGATATAGATATAGATATAGATTTAGATATATAGATACAGATACAGATACAGATACAGATATAGACATAGACATAGACATAGATATAGATATAGATATAGATATAGATACAGATACAGATATAGATATAGATATAGATGATATAGATATAGATATAGATATAGATGTATAGATACAGATACAGATATAGATACAGATACAGATACAGATACAGATACAGATATAGATATAGATATAGATATAGATATAGATATAGATATAGATATTATAAAAGGCCAGTGGCCGGAACGACCAAATGATCAGTCACCAGGAGGTGCATTGATGAATGGCAGAACTATGTGCCCCACACTGTTTTGTGTGCTGGGCCTCTAATATACATAAATGTATACATACACACACGCGTGTGCACACACACACAGATATATTTCCAAATGTAGTTTTTCTTAAATAAGAATTTTTTTTTCTGGAAATGACACGTGTTACTCCAATATTAACATGCTTATGAACTGGCTGATTAAAAATTAAATTCTAGAAAGGATCTAAAAGCAAATTGTGTTTAAATATTTTCCGGTGCTTCCAATTAAATAAGAGGTCAGTATGAAAATCTGATAGTGTTTTATTTATATTCCTATGACAGGGATATGGAGATTATAGATCTATACCTATAATTTTCTTATGCTTTCATTTGTATCATTTAAGTTAATGTGAAAAATTATAAAGCAGAAACTGCTCTGGCAGCCCGTTAAAACTAACAAACAAAATTTCCCCCAATATAGTTTTTACTTCCATTTGGATCTTTGGGGACTCCGTGGATTTAATTTATCTTTTCTTTTACAAAAAGAACTTCTGAACTAAGCATCATGGGGATCACTAATACAATGGACCCCCAAGCCTTGCCCTTCATTTATGTCCCTTTATTATTATTTTTCACATTCCGTTTCTACTCTTCTCACCAAAGAACAGCACCTGCAAAGGTGCGGACGAGGATATAACATTGGCAGAATTAGCGGCTCCAGTCCCAGACGGTCCCTGCCTAACGGGAGATGACTGACAACGTTGCGGACCCCAAGGTGTAAGGCATTGTCCTTGCTCTCTAGAACACACTGTTCACGGAACTGTCCCTGCAGATGGACATGGTCCTCAGCTCTGCTGTCTAACCCAGTTCCTAGTGCAGCCACGCGTGGCCATCGCACACTTGCCACAGGGACTCGGTGGCTGAGGGACTATGAGCATAGCACCTAGCATTTCCGGTCCTCTTCGGCTGGGGCTTGCTTAGCAGGACGATTCTGTCCTGGAGAGGCAGCGAATAAGCTCAGGCTCTCAAATGTACAACTAACCTTCCCCTCTGTTCTGCTGCTGCCTTTACATTTTCACTGAGTTTGTGGCTTTAAGTTGGGTAAACAATAACCCGTGCAGGGGCAGAATATGCTGATCTGAATGTCATAAACAGACCCGAGGCTCAGCATGGAGTGGAACATACCTGTGTGTGAATGAGAGGTATTTTCTTTTTTTAAATATATTTATAATATATTTTTATTGATGTCAGAGAGGAAGGGGGAGGGAGAGATAGAAACATTGATGATGAGAGAGAATCATGGATCAGTTGCCTCCGGCACGCCCCACACTGGGGATCAAGCCCACAACCCAGGCATGTGCCCTTGACCAGAATCGAACCCTGACCTCCTGGTTCATAGGTCGACACAACCACTGAGCCATGCCATCCAGACTGAATGAGAGGTATTTTCAACAAGAGTTAAAATGTGAAACTTAGTCATCTCAAAGAGACCTCCGGGGGCAGCGTCTCAAGGTGATCTGAATTGGGTGCACACGGATTAATTGGTAAATGTGAAGGATTGAGATTATTTTTGGCTAAGAAACAACTGATTCTTATATTTCATGCATGCATCCCTTAGAGTTAAGAGAATGTCTTACGCAAATAGGTTGACATCGGATGTAAATATTTAAGATGCATAAAAAGATTGACATAAGTCAAAATCTCGGCAGCTTTGGATGTATTGTTACGGAGATATAACACATTGTTTCTGTGAATTAGTGAACTGTCCTCCCGTAACTGCTCACGTGCAGGAGACACAAAGCAGCGGTGAAGAAAATCTCCTAATTTGGTTGTCCAGTTTCCTCCCGTCTTGTATGAAAAGCTGCCTAATAGAATTTATAGTTGGAAAAACCTTTTAGGCGGCACTCTTTGTATTTTTTATTAAGTCTAAACTCAGAGAATCTACTTACTGTCAATTCTGCACAATGGCTATCCTGCACAGCGTATTTTATTTTAAATCTGCAGGACACAGTGATAAATGGATAATTGACCCCGAGGCTGTGATAAGTCCACAGGCCCTGTTTTTCATTAGTACAGTCCTGCCTCGTCATAAGGGAAAGGAGCCCAATGCTAATTCAGCTCTGAGAAGGGAGCGATCGAGAACTTGTGGTTTTAAAAACCCGCACTTAAAGAAAGCCCATTTTTAGTTGCGAACATTAAAAAAAAATGCAATTATAGGAACACATGGTGCCCACACCAGTTTGCGTCCGATGCTAATAAAGACAACCTTGTTAATTGTGTCTCCTTCAAACATTCCTAGCTAAGAAAGAAACGAAATAATGTCAGGTAATACAATCTCTTTTGGTGTTTTTGCTCAGGGGTACCCAGGTGTAACTGTCTCACCTTGACATTCCCACCCTGGGAGAGAGCAGTCCCCGTCCAAGTTCACTCCCGTGGAGAGGCCATTTGAACATGCTCCCGGAATCACCTGCACTTACACCCCACATGGAGTCTACCCGGCCTCGCGCCACTGGCTCTGCTTCTGTAATAAATGAGCAGAACGGGTCAGCGGTCTCTTGCTGCAAGCAAATCTACCACAGAGAAGGCAAAGCCTGCAAAGGAACCGTCACTGATCCTGAGACCCAAATGTAGAATGAGCACTTCCAGAACATAGCATTCTATACATGTAATAGCAGATATTAACCAATTGCCCTGTCCTTCCTCCCCCCCCAAAAAAAATTAAAGAGATAGCATGAGGTGCAGCCAGTGTTGCTCAGTGGTTGAGCATCGACCTATGAAGCAGGAGGTCACGGTTCAATTCCTGGTCAGGACTTGCGGGCTGGATCCCCAGTAGGGGGCATGCAGATGGCAGCCAATCTATGATTCTCTCTCATCATTGATGTTTCTCTCTCTCCCCCGCTTCCTCTCTGAAATTAATAACAATATATATTTAAAAAAAGAGAGCATGAATTTGAAAATGTTAAAAAGACTATCAAGAAACATATGGCATTTAAAAATGGTCTGGAAGGATGAGCAGAATTTTAATTGATTAAGTAGGAGGGGTTTTGTGTTTCAAAAACACCATCAAGAAAATGAAAGTAAAACCCATCAAAATGGACAAGATATTTACAAAGCACATATCTAATAAGGGACTAGTATCTCTAACGAAGATATACAAAGGGCCAACCAGCACACGAAAAGATGCTCAACATCTTAGTCATCTGAAAAATGCAAATCCAAACCACCATGAGATCCCACTCATTAGCTACACAGATGGCTACCATAAAAAGGCCAACAATAAACAGGGCTGGCGAGGATGTGGAACAGTTGCCCATAGACCAGGGGTGGGCAAACTTTTTGACTCGAGGGCCACAATGGGTTCTTAAACTGGACCGGAGGGCCGGAACAAAGCATGGATGGAGTGTTTGTGTGAACTAATATAAATTCAAAGTAAAGGAGCGGAGGGGAAAGCAAGAGAACCGGATAGAACAGCCGGATCCGGCCCGCGGGCCGTAGTTTGCCCAAGGCTGCCTTAGACTATAAAATGAGGTGGCCGCTTTGAAAAGCAACTTGTAAGTTCATTGTAAAGTTAAAAACAGAGTTAATATGTGAGCCAGAATTCCACTCCTAAGTAATAGCCAAGATAACTTTAAAAAGTCTACATAAATCTTGTATACAAATATTGATACTAGCATTGTTCACAATATCAGAAATGCAGAAGCAACACAAATGCCAATTAAGTGATGAGTAGATACGTAAATGTGGTCTAGCCATGCGATGGAATAGTATGCAGCCATAAACAGGAATGAAGTATTCTATATGCGACAACACAGATGAACTTTGAGAACATTCTAAGTGAAAGAAACCGGACACAAAGGTCATGTACTGTATGATCCCATTTATATAAAATTTCCCAAACAGGCAAATGCATACACACAGAACTGTGGTTTCCAGGGACTAGGAGGAGAAGGAAGTAGGGAGTTACTGCTATTGGGCCCAGGGTTTCTTTTTGGGGTGATAGAAATATTCTGGAATTAGGTAATAGTGATGATTGCTTAGCTTTGTGAATATTTAAAGAACCACTGAATTGGACATTTAAAAGGATGGATTTTATGTTATATGCATTATATCTCAACTTTGAAAAAGACACAGGAAACCCTCTGGCTAAAGCAAGTGGATGGTACCAACAAAAGAGGGGAAAGGTGAGAAGGGACCAGGTATGTTTGACTAAGGGTAAGTGATTATGTTGATTGTAGTCTAGGATGGAGATAAATATCAGTGTTAATGTATACATACAAGAACCTGGTGCGTGAGATTCATGCACTCGGGGGGTTGGGGCGGGGTGTCCCTCAGCCTGGCCTGTGCCCTCTTGTAGTCCAGGAGCCCTCGGGGGATGTCTGACTGCCGGGTTAGGCCTAAGCCGGCAGTCAGACACCCTTAGCGCTGCTGCAGAGGCAGGAGAGGCTCCCACCGCCGCCGATGTGCTTGCCAGCCGTGAGCCCAGCTTCTGGCTGAGTGGCGCTCCCCCTGTGGGAGCACACTGACCACCAGGGGTCAGCTCCTGCATTGATCGTGTGCCCCCTGGTGGTCAGTGCACGTCATAGTGACCGGTCGTTCCGCAGTTCGGTCAATTTGCATATTAGCCTTTTATTATATAGGACTAGAAGCCCAGTGCATGAAATTTGTGCATGGGGGCAGGTGTCCTCAGCCCAGCCTGCACCCTCTCCAATCTGGGACCCCTCGAAGGATCCCAGTAGGATCGGGCCTAAACAGGCAGTTGGACATCCCTCTCACAATCCAGGACTGCGGGCTCCCAACTGCTTGCCTGCCTGCCTTCCTAATTTCCCCTAACCCAGTGGTTGGCAAACAGTGGCTCGCGAGCCACATGCAGCTCTTTGGCCCCTTGAGATTTTAGCAAAGGCCAGCTTAGGAGTACCCTAATTAAGTTAATAACAATGTACCAACCTATACAGTTTAAGTTTAAAAAATTTGGCTCTCAAAAGAAATTTCAATCATTGTACTGTTGATATTTGGCTCTGTTGACTAATGAGTTTGCTGACCACTGCCCTAACTGCTTCTGCCTGCCAGCCTGATCACCCCCTAACCATTCTCCTGCTAGCCTGATTGATGCCTAACTGCTCCCCTGCCACCCCTGTCACCCCTAACTGCCCTCCCCTGCCAGCCTCAGTGCTCCTAACTGCTCTCCTCTGCTGGTCTGGTCCCCCCTCTCAACTGCCCTTCCCTGAAGGCCTGGGTCCCCCCAAACTGCCCTCCCCGCAGGCCTGGTCACCCCTAACTGCCCTCCCCTGCAGGCCTGGTCTCCCCAACTGCCCTCCCCTGCAGGCCTTGTCCCCCCCAACTGTTCTCCCCTGCAAGCCTGGGTCCCCCCCAGCTGTCCTTCCCTGCAGGCCTAGTTGCCCCCAACTTCCCTCCTCTGCCGGCCTGGTCACCCCTAACTGCCCTCCCCTGCAGGATTGATTGTCCCCAACTGCCCTCCCTTGCAGGCCTGGTCCCTCCCAACTGCCCTCCCCTGCTGGCCATCTTGTGGCAGCCATCTTGTGTTCACATGGGCGCAGCCATCTTGTGTGTTGGAGTGACAGTCAATTTGCATATTGCTCTTTTATTAGATAGGATAGAGGCCTGGTGCACGGGTGGGGGCCAGCTGGTTTGCCCTGAAGGGTGTCCTGGATCAGGGTGGGGGTCCCCTTGGGGCATGGGGCGGCCTGGGCGAGGGGCCTGTGGTGGTTTGCAGGCTGGCCACGCCCTCCGGCAACCCAAGCGGAGGCCAGGGCCGGCTGAAAGCAGGTATCTGGGATTTATTTATCTTCTATAATTGAAACTTTGTAGCCTTGAGCATAGGCCAAGGCAGGCCAGGGCTGGCGGGAAGCTTGGCTTCCTCCATCGCCGGGGGCAACCCTAGCCTCCTGCTTGCTCCAGCTCCGTGGCCGCCGCCATCTTAGTTGGGTTAATTTGCATACTCTCTCTGATTGGCTGGTGGGTGTAGCAGAGTGATGGTCAATTTGCAGGTTTCTCTTTTATTAGATAGGATGATAAGTGGGAGTTAGGAGGCAAAGATGAAGTGGTGGATGAAGGAAACATCAGGGAGGGCTTCGAAGGGCAGGCCAAGGAGTTTAGCATTTATTTGTTGCTATTAAGGAGTCAGGGGGATTTGGAAGTAGTGATATTTCTCTAATTAGGAAGTGGAAAATGCGGGAAGGGGAAATC
Organism: Plecotus auritus; assembly: GCF_963455305.1. NCBI lineage: Eukaryota > Metazoa > Chordata > Mammalia > Chiroptera > Vespertilionidae > Plecotus > Plecotus auritus. The sequence goes on from NC_137774.1 coordinate 175,772,777, forward strand.
AGCTACCCACTCGGAGCATGAAGTTTCCCTGAAAGATACCTCTGGCTGAGATGATGGGGGTAGAGTCACAGGTGTGGCTGAAGGTGGGGAGTGACTGAGAGAAGCTGTATCCTGGGATCAAGAGCTTCCCTCTGACCAAGAGAAAATGTCTCCTGGCTTTTTCCAGACGTGCCAATAACATTAAATCCATATATTTAAAAGTATAAGAAAAGACATTTTAGATTTTTTGTTCGAAATAGTATCAAACATCAATTATGATCTGTCCTTGAGGCATTGCTAGTACTGTTAACAAAGCCTTTATTCTTTGTGGAAAAGCAAGGTGACTCATCAACAGTGAGAAGGTTCAGTCTTAATGAGAACTGGTAGTTTAGTTAAATATGTGAGGAACCAGAGGCCTCCACGCATCCTTCAGTCAGTAGCAAACACGCACAGGAGACACTGCTATCACGCACTTGCTGGTTTCTGTCTGGACCTCTTGCTGGTAGGCCGTGGACTCGGTGGTTAACTTCCCCTCGCAAAGGACGCACGTCCATGTTCTCTGTGGGAGATGTGAGAGAAGAAATACACGGGAGACACCCAAGGAAAACTGATGAAATGGCTCCATTTTCTCTTTGGCCTGCGTAGCACACCGTTCCCGGATATCCAAAGCTGTCTACTGCATCTTCCAGAATTTCACTGGTTCTGAATAGATTGGTGTTTATAATGATTTACACGTAGAACAGTAGAACATTAAGTTCTAAATTACTTCTGCTCATATTTCAGGGAAGACCAAGAACAAGCAGGAAATGTTGCCTGGAGATGCTAACTTCTCCTTACAGAGTAGATGAGTAAGGAAGGCTAGAGAGCGCCATTTAGGCCCATACATCCTAGGCAGGGCAAAGGCGGGCACTGGAGACACTTCAAGATAGGAACAATATAAGAACAGTCAGGTGTAAAGATATTCAGCCCATCGAGGAAGGAAGTCAGGCAGGAGGAGAATCTGTGTGAACCTCAGCACCAGTGAGCTTCCAGGACCTGGGATGGCCGGTTCCCTGTGGCATGGAATGGAGAAAAAGGCCAGACTTGAGTGGCAGTTGGAGGAAGTCACTAAAGGCGTCTGCCTCGGAAAGTGGCAGTATCTTACCGACAGCCATGGCATCAGGAAGAACATCTGATGGGACAGAGAGAGAGAACACGGGAGTGGAGCGTGGGAGCGTGTTTGCCCACACGGCAACAGCACGGGTTCCTGCCTGGGGACTGGCCCAAGGATGGCGAGATTAAGGGAGAAGGGAGGGTTAAAAAGGAGACACTGGTAGCACACATTTGCTGGTTTTTGTCTGGGCCCCGTGCAGTCAGGCACCGAGGCTTCGGGAAGGAAACAGCGTGGTCTGCGCTGGGTGGCTCTCTGTTCCTGTGAACCAGGGAAATAGAATGTGCTGAGCACAACCTGGGAGCAAGGAAAAGCTGGTGGAACATGAGCCGGACGGACAAGGAGCAAATCTGTCAAGGACGTTGAAGGTCCGAGAGCAGTGTTGGCAACCGGGGGGAACCCAAGAATAGGAAGCACCCTAGGAACTGATGAGAAATGTGGTCAAGTTGGACCCTCGGGTGCTGGGGAGGGAGAAGATGCAAGAAGATATTGGTGCTCATCTCGTCGGCAGGTCTCAGTTTAATATGAGCTGGGAGTTTAGCTGAGTGTGCAAAGGAACGAGAGGCCACCATAAATGTCTGAGTGGAAAAACCATGGACAGAAGCATTTCAGACCAAGTGTTAGGCGACCGGTTCCTCCTCACAAGAGAAGGAAGTGGATTACTTTTATCTGTGGAAGATGTGAGAGAGGAAATATACAGGACACGCCTACTTCACTGGTAACAGGGAGCCGGGGAAGGCTGTGAAGCAGAAACCACCCCCACCGGATTACATCTGTATTCCAGAAAGATGCATCTGGTGGCAGGCTGTGGGGGGAGGGGGAGGAGGTCTCTTCCAGATGAGAGCCCACGAGGACCGTCTGTGGGCTGCGAGCGGGTCTGGAGAGGAAGGAACAGCCCGGGCGCTCAGTGGGAGGCTGTGCCCTGGGGAATAATTGATGTGATGGAGGGAGAAAGTGAGAGGCAGTGGAAGCTATCCAGGAGGACTGCAAGGTTTCTGGTGTGTGTGACATAAATGGATGTGTCGTCTACTGAGATAGGGAGGACTGGAGGAGAAGCAGGGCTCAGAGGGGGAGGGGCCGGCCACAGACGCATGTTGTGGATCTTGAAACATACTCTTGGGGCGAAGAAAAACATCAGAGACGTGGCCTCCCTTCCTCTCCCGCTCGACGGGGAGAAGACCATGGGCCTCGGCCTGCCTCGCACCCGTGGCGGGACGATGAGCCGGTTCTCTCTCACCAGGGTTGTCAGCTCCAGGTGACTGTTTTAGGGTCGTTCATCTTTTGACTCAGATACGGAGCATTTGGGTTCTCAAACCGGCCTCGCTCCCTTTTGGACTGAGGATGGGGTTTCCTTGGCCGTTGTTGAAACGGAGCCGATTGCTTCCTAGCGCTCTGTGAACACAGCCCCCGAGGAGGAGAGGCGGGTGGGACATTGGCAATTCAGTGTCTGTGAACGATGTCTGCTCAGTGAGACCGAGGGCACTTACAGAGAAGCAACTCCAAAGGAGGAGACCGGGGTTACAGGCTGGGGGGGATCAGGAGAGAGGGCTCCCCTCCTATCCAACAGCCACATCGCAATGCAAGATCTGGCTTCCCCGTGTGTGCTCCCCAACATCATGTGCTTCCCCGTGTGTGCTCCCCAATAGCATGTGCTTCCCCGTGTGTGCTCCCCAATATCATGTGCTTCCCCGTGTGTGCTCCCCAGTATCATGTGCTTCCCCGTGTGTGCTCCCCAATATCATGTGCTTCCATGTGTGTGCTCCCCAATATCATGTGCTTCCCCGTGTGTGCTCCCCAGTATCATGTGCTTCCCCGTGTGTGCTCCCCAATATCATGTGCTTCCCCGTGTGTGCTCCCCAGTATCATGTGCTTCCCCGTGTGTGCTTCCCAATATCATGTGCTTCCCCGTGTGTGCTCCCCAATATCATGAGCTTCCCCGTGTGTGCTCCCCAATATCATGTGCTTCCCCGTGTGTGCTCCCCAACATCATGTGCTTCCCCGTGTGTGCTCCCCAAGATCATGTGCCTTTTCTTTGTAAGCACATCAAATGTTCACTACCTGTGTGGCGAGACTCCACCCAGGTTTTCTGCCTCCCCTTCCTGTAGCCTTCACACAGAACTGCTTGTGTTGAAAGCAGGGAGTCATTTTGAGTGATAGACTCTCCCGTGTGGTACCGGATGCAGTCCTCACTGTCCTTCCCGTAAGACAGGGGCTTACAGTTTCATCAGGGAGCATCTGATTGAGAGGGGAGAGGGAGAAAGTCCTTGGGAAGGAAGGAGTCCAGGAGAGGTAATTGGGATAAGGATAAAAGTGTGACCTCTCAAATAGAAGCTTTTATCTACCTCCCTGTTTCCAATATCTCTTCGTCTAGGTCCCCAGACTGCGTGTGTGTGTGTGTGTGTGTGTGTGTGTGTGCGTGTGAAGACTTTAGGAAAAATAAGGCAGCTGCAAAGTTAATGGGAAAAGGTCAAGATTGAGAGTTTGAAAATCCTCTTTTTGAAACTACAGAAATGGCGCCAGCTTGACTTGATTCTCTAAGGCAGTGGTCAGCAAAGTCATTAGTCAACGGAGCCACATATCAACAGGACAACGATTGAAATTTCCTTTGAGAGCCACATTTTTTAAACTTAAACTTCTTCTAACGCCACTTCTTCAAAATAGACTCGCCCAGGCCGTGGTATTTTGTGGAAGAGCCACACTCAAGGGGCCAAAGAACTGCATGTGGCTCGCGAGCCGCAGTTTGCCGACCCGGCTCTAACGGAACAGAGAGTGAACAAATGAAACCCAAGGGAATTCCACACGTGATAATGATGGGCGTACATATGGAATACAAGTCTGCAGGCATGCCTTATTTGTTTGCTTGCTTGTTCGTTTGCTATTTGACTCTTATTTTCCCATCAGTTGCTCCTTATCAGGCCACACTTGTCAATTCTAGTTTTCTCTTCCTGTAACAACACTGTTTTGCTTAAAGGCTGAGAGAGAAACTGCAGATGAGTAGAAAACCAACCTCCCTAGACGTATAAGGAATCGAGTGTTTTCTAAAATTATTTCTGCCTTCGATATAGCAAGCAGGTTGTCATTGCACTCACTGTGCCACCATCAGGCATGCTTTATAACAGCCGTGGGCAAACTACGGCCCGCGGGCCGGATCCGGCTGTTCTATCCTGTTCTCTTGCTCTCCCCTCCGCTCCTTTACTTTGAATTTATATTATTTCACACAAACACTCCATCCATGCTTTTGTTCTGGCCCTCCGGTCCAGTTTAAGAACCCATTGTGGCCCTTGAGTCAAAAAGTTTGCCCACCCCTGTTTTATAATGTGTGTGTGTGTGTGTGTTGTGAGAAATCCATGTGAGTAGAGAACAGGGTGGCTCTCTTGGTATTAAATTTAAAAATAGATAAAATGATTGGACCTTAAAAATAATGTGACTTATAGACCCTGATTATTTACCAATAATCTTAGAACAAACAAACAAACAAAAAGAATGAAAGAAAATAGGACAGGAAGGGAGGGAGGAAAGGTAAAGGAAAACGTGATTTTTTTAAAGGAAAAGTTGTATTCTTTTGAGGTCCGAGAGCCTGCAAGCAACTCCTTAAATGGGTGATGCTCCCGAGTAATTGAATTAGAATTATTGATTTGTATTAAGTAGCTCTTTAGTGAGGCTCGCTCCCATGTTCATTTCTCTGTTGCCTCTGCTAAGCTGTTGTCACTGAAATGAGTGTGAAATAAGCAAATCCACGCACATTGAGGACAGCGCCCAGGCCGCCTGGAATCCAATTACACAAAACTCGGCCCATCTGCGCTGTGCTCCCCGGGGCTGTGCCGGGGCTGCGGCTCCAGCACTGAAAGGCAGCGAGATGCAAATTGAATTGAACTGGACTTCCTCTCAGACAGAGGCCGGGCCATGAAGTCAGACCCTTGCTGTGAACTCACAAAGCACCCCTGGGAAAAAGGGGGGATGAGCGGGGAGTTCTTTTTCAGAGGCCACATGGCGGGTACTTAGCAGAGGCCATAAGGGAGCGTTCATCCCTTTGTTCCCTACAAGGCAACACGAGTCGCCACAATATAAACCTTGTTCGCTATGCAAATTGTTGATTTTGGTGCTCTGTCCCCTGTGACAGATGCCCCTTTATTAGCTGGATGTCACGGCATGTTCCATTGCATTTAACATGCGGGAGGCAAAACCTGGCAGCCGGCGTGAGCGTTTATTTCAGGAGGTTAGTAATTGGCATTTAGTACCCAGATATGTACGAAGATTAATTAAAATGCACCCGTAGCACTGGTGCTCCGTGTAATGCACGGGATGCAACAATTTGTAAAGCCCCTTTTGTGGAAGTTCCTGCCCAGGCGGTTTCAAAGGAGTTGTGACAATTTCTCTATTAATAGGGGTAATTACTTGCTGATGTTCTAAAAAAAATTTTTGGAAAAAAAAAAAAAAAGAAACACCCACCCCTTGGCTTTAAAAAGTTGTAGATTTAGAGTAGCTAAAAAGCTAATATGTTGTTTTAAAAATTCTACTTTTTTGATCTTGGGAAGAGGCTTTGAAATGACATTTTTCTCCCCATGATGAATTTGTGCCATTTTCTTCGATAAAAGCTATTTTCCTGCACAAATGGATGCATTTTGTCCTGGATTCCATTCATGCTTATTTTTTTTTTAAATGTTTGTCTCTTTGTAGAGATTCACTCTAATAAGGATCCAGTCTTCCAAGCTTCAATAGGAGCAAAAGAATTAGGGTTTTTTTTGTTCAATTTAAAGGTTTTCCCGTATTTTCTCCGATGAAAGGTTACGCTACATCAAAAGAGAAGTACATACAACTGGTAAAATCTTAAAAACTGGGGACCTATAGTGACAGATTCCATGTTCCTTCTTGTACTTAGTGGGCAGGTGCAAGGCCGGGTGAGGGGGCAGTTCTGTGCCCCGGTCCCTCCCTGCCTATTCTATTGTCCATCAAAGGATTCATTCCCAGGTACTCAGACCTTCTCGGGAGTAACACCCATTCCTAGGCTCCAAGGGGAGAATCAGATAATGAAGTGTTGCTTTGTCACACTTCTCCTAAAGGACTAGAAATTCGCTTCCTATAAACTGGAGTTATCTTTTTTAAAATGGGAAGAATATGCCTTTCAGTATTGGCCCAGTAGATACACGCCTCATAGACACAGTCCAACATGCATGGCAGCCATCAGTGACTGACCATCATAGCCTGTCAGCCTAGTACTGCACGAAGTGTCCATTGCTGGGATGACCTTCTAATGAGAGGGGGACTTGCTCTGGTATCTGAAAGACTAACCATGAACCTCAGGTGGAAGTGACGGCTTGAGTTCTGGGAAAGAAAATCCATCGGGTCGGCCTGAACGTCCAGGACAGGAACTTCTCAGTGCTTTTTCTGTTTCGTTAGACTGAGTAAAGCACACACCAACGAGTGTGGGGCCCAGCAATCCCTTTTCTTATACAGCGTCCTTGGGCCCACCCCCACCTTTTGCAAATCTGTGTTTCGTGTTCGCCGTGACCTGGACACTGGGGTCCATAGTCCTTTGGGATATCTCATTTGGCTGTTCCTGGCCATTCACGCAAGGATGGTCAGTCTGGACTCCACGCCTTGACCTGTCCCTCCGATGGCTCCCCTCCCCGTTCCCCCTTCTTTTGCTGTCGCTGGTGCGAACCGCTCTGCTGGCTTGTTCTAACATCCCGTTTTGTTGTCACGGTTTGCTGTTGTTGGCCTGTTTTTCTTTGCTTTTGAGCACATCAACCTGTACCTCGCCACGTGCGTACACATGGCTCTGCCTGCTCAGCTGACCGGCTTTGTCTGCACGCAGACTTCTGCGTTCCTAACGGTTGTGCTGATAACTGTCCAGAACACAGTCCACTTTCTGAGTCTTCGTTGCCGACTGTCTCTGGTTGATCAGCAGTCATTCTAACAACCCATTATATGTCTAACTTTTGGCAGAGAAAAAGCCATGCTTGAGGTAAATCCTAGAAATGAAGTCTTATTTGTAGAGATTTAGGTACAAAATGATGCTGTGGAGAGCATGTTGGGGGAAATCGCACCTTCCCACTGTCCTTGACATTGTCTGATGTAAGTAGCGGCCTGTGCTCCTGGCCTCAGCCCTTGGCGCAGGAAGGAAAGACAGCAGTGGTTCATTTCTAGAGAGAAATGCCGAACAATTTAGCCTGATCCAGAGCCTCTGCCTAGCTAATGCTATACCTTTCTACCCGAAGAACGTGGAGGTAAAGTGATTAACACTAAATGGTTGGTTAGGAAAGCAGTTTTTATTCACAGAACATCTTAATTAAATACACGTTAATTTCATTTCTAGCATATGTTCAGTGAAATTGTAGGTAATCCTTGCAATTCATTTTCATTATAAAATAAGATGTGATCAGACTTTTGACCACTTCGTTAGCAGATATAGTGCTTCAGACCTGGGGATATTTGAGTAAAAAGTAGGATAGAAGAGAGAGAAAAAGTTACTCAAGGTAGATGATGGAGAGGAGACAGAAACCCAGAGACATACATAATTCATCCCATCTTTTGTGGAAGACTCTATGTTAAAGACAAGAATCTAAAACTCAGGTATTCAGGGGGCCAGGCCTGTGATATGCATGAGTGCAATCATTTTGGTTGTTGGCAAATACTGGGAGTTATTGAAAGCTGCAGAGCACATGGTCAGTTCCCTGTATTTATGGCTGTCTTTAGTATTTCAAAAGAAGCCAGAAAGTCAAATTATTACGTAAAATTTATCAATCTTCAAATGTCAATGCAAATATTTTAAAACCCTATGAGCCCCAGAGTCGGCAATCCTCCTTGTAGCGTGTGGGCTGCCAATTTACAATCGCAGATACATGCTTATTAAACTCATTTCTTTTTTTTTTAAATTTTTTTATTGTTTGAAGTATTACAAATAGTAGTACATATGTCTCCTTTTTTTTTCCTCATTGACCTCCTCCGCCCGGCCTCCCCTACCCCCCAGTACATGCCTTTACCTGCCCCCCACCCCAGTGTCTTGTAGCCATTGGTTATGCTTATATGCATGCGTACAAGTCCTTCGGTTGATCTCTTACAGCCCCCGCCCCAACCTGCCCTGCCTTCCCGCTGTAGTTTGACAGTCTGTTCAATGCTTCTTTGCCTCTGTATCTATTTTCCCCCCATTTCTTTCCTTTAAAAAATCTTGCCTCTGCAGACTAGAAATAAACATATAATAACAAAAAATGTTTGAGTCCCAATTTCAATGTCCAACAGTTCTGAGTCCCCGTTTCAATGTCAAACAGTTCCTTATGTGTACATGTCAGCAATGATATCTGGATGGTGGGCACATGGTAGCAATGCAGGTCCGACCCTCTCTGGTTTGGTCCTAGGCAACCTGCCGCGACGCACAGCTGCTGACTGCTAGCGTGGCAAGGCGTCATTAGCGTCTTCCATCTCTGGACTGTTTCATTTCTTATCTACTCACTCTAATTCTTGTGAAGCAAACCTTTTTCCAATAGGGGATTGGTAGATGTTAATTTACTTCTATTGAGATTGGTATACAACAATGACTCAGTATATACTGTTGAACGACTGCTAAGAATTGCCTATTAAAGTAAAATTTCACTTTCCTCATTATACTCTTAGAGTTCAACAGGCTAAGGTAGCAGATGTTATGCGGGGATTAAAAATCTACCCATTCTACAGACCTAGGCTTGATTCTTAAATATAAGCAGAAATGGTATTTGCCATAGCAGTATGTTGATAGTAGAAAATTCTCAACTTTGTGGCACTGATTATTTTTGTTTTATCAAATTTTAATGATGAGGAAATGTTCTAAGATTAGTGATCCTTATAGTTTATCTATGTCATTCTTTTTACACAAAGAAACCAGTTCACGCATTGATTTTACACCAGGGATTAGTTCTTTTGTTTGTCAGAGTGGAGTAATGCCGAGAAAAGCATTTCCTTGGAGCAATATCACACACTCTGCTTGCTACCCCAGGCCTGTGTGTAGGAGTATCCTTGAGCTGATTTTAAAATATGTTGAATGAAGGATGTAAATGTGCAGTTATTAGCAATAAATGAAGTATTTGGGCGTAATGAGCATAACGCATTATAAAATTGTTGTTGTTGTTGTTGCTGTTTCATATTTTACAGGGAGAGAGTCTGTGCAATAATTACCAGTGTTGAATCTGCCACGGAAGTATAAATCTAAGGGAATGGCTTAAGTATCGGGCCTTTGATTTGTACCTGGAAGGTGTGGTTTTAATGTCGGTCTGGACTGGATTGGTTCCCCTTTCAGATGCCTGCACACAAATGGACTCACATCATTCTCCAATGATTGATTAGCACCACAAATACCCACCCAGCAGTGTCTAAAAATAGAGATACTGGCACAAGCAAGACCTGCCAGTAATACCAACAGACCTTTGAGCACGACTGTAAGTGCCTATTCCCGAAGTGGAATGCCTCGCTGAGGCTTCTTGGAAGCAGGCAGATGTAAATCTGGACTTTGGGAGCTCGTTGATTGTTTGGGGAGTTCATGGCCAGAGAGAGAACACTTGAGTGACCTCTACATCTTCCCAACGTAGCCGGGTACTCTGGCAGCCTATGGCTATGATGACTACGCTGGGAACGTGCCATAGCTACGCACCTGGGGGCTGTTCACCCCTTGCTGCGAAGCCCTGCTTTATGGTGGAGGCAGTAGATAGCCATGACCCCCCCCTAACACTCCCTCTTCCATAGACCGCTCTGTCAGCCAGCCATGCTGCTTTATGTGTGTGCGGACGAGGAGATTTTGACCAGCATGTTAAAGTTGTGGTAGAACAACTTTAGTGATGAGTCAGTCAACGGTAAGGAAGAAACGTCAGTGAAAGAAGGGTGGACTTAAAAAACGGGGTCAAAGTTCATGCAAATATGGGGAATGCATTGCCTATATATGATTTTACGTGGTTTTAGTGCTGTAGGCTCAACTTAAGGACAGTGAATGAGAGAGGCAGAAAACTTGACTAAGAAAATGGCAAAAAATGGAATGCCTGGCTGGAGTGGCTCAGTGGTTGAGTGTCAACCAGAGGTCACAGTTCACTTGCCAGCAGTGAGCCCGGCTTCTGGCTGAGCGGTGCTCCCCGCTGTGGGAGTGCACTGACCAGCAGGGGGCAGTTCCTGTGTTGAGCGTCTGCCCCTTGGTGGTCAGTGCATGTCATAGTGCCCAGTCATCCCAATGTTCGGTCAATTTGCATATTAGCCTCTTATTATAAAGGACTAGAGGCCTGGTGCATGAAATTCATGCATGGGAGGGGGGTCCCTCAGCCTGGCTTGTACCCTCTCCAATCCAGAACCCCTCGGGGGATGTCCGACAGGGATGGGGCCTAAACCAGCAGTCCGACATCCCTCTTGCAATCTGGGACCACTGGCTCCTAACTGCTCCCCTGCCTGCCTGCCTGATTGCCCTTAACCACTCTGTATGCCTGCCTGATCACCCCTAACCCCTCTTCCTGCCTGCCTGATTGCCCCTAACCACCTCTGCTTTCCTGCCTGCCGGCCTGATCACCCCTAACTACCCTCCCCTGCTGGCCTTATCACCCCTAACTGCCTCTGCCTCGGCCCCCGCCACCGTGGCTTTGTCAGGAAGGAGGACCAGACGACCAGAAGATGTCTGTTCGACCTGGTCTAATTAGCATATTACCCTTTTATTAGTATAAATGATGGCAATGCCAACATCTCAGTCAGCATTTGTAAGAGGAAGTGCCAATTCAAATAATTACTTAAAATGAACTAATGGGTTCATTTTAAATCAAAATGAAGGTGATAAGAAAACTGAGGATTGCAGTTAGCCTACCTGGGGGTGGCTGGGAAGCCTGGCATTAAAAACCCAGAACGATGGCAGTGATAATTGTCTCATTGCATCACCAGAAAATTTTAGAACAAAAATATAATGTGATGGCATAGCAAACTATTCCTGTAAACTTTCTCTCCAAGACAAGGCATTCAGATTGTTTTTGTCTTTCCTCATGAAGTCTTTTTTTTTTTTTTTCAAGCTTCCCACTGAGAAATACCTTTGTGACTTTGCAGAAGCCACACCCTTACATTCCTTAATGGGCAGGATAGATACGGTGCAGAGTCAGAAGTCCACAAAATCACCAAGTGTCCTGACTCAAAAACAGTGCGAGAATAAGGACAATCCACAGGCGGGCATTTGCTCCACAGGAAGGGTGATAAATAGACGGCAAGGAGCAGTTCCTACTCTACCGAGTATGAGAAACTGGAGAAGAACGATGGGTGTTATTTTAATGTAGCTATACTTACATTACTAATGACAAGGAAAAGTAATATCAGGGCCAAAGAATGCCTAATTGAGTTTAGGTAGCGTCACTACAGTTTAGCCCACCCACAGGGTAGGGCGCATTCTAATGGACCAGGAGGAGAAGTGTGCTCTTTTGTTGGTGAGGTGAACTTTTAGGGCAGAGTCCTTGGTGTTCATTTAGGCCAGCACACATCCCAACCTGAGCTGGGACGCTGGTTCCACACTTTCTGGGGGAAGATTGCCACCTACTGGACCACCGGCACCACTCGCTCAGGCCTCACGTGTCTGTATATAGGGTTCCTTTACAATTCTATACCTTAACAGTAAGACCTCAGTGTGTCTGCACAACCTTCCCACATTATTGAAAGACAAGCTTGTAAGTGTGAGCCTGTTCTAGTCACCCCCAGAGAGAGCTAAACATGAGCAGCTTCATCACTTGGTGCCACTGTTCCGTTTCGGGGTCCCTCTCACAAGCTGTTTGGGGTGCGAAAGAGGAAATTCTGGTGTCTTAAAATGTCAGTCCACGGGGTGTCTTACATCAACTACATCCAACTCTCACATTGGACTTGTAATAGATAATTATTGTTTATAAAGCATATTGTACAAAATGTTGTCTGACTGCTTGAAGCAGTTCTAATCTTTATGAAATGTGTTTCTTTAAACTATTACATAGACTATATGTGACAAGTATGTGGATAAGAAGGATAAAAAGGCAACAGAAAAGGTCTGTATCTGAGCAGAAGTGTTGGCGGGTGCTCCATGCAAATGGCGCCACCTGAAATGCTGCTTGTCCACGCAGTTGTCCCAGTGTGGCCTTTGTGACATGCGGGAGATGTCAGCCTTATGTTCTGAGTACTGGGGAAAGAGGGGTGGATCTCAGATGACTTTGAATGTCACTTTCAACTCCAAAGGTGGAAGTGTTTTAAATATTAGTAGGTTAATAGAACTTGATGGTGTTTAGCAGATGAGTATGAGAAGAGACACAGGTAAGATTTAAACCCACCAATGGGAGAATGAGGAAGGCAGCTGATGGGAAGAGTAGACCTAGAATAGAGGAATTCAATGAAGGAGAAGAAAGATAAAACAGACGTTCGGGATTAATGATAATTATAAGGAATGAGGATAAAAAAATAGTAGGGAGGTGTCTATGCAGGAGACAATGTGATGTAGAAATAGCAAAAAAGCAAATCAAGACTGGAATTAACAGAGCTGGGCTCACTAGCAGTGTGGTTTGGGGCAGGTTCTTTAACTTTGATGAGGACCAGTTTTAACTCCTACAAACTGGGAATAGCAATTTCTCTGTAATTTCCAGTTAAATGCAAATCAAATGCTTAAGGTCCCAAGACAACAAACATTTTCTCATTTCACTCTTGCTTTGAAGAGGTTAAAAGAAATATAGAAAATAATGAAGAGCTTTGGCTGTGGCAGATACATAGACACGGAAAAGGAGAGGCAATAAAAACTAATTTGGAAAGCTGAACTAAGAAGGATTGCAACAGCAACACCAGCGGGAAAAACAAGATCTCAATGAGAAAATTGTTGGCATAATAACAACAGCACTGACCCAGTATGATGTCCACAGTCTCAAAACAAAATAGGCAGGCAAGCAACACCTGAGTTGGCCAAACCACACCACATAACTGATTTAGCTACTCCCATGCCTTCTCACCTGTAGGCGTGACATTTCTAATTTTCATCTGTGACACTTCCCCTCACGTCTGAGCTACAGTTTTCACCTTTTAACAACTTTCTGGACATTTCTGTTTGAGTACCTTACCTACTCATCCAAATCAAAATGGCCATTATGGAATCTTCTGTCTTTGTTATCAGTCTCGGTCCCCTCCCAATGACATTGTCACCTTGGTCAATGGCATCACTGTTCTCCCAGGAAAGAGGCACTTAGCTCAGTGCCTCCACATTTTCTCTGTCTGTCTGTCTGTTACCTCTCCATCCAATCTCAGGGGGTGGTAGTGAGGGGGTGATAAGGATGAAAACCGCAACGCATATAGTTACTTAGAATTTATATAGTTCTTTCCTATATATAACATTACTCAATATTTACCTAAAGATTCGTCTGCACAAATTGGATTTTGCTCTGACTTTCTTTGATATCCTCTCCAGTAGCCTTTCCCTGACTGCTTTTCCTCCAGAAGGGCTCTCTCCATGTCTTCCTGCCCATCAATAGCCCTCTCATACTTCAAAGGCCTGACACAGTGAGAACTTCTCTACGATCCCTTGCCCAATAGGAGGCCAGGTAGCAGTCTCTCAGAGTCCCAGAACACCACCAGAAGCCACTGGAGCTGTTTCTGACAAAAGGATGCACACAGGAATTGAACAATTGCACACAGTGATTCAAACTTAGCATTTTTGAGAAGGTCATTCTCTTTGAGATCAAATGATGCATAGTATAGCTCTGCTTATTTGAATTAGTGATCTATTTTATCATCAACATTTCAAACTTTTCCAAGTAGTTGTCTAATTCAGGACAAGAATTTAAAAAAAAAAACAAGAAATATAGAGGTAATAGGAGTCACAGATAATTGGTAAATTGTTATCTTTCTTCCTTCCTTTATTTTATTTTCCCAGAACCAGGGACTCTTCATGGGTCAGTGGAAGAAATCGGTAAGTGAACTCATTTCTCTATATAATATTATTAACAGAAAAAAAAGAGTTCTGCCCACACCCACTGTATAAATACTAAGCAAAGACCCCAAATTTGTTAGCTTGTGCAGGCTTTCCAGTGCTTACATGCCTCCAAATATATGTTTCTGATGCTTATTGTCTTGTTTCATAGAACTGAGCACAGGTTTATTTCCTTCTCCAGGACTCTGCAAGGCAGACTTCTTAGCTTGCACGACCTCGGGCTAGAACAGAACTACAAACAGTCGAGTTGAAGGAGCTGGAACTCAAGAATCATTTTGTCTGTATTGGTTCCTGGGCACAGAGCCCAGAACACACTGGTATTGTCTGATGTTTTCACATAGAGATAGAGTGCAAATGAGTCATGCAGACTTGAAATAACTAATTTGAACATTAGGTTGTTCCATGATAACCAAAGCATAAAACTGTTAGGATTTCATGCACCCTCACGCACCACCCCCTCCTCGCCTGCCACCCCCCACGCACACACTAAATATCAGATTTAAAGGTAGAAATAACATATTTACCCAATAAGGACTATTGTGTTCATCAGTGCAAATGTTAAAAAGCAAATGCACCCTTAAAGCAGCTGTGTGAGTTTTCTAGTTGCCCCCCCCCCCCCCCTGAATTTTAGATTTATAAAAACCATGTCTCAGCTGCTACATTTCAACAATTTCACTCTGAGGCAATAAATAATTCAATGTGCTAATTTGACAGATGACTCGCCAGGAGCCTCCTACCATTACTGGCATCATTAGGCCATAATATGCGTGACGAGGATGGGCCATTCAGCAAATGTCCTTCACTTGTTTACCCCTAAAGAGCTGTACTCTGCACAATTAACTAATGAAGCATTATGGGCCTTTTCCCCCTTCCCTCCAATTGCAATATATCAATGCAGAGAGTCGCAAAGTATATTCTGTTTCTTTTTACTAAATAAGTATTTGTGGGATGGTTAAGACTCTGCCGTAGCTCCCCAAATGAAGAAGGAAAAACATAATAAGAGGAGCAAATGGATCATCATCATCATCATTATTATTCCTTTTTCTTCCATAATTTGTGAGGAAAATGTAAAAGCAATTTGGTGTTGAAATGTCAAAAAAACTCAGTGTGAAAATCATCTGCTTAATATTTTCTGGTCTCCATCAAGTGTGGAAATTTTATCCTCACCTGAAAACTTGAACATGTAAATTTTCTCACTCTTCTTTGAGTTTTAAACTTAATTCCAATTTTAAAAAATTTGAACACAGCACTGTGAATGTCCTAATAATTTGTGTATGTGTGTATGACTCTACCCTTACTGTTCAAGGCAACAAAGCTTGTGCCTACGGATGTTCAAATGAGGTCACCGAGTCCGCGTCTAAATAGTTCCATCCCAGAGCATTGAATTAAACAAAGAAACACCAGCGGCCTCACCTGTTGTTATTGTGTCACTAAACACTGGGTTGTGAACACATTTGATTTGGGGGGAAAGATGGCCTAAGATGGAAATGACTTTAGGGCTCTTTTTCTTGCATTTGCAGAGAGTGTATTGCAGGTTCTTAGTTAAGAAATCACTGCGCTCATTCCTGCCATTGCTTTGTGGCTCAGGGTGTAGGACATGAACTCTGCCCAAAGCATGTCACTGGGAAGCAGGGTCCCTGGGCTGAAGCAGGTGCATTGTTCTCTTTCCAACCTTCATCCAGGCCCGCAGGGATGTCGATGTTATTTTCCAAGAGTAATGATAGTCACTGCCATTCTTCCCAGATGTAAAACTATTTTCTCAGCTGACAACACATGTCCAAAGACTAGTATTATAATGTACCTCTTTGCACAAATAAAATAATAGCAAATAATCATCCTCACTGTGGTGTTAATAATAAAAAGTGCTAGGATTGAATGAGTCCATTCAGTGAGCCCCTTATGTTTATCACATGTATGAGGACAACATGAAACAATGGTGTGAAGGGCTTCTTAGTTCCTTTATGAACCTCCAGATTGCAGAAAATACATTCAAAGAGAAAGGTAATATTTCTACTTCTGCAGAAAGTTCTGGTAAATTATCAATATCCTATTGCCTCTATAGGATTTCAAAATTACCACTATAGGCCATTTACTTCCACACACTCTCCCACTTGAACAATCTATTCATTTTTTCTTTCATATTTTACACATGCTAACTTAATAATGAGTACATATCCCAGTGGTCTTATTATATCTTTATGGTTACTTACAGATGTAGTATAATTCTAATCATATTTATGATGTTTTGTATTTAATAAGTTGGATACTGTTTAACTTAAAATTTCTAAATATGGGATAAAATTCAATGGATCATGTAAAACTTATTTTTTGAAATGCAGTTATAAATGGAAAAGACCACTCAATGCCAAAGGAAGCAATAGTTACTTTGCTTTTATTGGGGAGAAAACTATGTATCATCTTTAGAAAACATATCTCGGTGGAAAAAAATGGCAGCAGAATAGACAGACGTGTCCCGAGCCTTGTCCCAGAGCAAACAGAAAGAACAGCTCAGGGTCGCACAGGGAGTGTTTTTTGGAGAGAGAGAACTACATAACCAGACACCCGGAGAAGAGAGACCATCGGGAGACAAAGAAACAGCCTGCATATGAAAGAAAAGCAGGCATCACCAGAAAAGGAAGTAAATGAAATGGAGGCAAGCAACCTGTCAGAGAAAGAATTCAGAGAAATGGTCATAAGGTGGCTGAAAAGAATGGAAGACAAATTCGACAATATGAGTAAGAACCAAGAGGAAATGAAGAAGAACCAAGAAGAAATGAAAAATGACATCACTGCTATAAAGAACTCAATAGAAAGCATCAAGAGTTAGACTAGAAGAAGCAGAGGACCGCATCACTGAGCTAGAAGACAAGGTAGGAAAAAATACCCAAGTAGAGCAGCTTCTAGAAAAAAAAAATTAAAAAGCAGGAGGAGAGCCTAAGGGAACTTTGGGACAACACGAAACAAAACAACATCCACATAGTAGGGGTTCCAGGAGAGGAAAATGAGCAAGGAATAGAAAACCTGTTTGAAGAAATAATGACAGAAAACTTCCCTGATATAGGGAAGAAAAACCCCACACAAATCCAAGAAGCTCACAGAGTCCCAAGCAAAATGAACCCCAAAAGACTGATGCCAAGGCACATTATAATTAAATTGGCAAACACCAACGACAAAGTAAGAAAAGTGGCCAGAGAGAGACAGAAAGTTATCTACAAAGGAACCCCCATCAGACTAGCGACTGATTTCTCAACAGAAACGCATCAGGCCAGAAGGGAATGGAATGAAATATACAAAGTCATGCAAAGGAAAGGTCTGAATCCAAGAATACTGTACCCAGTAAGGCTATCAATCAAAATTGAAGGTGAAATCAGGAGCTTCACAGACAAAAAAGGACTAAGGGAATTTATTACAACCAAACCAGCAATGCAAGAAATGCTAAAAGGTCTACTGTAAAAAAAAAAGAAAAAAAAAAAAAGAAATAGGAAGCAAAGAAGGAGCACAGGGGTAAAGAATAAAAATGGCGACAAATAAGTACCTACCAATAATAACTTTAAATGTAAATGGGTTAAATGCCTGAATCAAAAGACATAGGGTAATGGATTGGATAAGAAAACATGATCCATATATCTGCTGTCTACAAGAAACCCACCTCAGAAAAAAAGACGCACACAGACTGAGGGTGAAGGGATGGAAAAAGGTTTTTCAGGCGAATGGAAATGAAAAAAAAGCTGGGGTAGCAATACTTATATCTGACAAATTAGATCTCAAAGTGAAGGACATAACAAGAGATAAGGAAGGCCACTACATAATACTAAAGGGAGCAATCCAACAAGAAGAAATAACTCTGGTAAACATATACACACCCAATACAGGAACACCCAAATACATAAAAAAAAACTCCTGGAGGATATCAAGGGAGAGATTGACAGCAATACAATCATAGTAGGAGACTTTAATACCCCACTATCACCATTGGACAAATTCTCTAAACAAAAAAATCAGCAAAGAAACATCAATCCTAAATGACTCACTAGACCAGATGGAATTAATTGACATCTTCAGAAGATTTCACCCCAAAGCCACAGAATATACATTCTTCTCAAGTGCACATGGGTCATTTTCAAAGATAGATCATATGTTGGGTCATAGGCAAAGTCTCTTCAAATTCAAGAAGATAGAAATCATATCAAGCATCTTCTCAGATCACAGTGGCATAAAACTAGAAATCAACTACAATAAAAACAATCCAAAAAAATCAAACACATGGAGACTAAACAGCATGCTATTAAACAATGACTGGGTTACCAGAGAGATCAAGAAAGAAATAAAAAACATCATGGCAACAAATGACAATGAAAACACAACAATCCAAAATCTATGGGACACAGCGAAAGCAGTCTTGAGAGGGAAGTTCATAGCTCTACAAGCCTACTGCAAAAAACAAGAAACAATGGTAATAAATTACCTAACCCTACAACTCAAAGAGTTAGAAAGAGAGCAACAAGAAAAGCCCAGTGTAAGCAGAAGGAAGGAAATAATAAAGATCAGAGTGGAGATAAACGACATTGAGACCAAAAAAACAATACAAAAGATCAACAAAACCAAGAGCTTGTTCTTCGAAAGGATAAACAAGATTGATGAACCTCTAGCCAGGCTCACCAAGAAGCAAAGAGAGAGGACCCAAATAAACAAAATCAGAAATGAAAGAGGAGAAATAACAACAGACCCCACTGAAATACAAAGATTGTTAAAAAATACTATGAACAACTCTATTCCAACAAACTGGACAACCTGGAGGAAATGGACATATTCCTAGAAAAATATAACCTTCCAAAACTCAATCACGAAGATTCTAAAAATCTCAATAGGCCAATAATTATGGAAGAAATCGAAGCAGTCATCAAAAAGCTCAAGCAAACAAAAGCCCGGGGCCAGAAAGCTTCAAAGGGGAGTTTTACCCAACATTCAAGGAAGAACTAAAACCTATACTCCTCAGATTATTCCAAAAAATTCAAGAGGAAGGAACACTTCCAAGCTCCTCCTATGAAGCCAGCATCACCCTAATACCAAAACCAGATAAAGACAACACAATGAAAGAGAATTACAGGCCAATATCCCTCATGAACATAGATGCCAAAATCCTCAACAAAATTCTAGCAAATCGGATCCAGCACTACATCAGAAAGATCATACACCATGACCAAGTAGGATTTATCCCAGGAATGCAAGGATGGTACAATATCCACAAATCAATAAACATAATACATCACATAAACAAATTGAGAGACAAAAATCACATAATCGTATCAATTGATGCAGAAAAAGCATTTGACAAAATCCAACACCCTTTCTTGATAAAAACTCTCAACAAAGTGGAAATAGAAGGATCATACCTCAACATAATAAAAGCCATATATGATAAACCCACAGCTAACATACTCAATGGCCAAAAACTAAAACCATTTCCCCTAAGAACAGGAACAAGACAGGGATGCTCACTCTCACCACTCCTGTTCAACATAGTACTGGAAGTATTAGCCATTGCAATTAGACAAGAAGAAGAAATAAAAGGCATCCAAATTAAAAAAGAAGAAGTAAAGCTGTCCTTATTTGCAGATGACATGATATTGTACATAAAAACCCCGAAAGACTCCATCAAAAAAGTAATAGACTTAATAAATGAATTCGGCAATGTAGCAGGATACAAAATTAACTCCAAGAAATCTATGGCATTTCTATACACCAATAGTGAACTTACAGAAAGAGAGACTTAAAAAGCAATCCCATTTACCATCGCACCAAAAAAATTAAGATACCTAGGAATAAACTTAACTAAGGAGGTAAAAGACCTATACGTGGAAAACTACCAGATACTGAAAAAAGAGATAGAGGAAGACATAAACAGATGGAAGAACATACCATGTTCATGGATTGGTAGAATCAACATCATTAACATGTCCATACTACCCAAAGCAATCTATAGATTCAATGCACTTCCCATTAAAATACCAACGGCATATTTCACAGACCTAGAAAGATCTCTCCAAAAATTCATCTGGAATAAAAAAAGACCCTGAATAGCCACAGCAATCCTGAGAAAGAAGAACAAAGTAGGTGGGATCTCAATACCAGATTTCAAGCCGTATTACAAAGCCACTGTTCTCAAAATAGCCTGGTACTGGCACAAGAACAGACATATAGACCAATGGAATAGAATAGAGAATCCAGATATTAACCCAAACCACTATGCTCAATTAATATTTGACAAAGGAAGCATGAACGGTCTCTTCAATAAATGGTGTTGGGAAAATTGGACAGATACATGCAAAAAAAAAAAAAATGAAACTAGACCACCAACTTACACCATACACAAAAATAAACTCAAAATGAATACAGGACTCAAACATAAGTTGGGAAACCATAAAAATACTAGAGGAATCCACAGGCAGAGAAATCTCAGACATATGCCGAAGCAATTTCTTCACCGATACTGTTCCTAGGGCAATGGAAGCTAAAGAGAAAATAAACAAATGGGACTACATCAAAATAAAAAGCTTTTTCACAGCAAAAGAAACCATCAACAAAACAACAAGAAAGCCCACTGCATGGGAGAGCATATTTGCAAATGTTATCACTGATAAAAGTTTTATCTCCAACATCTACAGGGAACTTACACAACTTAATAAAAGGAAGATAAATGATCCTATAAAAAATATGGGCAACGAACCTAAATAGAATCTTTTTGAAAGAAGACAGAAGGAAGGCCAAGAGACACATGAAAACATGCTCAAAGTCACTAATTATCTGAGAGATGCAAATCAAAAGGACAATGCGGTACTATCTCACACCTGTCAGAATGGCTATTATCAACAAATCAACAAACGACAAGTGCAAGGATGTGGAGAAAAAGGAACCATCGTGCACTGCTGGTGGGAATGCAGACTGGTGCAGCCACTGTGGAGAACAGTATGGAGTTTCCTCAAAAAACTAAAAATGGAACTCCCATTTGACCCAGTGATCCCACTTCCAGAAATATATCCCAAGAAACTAGAAACACCAATCAGAAAGGATATATGCACCCCTATGTTCATAGCAGCACAATTCACCATAGCTAAGATTTGGAAACAGCCTAAATGCCCATCAGCAGATGAGTGGATTAGAAAAATATGGTACATCTACACAATGGAACACTATGCTGTTATAAAAAAGAAGGAATTCTTACCATTTGCAGCAGCATGGATGGACCTGAAGAGCATTATGTTAAGTGAAATAAGCCAGGCAATGAAAGAAAAATACCACATGATCTCAATCATTTATGGGAAATAAAGAACATTATAACCTGATGAATAAAAAGATAGATATAGAGGCAGTAAAGCACCCAACAGACTGTCAAATTACAACGGGAAGGCTGGGGAGTGTTGGGGAGGTAGGGAAATAGATCAACCAAAGGACTTATATGCATGCACATAAACACAACCAATGGACACAAGACACTGGGGGGGTGGGATGAGGGCATGCGGCAGCGGGTAGGGCAGGCTGGGGGAAGACCAATGGGGGGGGGGAAAGGAGATATATGTACTAATATATGTAATACTTTAAACAATAAAAAAAATTAAAATAAAACATCTCATCCATGAAAATTCGAGGAACATTAGTAAGAAGTAGGAGCATTTCCAACCAATAATAATGGAAGAATTTCACGACACTGAATATATTAGTTGCAAAATTTCTTTGGAAAACATAAAAAAATTGCTTTTTTATACAAATGCCCTTACTTTACATATATAAAATATTCCATACAAGGGTTACTTGAATTTGATAAATGTGATGGAAAATTGTTTCACTATTTGAAATATGTACTGAATATGGTCTATTATATGCAGAATCTATAATCCAACCCATACATGTTATTAAATGGTAAAGAGACCACAATATGGAGTACCTTGTAGAATAATTAAATGCTTCATAACATGGAATAAGAAAACTTCATTTTTAAATGGTTGGTCATTTCCCCACAAGAGCTATCGAGCAAAAGTAGTATGGGTAATAATGTTACAGCTTATAATTAATAAAATTACCACTACAATGATTGGATTTCAGCATCTGAGAGCACTGAAAGTCACTAGAAAATATTGCATACTAATGTTTATTTTAAAATATGGTTTCCATACACAGAAAGCTAAACATTTATAGTCAATTAGTCACTGAGACTAAAAATTTGCAAGTACTCAAATACATATTGTTTCCATATAAATGTATCTATAATCAATAGAATTTAACCAAAATTATCTCAAATCATATTTCAGACTTCTAATGAAGTAAGCATTCCTGCTTATTTTGTAAGAAAAAAAAATTAAAAGCTACAAGCGATGTTTTTCTAGATTGTTGCTCATTCTTATGCAGTTAATTCTTCTTTTTATGTGACTCTGATAAAAATTCAGTAATGCGCCATTAAAAAATCACAGTTCTCAATATGTCCCGGAGAGCACACTCCCATTGACACGCCACCTAACTGCAGGCTCACAGTTCATCGCAGACATTTCTGTTTATTTTGATATCTTTTGTTAAAGAAATCCCCAGTAACAATGATGACCAGACAAAGAGGGAAAAAGCCATTCATCCATTCATGGGTAATTGAATTCCCTCATATTTCATAAACAGACTGCCTATCTGTAGGGTTGTCTTTTATTTGAATAACTTTCTTTAAAATGCCTTTCCTATATAAGATGGGGAATTACAATAGTGTTTAAGAACTCAAGGTCAAAACATTTTTAAGTTAGTTTATTTGATGGACGCATCGCATTAAAGAGGGGCCCCTCCCCCTTTCCTGTCTCCGCTCTTCCACAAATTGCCTTTCCACGGGCTGCTTGTTGTCCAATGCAAAGAACAAAACAGGGAGGTAATTAAGCCTAGAATTGCCTGCTGGTGCTTCTGACAGTCAAGCCACGAGGCCTAAGACGAGGAGTCCTCCCAAATGGGCAAAGAAGGAGCCTTGGTTCTGCAACAAAGCTGAGCAGCAAGACATCATTACTGCTAATTACCCAATAAACAAAGGCGACTTGGTGTCGTGGCAAAACACGGAACTCAGGGCGGCAGCTGATGCTGTAAAGGCAGTGGCCTTACTTTGTCCCGTTGAGCATTGTGCGGTGAGGTGATCCACCTCCACAAAGAGCTCCGGTAATTAGACGCCAATCTCTGTGTTTATGCACGCTGTTCTCTGTGTGGTGCCCTGATACCAACAAACAACCTGCCCTCTGGAGACAGGTGGCATCTGCTAACCACCACGAGAGAAAAAGGAAGAAAGAAATGGTTTCAAATACTAGGTCATTCACATATAAGCCCAAGGACAAAGTACATGAAGGCAGGTGAGAAATATAGAGGTACACTGAAGCTTATAGCTCCCTTACGAAGTTAATATGAGTTAAATAAAATGTGAGATCTATTTCACAAAATAATCATTGGCCTTTGTGAACTACCTTGGGATATAATATCAACAAGAAGTATTTTAGCAAGAATCTACACTAATAAAAGAGAAAGATGCAAATTGACCATACCTTCATGATGCCCACCAGCCAATCAGGAGTATGCAAATTAACCCAACAAAGATGGTAGGTTAATTTGCATACACAGGCTCCGAGCAGCCAGGAGTGGGAAGGCCCATTCTTGCAAGAATCTTCGTGCATTGGGCATTTAGTACATATATAATATGTCTGTATGTGAATATTGTGTCTGTTTTTTATGTTTTTCATTCCTATTGTCATTGATTATGCATGAAAGTCAACCAAAAAGTAGGTAAATAGAGTGGGGGGGGGGTCCTGACATTTAGTAGAGCTCAGACAAGATTGTGCTGTAGAAGACCTACGTCTCCATAACTGCAGAACGTGGAGTTGACCACGTGTATTTTGGTGTAATAAACAAAGGGATGAAGAACTAATGGCTTCTTCAGAGAGACCTGGTTTGCTTCAGGTCAGACAGAGCTGGTTAAACTTAGGTGAATTAGGTTTCTCGGATTTGGTTTCCTCATCTGTAAAATAAAGTTAATGACTTAATAATGTATTTCTCTTGGCATTGTTGTGAGAACTGAGAGACAGTCCTAGTGTGACGAGGTGCTTAGTAAGGTGCCCAACACACAGTAGGCTCTTTGTCCATAGTGGTTCTAATAGCTGACTTGGAGAAATCCTCACTTTTGAGGCAACTGGCTAATTAAGACAGTAAGAAACACGGAGTAGGCTGAATCACAGCTGATTTGGTAAATATGTACAGGCAACTCTTAAATTAACAGAAACTCCAAAAGCTAAGGTGAGAGCACAGAAGAGAGCTGGGTCTCAGAGTCCTTGTGCTGTCAGACAGTCCCCGCCAATTGTCCAGGGTGATGGGAAGCTTACTAGCAGGGCGTGTGAAGTCAGAAAAACCCAGGTTCAGACCCAAGCTCTGTGTTTGCTAGGTCCCGTGTGCCTCGGAAGTAGGACTCACCTGGGAAAGGAGACGTGCAGGCTAACACTTTAGAACATGAACTTCCTACATTTGAGCCACAACCCCACTATTGACTTAAGTTACTTATTATGTCTTTGATTTAGTATTCTTGCCTATAAAATAGGGATATAATTGTAATTACTTTATGGGGCTCTTGTGAGGATTAAGTGAGTCATTGAATATATAGTCCTTAGAATAGTGCCTGTGTTATGATTTGCTCTTATATCTGTTACTTAGGAACTTTAGGGACACTTTCAAGTTGAGCCCTTATGTACCTATGATATAGATATTATATATATAATAAGAGGTAATATGCAAATCAACCCTCATGCCCTCACAAGATGGCTGCTTACAACCAGGTTGGCAGTGGGGGTTAGTGAAGGATGACCAAATGACTGAACAAGCAGGCTGCATGGGGCAACCAGGCCGGCAGGGGAGGCAGTTGGGGGCAATTAGGCTGGCAGGGGGGGAGTGAGGGGTGAGTAGGCCGGCGGGGGGGGGGGGGCAGTTGCTGGCAATCAGGCTGGCAGGGGGGGGGGCAGTAAGGGGTGACCAGGCCAGTGGGGGAGGGCAGTTAGGAGCAACCAGGTCAGCAGGGAGGAGGCAGTTGGGGGTGACCTGGCTGGCCGTGGGGGGCAGTTAGGGGAAACCAGGCAGGAAGGGGGGGGCAGTTAGGGGCGACCAGGCAGGCAGGCAGGTGAGCGATTAGGAGCCAGCGGTCCAGGATTGTGAGAGGGATGTCCGAATGCCAGTTTAGGCCCGATCCCTGCGATCGGGCCTAAACCGGCAGTCAGACATCCCCCGAGGGATCCCAGATTGGAGAGGGTGCAGACTGGGCTGAGGGGACCCACCCCCCCTTCTCCCATGCATGGATTTCATGCACCGGGCCTCTAGTTTTTAATAATCACTACCTGCATATGGATACTGTCATCATACCCCAAATGCTCACCATGACTTTCTGAGAGATTTGAGGTGTAAGCTTCATATTTGCATGCGAGAGTAACTACTGCAATTTCCAATGGCATTCTCTGAGTATTTTCCTTTCCTCTGTGGTTCACTCTCCCTGGTGCCACTGCTATCATCAGACCCCAGGTGACTGTCACTCGAGGTTGCTAGAACTTCTCTTTCTTGTAGGGGTTTCACAGCAGGCATGGGGGAAAGGATATGTTCACAGCCCCCTCCACACCTCGTCACCCGGTCCAGAACAGTTCTCATGCTCCCAAGTGCGTAGGCTCTCACGAAATTAGTCCCTCACTCCTGCTTCACTCCAACCCAGCCCATGGGCTGAAGGGAATCCAACCCAAAGCCATCCTTATCCCTGCTGTGGTCTCTCTCCTTACCTACTCCTGAGCTGAAATGACATTATGCTTAAATAACTGGCTGAAAATATAAAGGTCACTCGTGCAAATGACGTGTCTCCTTATGCAGACCCACAGCATCCATTTCTTTAATTTTATAGAAATTAATCAAACTGGATTTGCCTACGTAAAGCCTGAGACTGATCATTTCTCAATGACCATTGTCCGCTGATTTTAAACTTCCTCTCCTTGGTTATAAAGACAAACTTCTTGTTTGTCTCACATGGTAAGAAGATTAGTCTGACACAGCACTCTACTGGCTACCGTGCTCTTGTACAGTCAACTTTTCTGAGCTTTTTATGACCTTCAGTAATTTACATCAATAACTAGATCATTCAAGTGCCCACACTGCAGATCTAAGAGGGAAGCTAGCGTTATGTTTCGTGTAGTAAGTGAGCATCCTGAATAAAATCCACCAAGAAATCATAAAAAAAATAACATATTCTATACCTCTGGGAACATTAGCTCATTTAGATCCTAAATTCAAGATTAATAACAATTGAACTCCAGATTCTAAGTTCTGTCTATTTTGAAATTATCTCCGTCTTTTGCTGGAGAACTATCATAAGCATTAAGTAAGTTGTTTAAAAGAACTAAATTTCTTAGCAAATCTCCTCTCCATTGTTCAAAGGAAGGCCTTTTGTGTGTAAATCAACACTCTTTTATTATCGTCATGCTGATTAAAATCTTCACCATAGAAAGCTTTTGCAATGGTGTGTATTTATACTTGATATTGCAATTAAGTACTCACTAAATAATATTGACAAGATCTTAGAAATAGAGAGAATGGTCATTATATTTGCATTTGTATACATCTGTATGCCATGCAAATGACCTAAATAAGTTGTCTTAAGGTGATAAAAGTCAAGCTGTTGTTCAAGTCATATAAGTGCATTTTCAACTGGTAATGAAACACGGAAATGTTAGTAAGGCGCAAAGATGGGTAAGATGTATATCTGAAATGTAATGGCGTCCTGTAGCACTTGCAGAGTCAGGCTAAGATCACCTGTTTCTGAGCCATTCCAGTCAGCACACCAACCTACAGTCAATTGGAGACACACAGCAAGATAGAGATAATGAGTGCATATCCTTCCATTCTGATGTCACCACCACAGTATTTTTTTTTTTTCACCAGTGAAATGGCAAAGTTATTGCCATTTTCTTCTTTTGTTTCTCTTGCTATGCAGTTAACTATCATTCTTCAAACTTCACTCTCTCTTTAAAGAAAATTTTATGGCATAACAGAGCACTCTGAACTTGTGGAAAACAAGCTGTATTCTTGTAAACATGGGTATTCCATCAGCCCTTATCCAGAACCTTGGAATAGGTGTTTTCAACAACCAAACCAAAACTAGAACTTAAAATTAATCATTTGTAGGGATTATCATTCAAAATAGAAGGGTCCTACATGTCCACAATCTTAGTATTTTTATTAACCTAATGTATGTGCTCAATAAAGCAGGCGCTGGTGTGTTAACGAAGTTATTTATGCTGAGTCATCAAGCCTTCCCTGCTGTTTTTGTCACGTGCCTCCTTCTATTTGTGTTAAAGGACCTTTGGTCTCTAGTTTGAAGCAATAAAGTGAATGCTTCCTGTCCTATCGATTAGGAAAGGCCTATTTTCACACTAATAAAATGAGAAGCCCCGTTTAATAAAATAGTTTTTTTCTACTGGTGACCATAGGTGAACTAGAAACTTGAAAATGTAGTCAGAGGTCAAACAAGAGGACGGAGGTCAGATCCGCCATAAATCAACTTCCAGGAACAAATCACTGGACACTATAAAAATCAAAAGTGGTTCTTTAAGAGACCAGCTTGACCCTCCTTAACCAGAAAATAACATCTGACCCGGCAGTGAAATTTATCACAACATTTCAATTAAAACTTGGCAGGCACACCAGCAGCATGCTGTTCCTCTACAGTTGGCCCTGTTCGAGGAAAACAAAGAAGAGAAAAATAGACATTCTTCCCCGTATTCCTAACAAAGGTGATCTGTACAATGACATTCCCTCAGCCACGTGACGTTTTCTAGACACCAGATTGATATGCCTTGTGTGGACAACATACAACTTTTCATCAATTATTTTCTGTTCAGCTCTCTGAGAGGTCTGCTTCTTTAGGATAACATAAAGCAGCCTGTCAATGACCAGTTAAACAATCATCTGATTGCTTCAATCATCTATATATTCATATTCTGGATTGCAAGTAATTAAATTTGATCATATGGGTTTGCTCCCACCTCTACCAAAGAGAAGTGAACTGGAAATCAAGAGGAAATGTATTTGACACATGCCAGTCCTTCTGGATGTAAGTGTGACCTAGTATAAAGTACCATGTTTAAAGGTAAGTTTTTCATCTAAATGACATGCACTGTCTCAGCAGTTCTCACAATGGCAGTGCTAGGACAATGTGCCCAGCCTAACTCAAATAGCATCGTATGTTGTACAACAAGGGGTCTTTATAAAGGTTTAAAAAAAACTAAATTATATAAAATTTTTCATTTTCTTGGATTCTTTCATGGCATATGTGGTTTATTTGTGCAATAAATGAGCCATAGGGGACAAGGACATTGCCTTCTCCTTCGGTAGTAGCTAACTATTGACCCATCAATGGTAACTCATTGTAAAACAAGATGGCAGAAACGGATAATTGTAAAGATCTCCTTTTTGTTATAGTTACAATCTTAAAACCTTTCAAATATAAAACAATAATGTAATCCAACTGTATTGTAGAGTCAGAATAGAGCTTAGGGTTTTCTGACTTCCCGGATGCAGGAACATTTGAATGCATAGGTCTTGTCAATTCTTCGGAAAGAAGGTGCCTTGCCCAAGTAGCCTTTTTGTGGTAACCTTTTTATTTTTAATCAGATTAGAGCTAATAGTGCTAATTTGATCATCACAGGATCTCGAGTAAAGACCTGAGAGGGATAGCATGTCTGGACCAGGGCCAAACAACTCAACTCACTGCTCAAAGGCAAATTTTGCAAGAAATCAAATAGAGGAAGTGATGGGGAGATTCAAGCAGCATGCGGCTCCCTGGAAAGCAGTCTACCGAAGGGAAAAGAAACTTCAAGGATAACATGCTTTTTGCAAGGTGTGATCTGGCTTCAACAAAACATCATCAATTATCGCATGGATGTTGCACCTCAGTTTCATTAGAATTTGGAGCTTATTTTTAACTTCATTTTGTATAACAAAAGCTGATTTCTGGTAGGACGGATGCCGATTTAGGGGGACAGGCCAGTGATGGAAACGCTGCAGAAGTGTATTTTCAAGTCAGATGGAGCTGTTTGACGAAGGCTCGAGGAAGGCTAGAACTTAGAATAGTTCTTAAAGACCAAGGAGCCGGTCAGAGATAAGAAAGTTGCCTCTGCAGTGCGATGAAATCAGATATCGGCATTGTTGAAAGGTCCTTTGCAACATGTGTCCCATACCTTTATTTTGGTTCCAAATTGTTCCAAGACTTAAAATGGAATGTTAAATGAACTTTTCCTCCTAGTTTTATTGAAATATAATTGACATAACATCGTGTTAGTTTTGGGTGTACGACACAATGCTCGCATGGCTACCTGCTCTTCTTCTTGTGATGAGAACTTTTAAGATCTATTCCGTTAGGAACACTCAAATGTACAATACATTATGATGAACCATATTCACCTTGCTATGCTTTACACCCCCAGAACTTGTTTATTTTATAACTGGGAGTTTATACATTTGGATCACCTTCTCCAGTTTTGCCCAGCCCTGCACCTGTTTGCCACTATTTCCCACTTCCATGCTAACTCATCCATGTTTGTGTTCTTAACTCAGAGCTTGCGACAGAGAGCAGAGTTGGCTGACGGTCTTCAGCTGCCATGATTTTTTATGAATTAAGGGGGTCAACGGAGGTCACACCTGCCCTGTGCCACCCTCCCCCAGTGACTGAGCACAGTAGAAAGTACCAGAACCGGCCATTGCTGCTCTGCCTGGGATGTCTCCTATGGGCAAGGGTGGAGCATTGAGCTAAACTGCTCAAGGTGTTGCTGCCTGGGCACCATTTTCTTGGTCTGCGGTGACTTTAAACTCATGCAAGCACGTTCCCTAAATAGCAGTCCACAGAGTCACAAGCAAATATAAGATCCTGATACGACCTCCCCAATAGCCCTATAATCAACAGGTTCCCCTAGCTCCCACGGCCTTCCACTGATGTGTCCCTCACTTAAGACCCCCCCGGAGCTTACCCAAACCCCAGTGTTTCCGATTGAATGGACCCATCCTGCCTCAGCCTGGAAACTCCAAAGCCCTCCACCCATGGACCCCAAGTAAAGGCAAGCACCCAGCCCCTGACTGTGTTTGCACTCTGCTTGACCTCCCCAAGCAGCCCCCTCCTTCAAGTTCTCAGGTGGCCTGTTGCTGAAATTGGCTCACCGTCGGCACCCTGTGCTCTACAGAATGAGGGTCAAGGTGACAGATTCATAACAGGAGGCTTGATGGGTGCCTGGCCCAGCTTTCCCCAGAACTGGGCCTTCCTTACCCAGCCCTTCCTTCCTTTGGTTTGTCTCCTCGAAGGGCCGGACCGGCACTCTTCCGCCTGGTCCCCTCCTCTTGCTCTTTCCCAGGCCACTCCCTCAACACTTCACTTACAAGTCTAACCCCATCCCGGGCTCTGCTCAGAGGACAGGAACTGAGAGAGCGTGGCAACCACAGTCCCCCAGTTCTTTAGTCCTTCATGTTTCCTACAGACACTGAAGTCATACATTCATTTGTCATCAGAAGCCTCAGGAATTTTGTATTTTTATGCCATTTGTACTTAGATGACTCCTTATAGTGAACCCTCATACAAATAAAAAAACAATTCACTTATTCACAAGCCATCATGCTAGAAGCCTTTTTGCTCTCTCTTTGCTTCCCTAACTCAATAGGAATGAGGAGCAGATTCTAAGCAACAGGAAATCACATGCACATTCTTTGCAAAAATTCTAAAGAAGTTTAGAATTGGGACGTTTGTGACATGAGATAAGATCCTTTAATCTCTGAATATCAATGCAATTCTTTTTTTTAAAATATATTTTATTGATATTTTACAGAGAGGAAGGGAGAGGGATAGAGAGCTAGAAACATCGATGAGAGAGAAACATCGATCAGCTGCCTCCTGCACACCTCCCACCAGGGATGTGCCCGCAACCAAGGTACATGCCCTTGACCGGAATCGAACCCGGGACCCTTCAGTCCGCAGGCCGACGCTCTAGCCACTGAGCCAAACCGGTTCCGGCTCAATGCAATTCTTAATAATGATATTATTTGTTAATATTACATAATTTCCATAATCGACCTTTTTCCATAGTTATAAAGTAATTACAGGCTTATTCTACAAAGTGACTGTTCTTTATCATCACTGGAAGGGGATTTCTTGCTTAGAAATGCTTCTGATTTTTTTCTTTATGATTGTTTATTGGGGAAATCTCTCTATACTTGTTGAATAATGTCATTCAGACTATGTCTGTGACTTCTGCAGTGCCACATGGTGGCTAAATAAAAGGCATTGTGGGTAAAATTCTAGTGTATCCTCTTTTAGACATACAACTGAAATGATTGATTACTATTTCGGATATACCATGCAAGAATTTGTTAATCCTCACCCAAGGATATTTTTCCATTGATTTTTAGGGAGAGTGGAAGAGAGAGGGAAAGACAGAGAGAAACATCGATGTGAGAGAAACACATCGATTAGTTGCCTCCCGAACGTGCCCCTATCAAGGCGCGGGCCGGGGAGGAGCCTGCAACCAAGGTACATGCCCTTGCCTGGAACTGAACCCAGAACCCTTTCTCTGCACACCGACACTCTATCCACTGAGCCAAACTGGCTAGAGCTATAGTGTTCTGAAAGACATTTTATTATTTGAGACAAATCCTTTCTTAATTAAATCATGAGTTGATATAGTCAACTACTGATTGTCTATGAGCTGAGTTTTTTAAGGAAAAAAGAGTAAAGAAACAGAGCAAAAAAAGTGTTTCAATAAATGATGGCCACAATTTTCTCAAATTAGATGAAAATACTGACAAATTCAAGAGCTCAGCAAACCCCAAAAAGGTTATGAATATATATATATATATATATATATATATATATATATATATATATATATATGAATAAATGTTTACTTAAGTAATGTATACTGAATATAGTTTAAAACAAGTTCTTATAGCATCTAAAACAGATACTAAAAGCCCTACTGACTTGCTGGTGGACATTAAGCAGTGAGTTTAGGTTAACAGTGATAATATCATCTTTCATGTCACCTTGTACAAGTAAGGTTCATGAGGGCAGGGACTTTGTCTGTACACTCAGTTCTGGAAGGAGACCTGGTATTTAGGCATGCAATAATATATATTAAATTATTAAGTACATCAACTCTAGCGAACTCCCCCAAATATCTCACAAAACACCACACGTATTAAACAATGTAATTACATTAAACATAATAAATTATATAGAATATAGCAGAAAATATCAGTTGGTTGGATTGTTAAAGCAAAATGATTGCCCTCAAGAAATAAGAGAAGTTTAGAAAAGCTCATTGTACCCTAGTATCTGATCTCCCGCACTGTTCCCGAATTCTCCACTTCTCCCACTTGATCGCAGACCTTAGAGGACCAAGAAAGGAGAGACCTAGAGGACATCTAAGACTAGCTAACAATCACTTTCCCTGTCACATTTTTAAAAAAGTTTCCTCTTTACATGTCAGACTAACCTTTTTGTGTACATAGAAATGAATCTCAGAAAAATTAAATGATTCTTCATAGAATGTGGGAGGGTTTAAAATCCTCAATGACTCTATTCCATCTCCCGATGTCAGTTTTCCGGGAGGCATTCATCCCCTCACCTTTCAGCACACACTCAGCATCCACAGTGACTCAGTGTCTGTCACAGCTGGTGTCCCGATGGAGCCATTAATGTCTTTTGAATTCATGTTCCCTTTGTGGCTCAAGCAGGACATATATAAATGTGTTGGAAGAAGTAATGTTCACGATTTTAATATGCTACCTGTATTCATGATCAGGGCCAAGATCAAACATATCCCCACTGGGTAAACTACCTAGAGAGATGATCTGTAGTTCTTTTAAATGCAAAAATCTAAGCAATATTTTAAAATCATGAACACCCACTTCAGGACGGATACTGCCTAAGGGCACTCTAATTTTCCTGTGAAGTCCGAGTGTTGTAACAATTACGGCTCATTATGTTGTCAAAGAGAGACCTGTATTCGGTAACTCTTTCCAGCCCAAGGCAGATGGTGTTGTCGCCAACAGACTTTTCAAGGCGGTGACAGCCCAGCCTGCAGAAGCGAGGATTTCACCGCAGCGCAGTCTTCCTTTAGTCTCCCTTCCTGCAGCACCGGCTGTTCTGCAGAGGTCACACATAAATCCCTGCTCCTGTTCACTCCTGAAGAGTTCTTCTACCTTTGGGTTCTCAGTATAATCACCATGATTTTCTAATGATCGTATTCTCCATATTCCATATGGCTTTCATCTCGCGCAGTGTATGAAGGGAAGGGAGAAGACAGTGCAAATGCAACCTACTGCCTTCCACGTGGTCTCTGTGGAGGGAGCAAGAGGTCTCTCACTGGCGATACTCCATGCCCTTGGCTGTGGGCCTTGCCCTCGTCTGGCCATCCCAGGTGGCCTTGTGTGTGCAGGGTGACTTTGGGTCCCGCTCCTCTCCTAGACTCTGTTCAGGCAGACACCAGGGCTATCTGCATGACAATCACCCCCTCATGTGCTTCTGATAAAAGTGCGATATGTATCCTGTTCTAGACATACAAGTGAAACGACTGATGACTATCTTGGATATGCCGTGCAAGAATTTAAGATTGTAACTTAAACTTACAGGTAAAAACTGCTTTGTTAATATCTGCATTCCCTCTCTCCAATTTCAAAATAAAATACCATAGAAGTTTAAGAGAAGAGAGCCAATTTTTTAGGTAGAGAAGTGAAAATAAATAAGTGAATTAATGAATTGAAAAGATGTCTAGATTCTTTGGAGTGAAATGCAGTCTACGTGTTCCCAGTCCCAAAGGGGGCACTCCAGGAAGAAAGAAAAAGGACGAGTGGCTCCCTCATTTACCCCTGCTCCCTGATACAAATGTTTGCTGTCTGGGCATCTAAAAAGCACTCCTGAGTTGTGTTAATTGCAATGTAAGGAAATGTATAAAAAGATAACTACAGCCCTTCAAATGAAATAAGCCACCAAATCACCATCCTTATCCCTAGAACTATAATCACAGCGGGTTCTCACCATCGCTATGACCGTGGCGACGTTAATGAAGGGGAGGAGGAGGGAAGCCGCTGCGCTGTGAACATGGCTTTTCCGCGGGAAAATGTCATGTTGTATGAGCTCTTCGGCGGACATGCGGGAGGCACAAACTTTTCACTGAAATTCTTCTTGCCTGACTAGTCAGAGCAACCACTTTATGAACAATGCATATGCATGTGCACATATTTGGTTAGTAACATATATTTATACGTAGGCACACACAACCAATGCATATGTACATGCACATACATGCATATGTATATTTAATCCATTGTGACTTAGGCTTAAAGAGAGCAGTGCCTTTGTTTTAAAATGGGGGCTAAGATCGATTTAGGGAGACAGGGGGCGTAAGTTCGGTTCATTGAATGACACGTGCCCACAAATAGAGAAATAGCCAGGGTGCGGCCAACGCCTGTGATGGCAAAGACAGACCCTCTGGCCGCACAGAACGTTCTCTTCCTGCCTGAAGAGGTTATGCTGCTGCCCTAGCTGGTTTGGCTCAGGCCAGCCTGCGGACTGAGGGGTCCTGGGTTTGATTCCAGTCAAGGGCACATGGCCGGGTTGTGGGCTTGATCCCCAATAGGGGGGGGAGGGTGCAGGAGGCAGCCAATCAATTATTATTTCTCATTATTGACGTTTCTCTCTCTCTCTCTTCCTCTCTGAAATCAATAAAAAATATATTTTAAAAAATGAATGTATACTGTTGATGACCGATCAAAATGAAGAGGAACATCGGGTAAATGAGTTCATTTGCTGGCTCAGAAACTTGAACGCATTTGGTGATAGATAGGGCCCTACCTAGCATCAAAACCCGAACAGTGCTTCTTTGTAAGCAGAAAGCCCTTTGCACATCTGTCGGTGGCTACGCTACCTAGATCCAGGAAGCCACGGCCTTTGTAACATGCAACTCAAGTATGTTACATAGCTTAGCTTCCCCTGTACCCAGGCATCTCCGTCAGGCTTGACGGCAATCCTCTGAATACAAACACAGCCTGTTCTCACTTCACACATGCATGAGGACACACAACTTTGCACAAAGCGAGTCCTCAGACAAGCCAAGCCCTATCTGCGATCTGAGGCTTCGATGGCAGTGACTCACACTCCGGGCATTAGCCTTCGTCACTGAGAGTCGCTGCGCTTAGGAGAGGCGGCGTGTTCTACTGTGTTCTACTTGATCCGCCTCCAGATGCAGCAGGAATCCGCTCATCAGCTCTGTCCTGAGGGTCGGGAAGCAGCAGGAGTGAGTGGGCAGGTCGCAGGGCCTGGAGCCTGGCAGCCGAGGGCAGGCCGCCGAGGAGAGGGGAGAAGGGAGGGAAGGGAGAAGCAGGGGAGATTAAGTTGACTTCCTGCTCGTGGTCTGTGCTGCAAGGGGACGCCGACTTGCTCCTTAAGCCACACAAACAGCCACGTGGCCACTGTTGACAAGTCTGGCTGACACTTCCCGCCTTCCTTTGACATTTGTCTCCTGGGCTTGAGCAAAGGTATCCTCATCTTCAATGCTCTCCCCACCCTCCGAGCCCACCCCCGGGCACAAAGCTTGGGCAAATAGAAGGTCTTTGACTCCATCTCTTCTTGACTGGCTTCTTTAGGAATAGCCCCTGAGAGCGCAGAGCCTGGGACCTGTCAGTGGCGAGGTGTGCGGGCGGCTTGTTTGTTTGTTCCTTTGCCAGATGACAGAGGCGGCACTGCTGGAGCTGAGGTCAAGCTGACATGCGCAGAAGCTGTGTGATTTCAGAGCCGCAGACGCTGCGGACTGTCACTGGCTGTGACCTGTCATCCCATCCCGCTCAGGAATATGAAATGGCGCGACACGTTGGAGGGCATGTCAGCTCAGGGCATGTCAGCTCAGGGCATGTCATCTCAGGGCACACGGGAACAGCCAGTCTCCCCGCATGCTGATCGGAGAGGGCTGGGAAACCGCTTTGCTGCCTCAGGTTCCAGTTTGAGAAAAGAATTGTTTGCACAAGGGCAAGGCCTCAGTGGGAACTTCTGACTCTCTGCTCTTGTTTCAGGCAGGAATTAAAACAAGGAGACGTAAGAATACACACATCGCCCTAACCGGTTTGGCTCAGTGGATAGAGCGTCGGCCTGCGGACTGAAAGGTCCCAGGTTCGATTCCGGTCAAGGGCATGTACCTTGGTTGCAGGCACATCCCCAGTAGGAGGTGTGCAGGAGGCAGCTGATCGATGTTTCTCTCTCATCGATGTTTCTAACTCTCTATCCCTCTCTCTTCCTCTCTGTAAAAAATCAATAAAATATATTAAAAAATAAAGAATACACACATACAGAGCTCATGCACTAAACAGGGACAAGGAGACTCTACCTAAGAGACATCTCCAGTCTAGAATTGAAGAGATCAAGAAAAAGGATGAGAATCCAAAATTAAGCTCTGGAGGAATGAGTAATAAGCAACAGAAGTCAGCAACAGCAAAGCCAATGGGAATAAAACAAATGTAAAGAGAATCGTATTGCCCTTGCCCTTTCGAAATAAAGGTTATGTCTTTCAGAAGAGAAATTAAAAATGTTAAAGCCATTGTTATTATTCAAATATTTTATTGTGATTTTCTTAAAAGCAAACAGTTGTTCCTGAGAAGTTGATGACGCGACTGCAGCAGCAAGTAACGCATCACATCCTCTGATAAGTTAGAGGTACGTGTCCAAAATGTAGGCAGAGGCAGAAGTCTAATCACATTCAGGAAGGAGATTGGAACTCGGGTTCAGTGATGCAAGACCAATCGGAAAACACTGGTGTCCGTTCCCCCCCACACTGGGGCAATGCTACTGACTCCGATGATCTGAATGGGAATAATTAGGCAAATCAACCATATTTTTTCACTGAAAATTATACATTTTACCCTACATTCTCAGGAAATGAGTACAGCTCAGTGTATACTGTGCACAATGACCTTTGATAGGCCATTATTTTCCCAGCAAAGTCATGATTTCTACTGCATGATTTCCATTGATCTGACTTCGTAAGGAAATAGCCCACTAAGTTATTTTTTAATTACAGATTTTGATTCTTGCATTTCAATCCATGTCTTGGGCAACAAATCAAGCGACTTTGATCAGAGTCTTTGGAAAATGTAATGGTTTAAGGACACATTTAATTTGATCACAGTTTGAAGTGGTAGCAAAGTGAGTTTGCCCTTTGTCGTAAGGTACCTAGGAATCCTGATCTATATTCCTGATTGCTATTGATTTTTCTAGATTTCATTATAAAATCAATCACTGTGGCCCAGGGTAAAATAGTTTACAAGGCTGCAACACACTGTGGGCTTCTGAAAACACAGCGAGTGCGGGGAAGCCACCCAGGCAGCCAATTAGGAGAAAACATCTATTAGGTAAAAACAGGGCGGGCCCATTGGCCACTATTGATTTTCTCAGCCCTGCGAAAAGACAATCAATTAGATAAAGAAGGCTAATGTTACAGCTGCAATTTAATAACCCCTAAAAAAGAAGGAGGGCCATTGATTCCTGATGTGGAATGTGGAGGCTTATTGAAATCTACTGCCCTTCACCTGTCGCCCGTCAGACCTGCAAAGGCTGCCTTCCCAGCCGCGGGTACGGCCTCCCAATTAGTGAAGCGACGTGGGGGTGCCAGGCCCCCCGCATGCAAATGGAACAGAACTCAACGCAAGCCCCGGTTGAATATGAAATCATGAGAGCCATTGACAGGCACTGTCTCCGCGAAGGTGGGTGTTTCTGTCTCCGTCCCCAGCTCACCAGAGCACCACCTGTCATTTGCAAAAGCAAAGTCAGTTTTGCCAACCAGCCGTGAATGACAAATAAAGCTTTATGCGAAACACAGGCCGTATTATGGCTATTGTGAGGCCCGCTAAGTGCTCATTCTCCTCGGCAAACACAGGCACAGACACACCAATAATCCATCTAATTATTGAGCTATTTAGCCGGAAAACAAAGCAAGGTGTTTTTTTGTGTGCCGCAGAAGGTACATGATACAAGAAAGGTTTTCACAAAACCTGATGCGGCCGATGAAAATAAATGAACTGCGGGGAGCTGTCGCTGGGCTTGAACAAATAAACTTTTCATACATAGATGAGTACTTTTATTCACTTTTTTATGGCCCCTAATTGGCAATGGCTAATAGGCCTTGTGCCTTTCAAGTATAAAATCTGGGCTAAAATCCCTCATATAGATATGTTCTTTATGCTTTTCTTTTCTATTGCTTGTATTTGATCCCTTCTCCCTCATTGTATATATGCCTTTTTACCAGCAGACAGCTGCTGTTCACAGTAATTACCGGGGCGGTCAATTATACTTTAAATAGGCCTACTTGAGGACAAATGGCGGTCTAAGCGTCCTGACAGCACACCACCGACAAAGGCTGTGTCCTTCCCAGTATCCGGAATATTCTAAATATTCCTGAGCAGTGTGATGTCGTTATCTCTTGCTCTTGCATGTCAGAGGCGTTGGGCAGCCGATTTCTAGGATCCGGGTGTCCTATTCTCGGAGCCATGACTTAATGACTTAAATGTCTATTTAGAAACAGGAGACGGCATTGTGCTCCTCCCCATGTGTGTTTAGATGGCGACAATCGCGTCGCAGGGGCCCCCTTTGCCTGACAGGTCCTGCTTTTCCTCCAGAGCCGCGGGGCGCGGGGTGCACGCAGCGTGCTTCTCAGGATTGCGGGGTGTGTGTGAGATGCCGTGTGCCCCAAAGGGTGCATTCTGCCCAGGGGGCACACATTTGTAAAAATAACCTCCCCGATTTGGACTGAGAATTTGATTTCAGAATTTAAAATCTCAGTCCGCAGTGGTCCCGTCGGAGCCTTAATGCAGACTTGCTTTGCACAGAGGGCGTCAGTATTAGAAGCACCGTGAGGAGGCGTGTCTGTCACCGACTCACAAGGGTGTGGTGGCCAGTCCGGTGTTGACTGGCAGTAGGACTGTGATCCACAAACATCTGAAATGCAATGGCTATAGATAACGCAGTCATATTTTTAGAATGCAGATTTCAGGATGTGAAAATGTATATCTAATGTAAACATTTCGAATATGACTTAGTTTCTTGGATATGACTTAGTTTCTTCATCCCCAAATGCTAATTATTCTCTCACTTTGTTTCTGAGTTGCAAAATATGACATACAGGTCCTTTATTCGCAAATGGATGTTTTGCTGTTACCTACAGAAGGATATGTCTTTATCTTTCATCTATGTTCACGCATCTGGGGCGCAGCGTCACATCTGGTAGGTTGCTTGGATGTGCATTCTGAACGTCACTCTGACCGTGTCACAGGTGTAAAATCACATACACAGCGCAAATAAAATCTAGGTGATAGGGAATAAGAGTCTATCAAAAGAACAACAAAAGAACGTATTTCCACATGAGAAATTAGCTTCTCAACACTGAACACCTCTATCGGTGTAAGAAGTAGCATCAGATGTCCACCACGCGATGGAAGACTCCACTCAGACACCGCCCTCCATTTCCTAAGATTGCAAAGACACAAACTCCGCTTTAAAGCAGATGGCTGGCGTGCAACAAGGTCAAGTTATGTTTCCCAAACTTTAAAAATTAGTTTATGAATGATGGAGTGTGAAGGACCTGACTTGAAGGATTTTTAGTGGGGGCTGTATAGATAATACTGGCGGTAAAGCCACATCAGCTACGACTGAACTCTGCCACTCTCCCCACCTTATAACTGTGTCGTTCCAGGTAAACTCCTTAGTCTCTGTGCCCATCCACTTCCCCCCCGTTTTCTCATCTTTAACATGGGAACACAGTAAATTTGTTCTTAGGATTGTTGAGCAGATTCAATAAATAATAAGCCAAGAATTTAGAGAAATGTAATTAAAATGAGTTATTACTGTTATTGTTATGATTGCATTTATATTATTTTATTAGCAGTATTCATTTGACCTAAGAATGCTTGAAAATGATTTTTAGAAATCTCATCTTAATGGCTTAGTTGTGATTTTGATGAAATATCTCACCACCTAAAGGTGTGATCGGTAGGAGAGGTTTATAAACTGACTGGAGTTATTGGTATAGACACTTTATTTTATGAATACTCTTTTCATTTCTTTAAGTAGCATAAAATAGTATATAAAGCAAAACAAAAGGATAAATATATGCAAACACCGCTTAATTCACGCATGTGTGTGCGTGGATGGAGGGCTTCAGATGTGCAAAGAGTCACTGAAATTTGATTGACCTGAAATAATACAATCCTTGGCATGGAATGGAATTTATAGGTTACTGTAAACTTCACCTGGCGGAACACTTCTTGAACTGGTGTTGGTAACACTGTTCTAATTCTGGTTTTATTATAGAACAATATGGGCAAATGGAGCAAATTTCTCAACTTTTATCTACCTCCTTGCATGCAAATTGCACGATTTATGTGAAAATATATTTTCCTTAAGAAATTATAAGACATAGGGTTCCCGATCAGTATATAAGGGCTCTTAGAACGGTAAGCATCAGATATTTAACTATGCAAACTCCCTTTAGGAAAGGCACCTTTCTCAGCCCTGCTATCTGTAATAATAAAAGCGTAATATGCTAATTAGACCCAACATCCTCCTTCTAACTTGGTTGTGGGCACATCCCCAGTAGGAGGTGTGCAAGAGGCCTTTCAGACAACCTTCTGGACAAAGCCAGGGCTGCCAGGGGAAGGAAGGCCTACACTTGCATGAATTTGGTCATCGGGCCTCTAGTCCTATATTATAAAAGCCTAATATGCAAATCAACCTAATAGCGGGACGACCGGTGGAATGACCAGTCGCTATGATGTGCACTGACCACCAGGGGGCAGACGCTCAATGCAGGAGCTGCCCCCGGTCTGCAGGTCCCAAGCCAGCCAAAGTAGGTGCCAGTGGGGGCCCCTTGATAGCCCCGCCAGTCACCCCACAGAGGGAGGTGACTGGTGGTGGCAGTGGGGGGTCGGGCTGGGGCTGGCATGGCAGTGGGGGGCAGGGCTGGCCAGCCAGTGGGCAGCGCCAGGCTGGCCAAGGTGGGTGCCAGTGGGGGCCCTCCTGATCGCCTCACTGGTTGCCCCATAGATTGGCCCTGATCACCCGCCTAAGGACCCTACCCATGCCTGAATTTCGTTCACTGGACCTCTAGTTTTTATATAAAGAGAAATTCACTTAAATCAGTGGTTGTCAACAGGGGATGATTTTGACCAACAGGAGGCATTTGGCACCATCTGGAGACACAGTAGTCATCACAGTTAGGGGGCAGGGGGCTCTTGGGATCCAGGTGTTAGAGGGTAAGGGACTGTCTCCTCTCATTCACTGAAGCACAGCCTGCTAATGTGAGGGGTGAGCACCCCATGGGGCTGTAAGGAAAACTGTGAATGTGAGGGATTTTAACAAGGGCAATGACCCGATGAAGCACAAAGGGAGTGAAGGTTTGAGAGACGGTATGATCTTGGAACTGGAAACCACAGTAGAAAGGATGAGTCCACTCCACTCTGTCCCTCTTATATCACTGACACATGAAAGAGAAAAGTCAAATTAAGATTTCAGTACAGATTCCGGGTCGTCAGGCCAGAAGCAAGGGTGAAGGTTAGAAAGTCCAGGGTTATGGATTCCTGAACTTAGCAGGAACTCTCCATTGCCCACAAAGTAAGGGGCTACAGGAATATTAAAAAAAACTACTTTAATATAAGACAAGAAAAACAAACAAAAACTCATAGATACAGAACAGTATGGTGGTTACCAGAGGGAAGGGCATTGTGGGGTGTAGTAAAGGGTAAAGGAGGTTGAATATATAGTGATGGAAGAAGATTTTACTCTGGGTGGTGGTCACACAATACAGTATATACAGAAGATGTATTATAGCATTGTGCACTTAAAATCTACATAATCATATTAACCAATGCCCCCAAATAATTAATAAAAAATAGAAACAAACAACAACAAGATTAAAATCAAAATGGGGAGATTTTGTGAATAGAAAAACTCAATGTTAGTAAGATGTTAGTTCTTTTGAACTTGATCTATGCATTCCATATGATCTTAACCAAAATTCCCACAACTTAGTCTGTGGATATCAACTAACAAATTCTAAAGTTTATGTAAAAATATAAGAGATCCAGAGTAGCTAACATAGAAATTAAAGAGAGGAACAAAGTTGGAGTACTAACTACCTGACCTCAATAATTTCTGTAAATCTATAAAAAATGAGTTCATTTTGGCAAATGAATAAATAAGATCAATGAACAGAATAGAGAGCCAACAAAGTAAACTCAAACAAATATACTCAGTTGAACTTTGAAAATTTAATAAAAGCAATTTAGTGGGGAAAAATTAATCTTTTCAACAAATAGTGTTGCAACAATTGTACATTCATATGTAAAAAAAAATGAATCTAGACACAGGCCTTATACCTTTCACAAAAATTAACTCAAACTACATCACAGACCTAAATGTGAAATGAAAAACTATCGAACTCCTACAAAATAACAGGAGAAAACAGGGAATCCTGGGTTTGGTGATGATTCAGATACATTAAAAACAAAATCCATGAAAAAAAAAAAGTTGTGCTTTTGAGTAGTTGGGCTTTATTAAA
This sequence comes from Plecotus auritus, assembly GCF_963455305.1. Lineage (NCBI taxonomy): Eukaryota > Metazoa > Chordata > Mammalia > Chiroptera > Vespertilionidae > Plecotus > Plecotus auritus. The sequence continues at coordinate 175,815,483 of NC_137774.1, forward strand.
ATCACTAGAGGCCCGATGCACAAAGATTCGTGCAAGAATGGGCCTTCCTTCCCCTGGCTGCCGGCACCGCCTTCGCTCTGGCAGAAGCCAGAAGCCGCCTTTTCCCTCTGGCCTGGAGCTGCCTTTCCGCCTTTGCACACTGCCCAGAGTCCTGGAGCGGCTGGGGCGGTGTGGAATGCCTGTGTCGTCACCATGGTGATGATGCAAGTGTCCCACCCCACCTCTGGCTGCTCAGCACCTGCGTATGCAAATTAACCCACCATCTTTGTTGGGTTAATTTGCATACTCACTCCTGAATGGCTGGTGGGCGTCGCAAAGGTATCGTCAATTTGCATCTTACTCTTTTATTAGTGTAGATAAACTTCTGTTCTGTGAAAGATACTGTTAGGTGAGTGAAAAGAGAAGCTACTAATTGGGAAAATTTTTTGATAAATTTGATGAAAAATTGATTATATACAGGGTGGGGCAAAAGTAGGCTTATAGTTGTGAGTACAAGAAACAGTTTATTCTTGTAGTATAATTTATTAATCATTGTATTATTTTCCATACAAACAACTGTAAACCTACTTTTGCCCCACCCTGTATAGCTCAACAATGAGAAAACAAACAACTCAATTGAAAGTTGCCTAAAAGTTCTGAATGAGCATTGCACCAAAGAAGAGTTACAGATGGCCAAAAAGCCCATGAAAATATGTGCAACACCATGTGTCATTATGGAAACCTATATAATAAAAGCCTAATATGCTAAGTGTCCGGTCGATTATTCAGCCTTTCAACCAATCAAAGCATAATATGCTAATGATATGTTAAGGCCGCTCACTGCTTGCTATGACATACACTGACCTCCAGGGGGCAGACAGTCGACTGGTTGACCAGTCGCTATGACATGCACTGGCCACCAGAGGGCAGACCCTCTGACCGGTAGGTTAGCTTGCTGCTGGGGTCTGGCTGATCGGGACTGAGTGAGATGGGCCGGACATGCCCTGGAGCCTTCCCGCGGTCCCTCCCCAGCTGGCCAACCTCCCATGTTTCTCCCCAGCCCTGATCGTGCACTGGTGGGGTCCTTCAGCCCTCTTGCAATCTGGGACCCCTCAGGGGATGTCAGAGAGCTGGTTTTGGCTCAATCCCACAGGGGGAGTGCTGCTCAGCCAGAAGCCAGGCTCACAGCTCCGCGGCAGCGCTAAGGATGTCCAACTGCCGGCTTAGGCCTGCTCCCCCTAGGGATTGAGGGGGAGCGGGCCTAAGCCATCAGTCGGATATCCCCCGAGGGTTCATGAACTGTGAGAGGGCACAGGCTGGGCTAAGGGACTCCCCCAAGTGCACAAATTTCATGCACCAGGCCTCTAGTAGCAAATAAAGCACAATCCATTTATACCTAACAGAATGGCTAAAACCCTAAACACTGAGAACACCAAATGCTGGTGATGATGTGAAGCAACAGGAACTGTCAATACATTGCTGATGGGGATGCACTCAACTTCAGCCACTTTGGTAAGTTTCTTACAACCTAAATATACCCTGATTATATGATCCAATGACTATACTCTTGGCATTCACCCAAGTGAACTGAAAATTATGTCCACATGAAAATCGGCACACAAATGCTTCTAGCATCTTTATTCGTATTTGCCAAAACTTGGAAGCCACCAAGATGTCCATCAGTAAGTGAGTAGATACATAAACTGTGGTAAATCCAGAAAATGGAATATCATTCAGTGATATAAGAAATCATCAAGCCACAGAAGAACCTTTCATTCATATTGCCAAGTCTGCAAAGGCCACACACTATGTGATTCCAACAATAAGACATTCTAGCAAAGGAAGCACCGTGGAGACAGCAAAAGAGCTGTGTCTGCCAGGAAGTCGAGGGAAGAGAGGGAAGGAGTGATGAATAGGTTAAAAACAGAGGATTTTTAGGGCAATAAAACTATTCTGTATGATACCATATTAATGGACGTATGCCATACACTTGTCACAATACGTAGAATGTACAACACAGAGAGTAAACTCTAATGTAAATTATATAGGAGGGTAGAGGAGAAGGGGATACACGGGAACTCTTTGTCCTTCCCATGTAATTATTCTGTAAACCTAAAACCACCCTAAAAGTAAAGTGTATTAATCTAAAACAAACTTGAAGAAGGAGTCATAAGGGAATCCTTTACTTCCGTTCATGTGTCAAGGGCAGGGGGATTTTCCTAGAAGCCCCACAACTGATGTCTTCTTACTTTCCATTTGTAAGTATTGGGTCAACTGCCAGATTCTGTACCTGGCCAGGAGGATGGAAATGCCAGGATTGATTTAAATGAAGCAGAATTATCTTGGGTGTGGAGGGGTCCCAGGGCTATGTCAGCTCTCTATATAACCAACTGTGTCTGTCACAAATTGGGATATCTCAATATATGTATCTTACTTTGTTAACCACATCTCACCACCCAGCACTCAGGGCATCTACTTAAGAGATGTAGATTTAACAAATCATCATGCCGCTCCATGATCACCTCTATCTCAGTAACCACTGTAGGCATTCCAGGTACTGGCCAGTTGGAATGATAAAAATAGAGAGGTTAAAATAGTAAATATATATAACATTTCCCTCTGCTCTTTAGATAATTGTGTGAAGACATTAGGACAGAAATCAGAAGGCCACCTTTAAAAATTACTGTGGAAAGTCCTCTCACTGATCAGAGAGCATTAGGAACATGGGCCTGTCTATGCTCCCCTGCAGCGCACTGGTGCAACAAAGAGGTAAATTCTTCAAACAAATTCTTCAACATCGGTTCAGGAATATTCAGTGAGCTGAATGAGCAGAAAGGGAAAGGTATCAGCAAGTTTATGATCTGATTTACTTGGGTCCAATCACATGACCAGGAAGACGTCTGTGCTGGCAGATACTCGCAGCCTCCTTCTCCCACCACAAATTCTAGAAACAGACTGAAAAATGTTATAATAATGGTGGCTCCATGATTTTAGAGAAAATAATAAAAATGTGTTCACTCTTCAGTCCCAGAGAAGGAAACCAGAGCCTGAAGACCCAGAGGAGTCACTGGCCATCTTTCAACACCTGAAACCAGAGTTGGCAACCAGGGTTTCTTAATGGCTGTTAACATGGTCAGTGATCCCAGCGTACGGAGCTGGGTGACTGATAGCGAATCGACTGAAGGGTAAGTTCTTTAGTTCTTTCTTTTTTTTTTTTTTAATATATTTTATTGATTTTTTACAGAGAGAAAGGGAGAGGGATAGAGAGCTAGAAACATCGATGAGAGAGAAACATCGATCAGCTGCCTCCTGCACACCTCCCACTGGGGATGTGCCCGCAACCAAGGTACATGCCCTTGACCGGAATAGAACCTGGGACCTTTCAGTCTGCAGGCCGACGCTCTATCCACTGAGCCAAACCGGTTTCGCATGAAGGGTAAGTTCTAGAGGGGCCACAATCTGGGCAACTTGACCCCCTGAGGACTCTTGAAGGAGCCACCCGGACTATGTCATACATTTATTCACTGGAGAATAAACCTTCAAGGATAGGTTACTTTTGCCTCCTACCCAGTGGTTACAGGTGCCCTCTAAGTCCTTTCTACCTTGAAGCTGCACATGAGTGACTATATGATCCAATAGGCACCCCATTCCCATAGGCACCCCGCACCACAGCCTCAGAGCAGGCCTGGTTCTCAAGGCGAGAGACGGAAAGTGCATTTCAGACAAGGGCATGTGTGCCAGCTGGTTGCCGCAGCAATGACGGAACCAAGCGTGGACAGAACAGAGCCTGAGGCCATGCGGCACTCCCAGCAGGCGGATGCAGGGGCACGGAGTATTTTTCTACTGCTGTGTAAAAACTGGTGCACGTGGAGCGAACGAAAACAGCACCCGTTTATGAGCTCCTAGTTCTGTAGGTGAGACGCCCACACGGGCTGGACGGGGTTCTGTGATTAGGGTCTTACATGCGGTCAGCCAAGTTGGTTTCCAATCCAGGAAGAATCTGCTGGAAGCTCATTCAAGTTGTTGGTAGAATTCAGTTCATGGTGGCTGTAGGATTCAGGCCTAGTCTCAGTTGGAGTCACACGGGAATGTATGTTCCCAATATGACTTCCCTAAAGGCCACTCTGATAGATGGTGCCCTTCACCTTCCAGAGCCTTCCCTCTACACCCCTTAGGTAAGAGCCCTGTGGAGCTTACCCAAACCCTAGCTCTTTGGTTTGAATTGATCAATCTGGCCTCAGCTCAGGAACCTCAAAGTACCCTAATAAAGGCATGTACCCCACATTCTGCCTTTCTCTCTGCCTATAGCCCACCGTGACTGCCCTGTCTGACCCCTTGAGGTGTGAGGTGTGCCATGTACGTCCTCTAGGACCTGTGAGTAATAAACCTCTCTCCCTTGATTTCTTTTTCCCTTGACTTCTTTATGATCTTTTGTTAACCACGTTTCACCATCCGGCACCCAGAGCATCTATTTAACAGACGCAGATTTAGCAAATCATAACGCTGCTCCATGACCACCTCTATCTCACAACAGAGGACCTCCTTCTTGTTAAATTCCTCTCAGGTTTCTAATCTCTGCTTCTGCCTCCAGCTGAGACCTTCTACGCACCCAGAGACTCTCTCTATTTTAAGATCAACTGATTAATAGGTTTAATTACATCTGGAAATACTCTTTTGCCATGAAACAATCGTGGAATTGATACAAAAGGGTTAAGGTCATGGAGACCATTGAAAAATGTGTCCCACCAACATGGGCAGGAGTGTTACCTACTCCCACAACTACGTGCTTCCCAGTGAGCTTGCAGGGCACCATGATACAAACAGAAACTAAGAGTTTCTCCAGATAACAAACCAGATTATCAAAAAGGAAGGAAAATCATATGAGCTTCAAATTTCTCACAGTGTCATTGGCTACTTCAAGATGATGGAGAAATGCTTACCAATTTCAGAAGAAAAATAATTCTGAATATAGGCATCCATACCCAAATATATATGAAGGCCAAGGAAACACAACATAAACAAACTCAGAATATTTTTTAAAGATAAAACTGTATTAATGTTTATTGCATGTAACCCTATATAATAAAAGCCTAATATGCTAAGTGTCCAGATGTCCATTCAACCAATCAAAGCGTAATATGCTAATGATATGCTAAGGTCACTCAACCACTTGCTATGATGTGCACTGACCACCAGGGGGCAGACAGTTGACCAGACTACCAATCGCTATGACGTGCACTGACCACCAGGGGGCAGATGCTCTGACCGGTAGGTTAGCTTGCTGCTGGGGTCTGCCTGATCAGGACTAAGTGAGATAGGCTGGACACACCCTGGAGCCCTACCACAGTCCCTCCCTGGCTGGCCAACCTCCTGCATCCCTCCCGGCTCCAATCATGCACTGTTGGGGTCCCTTGGCCTGGCCTGTGCCCTCTCACAATCCCGGACTCCTCAGGGGATGTTGGAGAGCTGATTTTGGCCGGATCCTGCAGGTAAGGCTGAGGGACCCCACAGGTGCATGAATTCATGCACTGGGCCTCTAGTATTATTACATGTAAGATAATTTTTCTTGAATAATTGGTGTTTATTGCATGTAACATTATCATATTTAAAATTGTTTGTCTTGAGATATTAAGGTTTACTGCATGAAACATTATTATATTTAAAATCGTTTTTCTTGAAATAAAAAAATCTGAAAAAATAGTAAATAAATAAATACATAAAACAGAAAAGAAAAAAAAACAGAAAAGGAAAAAATAAACTAGAGAAGGAAGTCGGATTTCAGAAGCAGTGGAAGGGGGAGAAAGAGTAAAACTCATTGTTACTTCTCAATAACCCGATTATAGAAGGTTAATGATCTGGAACTAAAATCCCAGATAAAATTAATACTTATTATTTCTAATCCGGTTAGAGAAATAGTTTCAAGGATCAGTGATAACAATGGTTAATCAGGGAAAGAATAGAACTAGAAACCATAACTCGAGAATCATTTCTGAGCCATGCTCTCTATAAGAGACACACTCAAAACCAAAATGGAAGACCGACGAGAAAGAAAATGAAAAGGACATGCATGGCAAGTGCTAACAATATAAAGGCAGGTGGTATTTGTATCAAAGAGAGAATTGTGGCTACAAAGCACTAAAAGGAACAGAGAAAAAATCTATAATAATGTGATAATCATTGAGTGCTCAGCAAGTCCTGGTAATCTCCTAAGTATTCAGTGTTTTATTATTATAACAAAGCTATGAGATCAAGACTGTTATTACCTTCATTCATATTTTTCAGATGAGGAAATTGAGGCACAGAGGGTTTAACTGGCTTGCCCAATCACACAGCTATTAAGTGGTAAAGACTCAATTCAGTTCCAGGTGGCCTGATTCCAGATGCGTATGGCTAAATGTGATAGTAGATCCCTTATTTTCTGTTGATAATAGAGACATTCACACACACACAAGTGTGCACAGACACACACATGCGTGCGCGCACACACACAAATGCACATGCACTTTTATGCTTTAGCCACACGGTTACAATATATCAAAAAACAAACCTAATAAAACTGCAAGGAGAAGTAGGCAAAGTCACAGAGAGCATATTTTTAAACTTTTTTCCAAAATTGTCCAATCAAAATATAACAACAAAAATGTAATATGCATATTGAAATAGTCTCAGGAAATGTATTCTAAGAAAGCTGACATTTGTCATGGGTAAATTGATAGATGACAATGTATTATTAAAGGGATTTCTAGTCAGAACCTTACTCCTTATTAAGAGACAGCAACATGGTCTTAGCACAACAGACAGAAACAAAAATATGGTGTATTTTTAGAATTCTGAGAATCAAGAGCAGTTGATTTACATGGAGAAATTAAACATGACACACTAACTGGTGAACTAATATCTCAAGCAATAAAGCTGTAACTAAGAAGCATATGCATGCATGGACAGCTTATATCTGTAAATTCAGAATAGTGTTTTGGGGTATAGAAGTATGGAACAGATTTTTGTCTATTCAATCCAATGTTTTATACACAAAAACCATCATAAACAAAAAAGGTAAACATTATTTTTTATGAAAAGGTCCAGCCGGCATGGCTCAGTGGTTGAACATTGACTTATGAACCAGGAGGTCACGGTTCGATTCCTGGTTGGGGCACAGGGCCAGGTTGTGGGCTCACTCTCCAGTGGGGGCATGTAGGAGGCAGCCAATCGGTGATTCTCTCTTGTCATTAGATAAATGTTTCTATCTCTTCCTCCCTATCTCTTCCTCTCTGAAATCAACAAAAATATATATTTTTAAAAACGAAAAGAGGAATAGTATTGGTGATCATAGTATAATTAAGACGGAATACAGAAAATAATTACTATTACTAAGGAAGGATTTCTTAACAATGCATATATTTTATATTTTTAAAGATAAATGGTAGTTTGAAGATAATACAAATAGGCTTTATTTTATTTATTTTAATAATGTAGTAATAATAGTGTAATAATCTCAAAATTACATTCATATCGAGTAGATTCCTATTCTAGTGCACACATTGGTCATTGTTTCCTATTTCACATTCTCTCTATTCTGTATTGATTTCTGTTTAGACCGGGCATCTTTGTAACAACCAGTTTTGAATGAATAGAGCGGTGACCTCTGTACGTCCTCCTCTTTGAGATGTAGGATCGATGTCACACGGTTTTTTGTCATGCTTGTGGGTAATGGATGCACACGAGTCACTTGCTTTTCTAGTGTTTCTCCTAATGCTCCCTATTTATACTCATTTCTGAGGTTCTGGTAGGAGCAGCAAAACTTCCGATGGAATGACTAAAAGTGGACAACTGAAACGCCTCCTTGGAATCGGCCATGCCACGTCTCCTGTTGCCTGTTCTCTGGTGTCACAACAGCATGAGGAGGACGCATTTCCTGTTTCCAAATCCCAATTGGTCCTCTTGACCATATGCAGGGGCAGGAAGAAGGGGACTAAGCCTGGGCCCCACAATCGGTGACACCTCCTAAGGAATAGGCTCAAGTGGCCAAGGACACCCCTTGCTGGAGGCCGGGAGGGTGAGCCGGAACACTTCCTGGTGGCTGGATGCAGGCGGATCCCCCGCAGAAAGGACCCTTTAAGGGCTGCCATTAATTTGGATCAGTTTCTGGATCATTTTACTGAAAAGCAGCTCAGTCCCTAATGAGTAGAAATAGATGAGGGGGTGAAAAAAGGTTGGAAAACATGCATGTTTGAACACGAGTGAACACAGTGTACTCAGGGGCGGCCTTCACACCCTGGAGAGGGTGGACCCCAAGTTCCTGTGGTCTGTGCTTTGATACAAGATGGAGAAAACATCCTCCAGTTCAGCGAGGAACATCAGGAGGCTCCTGGTATGTTGTTCGTTGACCTGATACAAATACAGAATGTGATGATTGCAGGGACTTTGGGATCAGGGACTTGCCTTTCCATGCAATCTGCTTACATTTGGGAGCTGCCAGGGACAGAGCGCTCAGAGCCAGCTCTGCAGCAACAGTGCCCTAGGGTCCAACTTATATCCCAATGTCAGTCCTTCATGGGCCCAGGAGGTAACTTTTAACATGAAGATTCCCACACACAGATGAAGATTGGTGTCTTCTGAAGAAGAAAGCAAGGGATGAAAAGCTCGCCACAACACTGACGTCCACCGAGACTGGGAATGCTCACCCAGATGGGAGAAATTGCTGTTATCGTGGGTATGGTTTTGGCTGCAGCTTAAAACTTAGCGTTCTCATCGTTAGTGATTTTTTAAGAGTCTGTAATCAGTTTATTTTTGGCTGTGATCCAGGAGTCATTTGCTGTTTTTAAATTACTAAGCAATTGAGACTTAGAAAAATTCAATTTTCTGAACTATTTTTCTTATAAGTAGAAAATATAATCTATGTAATTTATTCTTTTATAATTTATTTATAAATTTGGGAGTTATTTTTAAGTACATATTTAGATTTTATGGGTGCTGGGAAAAGTGTGTACTATTTGCTTGCATGGATCAAATATATAAATATGCAAATAGGCAGAGTAAAATTTTAATATTTAAAGCAATGTGCTTTTCTCCTTCCAATTTGTTTACATGAACCCTGTACACATCATTTGGGCAGCAGCTAGGGGTTATATACTTACTCCTTCTTGGCAGACATGTACAGAAAAGCGGGGGAGAAAGAAACAAGTTCACCCTTCGATTATGTTACTTCATTTTTTGTATCTTATGTTCATCTGCAGAGTGAAATGAGAATGTGATCCCCGAGAAGTGTGTCAGGTGGATGGGGCTACGCAGCAAGGTACATAATCCAGGTGAGTAATAGAGTCAGTGGCTCAGTGGCCAAAAGCCATAGATGTGCTTTCTTTAAGATCCTGGACAGGATCCCGTTCCGTCTGCCAGGGGTTTCAAATCCCTGCCACGGAACCCTCTGTAGCGAGTTGAAGCCAGGGGGGGGATTTTAAGGTTTGGGGCAATGTCCATCAGACTTCAGACTTTTCTGCTCATTCAGGTGACAGTTCCATCAGTCCCAAAGCCATGCAGAATCTGATGGGGCCGGGAAACTAACACTCTCTCCAGCCCCAAAACTATTCTGCCTTCTGCAGTGTCTGGAAGTGTCTACCATTGTCTGCAGCCATGGAAACGTGAAGTGCTTCCTGTCACTGGTGCCCACGGGATGGGCACACCGTCCCCACTCACTTGCACAATAGTGTAAGTCAAAGTCTTGCTCTGATTCATCTGGCAGGTGTAACATATCTATCCTATATAATAAAGAGGTAATATGAAAATTGACCATCATGCCCTCACAAGATGGCTGCCTATGACCAGGCCGGCAGGGGGGTTAGTGAGGGACGACGAAATGACCAAACAAGCAGGCTGTGTAGGGTGACCAGGCCGGCAGGGGGGTTAGTGAGGGACGACCAAACAACTGAACAGCAGGCTGCATGGGGCAACCAGGCCGGCAGGTGGGGCCGTGAGCGGCAACCAGGACAACAGAGGGGGCAGTTGGGGGCTATCAGGCTGGCACGCAGAGGCAGTGAGGGGCAATCAGGCTGGCATGGGGGCAGTTAGGGGTGACCAGGCAGGCAGACAGGTGAGCTATTAGGAGCCAGCAGTCCAGGATTGTGAGAGGGATGTCCGACTGCCGGTTTAGGCCCGATCCCTAAACTGGCAGTCGGACATCCTCCAAAGGTGCAGGATTGGAGAGGGTGCAGGCTGGGCTGAGGGCACCCCCTCACCATGCACGAATTTCATGCATTGGGCCTCTAGTATATATATAAAAGCCTAAGCGATCATTACGACTGGACAACTGGACAACCGACTGACTGGCCAGTAGCTATAATGTGCACTGACCACCAGGGGGCAGACACTCAACGCAGGAGCTGCCCCTTGGTGGTCAGTGCGCTTCCAGAGCCAACCTCCCACAGTCGGCCAACCTCCCGTGGTCCCTCCCCCTGTATGGCCGGCCCCGATTGGAACTGGCGAGACGGCCCTGATCATGCCCAATTGCCTGCCAGGCCAAGGGACCTCACCCATGCATGAATTCGTGCACCGGGCCTCTAGCATCAAATGATAGAGAAGACTGAAAATGTCGTGATTCTTTTAACTCTATCCAAATAATGAAGGATTGGCAACACAGACACAGGTTTCCAAATGTAGAAGGAATATGCCAACATTTTGGAGCTGATATAAATGACAGGCACCCACTAAAGCCTATTCATTGAATATGAACATCGACAAAATCCTATTTCTGTTGTTTAATATCAAGAAAAAAATGCTCCCCCAAAACAAAAATCAGCATTTCAAACAAAAACATACATATTTTCTCCCCAAAATGGAAAGCACAGTAGATTGTGAAACTTGGCTAAATCCAATGATTAGTTCTAGATCATCTTATTAGATGCCTTATTTTTTCAACATACACAATTGTGTCAAGTGTGAATTCAAACAGTTTTGCTTCTTTCAAATCTGAATGCCCCTTATTCCATTTTCTTGCTTTATGAAACTAGCTAAGGCCTTTGGTAAGTGTTTGAACAGAAGTGGGGAGACTAAAAATTGTTGCCTTGTTCCCAATATTAGGAGAAAACTATTCTTTATTTGGACACAAAATACGATGCTATTGTACATTTTCATAGATTTTCTTTACCAAGTTCAGAGAGTTCCATTTCTAGTTATTTGGGAGTTTTGCCATGAATGCATGTTGAATCTTTTCAAATGCCTTTCAGGATCTACAAGTCTGAACACATGCTTCTCCCTTTATTCTGTTAATGTGTTCGTTCTCACTGATTGTTTTTTGCATGTCAATCTTACATTCTTGAGATACATCCCACTTGGTCATGAAGTAGTATCTTATATATATTTCTATTTGTTAATAGTGCCTTATTATTTGCTTTTATGCATGGATGCTAATCTGTAATTTCTTTTCTTATATCTTTGCCTGGTTTTGGTGTTGGGATAATTTTGGCTCATATAATATTGGAGAAATGTTCTGACTACTTCCTCTTTTTTCTTTAAGCATTTGTGTATGATTAGTACGAAATGTTTGATAGAATTTACCGGTGAAGCTATCTGGGTCTTTGCTTTTATTTGCCAAAAGCTTTTAATAACAAATTTAATTTACTTAATGGATGCAGGGCTGTTCATATCTTCAAATTCTTCTTAAGTCAGTTTTGAGAACTCAGAGGTGTTGAGTTTTACATTTGAGCCAACTCAGCGCTGAGCAGAGGTAGAGTGTGTGGGAATACACAGCCCCCCACATGGCATGGAGTCATCTTCAGACTTCCAGAGGTCACGGGATTCGGGACTGGGGACTCAGGGGAAACCTACGTAGGGATCATGAGGCCCAAATAACCTCAGTCACATCAGGTCCAAAAGAGAAACGTGTTCTGTCTGTTTCCAACAAGTGGGAAAAACTGGGGTGTGGGGGCTGGTTGGAGGGGTCAGAAAAGAGGGGCACGGAGACCATCCTAAACTCAAATGCTAAGACAGAATTATACGAAACCCAGAGTCCCCAAAGGACTTTCCCCAACAGTTTCCGGTGAGAGGGACCGGGGAGCAACATTTAAGCCATGGCCGCCTGCAACTCGGCTTTCTGGTTACCAATAGTGTGAGAGCGAAGCCCCCTGCACGGGCAGCAACGGCAGCTCCTCTTATGACCTAGCCCAGGGGTGGGCAAACTTTCTGACTCGAGGGCCACCATGGGTTCTTAAACTGGAGCGGAGGGCCGGAACAAAAGCATGGATGGAGTGTTTGTGTGAACTAATATAAATTCAAAGGAAAGGAGCGGAGGGGAGAGCAAGAGAACCCTCCGCTCTTTCGGCTCCGCGGGCCGGATAGAACAGCCGAACGGGCCGGATCCGGCCCGCGGGCCGTAGTTTGCCCACGGCTGATCACACACCAGGGGTTCCTCCATGGGTAACTCCATCCACTACGCATTCTCTCTCTCTCATACTGTTAGTATTCCACACGGAGAAGAATGGATGGAAGCTCAGGTGTTTAAGCTGCCTCTTTGCTTAGGAATTACAGTTTTCATCATATCAAAGGGGTACGTCTAAAACTGACTTAAAAAAACCCCATAGTATGTCAAACAATATATAAGTCGTGCATCTCAGGGATGCCCTCCTTTACAAGTTAACCACATCCCTTTCAAACCTACCTCCCTTTCTTCATTGGCAATATGTGTTTGAACCCCACTTGGTACCATTGGAAAGGGCAGTCGGAAATACCATTCATCGCCTCCAACAGCTCATCGGACCCTGCCCGGAGGTGACAGCTTGGACAGATGTCACTGATTCGGGCAGATGCCGCAGCTCACCCGGAGGGGACAACGTGACAGTTTGATGTAACACAAGGCACGGTGTCATGTCCACGGAACGAAATGTTGCACACGGTGACGGCAGGACAAAACATCTTTCAGACTTCCTTTTCTGCTTCACGTTTTTGTTTTTTCCTCTCCCCCCCTCTCCCCCCCCCCCGCCACCCATACATGAGGCAGTGCAGTAGGCGACACACACTAGCGGACGCAGTGTGGGCTGCCCTGCTCTGAGGCTGGGCTGACTTCCCCCACCAGAGCGGCGGCCTCTCTAAGGGAGGAGACAAGAGCAGCTCAGGGTGGTCACAGGCCTCGAGGAGAGCATCCATCCCCTCCGAGAGGCTTCCGTCCGTTCACCTGGGCGGCTCTGGGGCCAGCTGAAAGGAAAAGTCCCCATCGGCTAGGCATGCCTACGAGACACACTCTGTCACCTGAGCCAGCACTGGGGCTGCCTGTCATTGCCACGTGGAGCAATTGTTCTGCGCACACAGGCCACGGGGGAGGTGGGGGCGGCGGCTCCAGGCTGGGAGGGGGGAAATGCCACTTTCCCACTGGCCCTTCCGAGGACCCTGCCCCGTGTGCAGTCCCCGAGTGGCACTCGGCTTCCTCGAGCTCAGCAGATTGAAGCAGTCATGCTGGGCTAGGCAATGAGTGGGCGCACAGCCTTAGACTGCCTGGCATTGCCCCTCCCGATGCAATCTATGCTTAATCAATGGGAGGGATTTCCTGTTTGGTAAGTCTTCCATCCAGTGGGTCCTGAGGGTGTTGAAGAAGGGCACTTTCACCTTGACCTTCCCTGCCTTTTGAACTTCAGTGACTAGGTCAAGATGGGGATCTACAAAAAAGGACAGGCTGGGCCAGTACCCTGATGGCTACTCCTACTCCTGATCTGTGCTATTTTGTGAATCCTCACCCGAGGATATTTTCCCATTGATTTTGAGAGAGAGTGGAAGAGAGGGAGAGACAGAGAGAAAGATCGATGTGAGTGAGACACTTCGGTTGCCTCCTGCTCACACCTGAGCCAGAGCCAGGGCCTGGGTCCGGGAGAGCCGGCAACCAAGGTGCATGCACTTGACCAGAATCAAACCCGGGACCCTTCGGTCTGCAGGCCGACGCTCTATCCACTGAGCCAAACTGACGGGGGCCTGGTCTGTATTTTTAATGGAGTTTTGGGAATACTGCTATCTAACTCATAACCTGGAGGAAATGTTTGTAAAAGAGAAAACAACAACAGGGATAACAGCAAGAAGAACATAACTGGAATTTCTAGAATACTGAGCAAGGTACACAAGCTTGAAATAGTACCCATAAGGGGGAAGGAGAACTCTTTGTCATGTTATCTGCTGTTCATTTTGTGCTAATGTTGTGAGGGCTCACTTTTAGAATCTCACCATTACTGGGAATAGCATTATGCAAGTTCAAGGTCGCTATTGATCGGTGTAGCTAGTCAATCAAAATTCGCCTTCCTTCCCACTCACAGTGATTAAATAAGTCTGAGCGAGCTTGAGTCGGAGTCTCTGACTTCTTTTTGTGTATAAAAAAGTGCTGATCTAAACATTTTATTACCTGTCAATTGTCATGCTGGGAAGCAAGCTGGAAAATAAAGTTTTAAGGAAATGGTTTACCGTGAACGTACACAATTAACTGCCACAACGAAGAAGCGGTTACCATGGTATTAAACATAAAGACAAAGCTTTTAGTACTTTTTTTCAAGATTATATTGCTGCTGAAATGCCAAATAAAAAAGGGACCTACATACAAATGTAAGAGAAAGTCGACTAGATAGGCAATATTAGGTGGATTCAAGGACTGACTTGAAATTGATCTGAAAAGATTTGACATTTAGGACTTCTTAAGGGGAAGAAAAGCTGCAAGAAGAAAAAATAAGAAATCCTATGATAGCAATGTGGGTTTGATACATTTTTTTGTTAAAAGAAAAATATACCACATTTTTCTTATAAAACTAGTCTCGGAAAAATCTGAAATATTGAAAACCTGCATTAAAACTTGAAAAGAGTTTCATTACGTGATTTCCCAGTGTGGCTCCAGGCGTTGAAGGGGAAATAATTTAAAAGATTTCGGCAGTCGCTGGGTTATTTCCAAGTTGCCTTAAAAAGTTGGCTAAACATTTCTTGTATATGTCATCTGGACAGTTGGGAAGAAAGCTTTTATTTAAGAAGTAAGGTGCGTCTGGCTTTTCTTCTTCATTCTTCCATTCTTTCCTTCGGCCTTCATTGACCTCACAGTGTACTGAGCGTGAGGATAGAACGTAAGACAGGTGCCGGATTTTAAGGAGCCACCTTCGAAGACCAGCCTCCTGGGCTGCGTCCCAGGACCTCGCCTCTTGACAGAGGTCTGTGAGGCTACCAGCCGTGGGCAAACTACGGCCCGCGGGCCGGATCCGGCTGTTCTACCCGGTTCTCTTGCTCTCCCCTCCGCTCCTTTCCTTTGAATTTCTATTAGTTCACACAAACACTCCATCCATGCTTTTGTTCCGGCCCTCCGGTCCAGTTTAAGAACCCATGGTGGCCCTCGAGTCAAAAAGTTTGCCCACCCCTGGAACCTGAAGGAAGTGAAGCAGAGACAAGAGGTCATTCAAAAGCAACAGAAGTCCAGGCCCATGTGCAAAGCCCAAAGGAAAAGCCAGTGGAAGCATTCTAAAAAAATTTTTTTTAAATATATTTTATTGATATTTTACAGAGAGGAAGGGAGAGGGATAGAGAGCTAGAAACATCGATCAGCTGCCTCCTGCACACCTCCCACTGGGGATGTGCCCGCAACCAAGGTACGTGCCCTTGACCGGAATCGAACCCGGGACCCTTCAGTCCGCAGGCCAACGCTCTATCCACTGAGCCAAACCGGTTTCGGCGAGTGGAAGCATTCTAAAGCAAGACAGCCAGGCCACACTGTAGAGATGGGGCGAGGGGCCTGTACGGAGGACTCCTAGGTGCGGTAAGGGGCAATGACTGCGTTGGCATTATTTATAAACACAGTGCGCTGGTGGAGACAGTTCCATTTCTTCCGGTCTCATGCGTGTTGCTGCTACAAAAGGACATGTGGCACACACATGTCCCAGATCCCCTCTCTCAGATTTGGAGTGACAACAGGAAGCAGGTAAATTAATAAGAAAAAGTGTCTCCTCCAGAAAGATGCTGTGCAACCTGCTTCAAGCAGATGGGGATGGCGGCTCTCTCACTTCCTTTTAGGGATGTTTGGAACACTTCCCCCCCCCCCCCCGCCCCTCCAGCTTAGGAAGTAAAACTTTAGGAACCAGAATGTTAATAACAGAATTATCAAAATGTCATTTTCACTGTTAACAGTTTGGAAACATCTCGATCAGCTAATACCTGATCCATCAAGCTTTAAATCCAACCACAAGGGAGAGTGTATGCTGAGCAACGTGCAAAGTCCCGCACAGAGATTTCTTCTTCAAATTGGACTACAGAGGCCGCCATGTTTCTAATGTTGAGATGCAGAGTGGAGATTTATTCTTATAAAATTGTGAACAACTCTTAGTTATTAAAGCCGAATTGTTCAGATCCAGCAAAATCCCTGTGAAATTCTACTCTTTGCCAAATTTTTCAACTCAGCTCACTTTCTGTAATCAGTAGCAATCAGGAGGGTTTTTAATGACTTCTTAAAGTGTTGCTTGTTTCAGTTTTGTTTTTTAATAACAAGTATTGATTGCATCTCTCTAATTAAATATTTAGTGCTTCTCAGGAAGACTACGAGACCTCATACTGCACTTTATATTATGCATCAATGGGAGTGGGCCTCGGCAGCTTAATTTTTACTTTCTAACATTATTCTCAGCTAAGCTTTGCAAAGACTAAGTATGAATCTGTCACGAGGGGCTTCCTAATGAAAGATATTGAGATTTTAGCTAAAATATGCCAGACGATCTATACAAAAGATGTAGAATCATTTCCTTCTCTTTCGGCTTTCGGCCAACTTCACTTTCGACACTGATTGACCTTTTCTAACAGGCAAATCTCATTCTATCACTTTGCTGCTAACGAGCTGGCTTATTTCCCCACTGAGCCAGGGACTCCCCATGAAGGGGTACAAGGCTCTTCAAGACATCCCTCCTCCTTCTTCTCCTCCCTCTAGAGCTGAGCTCCATCATGATGAACTACTTACACTTTTTAAAAATATATTTTATTGATTTTTTACAGAGAGGAAAGGAGAGGGATAGAGAGTTAGAAACATCGATGAGAGAGAAACATCGATCAGCTGCCTCCTGCACACCCCCCACTGGGGATGTGCCTGCAACCAAGGTACATGCCCTTGACAGGAATCGAACCTGGGACCATTTGGTCCACAAGCTGACGCTCTGTCCACTGAGCCAAACCGGTCAGGGCTTACACTTTCTTTTTTAAAACTGATTTCAGAGAGGGGAAGGGAGAAGAATAGAGAGATAGAAACATCCATGATAAGAATTATTGATGAGCTGCCTCCTGCATGGCCCCTACTGGGGATCGAGCCCACAAACTGGGCATGTGCCCTGACTGGGAATCGAACTGTGACCTCCTGATTCATAGGTAGATGCTCAACCACTGACCCACACTGGCTGGGCTACTTATACTTCCTTGAAACTGTGTACGACTATTCAATTCAAGGATTTTCTGCAAGTGCTAAGTACTTTCTAGAATAACTTTCCTCCTCCTCTTGCCCTAACTCCTATTGGTCACACCACTCAAAAAGCCCCTCATTACCCCTCCTTGGGCTTAACAGCTCTCAAATAACATTCGTTCTGTTTGTCAAATATTTACTGAGGGCCTGCTCTGTGCGATGTGCTGTCCTGGGCACTGTGGGTTAACCGCGCACAAGACCACACCCTGCCCTTGTTACTCTTCCATCGTGTTCCGATTGCCTGTTGTTCCTGTTTTAATCTCCCCTAGCAGACGGTAAGCTTCTTGATTATACAGGCTGTCTTGTCTCATTTGTACATTTTTCTTACAGCACTTATCTCAGTAACTAGGAAAACAAGGAAATGTTTGTCATGAGTGAATAAGTGAATATCTCAATGTTTTACTACCAACCACCCAGTGAAATAACGGTTTTTATGCAAAAT
Source organism: Plecotus auritus (assembly GCF_963455305.1). Lineage (NCBI taxonomy): Eukaryota > Metazoa > Chordata > Mammalia > Chiroptera > Vespertilionidae > Plecotus > Plecotus auritus. The sequence goes on from NC_137774.1 coordinate 175,833,338, forward strand.
TCATGATACACGTATGTAGTGACAAGAAGCATAGGGACATTTTGAGCAGTTAATCTTATCAAGGCAGAGCGGGTAGAAGTCTGAATGTTCTGAAATTGCCCTTTCTATACCTCAAATCTACTTGGTAAACGTTAATAGGGATGATAGCAAACATTAACAGTATGACTAAGAATTATTAGGCACCGACTACAGAAAAATAGTTTAACATGTGTGACTCACCTGATTCTTGCCAACACCCAGTGAGGGAAGACAATGATCTCTTCCATACAGATGGAAAAGCCGATGCCTATAGAAGTAAAGCAACTCACCGGAATGAGCAAGCGTTAAAGCTGGACCAGAAACCTGACAGACTGGAGCCTGATAATTAATTTACTTAATCAGATATTAGCAGTGGAGCCGACAGTGAGTGATAAAACCCTGTGCTACTCGCTAGCCTAGGGAGAATATGTTAGCTTCACGCCTCAGTTTCTTCACGGGAATGACATGAAAATACACCTGGGTGTGACATGGGAAACAAATTTTTGACAGCATTTGGCACAGCTGTTTTCCCAATAATAAAAATCCTCTACGTATTTCAATGTTGTTGTGAAATAGTAAGCACACGGGTAATGCCTTTTACCACAAAGTACTTGGTCCTTTCCTCCTAGCATGAGTTATTTCACTGTTATTGTTTAAAAATATTAAAGCTCTTCATAGTGAACTTTCAGAAAAAAATACTTGCTTATTTATTGTTTACTGCTTCTATATCTTCTTCTACCAGCTTCTCACAGTGGCTTGTACAAAGTAGCTATAATTAAGTGCTTCTTGGAATGGAAAAATAAAACATGTATAGATACTCATTCAATCTAAGGATTCATCTAACTCTACCGTCAACTACCTTAATTATTTAGATAAATCTCAGAAGGAAAGGAAGTGGTAAAAACTTACAGGAAACAATTGCTAGAGCTAAGTGATAATTATTTTGAGCTTATGTGTTAGTGCCAGTAAATTGGCAATGGGTTCTGAAACAATTATATCAAAGCATGCCAAGAAATATATCAAATGCACCATGCCTAAAAGGCCCATGGTCCGAGCCACTGCCTTTGGAACAGGCTAGTTGATAGTGTTATCTATGGCACTCTGGGGACAGTCACGTTTCCACTTGAGGGTCATCTATCTGTATCAAACACAGCAGGTGACCTTTCCAATAAGTAGTCACTTCCTAATTTCATACTTTGTCAGAAAGTAGAGCATATATATGTTGAGTGCTCAGATGGAGATATAAAGGTAGAATTGTGGCTTTGGCACTCGATGTTTACCTGTGCTAACTACAGTTTGGCAGATGCCATAGAGATTGTCTGCTCTCTGGGGTTTATCCACTGGACTCATTTTTGTAAAACTTGGCATTTTCCATCATTATCACACTTAGGAAATTATAAAATTATTGCTAGTTCATCAATAATCAGGTCTATATGTATTTCTGAATAGTTCTGAAGCCTAAATTGCCCATCACTATTTTATTTCAAGATGCATGTGTTACTAAAAGCTCATAATTAGGTTTTGTGACAATGATACTGGAAGGTGTTGTCAGATATCCTGGTATCACCCTATGAATGAAAAAACTCGCCTTAGAGTTGCTACTTACATAAAAGAGCTGAGAATTTAATAACAAAGCTCTTTGAAATATGCCACCACCTTTTCACTTGTGTAAACTTGGGCACTTAAGAATTACTTGTTGCATGAAATAATACCGTAATAGTGCTTATTTAAATGTTTTAAAGCTTGTTTTTTAACTTTTACAGCCAAAACATGGAAACAACTAAAGTGTCCTTCAATAGATGACTGGATGAAAGATGATGTACTTATGTACAATGGAATACAACTCAGTCATAAGGAAAGGTATAATACTGCCATTCACCACAGCATGGATGGACCTGGAGAACATCATGCTAAGTGAAATATGTCAGATGGAAAAAGTTAAGAACTATATGATTTCACTCATATGTAGGATATGAAACTGAAAGCAACAAATGAACAAGACAGACAAAAACAATCTCATGGACCCAAACAAAAGTAGCATGGTTTCTAGACTGAAAGGGGGGTGTGGGGGTAGGAAAGGATAATGGGGGTCATATATGGTGACAGAAGAACATTCGACTTTGGGTGGTGAATACACAATGCAATATACAGAGAATGTATTATAGAACTGTACACTTGAATCCTACATAATTTCATTAACCAATGTCACCCCAATACATTTAACAAAAAATAATATTGAAACAATACTTTATAAGAATTTTATTAGTAAATTTTGGCTGCCCTCTATCTTCTCCTTCCCCGACCCCCCAAAGTAAGTGGGAAGATTTATAAAATTTTACCACTGCTATTTTCTAAGGCAATTATACTCGTGAGAGGAAACAATTATGGTCTGATTTCATTTTACCAGGAAAGCTGGGTGTTCTACGTTACCCGACAAGAGTAAACTGTGTGCAGTCCATCCACTCTCTTTTATTGGGAGTCTAGGCAATAATATTCTCTCTTTCATTTCACCTGCACCAACTTGATGTCAGCTGGACATATTTTGGGAATCCACTGTGAATTGTATGTTTTACCCAAAGTAGATGTTGTCATATTTCTTCCCATTTTGGCATCTCTGGGGTAAAACTTTAAACCTTGTTTCTTTGTTGATCTTTCGATCAATACATTTTCTACGAGGTTTTAAGCTGTGCCCTTTAATTTTTTTACCATTATATTCAACTGATTTTGGCTACTTTAAAAGGCCCAGTGAGATCTATGGTCATTTCTTCATAGTCAACAAATACTTATAAAATGTTCACTGGACCAAGCAGTGACTCCTACTTCCTACTTCATGTACTCAAAGTGGGAGATAAATCTAAGTATTGTTATGAGGATAATGAAATGTTTATGGTTTAGTGAAACTATGACTCACAAAAAAAAAAAAAAAAAAAAAAAAAGACCAGGGAGAAGTTGACTCACGTTTAGTGTAATAGGCACTCTGTCAACACCAACAAGAAAATAACTAAAATCGGCGGTTCTCTAACATCCGATCCCACCAATATTACCAAATTATGTGGAGTCCTTGGGCATCCACAGCAACCTTCTGTAATACTTCCCATTATTTCTTTACATCAGTAATTCTCAATCAGGGTGCCCTTGCTTCCCACGGGACATTTGGCGAAATCTGGACACATTTTAAATGATTGTGACTGGCTCCTAGTGAGTAGAGGCCAGAGTCTGCTAAATGCCAGTATCCTGTAATGCAAACAACAACATATGGAGTTCAAAATCCCATCCGTGCTAAGGTGGGGAAACCTTGACATTCATGAACTAAATATAAATGCTCTACGGATCTCCGAATAACCTAAAGAAGAATTCAATGTGCCGGGTTGCATTTTCTCAGACAGAATTAGACGGAGGAGGTAGAATTGTTATTTTGGACATTTAACGTAAAGTGTCTAATATTTATTCATAGTTTTCCTAGATGCGTAATAGTTTTCTTCAATTACAATTGCAGTCAGTTAAAACCACCAAGTGCGAACCTAACTGGCTTCTCCAGTAGCCAAGGAGACAGCTGGAGTGGAAGCAGGCGGGTGGTGTAAATGAGAAGATTAAATTAACATCTCTTCGCCCAGGATGCGCTGCACAAAGGAAGTCTCCTGAGATGGAAAGTGAGACTTCATTTCAAGAAACACGGTGCATGTGTGCCATGTTAAGAACAGAATCTTTTAACCTTTTTTGGAAACATCATTTGGGGTTCAGACCGAATCTTTGTCCTTAGGGTCAAGTCACAAAGGCAGTAACAAAGAAATTCTAAGCTAAGAGCAACAAAATCACTATAGTTATTAGAACACTAACCAATTTAGCGGCAGCTTGAACCATTCAGAAGTCTTTCTCTACTCCTAATAGCACTATAATTGTTATTATAAGATTAGCTTTGACACTGTGATTCTTAAGAATGAACATAATGAAAACACACCATTTAGTACAGTGCGAGCAATTATTCTGCCGTGACTTCTTGAGCATCTATCTACAGGGCTCAATGAGATGGAACTAATCGGACCATCTGAAACATCCTTATTTTGAAAATGTGACACCTCCTTCATTGCTAACTTAAAATACACTACAGTTGCGTTTGGCCATTCATAAGGCGGAGGCTATTTCCCAAGCATCTCTTCAGATCCACAAGGAGCTGGAAAAAGATTGGCTGATGGACAGGGGCAGGATTGTATATGCTTTTCTTCAATTACTTCAACTGCTCACACGTAGATGATTTCAGAGTAAAACATTGTAACTATATGTCCAGAATTCAGTAGGAATCTCACACATTTGAAGAAAAAGATGAATGTTCAATTTACTATGGGATGGAAGTGCAAGAACACCTGTTGACGTAAGGACCTGGAGACCCCTGAGCAGGGCTGTGTCCCACTAGCCCAGCTAACGGGGTCACCATTCTCCTGAGACAGCTGTTCTTTGTCTCTGATTCTATTTCCAGTGCCATTCGATCCTACCATTCCCACAACCACTTCCTCCTTAGAGCTTCTGCTTATGGGAGTCCCTTAACCGGATACCTCTGGTTCTACTTGAATGTAGACTACTTCTCTGTGGACTCATATGCAGAGTCCCTAAAACGAAAGTGCTGTCTAAGCTGGTGATTGACCGAGAAGAAGAGAGAGTTCTTAGTGGGCAGAGCTCCCAAGTCAGCCCTCTTCACCGGCAACTGGCTCCTTTCACGCCTATTCCCGAGATGGCTACCTATGGCTGTCAGTTGCTGACCCAGGCAGTTTTGACTAAGAGTGAAGGTGAATGTGTAGGTTAATGAGTGAAGGTTAATTTTCAATAATTGGGATAATTCACATTTTTTATATCATGGTTAAACATTTTATCTTGAGTAAACCAAATTTCCCCCCAAATAAAACATAAGATGGGATGAAGAAGATATTGTAAATACTTGGTAACTCGTTCATAAAGCCAGCATTGGCACACCTTCTCCCCAACGCTGAGGTAGGCCTGCAGCTGGAGTACCACATAATATTTCACTAAGCCTCAAACAGAAGACGACACACAGCTGAAGTTATTCAGAGACAGAGAATGAAAGTGCGTAAGTAGCTGTAGGGTAGATCTTGATATAAGCAAGCAAGCAAACAAAAACGTTTATTTTCATGGAAAAAATGGTATATGATAGATTAAAAAGGACCCCTGTGCCATGAAGAAACAGTGGGCAATGGCAGTGAGATATTTTTAAAATTCAGAGTATGAATAGGTTTACCAAATACAGATGAACAGTGTTGTTCTTTGGTGGTATAACTCATGCATTTTGGCTAACAAGAAGATAAAGCAAAATAGAAACTATGTGTTGACCTAGTAAATGGTATGATATAAAAATAAAAATTCCTATCAAAACATCAGTAAAACTATGGAAAACCTAACTCATGGTTATAGAAGAGATAATTTTTAATCCAATAAAAATTAAAATTTTTTAACTCAAACAGAATCCTGCACTAATTTTAAAGGTTTATTTAACATTCTTTTCCATGGCATTCCCTCATTTAAAAAAAAAACACAATACATTTTGTGCAGAATACTTGTTACATTTGGAGGGATGCTAATGTTTCATGAAACACTTTTTAGAAAATTATAAACTGTTTACAGGCAGATTCTATGCTCTGTTATATTATACCAGCCTTTACTCTGCATCATTATTAATTAGGCAAAAGTAATTAAATCAATGACCTAGCATCTACTCTGAAATTGTATTATAACATATGAAAATTAAATAACAAAACCCATTTTCTTTCAAATTCAGACTATTTGCTCCTTGTAGTTACTTTGGAAAAATATTGCTTATTTACAAAATTGACACAAAAGCAAACTTTTTAAAATTATTTAAAAAACTAAGTGCTATTGTGACTATATTGTATGTGTTAATTGATCTCAATTATTACAAGAGTTAACAACAAAAATAATTGCTGAAAGACACAAAAATATATCAAAATTTTAGGTATCCAACAGGGAAAAATCCTATATAATAAAACTCTAATATGCAAATTGACCAAACAATGGAATGACTGGCTGCTATGATGCACACTCACCACCAGGGGGCAGACACTCAATGCAGGAGCTGCTCCCTGGGGGTTAGTGCACTCCCACAGGGGGAGCACTGCTCAGCTAGAAGCCAGGCTCATAGCGCTAAGGACTGCCGAGGGATCCCAGACTGTGAGAGGGAGTAGGCTGGGCTGAGGGACCCTCCCCTGCCTCGCCCCCAGTGCACGAATGCTGTGCACTGGGCCTCTAGTATCATATAATAGCTGATATTTCATTAACTTTTTCACATTCAGCTTAAAGAATGGTCATTCAGAACCTAAACAAAGTAATGAGCTAGAGGCCCGGCACACAAAATTTGTGCACTCAGGAGAGGAGTCCCTCAGCCCGGCCTGTGCCCTCTCGCAGTCCTGGAGCCCTTGGGGGATGTCCGACTGACAGCTTAGGCTTATTCCCCGTGGGGAGCAGGCCTACGCCATCAGTCAGACATCCTTAGCGCTGCCACTGTCATGGAGGCTCCCGCCACTGCCGCTGCACTCGCCAGCAGTAAGCCCAGCTTCTGGCACACTGACCACCAGGGGGCAGCTCCTGCATTGAGAGTCTGCCCCCTGGTGGTCAGTGAGCATCATAGTGATGAGTCATTCAGCTATTCGGTCCATTTGTGTATTAGCCTTTTATTTTATAGGATAATTTAACCAGTAATTATAAAAACTCAAGTTACGGTGTTTGTTAATCCCTGTTTGTCAAACCTTTCTTACTAGCCAGAAATAACTCCTTACATTTTGAAAATAACTTTCAATAATTTATAAAAAATGTTACCATATATGCATGTTTTAAATTTTTTTCATGAGAATCGATGTATGCAAACACAATAACATATTTATAATGGGAAGGCATTTATAATAGTCTCCATCTCCAACAACACAGCATTAAATGAATAAAAACTCAGAAATCCACATGAAAATATTCATCCAATCAGATTGCCCAGGGTGAGCCCAGGGATATTTTATTGGTAACGGCTCCCAGGCGATTCCCAGCATTTGTTGATCATGGTTCCTTTGTCCATCTTCAAAGGCAAAAGCACACCTTCCAACCTCTCTCTGCTGCCCTCCTGACATGGCTGTCTTCATCGTCTGCCTCTCTCTTAAAAAGACACCTGTGATTGCATTGAGGGCTCAGCCAGTAACCCAGGATATTGTCCCATTAACCATTTGCACAATGATGCTTAGTCCACATGAGGTAACACTTCCAGGTCCATGCTCAGAATGAGTCTCAGATATGTTAGCAGCATGGGTAACACTCCTTCCCCAGAGTCTAGATCTGGTTCTGTAGGTCCCATTTCTGACCTCCTTGAGGGCCTGACACCAGGTCAGCTCTGTGCCTTCTGGGCTCAGCTCTGTGGATTTTCTCTCCAAACCTCTAAGTTCTGATCACCCTAACCTCTTCCCTTCCCCCCAGCCCCACAGATGGGAGATGCTTGTTATAGTTATTACATCTGATGCCCTCAATATTCTATTTTTGCTATTTTAGTGCTCTACAATCCGGAGAAGCCATTTCCTTCATTATATGCTCATTGATAAAAAGAAAGGGTGTTACATGTTGAGATATGAATGAGTTTTTAAATTCTGAGTTGCTGCTTCCTCACCTGTAAGTGTAATTATAATATAAAGTACTAAATTTATTCATAAGACACACACACTTACTCATGCACAGATGCAGAATAGTAATTAGAAGCAAAAGCTTTGCCATCACACCGGATTTTGATTAAATGTTGTAGTTCAAGGAAGTTGTTAAACATTTCTTTATGTCAATTTCCTAACCTGCACGTTGCAGTAGATAAAAACAGTAAGCACTAAATAGCAAAACATGTGCGATGTACCATTCACGGTGGTGAAAGGGAAATTTATAGACATATGTGCATCTATACTACATTAGCAATATACAGGACAAACATACATTATCTTAAAAGATTTTTAAATCAATAAAATTTAGCACATATTTATGATAAAACATCTCCTCAAATTAAGATTAAAAGAAACATCCTGACTGATAAAAGGTGTCTCCCAAACACCTTCAAATCGTCCCATGTTGAATGAAGAATTATTGAAATTATTCCCCCTAAGGTTGTAAAGAAACAAAATAATGGCCACCACAAGCACCTCTATTAAATACAGTCCTGAAAGTTCTTGACCATGTGAAAAGACAAGGTAAAAAATATAAGTAAGGAACACTTAAAAACTGTATGGTTTATAAGGCCATACAAAAAGTAAACACTTGGAATTAACTCTGAGGGGATATGTGTGATATGTTACACCAGCCTTGGGCAAACTATGGCCCACGGGCCGGATCCGGCTGTTCTATCCGGTTCTCTTGCTCTCCCCTCTGCTCCTTTACTTTGAATTTATATTAGTTCACACAAACACTCCATCCATGCTTTTGTTCTGGCCCTCCGGTCCAGTTTAAGAACCCATTGTGGCCCTTGAGTCAAAAAGTTTGCCCACCCCTGCGTTACACTGAAGAATGAGCAAAATGGATGAGTCTAACTAAAGAAGGCCCAAACAGTGGAAACATTATGTTGAAAGAGTCATTATTTTTAACATATAAATTCACCCCAAATCGTAATTGATGTATGATTTAAATCCAATTCTAATCAAACTAGAGGCCCGGTGCATGAAATTCGTGCAAGAGTAGGCCTTCCTTCCCCCAGCTGCCGGCACCAGCTTCCCTCTGGCACCCAGGACCCAGGCTTTCCTCACAGACCCGGCTTTGTCCGGAAGGACAGCCAGTCGGACATCCGGTCTGATTAGCATATTAAGTTTTTATTATTATAGATGTGCACACGTATGTGTGTGCAGATGTGTGAACACTGAAAAGCTCTCTCAGAAATACATGTGGAAATGCAAGGCAATTTCAAAGAACAAATCAGAAGATTTAAACAATCAGTAATCAAGTCTGTCCGCCGAAGATCTGTGCACTGTACTCTTTGCCCATCTTCTGTGGCACCACAATAAACAGTACAAACGAAGAAACAAAAGAAGCAACACACCTCTCTGCACTGGCATGACTCTGGGCGTGGACACTAACTCGTTCAGGTTTCACACTGATTCTCTCTTACAACGTGTTCCCGGAGGCGTAGGGAGAGTGCCTACCTCATCCAGGGCCACGCAGCCAGGTAGTGAACCTGCAGCTCACACCCAGGTAAGATGGCACGAGTCTGGAATGAGCAACTGCTAGAACCCACTTCACACAAATTCAGTGGGAGTGAACAAATGTGCTAATGCACATGTAACTGTTAAGGTCATGAGCATAATTTAAGAGTTGTGAGTATAAAGCACGTCCATTTCTCCCAGTCTCGCACTCATTTCATTTACTGGGTCCCCACTACTTCTTGACTCACTCTTGAATAACAACAACAAAAATGTTCATTTACTTTCTGTTTGAGAAGACAGTCTCAGTTGAGTAATTAAATGCCCAGTCTCAGGTAGGAATCAGAACTCAAAACCTGGTTTCAGCCGAGGTTTCTTCCTCCCACACAGTGCAGCCTGTGGCAGGCTGGCTGGGGGCTGTGCGTGCACTGGGGAGGGGCTGGGAGAAGGGGCAAGGCCAAATGTCTCCTCCTTTCTTACTCTGTGCTCCCCGTTCGGTGAAATTGCCATCAAGGTCTATGAGGACAGTCAGGCTTGAGGGGGGATGCCGAGGCCACCTGGAGAGCCTGCTCTCGGGGCCTGCAGTGGGTGCCTGCCCCCTCTGGGTCTGTCTCCTGTACAATGGGTGGCCCACTTCCTGCAATGAGTGGGGGTGACATATAGCCCAGAGTCCCAGCGGTGACTCTGTAGCCCAAGTGAGGGTGCAAATTGCCCTATAGAACATCTCTACATATTTCATGTTATATCCAAAACAGATTGTTCAACCTAAACGAAATGGACATATTCTTAGAAAATACAAGCTCCCAAAACTCAATCAGGAAGAATAAAAAAACCTGAATAGGCCAATAACTACCAAAGAAATTAAAGCAGTAATAAAAAATCTTCCAGCAAACAAAAGCCCTGGTCCAGATGGCTTTACAGAGTTCTACCAAGCATTCAAAGAAGAACTAAAACCTATCCTCCTCAGACTATTCCAAAAAATTCAAGAGGAAGGCACACTTCCAAGCTCATTCTATGAAGCCAGCATTACCCTAATTCCAAAACCAGATAAAAACACCACAAAGAAAGAGAATTACAGGCCAATATCCTTGATGAACATAGATGCTAAAATCCTCAACAAAATTCTAGCAAATCGGATTCAGCATTGCATTAGAAAGATCATACACTGTGACCAAGTGGGATTTATTCCAGGGATGCAAGGATGGTACAATATCCGCAAATCAATAAATGTGATACATCACATAAACAAATAGATAAAAATCACATAGTCATATGAATCAATGCAGAAAAAAGCATTTGACAAAATCCAATACACTTTCTTGATAAAAACTCTCACAAGGTAGGAATAAAAGGATCATACCTCAACATAATAAAAGCCATATATGATAAACACACAGCCAACATCATACTCAATGGGTAAAAACTAAACTCATTTCCCCTAAGAACGGGAACAAGACAGGGATGCCCACTCTCACCACTCCTGTTCGATATGGTACTGGAAGTGCTAGCCATAGTGATCAGACAAGAAGAAGAAATAAAAGGCATCCAAATTGGAAAAGAAGTAAAACTGTCCTTATTTGCAGATGACATAATACTGTACATAGAAAACCCCAAAGATTCCATAAAAAAAATTGCTAGACTAAGTAAGTGAATTCGGCAATGTAGCAGAATACAAAATTAACACCCAGAAATCTATGGCTTTTTTATACACCAATAATGAACTCACAGAAAGAGAAACTAAAAAAGCAATCTCATTTACCATTTCACCAAAAAAATTAAGATACCTAGGAATAAACTTAACTAAGGAAGCAAAAGACCTATACTCGGGAAACTACGGGACATTGAAAAAAGAGATAGAGGAAGACATAAACAAATGGAAGAACATACCGTGTTCATGGCTTGGTAGAATCAACATCATTAAAATGTCTATACTACCCAAAGCAATCTACAGATTCAATGCAATCCCCATTAAAATACCACCAGCATATTTCACAGACCTAGAACAAACTCCAAAAATTCATCTGGAATAAAAATTCAAAAACCTGAATAGCCACAGCAATCCTGAGAAAGAAGAACAAAGTTGGGGGGATCATAATACCAGTCATCAAGCTATATTACCAAGCCACGGTTCTCAAAACTGCCTGGTACTGGCACAAGAACAGACATATAGACCAATGGGACCCAACAGAGAACCCAGAAATAGACCCAAACCATTATGCTCTATTAATATTTGACAAAGGAGACAAGAGTATACAATGGAGTCATGACAGTCCCTTCAATAAACAGTGCTGGGAAATTTGGTCAGATACATGCAAAAAAATGAAACTAGATCACCAACTTATACCATACACAAAAACAAACTCAAAATGGCTAAAGGACTTAAATGTAAGACGGGAAACCATGAAAATCTTAGAAGACTCCATAGGCAGCAAAATATCAGACATATATTGTAGCAATATCTTTACCAATACAGCCCCTAGGGCAATGGAAACTAAGGAGAAAATAAACAAATGGGACTACATCACAATAAAAAGCTTCTGCACAGCAGAAGAAACCATCAACAAAACAACAAGAAAGCCCACTGCATGGGAGAACATATTTGCCAATGCTATTTCAGATAAGGGTTTGATCTCCAAAATTTACAGAGAACTCATACAACTTAAGGAAAGGACAATAAACAATCCAATCAAAAAATGAGCAAAGGACCTAAATAGATACTTTTCGAAAGAAGACATACAGAAGGCCGAGAGACATATAAAAACATGCTCAAAGTCACTAATCATCTGAGAGATGCAAATCAAAACGACAATGAGGTATCATCTCACACTTGTCAGAATGACTATCATCAACAAATCAACAAATGACAAGTGCTGGCGAGGATGCGGAGAAAAAGGAACCCTCATGCACTGCTGGTGGGAATGCAGACTGGCGCAGCCACTGTGGACACAGTATGGAGTTTCCTCAAAAAATTAAAAATGGAGCTCCCATTTGACCCAGTGATCCCACTTCTAGGAATATATCCCAAGAAACCAGAAACACCAATCAGAAAGGATATATACACACTCCTCTGTTCATAGCAGCACAATTCACCATAGCTAAGATTTGGAAACAGCCTAAGTGCCCATCAGCAGATGAGTGGATTAAAAAACCGTGGTACATCTACACAATGGAATACTACACCGCTATAAAAAAGAAGGAACTTTCACTATTTGCAGCAGCATGGATGGAACTGGAGCGCATTATGCTAAGCAAAGTAAGCCAGTCGGAGAAAGATAAATATCACATGATCTCACTCATATGTGGGATATAATGATCAACACAATTTGATGAACAAGAACAGATCCAGAGACAAATGGCAGGGGCGGGGGGGGGGGGGGAGGGAACAGCCAAAGGACTTGTACGCATGCACATTAGCATAACCAATGGACACAGACACTGGGACGCTGGGGGCTTGCCCGGGCTGGGAATGGCTGGAGGGGGGTCAATTGAGAAAAAGGAGACATATGTAATACTTTAAACAATAAAAAATAACCAAATTGTTCAATGAAATGTAGTCCATCATCTTCAGTTGTCAAACCCAAAAAGCAAGCAATCAAAAAATGTGTAAAACTATCTTTTTATCTGATTCAGAAAAATTACTAAAGAGATTCTGATTTCATCATCCTTGTGCACATCTGGGTAGGCTCTGTGGGTCTGGCCATGCTTGGAACAGAGACAGAAATAAAGTCACGCAACTAGTTAATTACTGTATTTTTCATAGAATCGGCTATATTTATTTAATTTTAATGCGAACATTTTGTTGTTTCATTAAATTGTTCACATATTTGGCATTTTATTGCAGTAGTGACCTAAAGCTAGTGAGCAAACTTGTTCTTTAAAGAGCCAGATAGCATATATTTTAGACTGAAGTCTGATATAACTACTCAACCTGTCTGTTACAACACAAAAGGAACCATCAACAGTAAGTCAACCAAGGGTGAAGCTATGTTTCAATAAAACTTTATTTACCAAAAGGCAGAGGGCCATACATAGTCTGCCAATCTCTGACGTAACAAATTTAAAAAAAAGGGAAATTGTATTCAAAATTTACAAATTTCATGCACTGTTAGTAAGAATGTAATTTATACATGCATTTTGTCTGTCATGTTCTCTCTCGTGAGCTCTAGTAGTCTGCATCCATCCAGAAGCCAATGAACAGGAGCTGCATTCATTGCATGCTAGACCTAAGCACGTATGAATTTCAGAATAACATGCATTGTTTCACATTGTAAAATTCTACAGACATCATACGTATTTTTTGCAAAAGCCATACTGATCCGTAGGTACCTCTTGAACAATGAATCAGAACACAAAAAGAAACAAGGAAACGGGAATGGCATCGCATTATGCGAGCTTCTATTAGATTTACGCGCTCTGCGAGGACTGGTTTGACAGGTTAATTAACTTGTCTTTTCTCCTCGCCAGCTCTCTGCTCTCCGGTCCTCCCTCCATGCCACAGCATTATCCATCTCTGATGCTGGCGGCAGCAAAGCTCACAGACCTTCGTGAGCCGCGTGTGGAGGGGGTTCCCTTTTCTTTTGAGGGTCCGTGTCTGGGGCCAGGGACGGGAAGAAACAGTGCCCTGGGCCTGAGCTGTTGGCCAGGAGAGGCACAACTGGGTAGTGATGCCCTGTGCGCCCACAGGGAAGGGAACGCAGCGACTCCGTAGTAGATGGAGGACTTATCGCTGGCTCCAAATGCTCATTGTTTCCCCTAAACTACTGCTTCCCAAATCTCCCAACCCCCACCCCCAGTCACCTGGGGAGCCTGATGTTGGTAACATCCGGCACATCTACGTCTATGCTCAGACACTGCTTATCACTGATGATTCTATAGAACAGGCTCCCGTGATGGCTGGGTGTGTGGACAAGCGCGTCTTCTGATAAAAATTTCACCAGACAATTTCACTGTGAACAGAGTTTGGGAACCATCCATCTAGACCAGTGGTTCTCAACCTTCCTAATGCTGGGACCCTTTCATACAGCTCCTCATGTGGTGACGCCCAACCATAAAATTATTTTCGTTGCTACTTCATAACTGTCATTTTGCTACTGTTATGAATCGTAATGTAAATATCTGTGTTTTCCGATGGTCTTAGGCGACCCTGCTAGCGGTTCTCAACCTGTGGGTCCTAAGACCATCGGAAAACACAGATATTTAAATGACGATTCATTAACAGTAGCAAAATGACAGTTATGAAGTAGCAACGAAAATAATTTTATGGGTGGGGTCACCACAACATGAGGAACTGTATTAAAGGGTCGCGGCATTAGGAAGGTTGAGAACCACTGGTCTAGACCGTGAGAGAGAGAGAATAAAAAACTCTGACATTATCGTCCCTCACCCGAGATGATCGGCTTAAGGGAATAACAGGTGCAGGGGTCCCACGTGTGTTACCCAAGGCTTCCCGGCACCTGCCCTCCCACGTCAGTGCGGAGAGGAGGGTGCACTGAGCAGCCGCCAAAGCCCGAAGAAGCTGTAAGGAGCTGAAATCTGCTGTTGGGAGACCAGAGACCTCAGTGGCTACTGGGAACGCTTGGGGACCTATCAGTCCTTCTCTGTTTGGGGGGAACCAAGGAAGATGCTCTTGGGTGGTACGGCCACGCACAGCTCTGTCTGGACAACTAAGCAGGCGCTGGCTGTGCGCCAGCCTGTGTTTCTCCGATCGCTTTTCAGTTTCATTCTGTAGCTTTTCCTCAACATGATGCCCTCACTGGGGTCTACGCTTCCGGGGGCCAGAGACTTTGCCTAGTTAGTCCAGCACCCTTAGCATGTAGCATGATGCCTCGCAGGCGCTCAATAAGAATAAACACCACACCCTAACTGGTGTGGCTCAGTGGATAGAGCATCGGCCTGCGGACTGAAGGGTCCCGGGTTCGATTCCGGTCAAGGGCATGTACCTTGGTTGCGGGCACATCCCCAGTGGGAGGTGTGCAGGAGGCGGCTGATCGATGTTTCTCTCTCATCGATGTTTCTAACTCTCTATCCCTCTCCCTTCCTGTCTGTAAAAAAATCAATAAAATATATATATATAAAAAAAAAGAATAAACATCACATTTTCGATAAATACATCCGCTCTCAATGAGGTCGAACTGTACTCCATGCTGCTGAGAGACTCCTCACTCAAGAGGAACAAAGAGATACTTGCCCCCGCTGCTGGCAGCTGTCCCTGGGAGGGGGCCCCCCTGGGAATAGCAGATGGACCGCTCTATTGGGGACATCTCTTCCGGTGTCTGGGGTGTCATCACCATTGCCCGAGCACAAGGGAGCAATCAAACCCCTTTCTACATAGAGTTCGTCCCCTTCCCTCTTCTCCCCGCAAGGAAGACGGCCAGGCTGGCATGGGAAGTCGGGTCAGCTCTAGAAAACACGCATTTGTAACTGCGCTTCTGTTTCCTGCGCATGCAGGTGCGCCCGATGCTGACAAAGGCCGGGAAAAGCACCCGGGCCACCTGAAAGCGGGGACGGGTGCAGGGCAGAGACGCCTGTGCCTCTTTGTGCGAAGCTCCAAGGCTTTGGTGAGACGGCGAGGCTGGGGCAGCAGAGAGGAGGCCCGATGGATGGCGTGCACCCGGCCCCGGAGCCCCAGAGCCCCAGGCACACTGAGCTCGGGCCTGGATCACCTGGGCTTGCAGGCAGCCGTGTTTGAGGCCTCCGCTTCTCGGGCTGGGTTCATTCTGTCATTCATTCAGCTTTCAAAGCCCCGAGGCCCCGTCTCCACCTCCACCCACTCCACAGCCTGCCCCAGTGCTTCACCTGCCATCTGGAGCCACTTCCCAGCCTCTCGGATCTTAATTGATTCTTTTCAGATCGCGTCTCTGCCCTGCACCCTCCGTCCGCCTGACTCCTCACCTTAGGGGAACAATCAGCGCTCCCGCCCGCAGCCCGGCCACCCTGCCCTCCTCTCCTGGCCCGGCCAGCGTCCCCCCCCACCCCCCGTCTCCCCTCGAGTGGCTCTTGGGACCCTCTGTGCCCTGCTTGTCCCCTTTGAAAGCTGCTTCAAGAAGTCGCTGCCCACGCTGGTGCATTGTCCGGGCACACGTGTCCCTGTGTGCGTGTCCCTGTGTGCGAGGCCACACCGCGGCTCCCATTGTGTGGCATCCTCTGTGCTCAGCCCTCAGCCCCAGGCGCCCAAGCAAAAGCCATTAAGCAAAATGCTCTCCAGGAGCTAGAACACTGTGGGGGGGGGGGGGGTAAGGCGGGGGGCGGGGCTTCCTTCTGCTCAGGGAGCAGGGCACTTCCTAGATCCACAATTGGCTCACAGGCTCAGGGGGGCAGTTTTTTTTTTGGGGGGGGGGTGGGGGGTGGGGGGCGAGAGAGGGCGGTTGTTCCAGGAGTGAGCCTCACAGAAATACTCAGAATCAGCACCCTCCCCTTCCCAACAACAAATACAGATCTGTGTTCTGGAACTTTCATTTCAAATATTCCATTGAGTCATTGAGTTATTAAAACAGGAAAACAAAATTTACTTATGAGTTAAGACGATTCTTCAAAAACGATCGTGTCTAGAATATCCACTAAACAAAGTGATTCCGTATTAGCATGAGAAGAACACCATTATTTTGAGAGAGCACATGTTGGGGCCACGCAGAACTCAGGGTGCTGCGATGCTACCCTAATTTAATACCCTTCACCGTCCTGCCTGGAAGATTCAAATGCGAATGGAGTTGGGAAGTCTGTGTGCGGTTTAACATGTTCTCAGCCGTCCAGAGACAACAGTGGTCCCCGGAGGCATCGGCGGGCAAGTCGGATGGACGGGACGCGCTGCTGGCCCCTGGAATTCCATCCGCTCCCTGGAAACTCGTGGAATGCACTTCCCCAGGGCCATTTGACAGGAACACACCTCACGCAGGTGGCCGGAGCACTGGAACGCAAAACGCGTGCCCTTGGCCTCCTGCTGGCCGCTCCGGTAGCTGTGGCCGCGCTGCAGCAGAGCCACCGCGGAGCAAACGTAAATCTGCAGGAGATGCTGCCTTTTGCCTCCAATAAAATAAAGCACCAGTTCTGCAAGTTCACCTCTTAGGCTGTGTGCTGGCTTTCTGATGACAAGAAGCCGGGTCCCTGAGAAATAGAGGCCGTTGCTTAGATTAGCCGATGTCCCTGTCACAAGACTCCCTGTGAAACACACATGTCAGTGACTAGGGACTTCCGAGACGCCCTCCCGGCCGCAGGGGCACCCTGTCCATCCCGAAAGGGCCATCGCCCCGGGTCACAGCGCAGAAATCAGAGCAGGTGACAATGCACAGAGAACCCACAGATGAGTTCCTATTTCTGAGGGTGTCACCGTGAATCAGTTCATTACGCAGAGTATTTGCCGCCGAGCAGCTGCCAGCGGCTCTTTGGTGACACCTGTCAGTGCGCGGCCCAGGTGCGCATGCCCAGAGGGGACAGTGGAGCTGCTTAGGACGCACCAGGTTCATTTTATTTCTATTTTTTTTCTGTTCTTTTCCAAGATGACCCTGTTTGCCCTTCATCTCTGTGGAGTGCACGGGAAGGACAGATGCTTGTATTCATTTGGGTGACCCCTCACGCACAGAGAGGCCACACTCTCACCTGCGGGCACCAGCTCCGTGTGTGACGGAAATGTCTCCACCCCTTTCTATTTGTTTGTTTTACCGGTAGGTTAGTTATAGGGTGACGCAAAGCTCTGCTATGGACCCTCATCTGGGCAAAGCAGATGTTCCTGGGCTGCGGGGAGCCCCCACCTGCAGCACATGGGTGGCCCCGGCCCCAAGACCCCCAACTGCACATATTGAGCCCCCAGCGCCAACACCCCCACCTGCACACACTGAGCCCCCGGCCCCAACACCCCCACCTGCACACACTGAGCCCCCGGCCCCAACACCCCCACCTGCACACACTGAGCCCCCATCTCCAACACCTCCACCTGCACACACTGAGCCCCCATCTCCAACACCTCCACCTGCACACACTGAGCCCCCGGCCCCAACACCCCCACCTGCACACACTGAGCCCCCAGTCCCAATACCCTCACCTGCACACACTGAACCCCCGGCCCCAACACCCCCACCTGCACACACTGAGCCCCCAGTCCCAATACCCTCACCTGCACACACTGAGCCCCCGGCCCCAACACCCCCACCTGCACACACTGAGCCCCCAGCCCCAACACCCCCACCTGCACACACTGAGCCCCCGGCCCCAACACCCCCACCTGCACACACTGAGCCCCCAGTCCCAATACCCTCACCTGCACACACTGAGCCCCCAGTCCCAATACCCTCACCTGCACACACTGAACCCCCGGCCCCAACACCCCCACCTGCACACACTGAGCCCCCGGCCCCAACACCCCCACCTGCACACACTGAACCCCCAGCCCCAACACCCCCACCTGCACACACTGAGCCCCCGGCCCCAACACCCCCACCTGCACACACTGAGCCCCCGGCCCCAACACCCCCACCTGCACACACTGAGCCCCCGGCCCCAACACCCCCACCTGCACACACTGAGCCCCCATCTCCAACACCCCCACCTGCACACACTGAGCCCCCATCTCCAACACCCCCACCTGCACACACTGAGCCCCCGGCCCCAACACCCCCACCTGCACACACTGAGCCCCCAGCCCCAAGACCCCCAACTGCACACACTGAGCGCCCAGCGCCAACACCCCCACCTGCACACACTGAGCCCCCATCTCCAACACCTCCACCTGCACACACTGAGCCCCCGGCCCCAACACCCCCACCTGCACACACTGAGCCCCCGGCCCCAAGACCTCCACCTGCACACACTGAGCCCCCGGCCCCAACACCTCCACCTGCACACACTGAGCCCCCATCTCCAACACCTCCACCTGCACACACTGAGCCCCCGGCCCCAACACCTCCACCTGCACACACTGAGCCCCCATCTCCAACACCTCCACCTGCACACACTGAGCCCCCGGCCCCAACACCCCCACCTGCACACACTGAGCCCCCGGCCCCAACACCTCCACCTGCACACACTGAGCCCCCATCTCCAACACCTCCACCTGCACACACTGAGCCCCCGGCCCCAACACCTCCACCTGCACACACTGAGCCCCCATCTCCAACACCTCCACCTGCACACACTGAGCCCCCGGCCCCAACACCTCCACCTGCACACACTGAGCCCCCATCTCCAACACCTCCACCTGCACACACTGAGCCCCCGGCCCCAACACCTCCACCTGCACACACTGAGCCCCCATCTCCAACACCCCCACCTGCACACACTGAGCCCCCATCTCCAACACCTCCACCTGCACACACTGAGCCCCCATCTCCAACACCCCCACCTGCACACACTGAGCCCCCATCTCCAACACCCCCACCTGCACACACTGAGCCCCCATCCCCAACACCCTCACCTGCACACACTGAGCCCCCATCCCCAACACCCTCACCTGCACACACTGAGCCCCCAGCCCCAACACCCCCACCTGCACACACTGAGCCCCCATCTCCAACACCCCCACCTGCACACACTGAGCCCCCATCTCCAACACCCCCACCTGCACACACTGAGCCCCCATCTCCAACACCTCCACCTGCACACACTGAGCCCCCGGCCCCAAGACCCACAGTCAAGAGGTCCCCCTGGCTGTCCCTGAGGCTCAGGAGCGGGAGCGCGTCCTCCTTTGTCTGCGTGGCCGCAGTCAGGGGACCGGGGTGGATGCCAAGTGAAAGAAAGGCAACTGAAATCAGGAGACGTGCCTCTGAGCCTCAGAGAAGTCAGCATTTAAGCCAGACGTTAGAGCCTTGGTTTTTATTCTAAATTTACGGCAGCCGCTTGCACAGATAAATAATTGCCCTGACAAGCCCCTCTGGGACACGGCGCCATTAGTTATAATTATTGTTCAAGTGCGCTTTCAAACCGAAGGTCTCCTTGTACCTGCCAACAACTATGTTCAAAGACTTTTACTTAATTAATCACACTCGTGCTTGTGTGCCACAGAAATTCTATAACGTCTCTACAATATAAATAAAAACAGGCTTGTTGAAAACGGCTAATAGAAAATGACCGTAATTGATTTTGCAAAATTTTAATCAACTGAAATGATACGTTTAAGCAGGAGAAATATTTTGAAGATCATGTTCGTAACCTATGTAATTGTGAAAAAGAAAAGCTATCTTTCTGGTTATAAAATGGCCATTTTAAATTATTTCTTTCAATTCCATTTAAATACTATATCAAAACATGTAAACTGTTAGAACCTCTAGAAGGACAATACCGATACATTATAAGAGCCATATAAAGCACATTATTCGACAGATATTACATTGCAGGTCCTGATCACTGCCATTCTGCATTCCATCTGCAGAGAGAGGTGTTGAGTGGCCTCGTGGCCACTTCTTCAAGCTCTTAGTAGTGTACCCGGGCTCAGTCTTTCTGAGGCTACAATTACAGGTAAGTATAAAATACGATGAATAGTCAACCCCTGGCTCCCGAGGAACAGTGTAATTAATACTAAAAATTTGTAAACGGTAACTAACGATGTAAACGGTAAAGGTTAATCTGCTATTCATTGATTTGGTAGGATACATTCCCATATCTGGGTAAGTCAGGGCCACACCCAGGGAGCTGTTGAACTCTGTGGCAGTGAGATTTCTTAGTCAATGATAAGTCGCCACAATAGAATACTATTTGAGAACAAAAGGAATGAAGCACCTCATGTTTCAACAAGGATGGGCATCAAGACATTATGCTAGGAAAAGAGGCCCGTCACAGAAGACCAGGCAGTGTGTGTTTCATTTTTACAAAATTGCCGGAATAGACGAATTCATAGAATTAGGCCATACACTACTGGTTGTCAGGGACTGAGGGAGAGTGGGTAGAGAGCGACTGCTAATGAAAATACGCACATTTTAGGCCATTCCTTAATGTGTAGGATTATTAACATTACTATAACTAAAAAGAAAATGAGAACTATTGCTTCAAGTAAACCATATTTTGGATATCTAAGAACTAAAAGCCAGAATTCTTAAATGGCAACAATATTGAAGAACGTTAAAAGGAATACATCATATTTTCTCTTTATTACATTCTCAAATTTTTTTCTGTAAAAAACTCTTTAAAATTAAGATAAAGAAGAGTCTGTTAAAAATATTTCTTTTAAAGGAATAAAAATGTTAATGTGCTCTGTAAAGATCTGAGAGGAAATAACAAAAGAATGAAAAGGAAATTCTAAGTTGAATTTATAACATCAGTGGCTGGGAGAAATAATGCTACGGTAAGTGAGGATTTTCAAAGGCTATTGTAACAAACAGCATTTTCCAATTCTTTTTCAGTTGGCTAGCGGTGACAATGATTCTTTATCTACTGTAAGCATAAAAGTTAAAAATACTAGAAACATTAATTATAAAACACTACTATAATTTTTCCCAAAGAACCTCTACCTGAGCAGCCTTTAGAGTCCCCCTTTCTCCCTAGCTAATGGATCAACTTTATTGCCTGTGCATGAAGTAAGAAAATGTCATAAATCATCACTTTTAGGGTACCCCAGATACTCAAGAACCAAAATGTTCATTTGTTGGTTCATAACACACTCTGACTTTGAGCTCCTTTCCATAGAGTGGCCCATTGCTGCATTTAATGTCACCGAAAACCAATGCACCAGATGGCATACATCTCTTTTTCACCAAAAAGTTAGCAGAGGTAGTCCCTCATTATTATTCCGAAGTATAATAAACATTCGTGACTCTCAGGGTGTAGAATAAATATAAAATATGCATCGGCGGCTTAGCCAAGTCTTAAAATATAGTGTAATGCACCTCGTAAAATCAGCCACGGGCTCACATAAATTTAATGCACTTCCCCTCTTCCTTTTAGTATGGTTCAGTATTGCTTTACAAGAATCAGCTACTAATTCAACAACAAACATAACCAATATACAATGACCACTAACCAAAGAGCAATGCAACCTAGTGCATGCTAAGAGCTAGGAATTCACATATAGCAGATCACTGCTGTCCATAACCATCCCTAAACCCAACTGTAAGTTTTGATCATCTCAGTGACTAAATTCCAGGTATTTCCGGGTGCTGACTTGGCAGTATCGCTCACGTAGGCTTTGCTGAACCAAGCCCTCCACAGGGCAGGATTAAGCTGACCTCTCTCTCCACCTCCACCTCCCAGACAGAGGTTCCTGGTCCAGATGCTGTTTGTTCATCCCACTCCCTGAAAACCTCGGTGTAGTTCATGGGATCAGCTCTGGAAACACGTCCCCAAGACATAGCCAGTGATAACACTTCGTATTTGTCATTTTGGGAATGCAACATTTAACTGGCATCTTCGAAAAGTACAAACTCTACACAGGGTTTCAGATATAATGTGATAATATAATGTGATATTTTATTTGAGGAAAGCTGCTTCATCTTCAACATGCTAACGATAGCTTGGTAAAAATCGAACTCTTTGAGTTTTTCTGAGTGTTTTTTTTTTTCCTTCTGGATATATTTACTTCAGATGCCAAGAGAAAGATAATGCTCAGTTTAATTATAATTCTTGATGCTAGAAGTGAAGGATGTTTTCAGGTAATGAAGAATTTCCAGAAAGAATTACTATCCTGTACTTTGATTTAAAATAAGTAACAAGGGCCAAGTGTTACAGAATAATTAGTGCAGGGGGACAGTTTGAAAACAGAGAAATGATAAAAGGCTATTTCTTTGGACACAACATTGGGGAGAGTCTTTCATCCTCAATGCAGCAGAATAATAGAAAATTACAAAAAGATATTCATATTTACCTCTCAACCATTGGTCCTTTGATCTTTGGAGTGCATATTAAATTTTCTAATTTAAACCAGTCTAAATAACTTCTTATAGAAAATGGCAATGGTCATAGCTGATGAATATTCCTTCTGAAAACTGATTATAATTCAAAAGATGCTGTTCCATTCAAAGCAAGTGCGTCCACTTACAGATATGTATTTAATTGCATTTTCAATTTAATCAACTCCAAGCTTTGAATTTAGTGCCCCTGAAAGAAGGAGATTAAGACTAAGTAGAAAGAGGAGGTTCCCATCCTGCTTTGCTGCTACATTTAAGATTTCACCTGAGGGGCCACCCTCCGTACGCTGAACAATGCTTTCCACATGGTTATTAAATCCCACGGACAACAAAATAATAGGCCAGTGGGTTTAGCTCAGGACTCTCTGTAGCTCATTAAGTCTTGGGGTTTTCTTATGGGAAGTCAAGCATGCTGTATTTTTCTTACAATAGGGCCGTAGGTATACTGAGTTTGATAAAAGAACTACCACCTATATCAAGTTGTAATTATCACTTAAAAACATATTTTTCTAAACAAAAGAGCCAAAAATGTTGTCTCGATGCTGAAAAGTCACCATGGAAAAGTCCAGACATATAAAAATAAACACACACACATACACACACACCCCAAATATAGAGGGGTAATGAATATGTAGAAAGAAACTTAGTGGTTTAGCAATAAAAAACAAACATAAACTCAACAAGGTGTTCACAGAACTATTTTTTTATATTGCATACTATAAGATGATGTTCCATTTTGCAAAGCCATTGTTAGACATCTAAAATGAATTATGTAAACTTTTATCACTTTTTTTTTGCTTTTAACTTTTTTATTGGTAAATATGACAAACAACAGAAAAGTTGAAGCTCCCAGAATCTAAATAATAAAGAGCTAATATGCAAATGGCCATGACGCCCTCATGCGTAACGACCGATCAGCAGGAGGCTGCGTGAGCAGCAGGCACGGGTGGGCTGGGACTTGCATCGGGGATTTGCGTGAGGCTCATGTCTCCACCCCCGGCATCAGGCCCAGGGACGTGAAGTTCGCGAAGGCCTACCTCTTTGGGGCGATGGATCGCGGGGCTCCAGCACTGTGACAGGGCACAGGCCAGGCTGCCCCCCCCCCCCCGCCCCTGCCAACCAAGTGCACGAATTTTGTGCACCGGACCACTAGTTATCATGTAATAAACCCCCATCTAACCACCACCCAGGTCAGATAGGGATGCTGCCAGCGTCCCAGAAGCCCTCACACCTCTTCCCCTACCAACCTCTCACTCCTCCCATAAAGGGAACCACTGCCCCAAGCTTTATGGTATTCACTTCTGTCCTTTCTTTTATGGTTTTACCGTGTAAGTACCCATCCACACACCATAGTTTTGTATGTTTTTCTTTTAACCTTAGGGACTTAAACAGTTCATGTTTTTTGTGGCTGGCTGCTTTTCCTTAACATTACTACTGTGCTATTTATACATGTTATTTATATGTAGCTATGTCATTGCACATAGCTATGACTTATTCATGTTTATTGTTTTATTGTAGTATTGATTGAATTGTGTTCTAACCTGCTTATCCAACTGAGGTTTAATAAAATTGAGCTAACTCCAGTTTGGGGTACTGTGAAGAAATTGCTATAAACATTCTTGCACACATCTGTCCCCACACACACACACGCTTCATCACATCCTTTAATTATCAACTTCTGTGAGCTAACCCTTGGAGTAGAGGGATGTAGGAAATGTCTTTGCTTTTGTTAATCCATAGATGCCACATCAGAACTGATCAAAATCATGGCTTCCTGTTCCAACACCACGTCGTTTATTGGTTATTTTGATGCCACTAGAAAAAAGGCAGCCCCTGTAGAAAACAATTTACAAGTCACGCATCCCAGCCCTGAGTTCATCAATGGCAAAATCAATGATGTTCTAATGAAAGCACTTCGTATGGGCCAGGTAGAAAGTCCAGCCGCCAGGGAGATAAAGGGTCACAAACTATCAATGAAGAGCAAACAATCAATGAATTGTTAGTGGGAAAACAAACTTTCCTCTTTGCCTTCCACTATGCAAACAGCAGGCATTTCAAACCCTACACAAGAGCCATCGCACCGATAATGCCAAAACAACAGCGCTGATTATTCAGGGTGCCCGTGTAGAAAGCTTCAAAGTTTGCCGATTACGTATAATCGCTCCCATTCAGAATGAAATGTTGACTTCCTTTGATTTGTGTTTAATCCTTATCTGGACCGTGTATAACTTTCAAATAGCGTAATCACAGGCACTTCAAACACTCATTAAATTCCTTCTGTTACAATTGGATGAAATAACTACACTATCAACAGCTATTTCAAAGTTAGCACAACAGCTTGGGTGACAGATAAAGATTAGTCGTTGTAAGAACGTGGTAGGCCCCGCAGATTAAATGCAGTTCATCAGTTCAGAAATGCAGCGGTCAAATACGGAAAAAAAGAGCTCAGGAACAGGGTGTACGGATGTTTGCACACATGAAACGTAACCAGCTGGGTGTCTTTTCTCTTTTTAATTCAGTGAGTCCATGAAATGCAACACGCTATTTAGAAAACGAAATGTGAAGAGAGCTGAGAAGTTAGAATTATAAAATTCTAGAACTATAAATTTCTAGAAGGAAGCATTTTTTTTAAAATATATTTTATTGATTTTTTTACAGAGAGGAAGGGAGAGGGATAGAGAGTTAGAAACATCGATGAGAGAGAAACATCGATCAGCTGCCTCCGGCACACCTCCTACTGGGGATGTGCCCGCAACCAAGGTACATGCCCTTGACCGGAATCGAACCTGGGACCTTTCAGTCCACAGGCCGATGCTCTGTCCACTGAGCCAAACCGGTTAGGGCTAGAAGGAAGCATTTTTTTATAGGCCTCTCATTGAAGATGAAGTGACAGGCCTTCGAGTGGCACATCTGGCTTTCTGCTTGAATCGTAAAGGCTGAAGTTGGAAAACATCCTTTAACTCTAGTTTTTCCTCCCCACGCCCATCTACTCGGAGCTTAATTATCACCCTTTACTCCACCATTGCTATGGATAAACAGAGCAACAGACTGTGAAGGGCTTCCATGTGATCCCTGAAGTCATCAGTGTCCTAGAAATACCTGCGAACAGGAAGAGGCCAGCATGCTTTCAGTCATACAGTAGACATGGCAATGACCCGCCTTGGTCACAATCACGTAAATGATAGGTAAACTATATTTAAAATTGTGTGGAAATACAGTGTTATGTTTCTACAGTATTTGGATGCTTTACTTTCTATATTCCTTATATGAGGGCCGAAGAAAATATTAACAGATTCATATCCTAACAATGTCTTTGCACTGAAACATGATGGGGCAATGGTTTCCTAGTGTCTCATTTGATAAAGGGAGTTTGACTATCTAGATATGCACCCATTTTTTTTACATTGGTTAATTACATTATTTAATTTTTAGGTGTACAAGATTACAATTGGACATCTGCATACCTATGTTCTTTTTTTTAACCTTGTTTTATTTTATTGTTTTTTGTGTTGCTATGGCTCTCACTATGTTATTTCTCTTTTTTTCTTTTTTCTTTTTTTTCTTTATTGATTAAGATGTTACATATGTGTCATTATATCTCCCTTACCCCCCCACCCCCCTGCTCATGCCCTCACCCCCTGGTGTCTGTGTCCATTGGTTATGCTTATATGCATGCATATAAGTCCTTTGATTGATCTCTCCCCCTTACCCCCACCCAATTAAAAAATGGGCAACGGACCTAAATAGATACTTTTTGAAAGAGGACATAAGGAAGGCCAAAAGACATATGAAAACATGCTCAAAGTCACTAATCATACGAGAGATGCAAATCAAAACGACAATGAGGTACCATCTCACACCTGTCAGAATGGCTATCATCAACAAATCAACAAATGACAAGTGCTGGCGAGGATGCGGAGAAAAAGGAACCCTCGTGCACTGCTGCTGGGAATGCAGACTGGTGCAGCCACTGTGGAGAACAGTATGGAGTTTCCTCAGAAAACTAAAAATGGAACTCCCATTTGACCCAGTGATCCCACTTCTAGGAATATATCCCAAGAAACTAGAAACACGAATCAGAAAGGATATATGCACCCCTATGTTCATAGCAGCACAATTCACCATAGCTAAGATGTGGAAGCAGCCTAAGTGCCCATCAGCAGATGACTGGATTAGATTTGCACTATTTACTGGGGTTCGGAGTTAGGAATAGAAGACATTTTTAGATACAATTGAAAGTTTTCTTTTAGAGAGAGAAATACTTTCAGTTTTATTTAAAAGGGAAGATTGTTGTCAACATGTTTTGGCTTCTTTTTCAAAGGACAAAGAAAATATTTTCAATAAATTCATGATGGGCTAGAATTGCCAGAGTCGGGTAATTGAAACGCTAGGATTCTGAAAGAATGGGCAGATGCCATTGTAAAGTTATTATCAATAACAATGTTTTGAAACTATAGTAGAAGAACTGAGATAGAATTCTCTCAATATTAAGTAAATTCTGTAAATTGCTAGAGTTACATAACACTAAGCTCTGGAAGAATGAGTGAGTGAATCTCTAACAGAAGAATTCATCAGCATCAAGTCCCGCCCAATCTCATTCTCTTAGTATTTACAGTAACTTCAGTAATCTTGAACATCGAAGGAATGGTCTAAAATGTTTGTATTTTCATATCAGCAGGGCAAATGATCAAAGATCGGCATAACTTGGAGATATGGCAAGGTTGGCAGACCACTTCAACTACTAATGAGGAAATTGGCATGGGTGGATATTGTGAAAGATATGTAAGAGGTTAGTGGATCGTAATTTCAATATACATGAACTGTGTAAATATTTACTGAAAATGAACCAAACCCCCCACAATGAACAAAAATAGACAACCAACCTGACTTATACGCAGTTTATGTAAAAGATGGCTGTTTACAAGTTTGGTGTCAATTAATAGGGGAAAGCGTCTACTACAGTCAAAGGCAAGGGAAGTGAAAACAAAAACAAGTGAATGGGGCCATATTAAATGAAAAAGCTCCTGCACAGCAAAGGAAGCCATCCAAACAAGAAGACAGCCGCCCTGACCGGTTTGGCTCAGTGGATAGAGCGTCGGCCTGCGGACTCAAGGGTCCCGGGTTCGATTCCGGTCAAGGGCATGTACCTTGGTTGCGGGCACATCCCCAGTAGGAGGTGTGCAGGAGGCAGCTGATCGATGTTTCTCTCTCATCGATATTTCTAACTCTCTATCCCTCTCTTTTCCTCTCTGTAAAAAATCAATAAAATATATTAAAAAAAAAAAAAAAGAAGAAGACAGCCAACCACAGGGGAGAAGATATTTGCAAACAATATCTTCTCGAAGGAGTTAATATCCAAAATTATAAAGAACTCGGCAACAACAACAAAATCCAATTAAAAATGGGCCGAGGACTTGCATAGACGCTCTCTCAACAAGAAACACAAATGGCCAACACACTGATGAAAAGTTGCCCAACTTCACTAGTTATTAGAGAAATGCAAATCAAAACGGCAATGCTATAATACCACGTCACACCTGTTAGAACGGCTATGATCAACAAGACAAGCAGTAACACACGTTGAAGAGGTTGTGGGCAGAGCAAAAGGAACACTCACTGAGGGTGGGATGTAAACTGGTACAGCCACTATGGAAAACAATATGGAGGTCCTCAAAAAATTAATAATAGAGTTCCCATAGGATCCAGCAATCCCTGTTCTGGGTATCTACCCCCAAACTTGGAAACAATGATTTGTAAATATAGTTAGAGCCATTGGACCATCCTGTTACGTGAGAACAGGCTCTGATTAGTGCCCCAGGTTCAGAGAGAGGAAGACCCTCCTTCATCCTCCGGGCGCGTCTGGTTTCCTCAGGTACCACCATCAGGACCACCGTCCTGCTTGACGGCCCCCTGACCGTGCCGTCTTCTGTGTGAAGTTTCTTGTTGATTGTTCCTACTCAGTGCCTTTCCACATGCTTTCTTATTGTTGTTTCCTGGCGTTTAAAGTTGGATCGAGTGTGCTCAGACACCTCACAATTATAATAAACCCTGTGTCCAGGGGTGGGCAAACTTTTTGACTCGAGGGCCACAATGGGTTCTTAAACTGGACCGGAGGGCCGGAACAAAAGCATGGATGGAGTGTTTGTGTGAACTAATATAAATTCAAAGTAAAGGAGTGGAGGGGAGAGCAAGAGAACCGGATAGAACAGCCGGATCCGGCCCGCGGGCCGTAGTTTGCCCACGGCTGGAAGCAATCATTCAATGGATTTATTTTTAACATTCTGGATGTTTTTCTACCTTTGAAACATGAAGTTTGAGTTTCTTTGACGTTTGAGACATTTAAGAACAATTATGACTTTACTTTTGTGTCAACACTGGTCATGCTTAATAATGTTTGTTTTAAACTGATCAATGTTGAACTACAGTCTAGTTCAACAGCACTTCATGGGTCACTGCTACAGGCAGAAAACTACACTATGTTTTTCTGGAAGGTTTACCCTTTCCCCTTAGAGACTTTTAATGAAGCATGAAGTATCACTGTCTTTCCATGTAGGTATATTTTTAAAAATATTCTTTAATGCAGGGCTTTATCTAATACTCATTAGCCTCTTCTAAAGCCCATAGCATGGAACCATGGAGTGTCTTCTTCGTAGATGCTGTTGACGGAAGGTCAGATATGATGAGACTGGGAAACAGCTGTGGTTCTGCACCACACCCAGTCTAGGGACGGGCTGGGAGAAGCAGCACGTGCCATTTTAGGTGCCCGGCCTTTTGCAAAGCCAGTCCTCTGGGCTTTAGGAACAAAACCAATGAGCAGGGGAGAACTTCAAATGGGCGTTTATGACTGCAGCTTAGAAAACATTGTTTATATAAATAGTAAAAGCCAACCGACTACCTAACACTGTGGGTTAGAAAATGTTATCGTATGGATCAATTCCATTAAATGCCTGACAGTCATTAGAATGAAGTGGGTCTGGACTGGATGCCTTGGTGAATATTTAAATAAAGGTAACACAATCTGGATACGTTATGATGCCAGTTTTAAAATTATAAATGAACATAATTTTATTGTATTGTACATAAAAATTTGGAAGTCCACAAAGCAAAATACTAATAATAGTGTTTACCTGTGGTGCTGAAATGGTATGGTTTTTCCTATTTTTGTATCTGTGTTTTCAAACGCTGTTTCCAGAAAAAAGGAAGAATTTGCCTTATTATAACACAGGTGCCAGCAGCCATTATGACACAATCACACCGGCAACACTGCCCGTGGTCAGTGGTGGAGGGTCCACGCTGGAAGGGTTTGATTCTAATTTCATTATGAACTCTGTCCAAGTGTCACTGGGGAAAGCTGTGCCCGGCTGTCCTCTCTTTCTAACGAGGATAGTGCTGGTACCAACCGAAAGGGAACAGGCAGAGATAGCACCGGGAATGCATTAAGCACCACACACGATTTCAAAAATAATTAAGCAGAAGCAGATACATAAGCACCAATTTCATTTTGGTTCACAACTGTGGTCTCTAAGAAACTCTCCGCATGAGCTTTCTCCTGTGTGAGCTCTAAACAGATGCCTTCTGGCTGAAGCTTGAAGGTGCCCGAGTGTATTTGTATCTTCACACACAGAGGCTCACTGAATTAAGGGCGCACTTTGATCTGTGTATTTTATTTTACATACAAATGTAGATGGCTACTGCAATACGCCGAGGCCAAGTTCATTTTTATATACAGGATGTCCTCCCAAAATGTCTACACACACTTTGAATAATGATAACAGCAGTGTTTATTAAAACACATTTCATTTTCAAAATCGAGCTATCAGCTGTTAAAGTGTGTATACAGTGTTGGGGGGGACACCCTGTATTTCAAATGGTAAACAAGTCCATAATGCCTTTATGAATAAACATTTTAAAATTAAGGAAAGATCCGATCAAAGAATATCTTATCATTGAATCAATAAAGAGCTAGATTTTAAATGCTGACTAATAACTGAAGAACTTAATACTTAAAATTAGTAGGGTCTGTAATCACTCTATATACATTTATAGCTAAATGTATTGTTTTAAATAGGACATATTTTCTTTTGGCTTTAAGTTATATTTATTAAGTACTAGAGGCCCAGTGCATGAAATCGTGCACGGGTAGGGTCCCTAGGCCTAGCCTGTGATCAGGCCCATCTTCCACCTGCTCCCTAGTCCCTGGTCCTACTCGCCTCCACCACTAGCTACCTGGTTCCCCTTGCTGGCCCCGGGTCCCACCCCGCCACCACCACCACCAGCCACTCAGTTCCCCTTGCTGGCCCCCCACCTCATAGCGACTGGTTGAGCAGTTGTTCCGGTCATTACGCTTATGGTTGCTGGCCTTTTATTAGATAGGATTCTGTACCTGAGTTAATTCAACCTCTTTGGAAAGTGTGTCCCATTCTCATATGGCTTTAGATCAATTCTTCAATTTATCATGTTATATTAGAGGCTCTATTTCCATAACAAACCCAGCCCTCTATTTTCCATTTTTCATCTGGTTCAGATGGTGCTTACACAGCAATATTTTTTTAATCCCCTCGGTACTATAAAGACTTTTTTTAAAAAGTTGCTACCCAATTAACTTTTTTTTCTAGAAACAGCAATATTAATGGAAATTAAAGGCTTGCCTGTTTTTGTCTTATTTGTGTACTCCAAGTAAAAATATTAAGTCTATCCAACAAATTAAAAAACATTTACATTTGAAATGAATTTATAATATAAATATGTATACAATTTACATTTTTAATTTTCAAATGTCTAATTGTATTCTTTTACTATTTAAGGAGGAATAAATATTGTAATATTTTTTTTAATATATTTTATTGATTTCTTACAGAGAAGAAGGGAGAAGGATAGAGAGCTAGAAACATCGATGAGAGAGAAACATCGATCAGCTGCCTCCTGCACACCTCCCACTGGGGATGTGCCCGCAACCAAGGTACATGCCCTTGACCGGAATCGAACCCGGGACCCTTCAGTCCGCAGGCTGACGCTCTATCCACTGAGCCAAACCGGTTTCGGCTGTAATATTTTTAATATATATTTTTATTGATTTCAGAGAGGAAGGGAGGAAAGAGAGACAGAAACATCAATGATGAGAGAGAATCATAGATCAGCTGCCTCCTGCACACCCCACACTGGGGATTGAGCCCACAAACTGGACATGTGCCCTGACTGGGAATCAAACTGTGACCTCCTGGTTCATAGCTCAATGCTCAACCACTGAGCCATGCCAGCCAGGCAAATATTGTCATATTTTAATAAAATAGTAAATAAGTAAAAAATAAACAGGAAAATTTTAAAATGTATATAACATTTATTGTTGACTCAGGAGATAAGTCATAGAAAAAGTGTTTAAAATACTGTTAATTGAAAAAACTTAAAGTTGAAATCACACATCTTTGGAATGATGATATGAATCAATGATAAAATGATACTGTTTTTAGAATTTGGTGGTAATGTATATATTTTCAGTGTAAGTATGTCTAAATTAGAATCAAGATAAGGTTAAGAGTATTACAATAATCTAAACTTAAATTCAGAATATGTTTTAGGATATTACAAGTGTATATTTTTCTGCTTATTATGATTAATTTTTTTGTATTTTTAAAGAAAACTGCAATACTTCATTTTAATTAAAAAACCAAATTTGGATAAATGTGTGCCGACTCCTCCTGTGTCTGAGCTACTCCAGTGCAGTGGCTGCCAACAGTATGATGAAGTGACGTACTCTGCACATGGTGTTGAATGGTGCTGTAGCATCCACTTAGGAGTTTACTTTTAACATTACTTAACAGAGGTATGTGAACTAATAGTGCTTTATCATCTCAACTAGAGGCCCAGTGCATGAAATTTGTGCATGGGGTTGGGGCGGGGGGGAAGAGTCCCTCAGCCCAGCCTGCACCCTCTCCAATCTGGAACCCCTGTAGGGATGTCCGACCACCCGTTTAGGCCCAATCCCACTGGGATCAGGCCTAAAACAGGTGGTCGGACATCCCTCTCACAATCCAGGACTGCTGGCTCCCAACTGCCCTCCCCTGCAGGCCTGATCACCCCCAACTGCCCTCCTTGGCTGGCCTGGTCACCCCCAACTGCCCTCCTCTGCTGGCCTGGTCACCCCTAACTTCCCACAACTGCCATCCCCTGCAGGCCATCTTGTGGTGGCCATCTTGTGTCCACATGGGGGCTGCCATCTTTGACCACATGGGGGCGGCCATCTTGTGTCTTGGTGTGATGGTCAATTTGCATATTACTCTTTTATTAGATAGGAGGATAGGTACTGTATGAAACCCTTCACATTCAAACATCCCTATTAGAAATGGTTGCTGATAAATGTTTTATAAATGATGTAAGATAAAATTGTACATCAACGAAGCTGAGTTCCCTGAGTTATTGATTTGATGCCCCTCGCTAAAATTACCAAGTTAAATATAATGTCAGCACAGAGATCAAACAGGGATGAAATCAATTAGTCTTTGCCCTTATGTTTTAATTCCCAAAGGATGTGTTGAATCTAGTATGTATTTTTTTCTTGGTCACCACCAATAATTCAGAGGTGTCAGTAAATCAAATGATAAAGCATGACAGGTGTAACATGTCTTTTATAAGAATTTTCGTTCCGTCTATTTATTATTTACTTTCTTCATCGCAACATATTGACAAGACATTAAAGTAGTGATGGATAATCCATATCATAGGGTACATTTATATCTTAATGAAAAACATTAGGAAGGAAGGCAGATTAGTAAGCAACAGATGTTTCTGTTCCCCCAGAATCTATCTGGGGGAGTTCTATGTCCGTGTTCAGTGGTCACTCCTTTGGTAGACAGAATTGTTTTCTCGGATTCATTAAAATTAATCGTTAATATAAGTTTTTTTTGGGGGGGGGTAGAATTCTTAAAGATAAACAAACAGAGAGTGATGTACAGGAGTAAGGGGGTATTTTGGGACTTGATACTCCATCTATTTCAAGGTTTTTTATTATAATCTTTTCATTACATCAGCTTATACACTAGACTAATACAGGGCCATTAGCATCAAAAATTCATATTTTTTCATGGCATTATTAAGAGAGGAAAGACTTAAGTAATTATCTAGGCCTGGAGTGGCAAAATTATTTTAAATATATGCAAACTTTAGAAGCATGATTCTTATGAAGATTTATGTAGATTAATGCAGGGTTGTGCTATTGGTAGTAGTTTCAATTATAATGAACCAAAATATTGAAGTAACTTGGGTTAAACTTTTAGACACTATATTATCAATATTAGAAATGAAAATTTTTTTCTGACTAAATTGTGATTAACATAAAATTAGCATTATTTATTTTAAATCAAAACTATTTTTGCCTCCTGAATTAAAAGAGTTATTTTTTTAATATTTTTATTGATTTCAGAGAAGAAGGGAGGGGGAGAAGATAGAAACATCAATGATGAGAATCACTGATCAGCTGCCTCCTGCATGCCCCCTACTGGGGATCAAGCCCACAACCTGGGCATGTGTCCTGACCTGGAACTGAACCCTGACCTCAATGACTCAGCCACTGAGTGACACCAGCTGGCCTTGCCTCCTGAATCTAATTGACAGGTATAATCTATGTTTTTATTTTTGTTTTTGTATCAGAAAGAGAAATGCCATGTAAGCCAATATCTTTTGTATTCTTAGCTAATGAGATCATTAAAAACAAAAATTAATTATCCACTATTTAATTATTTATCTTATACTGATAAAAGTAAGATGACCAGACATGAAAGTACAAAACAATTCATGTGTTATATAATTGCCTTAATTGTATATGCAATACAAAACAACTCCCAGATCTGGAAAAATGGAAGATTCAAAAGTAAATTTTATAAGCTGGTCCCCTGCACACGTTCACATCACTCCACATTCTTAACGGTTCTGTCTTACACTTAAAATAATTTTGTGGAAGCATTTTCTTTCATGAATAATACAGTTCTTTCCCTTTCATATTAATTTACACTATACTTTAAATGCCACAAAATATTCCCTAAGGAGGCCTTACATTACGTATTCTTTTCTAATCCCATTGAAAGACTTCTAACTAGTGTTTTATTTGCTTTTAATGATTGTTTTTTGGTTGTAAAGAATGAAGAGAATGAATTTTTGTATAGATAAGACAACAGTGTTGTTTCTCTATGTAAAGCACCCTGCGTGGCGTACCACAGCTGTGGCCACGTTCTGTGCACTGCCCGCGTGGTTCCTGAAACGCGGCAGCATACGCACGCTCCTGCACACAGCACCGCGCTCCGAGGGATTGCGGCCTCGGTTAGATCTCACCTCACACGGCTCTGCTCTTTAATCTGCAGCAGTTGTCAAACACTCCATGCAAATATGCTGAATAAGCTCATTTGCAAGACAACTTTGTCTCCTCTTTGGAAAGTGTCTCTAGTAATGTATGCATATGTAAGCAACTTCAGAGTAAAGGTATAAATAAAATATCCAATCTTCTTGATGTATAAGACTGAGCAATTTCATAATGAATTCAACCAATATCAATGACCAACTTCAATATTTTAGATAAAAATATTCACATGCAATTTTTCTTAACCATTGAGTTCTATTTTAAATTGGTGGTTTTTCTTCCATAGTTTATATTCTACTAGAGGCCCGATGCACGAAATTCATGCAAGGGGCTCGGCCCTTGCAGGCCAGCTGCCTCATGGCCCCGGTGGCCCCGTGGCCCCATCGCCCAGCGGCCCCACCCACTGGTCGTTCCGGAAGGTCATTCCAAAAGGTCGTTCAGTTGTTCTATCTAATTAGCATATTAGCTCTTTATTATATAGGATTTGGTCTTGTGACTATCAAAAAGTAGTATTTGCAAATATAGTTATACTATTAAATATTTTTAATGTATTAAAAAATTAAATACTTCTTTTGAAATTATTTCTCTCTACATATCCCTTCTCCCTTTAAAAAATCTTCTAAAAATATGGCATTATTTTATTCCCTCAATTCACTAATTCTTTTAACATACACCTGTGTATTTTGCAACATGTAAACATCTTAAAGTGGAAAGGACATACAAGTACTTTTTTAAAATTTAAATTTATCAAGTTGTTAATTGATTATACTGACTTTGATATATAATTGACCAAATCCAATAGGTAAAAAGAATGAATACTATATTTAACAGAAGGCAGAGCATGGAAGAGTCTGTTAAAATAATTGACTTCCTGCCCTAGCTGATTTGGCTCAGTGGATAGAGTAGTGTCGGCAAACTGTGGTTTGCCACTCTGTTGACTAATGAGTTTGCTGACCACTGGGATAGAGCATCGGCCTGCGGGATGAGGGGTCCTGGGCTCCATTCAGGTCAAGGGCATGTGCCAGGGTTGCAGGCTGTATCTGATCCCCAGCCCCGGTTAGGCTCATGTAGGAGGCAACCAATCGATGTGTCTCTCTCACTTGGATGTTTCTCTCTCTCTGTCTCTCCCCCTCCCTTCCACTCTCTCTAAAAACCAATGGAAAAATATCCTGAGGTGAGGATTAACAAACAAACAGACAAACAAAAAACGAAGTAAAAAAATCTTTAACTTCCTGCTGGCTTCTTGCTTGGGCTGAAAGGGATTCCAAGACTCATCAGTTGGTACTACACCACCCGGGGCCGGAAACCCAGGAGCCTCGCTCAGCTCCCCGCCAGCGGCCCTGAGGGTGCAGTGCACAGCGCAGACAAGTCCTCCTCCGCTGGCCACCTCACCAGTGAAGAGGACTAGCCTGCCTAATTGTAACCCTAATATCACCACTGATTAGAGCTTTGTAAGGCATCGACCTCGACCCGCTAAGAGAGTTTTTCTTTTCATTGTGTCCATGACCATAAATGCTTAATTACGTCAGGGATGATAGAAGATATCTATCATCCAGATCGCTGTGCTCCATACGTCCCAAGATATGGCATTGTCCAACGCCACATTCATCCTGAAAGGCAAGTTACCTTCAGAGAGCACAGTTATTGGAATTATGGATTAAAGACATAATTGGTGTAGAGCAGTGGTCGGCAAACTCATTAGTCAACAGAGCGGCACACCGCGGCTCGTGAGCCGCATGTGGCTCACGAGCCGCAGTTTGCCTACCACTGGTGTAGTTGGAGCGTTGACTCTGGCCTCTGTGGTCTCAGCTTGGCAATTCCCACTCCGGGATCTGCAGGGAGTTCACAGTTGGCAGTGACCACTGGTGGTCCTCAGGTCTTTCCTGGTAAGAAGTGGTCACGATAAACCCCAGCTCCTTTGACAGTATTTAAGGGGTAGCTGTGTTAGCAGTAGGTGCAAACATAGTAAGAAGCGGGGGAAATATTTAGAGGCAGAGACTTGAACACATCTCTAAATGGAGTAATCAATGCCAAAGGCAAGACTCGGGGCCTGGTCTGGCACCCAGCAGGGAGCCCAAGCCAGAAACCTGACTTAGGGGCCTGCCGGGCACACGAGGGCCTGCGGTCTCTCCTGGACCATCTGTGCCGAGTCGGCTGCTCCCTGATGAGGTTACTGCTCCCACAGGCGGCGGCCGAGCCAATGTCATTGCTGACGGGCTCGAAGGGAAGAACAGAGAGAAGTCTGAGGGGGATCAGCAAGCCTAGATTTATTACACAGCTTCTCTGCAAAAGCGGTGATGTTCCTGCTGTTAGAGGATAAATGTATGCACCTTTCTGTGTCTACAGGTGGTCTTAATACATACAGTGTGGAAAAGAACTGTCCAGCATCACACCATCGGTGTCTTAAAGCAGTATTTTACACCCAGGTCTATTTGGCAGTCCAGTTGACTGTGCATAAGTGCATTTCCTTGTTGATAGAGAACATAAACTTTTCAGAATCCCAATTTTCCCGTCACATTAGTTTTCCAAAAGTAATTAGGTTGGGATAATAGAACCTTAATTAAAAACAAATAAAGAAGCACAGTTAAGAAACAGTATCTCCAGTACTTTGTGTACTGGGATCTGGGTCCCTAGGCCCCAATATACATCCCCAAAACTTTACTCCCCAGAAAATTACCCCAACAACTCTTAACTATGAGTCCTCAAATCCTATATAATAAAAGGCTAATATGCAAATCGACCGAACAGCGAAACGACCAGTCACTCTGACGCGCATTGACCACCAGGGGGCAGATGCTCAACACAGGAGCCGGGGTCACGACTGGCGAGCGCAGCAGCGGTGGCGAGAGCCTCTCCTGCCTCCACGGCAGCGCTAAGGATGTCTGACTGACAGCTCCCGGACTGCTAAAGGGTGCAGGCCAGGCTGAGGGACTCCTCCCCCCACCCCAGTGCACAAATTTCATGCACCAGGCCTCTAATAAGAAACTAAAAACCCAAGTGACGATGAGATAGTCCCATTTGGAGACTCGAGGGAAGCCTCCCTGTGAGCTTTATTTTCTCTCCCGTGTTTGCAACTCACGTGCTCCTATCACAATGCCGGGTCCCAAGTTATTTTTCGCCACCAGATAATTTAACTTTCTTTCTATGAAGCAATTCAAATATAATTCAGGTGCTTCTAGGGTGGCATCTCTATGTAAAGAGAAGAACACTGGTAAGTAGTGAACCATGTTAGTGTGAAAAGGCCCCAGTTAGGGAAGGCACAGTCAGACAGTCATTTAGAAAACTTGCCTCAGATTGAATGAAGACTACAGCTGTGGTTCAGAGCTGGCAGTCAGGCGATCCCTCTCAAACGTGTTCTCTTGCTCTCCCCTCCGCTCCCCTGGCGAGCGCAGCACAAACATTCCATCCATGCTTTTGTTCCGGCCCTCCGGTCCAGTTTAAGAACCCATTGTGGCCCTCGAGTCAAAAAGTTTGCCCACCCCTGCCCTAACCACTCCCCTACCAGCCTGATCGCCCCCAACTGCCCTCCCCTGCAGGCCTGATCACCCACAACTGCCTTCCTCTGCTGGCGCAGTCACCCCCAACTGCCCTCCCCTGCAGGCCATCTTGTGGCAGCCATCTTGTGACCACATAGGGGTGGCCATCTTGTGTGAGGGTGTGATGGTCCTCTTCAATGGTGAGGTGGCCAGCGGAGGAGGACTTGTCTGCGCTGTGCACTGCACACTCAGGGCCGCTGGCGTGGAGCTGAGCGAGGCCACGGGCCACTGGCGGTCCATGAGTTCCGAAAGGTTGGCGGCCGCTGCTCTAGAAGGCAACGTTTCGGCCGAGCGAAATATTCCACAGGAGCAGGAGGACGTGAGAAGCCACGCTGTCCAGGTGTGCGGGCTAGATCAGCAACGTGGTGCCACCTCCAATGAGAACACCGTGGAGGCCGACACGTCTTGTAAAAATATCCGGGTTTCTTTACATTGCATAACTTAGTGTTCAAGAGGGTTTTAGGATGTGAATCTTGTCAATAGCTTGTTTTCTATAAACGTGACGTGGACTTCTGTTTTGCAAGAAGACAGCTGGAGCCCCGGTGATGAACCGAGGCTGTGGCGTGTTCCTGAGTTAATGCACCTTGGAAGCGAGGGCGAATCCGTGGCATCTAGCCCACCCGTGGACAGGAGCTCAGGAACGAACTCTCAGGCTCTCCCCACCAAGTATTTCCCAAGAAACAGAATGTTAGCGATGCGGACTTGGCCATAAAATGCATAAGAAGGCAGTAAAAAGGAATTTCATTCACATGAGCCCAGCCTCCTAGTGTGCAGTTCAGCAGAAATGGGCCCCCGTACAAGATCAACTACGGACGAGAAAGCGCGGGTATAATTCACCCGTTTCAGGAGCTCCCCCCAAATGGACAGGGTTTCTCTTAAAGGACATGGGCACTTCACGGCAGAAAATGTCTCCATTTTTTTAGTGAAAAAAAAAAAAAACAAAAACACAAAACAAAACTCCAATCCTAGAGTCCTGGGGGTGTGGAAAAATTAAGCTTCTCACCAGGAAAGGGTTAATCCTAACAGATGACCGAATTTATACAGATCCTCAGCTTCATAACGTTTGAACGTTAATCTAAAGCAGTCAGCTAGCCCAGCCGGCGTGGCTCAGTGGTGGAGTGTCAACCTGTGAACCAGGAGGTCACAGTTCGATTCCCGGTCAGGTGGCCAGGCACAGGCCCGGGTGGTGGGCTCAGTTCTCAGTAGGGGGCATGCAGGAGGCAGCCGATCGATGATTCTCCCTTATCATGGATGTTTCTCTCTCTCTCTCTCTCCCCCTTCCTCTCTGTAATAAAAAAATAAAAATAAAGCAGCCAGATAGCATGGAGAAAAGGTTACTTTCCAGTACTGAAACAGAAAAAAAACACCAATATATTTCTCTACTTGCGACCCCAAGCACACCCCCTTGCATTGTGGGCCTGGCTAAATCTGTGGAGGTTTATCCATGTATTTTTTCCTGCATCAATGCTCCAAAGCCACATCAAAGACACTGGGGAGCAGAGAATCAATATCTCCGCGGCAGCAGCAGCAAACCCGCCCAGACGCTGTTTACTGTCGCTCAGGTTACAGCCTCTCCACGCACCCCTGAAGGCGCCAGAGCCCCGAGCCCCCAGCAGAGCCCCCTCCGCTGCAGCCCCGAGGCCCCCACTTTCATCTCACAAAGGAGGGCCGCCAGCCGCCGAGAGGAGAGGAGGAAACAGATAAAAACAAGCCG
Source organism: Plecotus auritus (assembly GCF_963455305.1). Lineage (NCBI taxonomy): Eukaryota > Metazoa > Chordata > Mammalia > Chiroptera > Vespertilionidae > Plecotus > Plecotus auritus. The sequence goes on from NC_137774.1 coordinate 175,873,942, forward strand.
GGAAGGGCTTCTGGGCCGTGCATGAAGCGCACTGTTTCAAAACAGCACCCGCTGCACTGTGCCCCCAGGGGCTGAGCTACGGCACAGCTGGCGGGGGGCATCCTCAGGCTGGGGGGGGCATCCTCAGGCTGGGGGGGGCATCCTCAGGCTGGGGGGGGGCATCCTCAGGCTGGGGGGGGCATCCTCAGGCTGGGGGGGGCATCCTCAGGCTGGGGGGGGGACATCCTCAGGCTGGGGGGGCATCCTCAGGCTGGAGGGGCATCCTCAGGCTGGGGGGGGCATTCTCAGGCTCCCTGGCTACACAATGGGCTCCAGACAGCCACAATGCCCAGGGAACATGGCAAGGACTGAAAGCTGCCTCAGAAGCATGTCACATGCCTGCCGCCCGGGTGATCCACACTGCCGTGCGTGGATGGCACTGTTTAAAGCCGCCTGTTCCATATTTTAAACAGTGTTTGCTCAGTTAACTCTAAAGAGCAAGGCTCAACGGATGCTTCCACCAGACGATATTGCTTCAGCAAAACCGTGATAACAGAGCGAACGTCTACTCGTTTTAAACAGACTTTCTCATCTGACAAAGCAAACGTCTTTTTTTCAATTCTTGCTATTGTTTTTTTTTTTAATTTATCTTCAATGTTGAAAGTATTAGAGATGTCCCCCTTCCCCCCCATTCACCCCCTCCGTCCTCCTCCCAGCCCTCCCCAGGCCTTCCCTGCACTACTGTCTGTCCATGGGCTATGCATATATGCATCTAAGTTCATTGGTTAATCTCTCCCCACCACCACCCCCTCTGGAATATGTCAGTCTGTTGCATACTTCAATGCCTAAATCTATTTTTGTTTGTCATTTATTTAGTTCATTAAATTCCACCTATAAGTGAGATCATGGGATACTTGTCTTTCTCTGGCTGGCTTATTTCACTTAGCATGATATTCTCCAGGTCCCTCCACGCTGTCTCAAAGGATAAGAGAGCCTTCTTTTTTACCGCTATGTAGTATTCCGTGGTGTAAATGTCCCACAGTTGGTTTTCCCCCCACTTGTCTACTGATGGGCAGTTGGGCTGTTTTCAGATCTTAGCTATTTCAGCCGTGGGCAAACTATGGCCCGCGGGCCGGATCTGGCCCGTTCGGCTGTTCTATCCGGCCCGCGGAGCCGAAAGAGCGGAGGGTTCTCTTGCTCTCCCCTCCGTTTTTTTTTTTTTAAATATATTTTTATTGATATTTTACAGAGAGGAAGGGAGAGGGATAGAGAGTTAGAAACATCGATGAGAGAGAAACATCGATCAGCTGCCTCCTGCACACCACTCACTGGGGATGTGCCCGCAACCAAGGTACATGCCCTTGACCGGAATCGAACCTGGGACCTTTCAGTCCGCAGGCCGACGCTCTATCCACTGAGCCAAACCGGTTTCGGGTCCCCTCCGCTCCTTTACTTTGAATTTATATTAGTTCACACAAACACTCCATCCATGCTTTTGTTCCGGCCCTCCGGTCCAGTTTAAGAACCCATTGTGGCCCTCGAGTCAAAAAGTTTGCCCACCCCTGTGCTAGATGATAAAACTTTATTCCAGAAATAAGATGTGTTTATTTTAGTAACCAAGATTGAATGCTCAGGTGAAATCAGTAACCACAGATAATCTGAGCTACATAAAAATGATATGCCTTGAATGAGTGGCAAGCAGAATTTGATGTTTTATGAAAATGAAAGCAAAATAAAATGCCACAGGAACCCCTAGAGTTTGGCTGTGATGAAGCATTACTACTTAGTAGCTATACATGCCAGAACATCATAATGCCATGCACTACGTTCTACCTGTCTGTGCAATGCATTCAAACAGCTCGCAACCGGAAGACCACGGATCCCCGAGGGCTCACCTTGGAGTCAGCACAGCTTTTACTCTGAACTTGCTGCCCAGGACTGGGGCCTCACTGAGGTCTGCATTCAGGCACCTGTCATCATGCCCTTTCCCCCTATTCTTTTCAAAAGTGTCTTATTTTTTAAAATGTTCATTGGAACTAAGATTCTTGGGACAGTAAGCATGCTGGAGGCAGTGAGGTGTCTTCTCTTTGCCTGTTTGCTCACCGATCAATGAGGTGGAATGAGGAGAAGGAGGCGGCGGGGCTCGGTACCTGGGCTGCTGTGGAAGGTGACCCCCCAGGCAAGCATCTTGGCGCCCCAGCCTCCACCGCAGCGCCTGCACGTGAAGATTCAACGTGGTTTCATTCGGGAACCAGGAAGAAAGGAGGCGGAGAGAGGCCTCAGCACTGTTTTCTGTGGCTGATACTTTTCTCTTTTAAAAGAGAAAGAAAAATACATCTGGTATGTCACTTAGGAGATATATAACAGAAACATTCACTTTGTTCCAGGAAAAGCCACCCGCTGTTTTAAACTCACCTTTCCCTCCTCCGGTGCTGGGAGAATTGAAGGTTTCACATGTGGATGCGCTACCTCAGGGCAAAGCTAAGACCCTAAAACAGGGGTGGGCAAACTCTTTGACTCGAGGGCCACCATGGGTTCTTAAACTGGACCGGAGGGCCGGAACAAAAGCATGGATGGAGTGTTTGTGTGAACTCATATAAATTCAAAGGAAAGGAGCGGAGGGGAGAGCAAGAGAACCGGGTAGAACAGCCGGATCCGGCCCGCGGGCCGTAGTTTGCCCATGGCCTCCCTAAAACCACTGGAATCCAAGGTCACATCTCACACTTTCCCAGGAGCAGCTTCCCTGTTTCTATCCCGATTTCAGAGGGAACGTGTGAAATGGAGTTTTAACTTCATGGCTGACTTGTATAAATGTATAAAAACGTGGAGGAAAAAGAAAAAAACAAAACACAGCCAAACTCGAGGGGTTCCGGTGGCATTTTATTCTGCTGTCATTTTGGAGCTGTTAGTGACTCCACCAGAGGTTCTTGCCCAAATGAAGGTTCAAAACCCCAAATTTGAATGCTGTGCGCCATCGCCACACGCTGTCAGGGAATAATGGACGTGACAGGTGGGTGTCCTGGTCAACACGCCCATAGCAGTCACATGGGTGTTACGTTAAAGACATGAATTGCTCTGAAAAGTTAATGCATAATTGAAGCGCAAAATAGTTCCCTGATTAAGAAAATTTACTGAAGTGAAAGGAATATCAATATTTGTCATCTTAGCAGTAGATAATTAAGATACATATCTCATGGGCTTTTGATTTCATGTGTCTCAAATCAAAGTCCACATATCCCCTAATTTCCCCCAAACCTGTTTTCCCGTCTTCCTCATCCCCTAGCTGACAGTGGTCGGCAAACTCATTAGTCCACAGAGCCAAATATCAACAGTACAATGACTGGAATTTCTTTTAAGAGCCACATTGTTTAAACTTAAACTTCTTCTAACGCCACTTCTTCAAAATAGACTCGCCCAGGCCATGGTATTTTGTGGAAGAGCCACACTCAAGGGGCCAAAGAGCCGCATGTGGCTCACGAGCCGCAGTTTGCTGACCCCTGCCCTAGCAGGTCTGTCATTGAACAGCTCAGTCCAATGCCCGGGAGGCACCCTGACTCACCTTGCGCACACACCCCTCCCATCAGCAGCAGCTCCGGGGTCACTGGGGGTCACTCACGACCCCTAGCAGCTCCCTGCGGACACTGCCCCTCTGTCTCCCCTGGGCTGGACTCTGCTAACTGGCCCCCCTGTTGCTGCTTTTGTTCCCTGGACTTCTACTCAGTCTGCAGTCACAGTGACCCTTCTCAATCCTCAGCTAAATTGTGTTTCCCACACGCAGACCTGCAAACAGCATCTCTACAGGCAATAAAAACTAGGATGTGAAGAAAGAAGGCACAGGGAGGTGGAGGCACGGAAGCCCAGAGAAAGAGAACAGCCTGAGGTCGTAACTTCTGGCATTTTCCATTAACCAGGTTTTAAGTCTACCTAGGACCAGGTTCTACGATTAAGAATGCAAGAATCCTTAGCTACAGCTGAAGGGACAAAGGGCTCAGTGTTAAACAGGATCCGATTCCAGGAAAGGCAGAGAAAACGGGGCGCAGTGGTGCAGGTGGGAGCGTGGGACGGGGCCACAGGGGAAGGAGGGCGGGCATGTGGCTGCTGCTTCCCATCACTGTACATTTTTACAACTTGCCTGCCTTAGATCGGCGTGCAAGGCCCCCTCAAGAACGGGAGATTTGATCTGGTCTTTCCTGAATAGTTAGGGCTTCAAACATAAAGTAGAAGTAGAAAAATCAGAGGTTATATAGGTTTTCTTCAACTGCTTAGCTGAATAAAGTAATTTATACCTTATACCCGGATGCTTCACCATGTAATAGAAGGAAGCTCACTCTTTGAATGTGAAAACAATCTTTTAAATGAAACTTCTTATTTGGACTTATTTTACTTATGCTATGAATGATTATGATATAAATCATGCAAAACAGTCATTACAAACAATACATTTTTATGGAAGTAAATGGCAAAATTATGATTCATCTTGCTTGGGGAATATACACAATACTGTATATATAAATTATATATATATATATACACACACACACATACATATGTTTTAAGTGAATATGCTTCACTTAAGAACTGAAATGAAAATGAAAAAATAAAGCATACAAATTCTATGCAGTATTTACTGTATAAGTATAATTACAATTAATATTTATTATTAGATATATAATATATAATTTTAATATTTTGAAAAGGAAGTAATTATATACTGTTATAAATAATTCATGTTCCAAGGTCAGTATAGCGAGCTACTTAAAACTTTAAAGAATATTTTAAAGGACAGTTTGAAATAAAGCTTTGCTAAAATAAAAGCAAAATGGAAATAGACTTAGTCTATAACTATGTGGCATTCTAATATTTTTCTGAAAGGTTTTTTTAAAGCTGGGAAATGCTTTTAGATATTCAAGCAAATTGAAACGTTACACACTTTAAAAATTTTATTTTTTGGAAATTACACTGAACTGTAGCTAAAGGATAGGGCCGCTTTTTTTAGAATAGTACAGTTACAAAAAGAATGTTTTAAAATGTGGTGGATAAGCACCCGGAGGTTGAGAGCAGTCAGATGGTTTGATTCCAGGAATAAGTATCATTCTATTAGGAACATATTAGAAGATAGACATTTAAAAGGTTCATTTCAATTTCTTTTTGAATCAAGCATTACTGAGTCAATAACAATTTGAATTTAAACGTAAAGATACATTTATTTCCCGAAATTGAGGTAATTTGACTGAAACCAATAGTACATTTCTACCAGTGAATGAAAAAGCTAATATATATGTATGGTAAATTAAGCACTGTACCTAAGTGTATAGATATAGATATAGATATAGATATAGATATACAGATATATAGATATAGACATAGGTAGATCTATAGATACTAAAGGCCCAATGCATGAAGATTCGTGCAAGAATAGGCCTTCCTTCCCCTGGCTGCCGGCACCGCCTTCGCTCTGGCCGGAGCCACCTTTCCTCCCTTGCTCCATCCCAGAGCCACCTTTCTGTGGAATGCCTGTGTTATTTCCATGGCGATGACCCAAGTGTCGCACCCCTGGCTGCTCTGTGGCTGTGTATGCAAATTAACCCGCCATCTTTGTTGGGTTAATTTGCATACTCACTCCTGATTGGCTGGTGGGCGTCGCGACGGTACAGTCAATTTGCATCTTTCTCTTTTATTAGTGTAGATTAGTAAGAAAAAAATCTGATCTATCCCTTTCATATACTTTTAAACCATTATTGAGCTCACTTGTATTCTATTCAAAAGCCATTTAAAGTTATAAAAAATAATGATCAATAGCTTGTCATCACAATCTCATCTTTTCCATTTCTCTCTTTTCCTTAATCCTTTGCCACATCTTTCTTTTGCTTACCTTAACAGCAGATACCAGGACAGGCCACTCAGACTAATTGATGAATCAAATGCACACCACAAGCCAGAGAAATGAACAGTCCCATGGAGAAACAAACAGCGATTTCCGTTCAAAGTCAGCAACACTGTGGTGGGCAGGGCACAGGGAGTTCCCGGGCATGTGGGCACTCAGGGAGGCAGGAGGCACGAGAGTGGGCCGAGGAGCAGCTGCAGGGAAGCCGGTGGCAGCAGGTCCTTCCCGGCACGGACTAGTGGTGCTGACTGCTCTTGAACACAGCACTTGGTGGTGAAGATTTTACTATGAAATCTTTACACGTGTCATTACGTGTTATGTTTTTACTTTTAACTAGTTTTCAAGCTTTAGTGTTGCTGGTGACCTACTGTAGTCACACAGCCAGTATTTACCATTGTGGCTTCTCTCCCTTTTAAAATCCTGCTTTGAGAGGCAACTGCCCTGAAAAAGTGAATAAGAGAATAAGTGACTAAATACATAAATAAATAGGGTAACATGAAAAATTTTAATATACATAGATGTTTGCATCTATATGTAATAAATTCATATGTGTATATCTACCAAATGTTTACACAGATTTAGCAATTATAGAATGTTTAATTAAACATATACTATGTAATTATATAAAATGTAAGACATTGCATTACATACTACCACATATAATTTTTTTTGCTTCATTTTCATATATATGGCATTATATTATTGTATTCTATAATATCCTATTATGGTTTTTCTTTTTCTTATTCTTTGAAAGGCCACCTCTCTCATTCATATGTGTTTACATATAATTATAAGCACATGCTCATTTAAATATGTAATTGCCTTTTGTTAATTGCTCCTATATTATATAATTGTAAATGTATAAGTTCTTAAGGGAAGATACTATTCAAATTATGTCATGATAACATAAGAAAATATATTATGGAAAATGAAAAATATGTACATTATGTATATAATAAAAGCCTAATATGCTAAGTGTCTGACCCTTCCACCATTCGGCCAGTTACTATGATGCACACTGACCACCAGAGGGCAGATGCTCCGACCAGTAGGTTAGCTTGCTGCTGGGGTCCGGCCGATCAGGACTGGGCGAGACAGGCCGGGCACGCACTGGAGCCCTCCTGCAGTCCCTCCACAGCACCAATCATGCACCAATGGGGGCCCTCGGCCTGGCCTGTGCCTTCTCGCAATCCAGGACCCCTGGGGGATGTCAGAGAGCTGGTTTCGGCCCAATCCCCACAGGCCAGGTTGAGGGACCCCACCAGTGCACGAATCCATGCACTGGGCCTCTAGTACATAAATAATGTGTAGTATGTATCATGTGTCATTCAGATATCACATATTTGCATATGTGTATATATAGTAGAGCATAGCATGTAGGTGAATAGGTACCTATAATCAATGGCATTAATTAAAATATTCAAACCATCTTTATTTTCTTCAAAATTTTCTTTATGTCAAAATCTTAGAGGGATTGTTAAATCTGCAATTATTGTGTTTTCATCAATTTTTAAAAATAGTTTCTGTTTATATAATGCAATATAATATATGGGTTTTCTAGACAGTTATATTTTACTAGAGGCCAGGTGCACAAAATTCGTGCACTTGAGGGGGAGCAGGCCTAAGCTGGCAGTCAGACATCCTTAGTGCCGCCACAGAGGCGGGAGAAGCTCCCACCACCACCGCTGCACTCACCAGCCTATAAGTCCGGCTTCTGGCTGAGCAGCGCTCCCCCTGTGGGAGCACACTGACCACCAGGGGGCAGCTCCTGCATTGAGTGTCTGACTCCTGGTGGTCAATGAGCGTCATAGAGACTGGCCATTCCACCATTAGGCTGAAACTAGCTCTTCAATATCCCCCGAGGGGTCCCGGATAGCAAAAGGGAGCAGGCCAGGCCAAGGGACCCCACCAGTGCACAATCGGGGCTGGGAAGGGATGCGGGAGGTTGGCCAGCTAGAGAGGGACTGCAGGAGGGCTCCAGGGTATGTCTGGCCCATCTTGCTCAGTCCTGATTGACCCGACCCCAGCAGCAAGCTAACCTACTAGTTGGAGCATCTGCCCTGGTGGTCAGTGCATGTCATAGCGACTGGTCGACCTGTCAATTGTCTGCCCCCTGGTGGTCAGTGCACATCATAGTGAGTGGTTGAGTGGCCTTAGCATATCATTAGCATATTACACTTTGATTGGTTGAACAGATGACCAGACACTTAGCATATTAAGGTTTTACTATATAGGATTATGCATTTTCTCTATTGATATATAATGATTGTTTCCATTTAATTTGATACATATATATTGCAACTCCTTTTTTGCTTCTTACATTTCAGATATAATTTTGTTGGTAAATATCCTAAAATTTGGTATTATATTTTGAGCTAATCTGAGATTCATTATCTTTTAACAGGACAATATAGCTCATTTTCTCAAAAATACTTTTGGTATCGTCCTTTTATTTGTTTAGCCTGCTTCCTTATTTCTTTTACCAACTTGGTTTTTGCCTCTCTCTCTCTCTCTCTCTCTCTCTCTCTCTCTCTCTCTCTCTCTCTTTTGCTTTAATTTGGTCCAGTTTTTGCAATATAGTTTTAAAATGAGCAATAAACTTAAAGAATCATTTTGGAATCCTTCAATAATATCAATGTTAATTATCAAATTCAAAACATAGTCTTTTGGGTTAAATGAATTAACATTTTCCCTGTGAGAAACTCAGTTAGCATTAGAGACTACCCTACACATTCCTGGCTGATGAACACTCCTGGGAGAATTATATCGTAAACTAAGGACTGGGAAGGAAGGCACAGTGGGAGCAGAATGGGTCTGGAGGGAAGGACATTGGGGGAGCAATTTAACAGCAGTGAGTTTGTGACTAAGGCTGTCAAGTTCTACGGTGGTGTCTCTCCCCTCTATGATCTCACAAATCTCAGTAACTCCCCCAGGAAAATGGTGAGATGACTGTGCGTATGCTGTTCTTTCGCTCTCCCTCTGACATCCACCTGCAGACCGTCATCACTAACCCGGTACCTAACTATTCATCCTTCAGTGCTCAGAGCGCACCAGGGGAGCTGAAACCCTTCAGCTGCGTATTCTGAAAGCGCCCTGTTTTCTCTCTAGAATCTAAGAGAGCCGGAATTCATGTTTGTGTAGTTAGGTCTGCCTCTCCCAGACTCTATAAACGCCGGCAGGCAGAAATGGAAGTAATTTGAACACATCATATAGTGTGTTTCTCCTAGAAAATAAAGATACCAATTTATATGCATGAAGAATTCATACAAGGACAGGGCTCTGTTTAATTTGTTCCCTAGTTGTTCACTGGAGCATAACACAGAGGTCAAAATCATTGAACAGCCATTGAATGAATATGCAACTATTAAATAATGATGTATATTTATTGACATGCAAATACGTGCAGATGTATAGTTAAAAGAAAAAGCAGGTTATAAAAAATATGCATTTATAACTCATTTTTAAAAAAAATAGTTATATGGAACATATAAATGCATTTAAAATATACAGCAGCATATACTAATCTGAAAAATATATTTAAAACCATTCATTACATTTATGTCTGGAGGATTCGATTAGATGTGGTGTCTTTTGTTTCTTTACACTGTCCAAACATATTATGAACATGTATTACTTTAAAATTAGAAAATCAAAATTCCATATGGAAAAAAATACCCTGTTGGTAATAGGATTTAACTATTATGAAAAATAGAGATTTCCCCAATCACAACTTCCAAAAACAAAGAAACACAATTTTGGAATCCATGCCTGATGGACTGAAACAACTTTTAAGAAAGAGGCAGTTGCCACAGACCAGGTCATCGATGGTCACAGACTTAGCAGAAGGTACTGCTACCTTTTCCACCTCAACTCTGCACAGGTGGACAGACACCAGGTGCTGCAGAGAGGAAACTGACAACACGGTGGGCCTGGTCCTTGGTTGGGACATGGCGGGGTTTATTTTTTTATTTTATTATTATTTTTTTTAAATATATTTTATTGATTTTTACAGAGAGGAAGGGAGAGGGACAGAGAGTTAGAAACATCGATGAGAGAGAAACATCGATCAGCTGCCTCCTGCACGCCCCCCACTGGGGATGTGCCCGCAACCAAGGTACATGCCCTTGACCGGAATCGAACCTGGGACCCTTCAGTCCACAGGCCGACGCTCTATCCACTGAGCCACACCGGCTAGGGCACATGGCAGGGTTTAAACAGAACACTATCTACACAGTGATCCCAAGCTGTTACTGCAGGCATTTCTTACATCCACCTCCCCAATCCCCCTCCCCCCCCCCACCACAAAGCAGGTGGGCCACGCCTCTTAAAATAGCTCCCTTGATACCTATAAAATCTTTTGTCTCTTTTCCTGTCATTCCCTCAACTGATAGAAGAAAAATTTCACTCCACTTGCCAGACTGAAGATTCAGAAGAAGCAAGTTAATAACAACTATTAACTCAGGCACCCAAGTCCTTTTACAACCCCCTCAATGTTGCTCTTTTTTTCTTTGTTAAAAAAATGTAAAGTGATACATAAATATTTCGCTTACTTTTTAAAACATATTCTGTATTTAAGTGCCCTGGTACATGCCTGATATGATATTTTTAAATCTTTCCTTTCCAAGGGAAAATGGACATAGAGAATTCCCTTCCATATCTACTCTACTACTCATTAGTATCATAAAACTAATGGCAAAGATAATATTAGCAAAAATATGATTATGCAATGCTCAGATATCTGCTATTGTAATAAACCGTATTGGTTACTGTTATTTTATAGAGTAATTGGGCAACTTATCCTAGTTTGCACAACTGAAGAACAAGCATTTGATCTCAGAGGAACCAAACCCGAGTTCCTCTTAAACTACCTCTTCCCTCATCCTCTCTAGTTCCTCCACTCAAGGTAACTAGTAATTTCATGTCCTAATTAGTGTCTCAGGCAATTCTGAACAATAGAGCCAATGGCGTGGGAAATTATCCTCCTCCCCCCAAAGAATGTCAGGAATATGAGCTCTGGCCAGAGAAAGTTCTGGAAGAACAAGAGCTACTACTAGCATCAACAGCAGTTGATATGAACCAGAGATGGTGATGCTTCTTCTTTTCAGATAAAATGAACATTCCACCATAGAGCTCACAGTAGGAAGAGAGTATAAAAACCGGCTCCACAATTAGTTAGCATGATCATGTTGGATATCACATTCCACAACGCCACATTGCCCAGCACCTGTCTGGCACATGACAGCATTTAAATATTTTTAAAAATATACTTTATTGATATTTTACAGAGAGGAAGGGAGAGGGATAGAGAGCTAGAAACATCGATGAGAGAGAAACATCCATCAGCTGCCTCCTGCACACCCCCTACTGGGGATGTGCCCGCAACCAAGGTATATGCCCTTGACCGGAATCGAACCTGTGACCCTTCAGTCCTCAGGCCGACGCTCTATCCACTGAGCCAAACCGGTTAGGACAGCATTTAAATATTAGCTTAATTATTTTTTAATGTAATGTGAGCTCGTATATGCATCTTTGCTACTCTTTCTTAGTAGTTTGGTGTTAAAGCCTATCGGCACATTGTATGTCCAATTAATAGTTATTGAATGAACTGAGTAGATGACTTAGAATTATTTAAGGACGCATCTTCTTGATCCCTACAATGGAAATAATGTTGCTAATAACTGGTTTGACATATTTCAAGTTCCTAGCCTGGTGTTTAGAATGTACTGGGTGCTATATCCCGGGAAATGCTATCTTTCCACCCTGCCCCTATTCCCAGTTAATGTAGGGTCCCATCGCTGTGTTTGTGTTTATTTCTAAGCTAATGTAAAGCCTGTGGCAAGTGCAATCTTAAGCTCGGTCCTTTGGATGGGTTTGAAATACAGGAAATGGCTCAGCTGAGTGTCTCCATTGCACTGAGTGGAACATATGAAAATTCTAATTAGCAAAAGTTATGCAGTGGGTAACTACGGTGTATCCTAAATTATATTTATCCATTACAACTTTGTCATCAAATATTGGATGCGGCCTATAGTTAGCTTCACTGTAGATTTGCATTTCAGCTGGAGAAAAAGACACCTTCTTTTTGTCTTCCCTGATTAACATTTCCAAGCTCTGTAATTTCCTAGCTGCTCACAGAAACAAAGCCAGCCGAGCTCATGCAGAAAGCCTATTCTCCAAGATATAAATATTTGCTATTCAGAAAACCTCAACGAGGGCTTAGTTATTTTAAACTGAAGAAAGAAAATTACTAGTAATGATTGGTTTCAGCTAACGAAATGCTTTTATGCAAATGGGTGAACCCTAAATATGACCTGGAAACAAAGGACTGCTTAACAGTTACTATTAAGCAATGCATTAGTAGATCAATTAAACAGAACTTCTCTCTAAGGAGCGTGCGGTACAGAGGTTGCCATAGAATCCTGGGAGGGAAAGGCGCTTGAATGCTGATTTATTGCTATAAGACTGCAGCATGCTCTGTGTTATAAGACTGCAAAATGCTCTAGGTCTGTTGGTGGCTGATTGTAACTCAAGTTGAAATACGTCATTTCTGAAAAAAAAAACACAACAACTTCTTGTCTGTATGTGGTGGCTTTGCAGAGATGAGCTACTAGGCTCTCTCTCCTCACTCTTCTACTCCTTAGATATGCCATGCAGATATACCGTCTGTCTGCGTGGCCCCACCCACCCAGATCTGTGTCCACAGAGACCTACTGTAGCTAAGTCTCATGTGTCCAAACTGGAGGTGGCTCCAATAGGAGAAACAGACAGAAGACTGAATATCAATATACCCGCCGCCTTTTTGTGCTGTGCTGGTGAAGCAGGTCTCCACCATGACATTGGACTACCCCATGTGCCGCCTTCCACTGGAGAGGAGACACACAGGACTGGGCGGAGAAAGGTGTCAAGGACAGTACAGAGCCAGTGAGAGACTTGGCCAACCCCACAAGCAAATCTGGAAATAAAATGGTCCTTCAGAGTTATGGTGGGTTAGACCAAGAGACCTGGGACTTGACTCCACTCATTGATGAGTTATTGGATGCAGGTTGTCCCAGGAATGGTGTGGCCTTAGGCAAAGTGGCTGCCACTGAGCCAGAAGCCGACAGTTCTCCTGACTGCACTCAGATCACTGAAAAGTGGGCAGGGCATCTTCATGCACCCACAAAATGCTTAAATCCAACGTTTAAAAGCAATGATCAGCCTACATCCATAATCACTTCTTTGTCAATGTAATATTATCTCAACAAATGGTTAATGATTACGTGATTTGATCTTTGATCATTAAAATATTAAGAACTAAAAAAAGATACCAATTTGGGCTGCAATATTAGTGTATGATAATATCACATGCAAAATTCAGATTGGCAAAAGAGACTGTATCAATAAAAAGCTCACATGTCTATTGTATCAAAATGTGGAAACGCTAATTCAATAGGGAAATGGTAAAAGGGGTATTTCCAAATACATTCCACTCAAAAAATAATCACATCTGGTTAAACAGAAGTAAAGAAATTACTATAGTTGCATGGGTACTGAAAGGACATCCATTTGGGGAACACGACAGTGTGAAGACACTGGAATTAAGATGATGATTTCATACTGAATGTATCTGAGAAACCATGAAATTAGAGAGGGGCTATTGCCACCAATCACTGAACCTCTAACGTTATCCGAGTTTGTATGAAGATTAAGGAGGTTAAAGAGAGGGACAGAAACATTTATCAGAACAATTATTTAAAAAGATAAAAGGCAATTAATTACTCAGGGGTTATGGGAACTCTACACTCACCAGACTGACCTCTTCCCTGAAAATGGTCAAGGAATTTTTGCATGAGATTCAAGTGTCAAAAAAGAGTAGGGAACCGTCTGACAAGCCAGGGCTTAAAGGTGGTGGGAGCAGAAACTTCATAAAATCATTCCTAATGATCCAATACTTGCTAGCATAACTCACCTTACTAACTGTAATTTAAAAGTCCATCTTAAACGTTCACCATTAAAATGTGCATGCCTCAGAGAGTGAGGAGGAAGGCACAGGGTGCTGACAGTGATCCAGTAAGTAAAGACCTGATTTAGAACCCCGTTAGTTAGAACAATCTTAAGTGTTTCTGTTAAAGAGTTTCGCCTTCAAGTGGTAAGTATCTGAAAAGAGCTTCCTCCTGATGTTCTAGAATTAACCTTATAACAGTGTTAAGCACTGATTGTAAACACATTCTCAATCTTATATAATTTGGGCAGATACTCAATGTCAGAGTATGATGAAATAAAGAAATCATTTGAATTATTTAGTTCAATAGTATCAAAAGATCCAAATAGACAACGAGAACGCTCAAAGGAATAATTAATTTCATATGCTGGCCAAAAACTTCTGGAGAAGCTTTGAGGCAGGCATTCTTCTAAACTAGGATATCGTATGAAAACGCATTAACTGTTTGGAAAAGAACTGCATTGTCTGCCATTCATAGCATATACATTCCAGTGCGTTCCACGTGTCAGTTTTAGAAAACACGTGGAACAATCTCACGTGAAATTCTGCCTTCTTTCCCTCCTTGAGGCGATGTTACCCAGTGATGCGCTAGCTCGTCCCTGCTGGATATGTATTAACGCTCTGCCTCACGTACAGTCCCTCGTCCTTTTCCTGGGGCATGTCCACAGGAACAACCCTATCCTCGTGTTCAATGTGAGGGCCACATTGCTGGAACAGTCATCAGTAGGCTATTTGGCCATTCTGTAATGATCATGCAATATGACAGAATTTCAGTTACAAAATGTTATGCAAGTTCTAGTGTGTGTGTGTGTGTGTGTGTGTGTGTGTGTGTGAACCACTTTTCCTTTAAAGTTGAGGTTTCTATATGTGGTTCAAATGGAAACTAAAATCAAACAAAATATATTTAATTATATGAACTTTATGAAACAGCTCTATGTTTAACAATAACCTATGTCACAGTGATACAATTTATTTACAGATCCTGCATAAGAGCCAAAATAGCCACCTTTACCTTATTTTAGAATACCTTCATCATTAATATTTTCCTCTATATAAAATCATATAAATATCAATATATATAGAATTTGCTAAGAGCAGAACTTAACTGTTGAATCACACACAAAAAAAAGATAAATATACAAGATGATGAATGTGCTGATTTACTCAATGAGAGGAATTCTTTCATGATACACACATATAACAAATTATCACATTGTTCAGTTCAAATACCTCTCCACTTTCTCAGCTATACCTCAACAAAAGTGGGGGAGGGGGTTCGTGGTAGAAACAATGGCTAGTAAAAATGGATCAAATATGTCAATCGAAAGAAGACAACAATGTAAAATAACTGTAATTCTGTTCATCCATATATTAAAGAAATATTTAAAGCACTAAAATAGGCCTTGGTATATAAAACATCAAAACACCTTTTTCAGACTCGGTATTGCTTTGGGTTGTAATAAGAAAGTTAAAAGTAATGGGGGAATAAGGACACGTACGTAACACCTTAATCAATAAAGAAATTTAAAAAAAGGAAGTTAAAAAGTATGCGTCGTAGAGAAACAGCCTCAGGCCGGCTTTGGAAGAAGGAAACACTAGCACGGGAGCCGGTCATTGGGAAGGGGCTCATTTTCTGGTGAGAAGTGAGGAAGTTGAAGTTCTAGGGCAGAAGGGTCAGACCAGAGGAGACCGGACAGCGCTGTAGAGAGCGCCTTCCAACAGCAGCTGCGAGGCCCACGGTAAGGGTGACATTGGATTCAGTCTGAGAAGTTCAAAGACTCGGTCGCTACCGCCAACCACGGATGGATCGCGTTTGCCAGCATGGACAGACACTCCCACAGGGAAGCAGGTCTTTATTTTAGGAGAAATGGAGCAGTGGTGGCTGAAGCCCAGCGTGATGGGAGGTTAGGGACACCTTTCAGGCGGCCATCAACCCCCCTTTGCTCGCGATTTCTCACTCTCATCGCTTGCTCTCTCTTTCTGAGGTTATTTTTCCATAAAACTTCATTCAATCATCCAAAAACTAATGGAGAAAAATTTAAATAACATGAGATAATTGTTTCGAAATAAGTTTTTAAAGCATCCTTTTTTGAAAAAAATATATTTTATTGATTTTTTACAGAGAGGAAGGGAGAGGATAGAGAGTTAGAAACATCGATGAGAGAGAAACATCCATCAGCTGCCTCCTGCACACCCCCTACTGGGGATGTGCCCGCAACCAAGGTACATGCCCTTGACTTGAATTGAACCTGGAACCCGCCCCCCCCCCCCCCCCCCGCCCCCCGTCCGAAGGCTGACGCTCTATCCACCGAGCCAAACCAGTCAGGGCTTAAAGCATTCTTAATGACCTTGTGAACAACACTCTCTTTTGCCCGTGGATCTTGTGTCTGTGAATTTTGTAACTGCCCAGTTACTTTTGTGCCGGATAATCTTTTTAAATGCCGCCTGACGTATGTCCCCGTCTCATTTTCTTTCTCCCTTCAGAGCAGAAGCCGTGGTTATGGGACCCTGCCTTTAACCTGCATCGGATGGAGGAGGTCCCCCTACAAGGGACAAAGGAAGGCGTGCCTCGGTGAGGTTGCTTTGCTCCTGTGTAATCAGATAACCGAAAGCTTACTATGTTTTAAAGAAGTAAAAGCAAAGCAGGCAGCACAGCGCACAAGACTGATCATCTCTGCTGTAAAAATCCCTAATTCCACTTAAAATACGGACACATTATTTTAATTTCCTTAAAAATAATCAGACCTTGCCGAAACCAGTTTGGCTCAATGGATAGAGCGTCGGCCTGCGGACTGAGGGGTCCCGGGTTCGATTCCGGTCAAGGGCATGTACCTTGGTTGCGGGCACATCCCCAGTGGGGGGTGTGCAGGAGGCAGCTGATCGATGTTTCTCTCTCATCGATGTTTCTAGCTCTCTATCCCTCTCCCTTCCTCTCTGTAAAAAATCAATAAAATATATTTAAAAAAAAAATAATCAGACCTCTAAGTGATATTTAGGAAAGTATAAGAATCACATAGATTATTAAAACCATTTTCTAAACATTCAATTTTTCATTATTATAACTTCATGTGGAAGCCTGGATTACATTATACATACGTTATAAATTATGACATCTGTTAAATTAAATGCTTTTGATAACAGAAATGTATGAAATTATTAATAGTGTTTAAATATGTAGATTAATGTTTAAAAGATTTTTCTCTCACAAAAGGGGGTTAGGAAAAATGTTAACCTACTCCTATTTATTGTGGAACCTCTATATCTGTCTAGAGATTTAAAAACAATTCAAATGATGGTTCTTGGAAAGAACCTGATTTTATATAAAAGTCGTAGCTTTGCATAAGTAACTGTTCCTAATAAAGAAATGGGATTGAATTTCTTGTTTGTTTGTTTTTTGTTTTGTTGGCTTATTTCTATTTACTTTTTTAAAAAATATATTTTTATTGATTTCAGAGAGGAAAGGAGAGGGAGAGAGGGACAGGAACATCAATGATGAGAATCATTGATTGGCTGCCTCCTGCACGCCCCCTACTGGGGATTGAGCCTGCAACCCAGGCATGTGCCCTTGACCGTAATCGAACCTGGGACCCTTCAGTCCACAGGCTGATGCTCTATCCACTGAGCCAAACCAGCTAGGGCCATTTACTTTTGATTCGACTTTGAAATGTGACATCTTGCTTAACATTTTCTCTAGTTCATTCAGAAATATGCTTACCATGGAAATTCTCAGAAAGAACTTGATCATGAAAGTGTTTGTGAAGTAGAGATTCTCTACCTCCCGAGAAAGGTACAGAAAGTGTCAGCATAAAAATTCGAAGGATTCCTACAAAAAATACCAACTCCATCTGGATTTACCTAGGGTTTACTATAATATATTTGATTCCAAACCACCTTTTTCTCTACCATCTGCTATCCAATTAACATCTCACCAAAACCATGCTCTATGTAAAATATATTATATCAATATAGATCAGGCTTTTTCTTGAACTATATAAAAATCACCTTTGCTAGTATATTGACTACTTCAAAATCAATGTTCCTGTTTTACTGTATACCAATAACTGTCTACTTTTATTTTAGTGACTAAGTACATACCAGAAACAAATATCCTCCCAGCCTTTTAATACTGAGTGTCCCGGGCTCAGACCTCACTTCTTCCTTACTCCCTTAGTGAGCCGATCCAAGCGCATCCTTCTAATGCCATCTGTTTGCAAAGCATCTCCGAATTTATACCTCCTGCCCAGACCTTTCTCCCAAGATCCAGAAGAATGCATTCAAGTGAGTCCTTGGAGCATATTTTCAATAACAGACATTTTTAAATCTCACTAAGTCGATGTTTTATGTTGTTGTTGGTTTTTTATTGAGGTATAATTGACCTGTAATATTATGCTACTTTCAGGGTGAAATGAAGTGGGTCCCAAGGCCCAGCCTTTATTGACGGGCATCAGGGAGGCCAGCATGGTCTGTGGCTAATGGATGGGGGCTTTCTGCAAAGGTACCCACCTGAGCACTCTGTGCCTTGCTTTTGAGTCCTTCGTGCACTCAGGCTGACAAGCGAAAGTAATGCTACAACTATAAAATGGCCAGAGGTTCTCATAATAAACATGCATATTAACAGAACAGCTTTTTAGAAAATGTCTTTTCCAAACTGGGTCTAATATGATTTCTTTCATATGTAGACTGAAGTCCCTAAAAGCCAATGATTTCATTTCTTGGTAGGAAATAAAAATACACAAAGAAAAGTATTGTGCAATGTATCACCATAAAGAGTTATCACAAAATACTTTTAAATCAGCGTTGTAATGTGCCATAGAAATCCAAGGAACTTGTGTGTGGTCCGTGAAAGAGCCACGGAAGTTTTGCATAATTTAAAAATACATAAAGTTTACCAGAAAGAAAGTAATTGCATTAAATATCTTACTGAAAGTCCAGAATAAATGTACTCTGTGTATATACAAAGCCTTGTGTCTTCAAAAGCAGAGCCTGACTGTCTAAAGAGAATAATACAGAAAGGTCACCTCCCCGTCTCTCAAGCTAGCCTCGCTGTCCCCCAATTACACCAAAGCCATCTATTCCCTATGTCGACAGCCTGCACACAATTCCCACTCATTATTCCACGGCCCACTTTTTCTTTACTGCAGCCGCCTTCTCTGGCTATATTCCCGGAAATCCCTCCATGGAACTTAGGACATGATAGGTTCATAACATAATATATTCTATATCGAATCAATTTTATAACTCGCATATTAGTGATAGCACCTAACGCATACTGTAACTTTCCTGATGAGAAGCACATATTCTACTGTCCCCCATTTCCTGAAAAACCTAAAATTTCATAGAATTCACAATTGGTTCATACGTCTCACACACAATTGACTGATAGCTTTAAAAAGTGTAGTTATAAAAATAGAAGAAAAACAAAGTCACATATGACTTAAATCCCATTCATCATTTCGATCCATATCACTCTGAAAATTTAATGATGCAAATTATAATATCCAGGACCTATGAAGACCCTCCAATTAGTGCTTTCGGGTATAAGAATAGGATCTATTTAAGGCATACTTTAGAAGTTTTTGTCAATTATATTGAAATGCTTCGAAGTTTTAAATAAATTGTATTTCTTCATGTGTATCAAGAGGTAGGTCATTGAAAGCAGGGGTGGGGAACCTTCTCTCTGCTAAGGGCCATTTGGGTATTTATAACATCATTTGCGGGCCCTATAAAATTATCAGCTTAAAAATGAGCCCGCTGTATTTGGTCAAACATTTAATTAACTCACCCCTAATGCTTTGGTAGGGCCAGATCAAAAGATTTTGTAGGCCTTATATTTCAAATAATATTTCTTTAAAAATATTCTGTTTTCTATTGCATAGGTGGTGTGATTCATTTTAGAGTGTGCAAAATTGCATATGGTAAATCCTTGCTGTTTGTGGAAACGGGCTGTAAAAGGGAGACTCACATGTATCATTTATTGTTTACATGATGATCGGTATGCACAGAGGTGAGTCATTTAAGAATAAGGGCGGAAAGTGAGGAGATTGTATAGTTTTTGGAGGCAGGTTAAGCGGGTTGTCACAAGCTGTGATGGGAAAGTCTGGAGTTGACAGAAAGGTGGGGGGAAATTCCCCAGAATTGAAACCTAGGAATTTTTAGTGATATCACTCTGAGTTATATTGTGAAATTAACCCATTGCTGCTCCAAACCTTCAAAAAGTTAAGAAGCAAGACAAATAATAAAGAATGTTGGGAGGTCTTGGAGAAAAAGGAACCCCCGTTCAGTGTTGGTGGCAATGTAAACCGGTACAGCCGCTCTGAAAACCAGTATGAAGGGCCCTCAAAAGATGAAGAATCGAGGCATTATAGGGCCCACCAACTTCTCTTCTGGGGATCTAGCCCAAAAACTGGAAAATATTCATTCAGAAAAATGTAAGCACCCTTGTGTTCATTGCAGCACTACTCATGGTGGCCAAGCTACGGAAACAACCACAGTGTCCTTCGAGAAAGGCTGGATAAGGAAGATGTGGCCCATGTACACAATGGAACCCTACCCAGCCACGAGGAAAGGTGAAATACTGCCGTTGAAGACCACACGGATGGATTTTGAGAACATCGTGCTAAGTGAAATACATCAGACAGAAAAAGTCAAGAACCATATGATTTCACTCCCGTGTGAAATATATAACTGAAAGCAACAAATGAACAAAGAAAGAAGAGAAAGAAAAAAGACAAAGCTCACAGACACAGACAGTGCTTTGCTGGTTACCAAAGGGGAAGGGGATGTGGGAGTTATACAAGGGCTCAAATATATGGTGAGGGAAGCTTCGACTTTGGTGCCAGCCCCATAATAAGATGATGTATCAAAGAATTGTACACTTGGAACCTATATAATTTTTTTAACCAATGTCACCCTAATACGTTTTTGTTTTTTTAAATTAAGAAGCAAATGCCCTGTATCTATAGTGGAAGAAAGGGATGCTGGGTTATGTGTAAATCAAGGGAAACAAACTAAATATCCCTGTCTAGACCCACACAAAGAAAAGAAGATAAAGAAGAAGAGAAATGTGAGAGAGAACAAAAGTTCAGGAAGCAAATTAACTGGACCAACAGGTCCCGGGTTTGATTCTGGTCAAGAGCACATGCCTCGGTTGCAGGCTCCTCCCGGCCCGGGCCCTGGTTGGGGCCCCTGCAGGAGGCAACCAATCGCTGTGTTTCTTTCACACCCATGTTTCTCTCTGTTTTTCCCTCTCTCTTGCACTCTCTCTAAAATTCAATGGAAAAATATTCTTGGGTGAAGGAAGGAAGGGAGGGAGGGAGGGAGGGAGGGAGGGAGGAAGGGAGGAAGGGTTTGCTATGTATAGGAAAGAGAATAATTCATTATTTGAAGAAAAAAATAATCAACATTTAAAAATTGAAATGCCTCATAGACTGTAAAAACTAGAGAAATAATTACTTCAGTCACTAGAGCGTGTGTCTCTTCTTCCTAAATCTATTTGTACTTAAGGTTTTCCAGAGTTCATACGGAGGAGCAAAATTGATACCCAACATGTAGCCATGATATATACTGTTCCCATGATATATACTGGGAAAGTATCTTACAAAAATTACCTGCACTTTGCCACTAGCTTTAAATTTCCATGCCAAGACACCAAAGCCACTTTATCCGTCATGCTTACTATTACCGTTGACATTATAATATTGAGTCCAGTGTCACTTGTCCAAAAACTTCCTTATTTCTCCTACAAATGGATCGTTTCTTGTCACACAGGGAAACCAGTTTGGCAGCACTTTTTCACACTCATTTCTTTTCTAACTGTTTTACGGAAAACTATTATCTTTCGTTGGATGTTCACTGATGATTTTTGGCACAGAGATTATGACTCTACCTCTAAATGATGACATTTAATGACTGCCAGCGTCTGAATGTATCCACTGTCCATCAGACACACCAAACTGTTTCTTATTGAATCGGATGCAACGTCTGAACGTAATCCAGTGTCCATCAGACACACCAAACTGTTTCTTATTGAATGGGATGAGCTAACTTGCAATCAACAAGCTTTGTGTTGAGTTGGGAGCCGCTCCCGGGATGCCTGTGTCCTGTGTCCTGTGCCCCAGGCCCTGGGTTCCTGGGCTGGGCCCCATGCCCCTGGGCACGGAGAGGCCAAGGTGAGGTCAGGGAGAGGCCAAGGTGAGGGCAGGGAGAGGCCAAGGTGAGGGCAGGGAGAGGCCAAGGTGAGGGCAGGGAGAGGCCAAGGTGAGGGCAGGGAGAGGCCAAGGTGAGGGCAGGGAGAGGCCAAGGTGAGGGCAGGGAGGGGCCAAGGTGAGGGCAGGGAGAGGCCAAGGTGAGGGCAGGGAGAGGCCAAGGTGAGGGCAGGGAGAGGCCAAGGTGAGGGCAGGGAGAGACCCACGCTCCTCGGGCCTCCAGGACATCCCTGACCCTGCGTTTCAGAGAAGCGGCTGCAAGAAAGCAACACGTTCACAGCTGCTTCTGGCCTCAGTGTTCGTGCACCCCCCCCCCCCCCCGGTCCCCCGGTTCCGCGGTTTCAAGAGCAGGAGCTGGAGTCTGTTTCTCAGAAGCTGGAAAAACAGGACAAACGCGCCTCCACCCTCAGAAGTCTAAATGACTTACATGTGACCTCAGGCTGGCACGGCACCAGGCGGCCAGACAGCGCCCGCAGGAGCCGCGGGGCGAGCCGGGGGCCTCTCCGGACCCTCCCCTCGGCGGCTGCTGCTGCTGTGACTTGGCCTTGAAGCCGCCGGCGTCCCCAAGGACCTGGATCGCTGGGGTGCATTGGGCTCTGCGCCTGTGTACCCGGGCGCTCGGCCGCATGAAAAGGAACCGCCGGGATGTTTTATCTGCGGCCTGAGCTTTTGCTTCAATTAAATTAATGGACCCATTCAGCGCGCTCTCCCTTTCAGATGCACCCCTGATGAATACATTAGAAAGATCTTAAGTCTCAAGATGGTACATCATGGCATTAGCCCGGGCACTCATTGCCCGCGGCCTTCTTTTTCTGCAAATCAAATAATTAATGAGATCTCCACCTCAATCAAGCGCTGCATCAATATTTCGTGGCAAAGGGGACAAGGCCCTCTTCGCTCGCAGGAGAGCTTCTGTCCCCATCTGTGGAGGATTCTGGGTTTTTTGAAAGGACAAAATATGGACAGATCCTGGCAGTTTGTTCCTCGGAGCTGAGGGGGGCAGGTGAAGGCTGGCTGTGCTTGTCCAGAGAGAAGCAAGTGGCAGGCTTGCCAGCGTGCTGGGGTGCTGGGGTGCTGGGGTGCTGGGGTGGGGGGGATACCCCTCAGTATTGCAGTTGTAAACATCACGGGGGGCCGGGGGGTTTTGCTGGAGTTGGATGTCCCTGGAAGGGAGGCAGAGTTTTACTACGGAAACCACATGATTGCGCTGCTGCTGTTGTTTTTAAGTGACTAGTTGTCTACACTCAACTATACTTTTTTTAAAAAATATATTTTATTGATTTTTTACAGAGAAGAAGAGAGAGGGATAGAGAGTTAGAAACATCGATGAGAGAGAGACATCGATCAGCTGCCTCCTGCACACCTCCCACTGGGGATGTGCCCGCAACCAAGGTACATGCCCTTGACCGGAATCGAACCCGGGACCTTTCAGTCCGCAGGCCGACGCTCTATCCACTGAGCCAAACCAGTTAGGGCCATTTTTTTTTTTATTTTGCTTATATTTCAGAATATTTTGTCTTAACAACGTAATTATCTGCCTTCTACTTTTGAGCCTCAATTCAAAGAGGGCGCTCAGCATGTGACTGTGACCCCTTACCCAGCCCCACGGGAAGGTCCCCTTACCCAGCCCCACGGGAAGGTCCCCTTACCCAGCCCCGCGGGAAGGCCCCCTTACCCAGCCCCGCGGGAAGGTCCCCTTACCCAGCCCCACGGGAAGGTCCCCTTACCCAGCCCCGCGGGAAGGCCCCCTTACCCAGCCCCGCGGGAAGGTCCCCTTACCCGGCCCCACGGGAAGGTCCCCTTACCCGGCCCCACGGGAAGGTCCCCTTCCCCGGCCCCACGGGAAGGTCCCCTTCCCCAGCCCCATGGGAAGGTCCCTTTACCCAGCCCCGCAGGAAGGTCCCTCTGCGGACCGCGGCAGCTGCGTGGGAACTGGGCGGAGGGCAGCATCCACGTGCCCCGGGCGCTGCTTTGTGAGGGGGCGCGGCCGCCGGTGCCCTGCTGTGGGGACAGGGCATCGCCCAGACGCACGGGCCTCGGTCCTCCCTGGGCCTCTGTCCTTCACGGGCCTCGGTCCTCCCTGGGCCTCTGTCCTCCCTGGGCCTCGGTCCTTCCTGGGCCTCGGTCCTTCCTGGGCCTCGGTCCTTCCTGGGCCTCTGTCCTCCCTGGGCCTCTACGGGAATGGGATCGCCTCGGAAAGCACCAGCTTGCTGCGCTGGGCTGATAGTTTGTGTTTGGATGGACACCGGTAAGCCATGTTTCATGTTTCCTTGACCATCTAATGTCAATCAATGTGAGTCATAGTCTGAATGGGCATTGAGTCTGGAGAGGGGAGGGGAGGAGAGGGGAGGGGAGGGGAGGGGAAGGGAGGGGAGGGGAGGAGACAGGGAGGGGAGGGGAGGGGAGGGGAGGAGACAGGGAGGGGAGGGGAGGGGAGGAGACAGGGAGGGGAGGGGAGGGGAGGGGAGGAGACAGGGAGGGGAGGGGAGGGGAGGGGAGGAGAGGGGAGAGGGAGTGGAGGAAGGGGGAGGGGAGGGGAGGGCAGGGGAGGGGAGGGGAGGGCAGCTGTGGATGCTCTGCACCTGACACGTATCCGAATGTGTTCATGGGCAGGAAACTCCATTGCTTCCAAGTGGTCTTAAAGCTTCCCCACAGCTCCAAGGCCAACCTCATGTCCTCAGTAGCAGTGAAGCCGTCGGCTCCGTAAGGAAAACGTCTCCCCAGACTTGGTCCAATTTACAGAGCAAGTCCGCTCGCCTCCTGCCACCTAGGCGGGCTGGAGCCCATGGCACCCTTTCTGCTGTCAGGGGCTACCAGCCATGGGCAAACTACGGCCCGCGGGCCGGATCCGGCCCGTTCGGCTGTTCTATCCGGCCCGCGGAGCCGAAAGAGCGGAGGGTTCTCTTGCTCTCCCCTCCGCTCCTTTACTTTGAATTTATATTAGTTCCCACAAACACTCCATCCATGCTTTTGTTCCGGCCCTCCGGTCCAGTTTAAGAACCCATTGTGGCCCTCGAGTCAAAAAGTTTGCCCACCCCTGGGCGAGATGGTTCCTTTCCAAAGCAGAGAGGAATGGCGTGTCTGTTAGGACGTCAAAGGCCGCTTCCTGAGGTTGAGGTGTAAGCAGAGCTGAATGCCCCCCTCCCCCCATGCTCCCGCACCAGAGGGGGGCTCTGGGCTGCGTCCATCCCCAGCGCCGGGCTTCCTTAGGGACATTTATGTCCTTACGCGGCACATCATCGTCACCACGGCGTTTGCCTCCACAGGGTCATGAACTGTGTCTTGCATAACGTTGTATACCGACGACAGCCGGATCCGAAAAGATGCAATCCTGCTAACAAATGGTCTGTAATAGCGAACAAGGGGCTTTGGGTATTTGAATGAACAAAGGGACAGAGCGCTAACGTTTACAAAGTAAATCACTGGTCACATGTGGGCAGCGAGGAATGGCCAGGATGGCGACACGGCGCCCGGGATGGGGAGGGGGCGCCCGGGATGGGGA
This sequence comes from Plecotus auritus, assembly GCF_963455305.1. Lineage (NCBI taxonomy): Eukaryota > Metazoa > Chordata > Mammalia > Chiroptera > Vespertilionidae > Plecotus > Plecotus auritus. The sequence continues at coordinate 175,899,492 of NC_137774.1, forward strand.
GGGGGCGCCCGGGATGGGGAGGGGGCGCCCGGGATGGGGAGGGGGCGCCCGGGATGGGGAGGGGGCGCTGCGCCCTGGGCCTGAGCGATAACCGGCCACAGGTGGGACGGCTCCCGCTCCCGGCTCCTCCCCTGCAAACACAGCGGAGTGTCCTGGGAGGGACTCCACAGCCGTCACACACGCACTGGGGTCGTGAAAAGTGAGGAAAGCCGAGGCCTCACAGCCCTGCGCTCCCCGGGGTCCCTTTGTGTCTCCCCTAGACCCCGACTGCTCCTGCGAGTCTGCAGCTGGGAGGCACCAAAAGGCCGGAACGGAAGGACCTCACCAAATCCCTGCTCTCTCCATGAGGGGACCGGGAGAGACAGCCCAGCGGGGACCCCACTGCCACACCCGCTCCGCAGCCCTGTCCAGCCCAGGGGTCCACCGGCCACAGGCAGCAGGCAGAGAGCCCTCCCTTACCCCAGGGACCTCTCCCTTGCCCCAGAGACCCCTCCCTTGCCCCAGGGTGGCCCAGGGACCCCTCTCTTGCCCCAGGGACCCCTCCCTTACCCCAGGGTGGCCCAGGGACCCCTATCTTGCCCCAGGGTGGCCCAGGGACCCCTATCTTGCCCCAGGGTGGCCCAGGGACCCCTATCTTGCCCCAGGGTGGCCCAGGGACCCCTATCTTGCCCCAGGGTGGTCCAGGGACCCCTCCCTTGCCCCAGGGTGGCTCAGAGACAGACCTGGTCCACTTTAGCAGCCCAAGAGTAGGGACTCGCCTCCTGCCCATGTTCAAGACACCCCTCCTGACCTACCCCAGCAAGAGTCTGCAGATACAGCCCTGCCCAGGAGACCAGTGGCCTGGCCTGCAGGGACCCAGCTGCAGCCGGGTGTCTCCAGCCGCCACCTTTTACCTTAATGACACTAAATACTTGAGGGTCTGATTTTTTTTAAGTTAAGTTAGGCATATTTAGGCAGCATTTAGTTCTGATAAAGTTCATAGTCTCTGAAGACAGAAAAGGAGTAAAATATTTACATAGAAAAATCATTTATAGTGCAAAACAATGAAGTTAGAGCTAATTAAATCATAATCTGTATTCGGTAGATCCGTGGTTGGCAAACCGCGGCTCGCGAGCCACATGCGGCTCTTTGGCCCCTTGAGTGTGGCACTTCCACAAAATACCACGGCCTGGGCGAGTCTATTTTGAAGAAGTGGCGTTAGAAGAAGTTTAAAAAATTTGGCTCTCAAAAGCAATTTCAATCGTTGTACTGTTGATATTTGGCTCTGTTGACTAATGGGTTTGCCGACCACTGATCTAACCCAGCGGTTGGCGAACTCATTCGTCCACAGAGCCAAATATCTACAGTACAACGATTGAAATTGCTTTTGAGAGCCGAAAACCGACTTCTGCGCATGGGCCACGAAGTTTCAATCGCACTGTCCGTGCGCGCCCGCACGTGGTATTTTGGGGAAGAGCCACACTCAAGGGGCCAAAGAGCCGCATGTGGCTCGCGAGCCACAGTTTGCTGACCACAGGGTTAGATGATGTTGTCTTAGGAAAAGGGGAATTTGAAGTCCCACCAGCTCCTCAGAGACAGAGACAGGGAGACACTTGGCTCTCCCATCCTTAAAGTGAAACTCCTCTTCCACAAAACATGCGCCAACAGCAGCCACTGGTTCACTTGCAAGGTGCACGGTGACAGTGGGGTCCTGCCCAAACACGGGTTAACATCGAGTGGCAAACGGACAGATTTGCTTTCAGTTACCATTCGCAGACCATGGCAACATGAGGAATGTAGCTGGCCTGACCGTTCCGTCTCTCACTGCAAATTAATGAATTAATTTGCAGTGAGAGACGGAATTATAGCAGGCTTTCCTTGCCAATGGAAACATGAAAATCAGGACTTGGAAGGCCCATCCACAATACGACTCAAGTTCTCAAGGCTCCCCTTCCGTGAGTTTTTGATTTTTTATGATGTCATTGGGACCTTCCATCTCTGGGCAAGATTAATTGCGAAGTTTGTCATATAAGATCACCACATTTATAGAGAAGCATAAAACTTCGTTATAGCAGAGTTAGTATCCCAATAATACCGTGTTTCCTATACTTACTGTGAGGCAGTAATGCCAAAGTACTTGAAGCAAACACCCTCTTTGAATAAAAATATAAACACAAGAAATCTATAGTGTAAATATTGTTACTATCCCTGTTTCTTACGAGGAGAAATTATGTTTCTCAGTATTGTTTATTTTCCTGATGTTAGTAATCCCTGCACACCCCCGCCCCCCCATCTCCATCATGGTCTACCTCATTTTCCTACAGAATCGGGTCTTAAGTCACATGGTTGGTGGGTCTTCAAAGTGAGAACTTGAGTCGTATTGTGGATGGGCCTTCCTAGTCCTGATTTTCATGTTTCCATTGGCAAGGAAAGCCTGCTATAAGCCTCACTCACACGAATCCTCATGAAGGTCTTTTCATACCCACATTAGCTGACAATCTTTAAGCCCGTCTTCTCATCTGGGTTTGATCTAAAGTCTAATCTTGGAAAGGGGGTGAGGGGTGGGTGGAGGTGGGCAAAGTGGGGGAAAGAAAACGAAGAGACTTGGCCTGGGGCGACGGCATAGGATGCAGTGTGCAGAGGATGTTTGATGGAGTTGTACACTTGAAACCTATATGTTTTTGAACCAATATCACCCCAATAAATTCAATTAAAAGTGAAGTATTTCATTTCAAATGCTGACAGAGACTTCTGAAAGAAAGGGTGTTTAAGCTGCAAGGACTTGCTGGATGATGCAAGTCGGGCTGCAAGCAAAGCTTTGGGAATTATTGGAGTGTTTGGAATGCACAGACTTTCCTCCATGTTGATAACGTCGTTCCCAGCAACAAAGAGTCCTCCACCCCTTTTTTCTGGGTGAACGTAAGGCCAACGGGCTACGTGTACATTTCACATTTGGACACGTGAGCGCAGGGAACTGCAGAGCGGTCATGAGGGAGACCTCTCAAGGAACTCAGCCTGAGCTCAGGGTCAGTGACTCAGCGCTACACCACTGCGGACACAGTGCTTACCTTCTTTACGTCCTGGTTGCCTGGCTGCATGCCTACGTCAGGGTGTCAGGGTGCGGTCGGTAACGAAGTATGCAGTAAATGTTGGCTACGCTTGCTGCTTGCTTTGCCTCTGCTATGTAAACGGGCATGTGGTTTAAATTGGGAAAACTGACCCCTATCTTATAAAGTTGAGGAAAGAAATACACAGCGTAAGCCACTGGAAAATGCTTTAACAGGCAGACATAAAATTATAAGGAATTTCAAATTATATGTTGTCTTCTGTGGGTCTCTAATTACGTGCTGTGTCTGAGTCTTGTTTCCTAAACTTCTTTGAGGCCTAGGTCGGCCGCATGCCCTACTTGGAGGTTTCTGGTCTACCCAGTGCAGCGGCAGCCTGGCAGCCTATGGAAGAGATTTAATAAGCAACTCCTGACCACCAGTCTTGATTATAGCAGTCAGGGGATGGTTCTTCCAAATTTGTGTGGCTCTTCCAAATTTGTAGACATTTTATATACTTAACTAGAGGCCCAGTGCATGAAATTCATCCACTAGTAGAGTCCCTAGGGCCGATTGGGGCCTTCCGGCTGCTAACCAGGGCCTCCCTTCATTCTGCACTGCCCCCTGGTGGTCAGCACACATCATAGCGAGTGATCAGTCTCCCGGTCAAACGCCCACAGGGACAATGTGCATATTAGGCTTTTATATACATATAGATGCAAAGTTATTTGTGTTTTAATTATGCATGAATGTGTTTTATTTTACCCCAAGCACTGTAAATTTCTTCAATGAATTAATGTATTTGAACACTTAGAACAATAGAGGGCATAAAGATATCTCTATCCCATGGGTTAGCTTATAGTAAGTGCTAGAACGTCATTGTTATAACCAGTTACCATTTACCAGGAGGGGAGCAGTCTACCATTCACCACCTAGCCAAGCATCTAACTACAAAATGAGAGAATTATGAAGGGCGCACTCTGAATCCTAAAAATAACAAAGCGATCTAAGCTATTTTCTTCAACGGGCGCATTAATTGTTACTCGGGAGTTTGATGGAAGTTAGCCAGTTCCTGTGGGAACTCGAAAACGGTGGACTTGGGGGGAGTGAGGCCGAGAAGAGGTTAGGAAATCACCCCCCGACGGGAAATCACATCACATTAACTTCATGCACCATCACATGCGAGCAACAAACAGTGTTACACCCACTTCCAATTTATGGAATCAAAATCACGACTGGAGGTCATCTGTCTAATCCCCGAGAACAGCAGCTTTGAGACGAGAGCTGTCTGGGTAATAAAATGCCCATTATCGGCTTCTGCCCAGGGGTGACCTGCTTTTACCCTTGAACCCACGCATCTCCCTGTGAAGTATCTGAGAGGGGCTCCGGAGAATGGCAGTCAGTGCCGGGGGCAGCACGCCGGCGGGAGCTGTCCCTTCTGTGTGTCCTGCCCTCAGAGGCCGTGTTCCCAGAGATGGCGAGCAGCAGAGTGAAGGACAGGCAGTCTTCTCTTTCAGTAATGTTGGGGCGAGAGATGGAAAGAGAATGAGAAGGCAGGACCATGCTTTAAGTCATTGTTACGTCTCCAGAAACTTTAAGATGAGCATCCCACTTTCTTTAAAATGCACCAAGTTATGCCCTAACCGGTGTGGCTCAGTGGATAGAGCGTCAGCCTTCGGACTCAAGGGTCCCAGGTTCGATTCCAGTCAAGGGCATGTACCTTGGTTGCGGGCACATCCCCAGTGGGAGGTGTGCAGGAGGCAGCTGATCGATGTTTCTCTCTCATCGATGTTTCTAGCTCTCTATCCCTCTCCCTTCCTCTCTGTAAAAAGTCAATAAAAAATGTGTTTTTTAAAAAAAAATAAATAAAATAAAATAAAATGCATCAAGTTACAAATATAGTAAAAGGTGCATCTAGCAGAGCTCATAACTTCCGTCTCCCTCCTCTGAACAGGAGAAGCCCCCTTTATTATCAAGTATCTTCATTCTTCCCCAAACCATTACATCTTAATAAGAAGCTGCTTAACAGTTCCTCTTAGAGTTATATCCACCGTTGCCATAGCGGTTCCGATATCTGATTTCATATATGGCTGTTAAGTCCTGATTTTATCCTGAAACCTGCCCTGATTACTGTGTGGGGTGCGCTGATGAGTAAAACAGGATGCTTTCTGTATGAAAAGTGATAAACAGATGAATAAGTAGGAAATGTTCAGTGGGACAGGGATGTAAGTGGCTCGCTCTCCAACAGTCCAAGCACCACAAACCACAAACACTCTGAATGTGTTCTTTCTCAGTCCAGAGCAGTGTGGATGGCGGCTAAATTCCTCACCGAACTTACAAGCTTGCACTGGGCTTCCTACTACATTGGCAGAGTATCGAATAGAATTTGAATCCTCCCTCCCCCCGAGGAAAATAACTTAAGATGACCTTTCTACTAATGAGACGCTGTAGAACTTCTGAACACATGTAGACTAGGAAGGCTCTTCATTTTTCCACTTTTTTTATAACCCAGGAGCACATTAAGTTTAAAATAATATCTGAAGTTTATCAGGTTTGAAGTTAAATAAAATACCTCACGATTCTATAAAAAATAGAATCCTAAGTTTTTTTCAATTTCCATACTTCCGTAACTTGATTATGTTACCTCTGGAGCAACCTTAACCTCATGACGTTTAGGATCTACTCGGCAAAGAATTGCTTATCCAGCAAATGATTTATGTTCTGAACAAGACCTGCCCGCCTACAGGCAGAGCGGGGAACATACAAGATCAATCAATGGCCGTCTACACGTGAGGAAGAATTTTATGGCGAGAGGGAGACTCAACCTAGTTCGTTTCAGACAGTCAGTTGATGTCAATAATCTTGGAGTATTTATTAATATCACCCCAGTTCATTGTCAAGAGTGTCCCAGTTTGGAAAGGTAATTATATGGTCACAGTAGAGAGTGGGAAAGTATAGGAATCAGAGTCAGACAAATTCTAGATTAAATCTTGATTTCATCTTTTACCTCTTTTGTGACACTGAGCCTCATTTCCGTCATCCGGTAAATGGGGATATTACCAAATTACCTTATAAATTACAGGACTACTGTGAGGATAAAATACAGGGTTTGTAAAAGACGCTGCCCTCCCAACCCTCACTCCAGGTGCCTGGCACCAGTGTAGACGTGTAGTGCACATTCAAGACAGACTTGCTAATACTTGGAAATACAGGATCAGCTACATACTTTCATTGGGACCCAATGAAAAATAAAAACGCAAGCTCTCTTGTTTGACGAACATGAATAAACTACTGTAAAGTGGAAAGAAAGCTCTTTCTTTTTCCACACACTCTCTTTCAACTCATCATAATATACTTTGCTATTTAATGTTATTCATTATAAATAAAGACAAATTAAAAATTAAAATGGTTGGCGTGGATTTTCCCATTCCTGTGTATGCTACGTAAAGCCCATCTTCCCTGCAAAGATAAGAGCATTTAACTCACAGAGAATCACTGAAGCGACACCATTCGCATCCCTTCGCTCCTGCTCGCGTGTGTATAGTTCATTCGGACCAGAACAGGGAGAAACCTGCACAAATGCGCTCTGGCTACTGTTACTTTTATTTTGGCTTTATTTTACTCAACACACATGCGCTGCATGGAGCCTAGGGAGACGGGCAGGAAAGGAACTATGGGTGGCCCTGTCCCCTCCTTTCCTTCCAGGCCATCCTTTCCAACGGAAGTACTTGGCTAATCCAAGAGGTAACACGGGTCCAAGTCCACAATAGGCTCCTCAGTCGCTGGGTTTCCCAGCAGGCCACGCCCTCTGTCTATTCGCAGCAGGTGCTGGCCTGCATAATGGGAAGGGTGGTTTCCTGCCAGTGTCCCCATGGACCCCGCGGGAGAGTAGCACATCACCCGGCACACTGAGCCTGGCCGAATGCCCACCATCACAGGGACACAGACGCTCCCTGATCCCGGGCATCAGCACCGCCCTCTGCCAATGACAGGGCAGGAGCTAGGCGTCCGGTGATGTGAGTTGAACTCTGATCATTTGCATGTTCCATGTTCCCACTGGATTTTACTTAGAAACCAAGTTCAAACATTATAGGATCGAGAATTTCAACACAGTGACAACATTAAGTTAAGCACAAGGCCCTACTGAATGACGGGCCCCACCCACCGCCACGGCACGAGCCTCCAGCACTGGATTTCGGGGAGTCTAGAGCTTTCCTGGCGACTAGAAGCAAGTGTGGCATGGAGCACAAGGCTGGGGAGGGAGGGAGGGCCTGTGACATGCCCATGAGCACAAGAGGCACACAAGGCAGAAAGGACGCCCTAAAACCGAGTCTAACTAGACTTCCCAAACTGCCCAGTCACCCCCCACCCCACCGCCACTGTGTGTGCAAACTCTGCTACGACCACCTATGCACGAAGACTCTATGCCCACCTATGCACGAAGACCACGCCCACCTATGCACGAAGACCACGCCCACCTGTGCACGAAGACCACGCCCACCTGTGCACGAAGACCACGCCCACCTGTGCACGAAGACTACGCCCACCTGTGCACGAAGACTCTACGCCCACCTGTGCACGAAGACTACGCCCACCTGTGCATGAAGACTCTACGCCCACCTATGCACAAAGACTCTACGCCCACCTATGCACGAAGACTCTACGCCCACCTATGCACGAAGACTCTGCGCCCACCTATGCACGAAGACTCTACGCCCACCTATGCACGAAGACTCTACACCCACCTATGCACAAAGACTCTGCGCCCACCTATGCACGAAGACTACGCCCACCTGTGCACGAAGACTCTACACCCACCTATGCACGAAGACTCTGCGCCCACCTATGCACGAAGACTCTACACCCACCTATGCACGAAGACTCTACACCCACCTATGCACGAAGACTACGCCCACCTATGCACGAAGACTCTGCGCCCACCTATGCACAAAGACTCTACACCCACCTGTGCACGAAGACTCTACGCCCACCTATGCACAAAGACTACGCCCACCTATGCACGAAGACTCTGCGCCCACCTATGTACGAAGACTCTACACCCACCTATGCACGAAGACTCTGCGCCCACCTATGCACAAAGACTACGCCCACCTATGCACGAAGACTCTACGCCCACCTATGTTTTTCACTCCACAAAAAGAGGCGTTTGACTATCTTCTTTCTTTCCTGACGTTGGCATAAGTTTGGCAAGTGCTGTTAGCACATCGATACTTTGAATTCCCGCACTCACGAAGGTCAGTTGAGAGGCCAAGGTAAAGCAGCCTTTTGAAAACAGGTCAAGGACAACAAGTGTGTCTCCCCGAGACCCAGGACAATGTCTGTGCACGCTCAGCCGCCCTTTGACACTGTCCACGCTGTGGTTGGGGAGTTTTCCACCTGCTGACACGCACCTGCTGCTGAGACAGCGAGGACAGCAGTGGGTCTACACCTAAACCCCTAGCTCTCACCTGGTGCAGACACGCCTGGGAGGATCTGTCTGTGGTAATTAAAAACTAAAATAAAACAAAACAAAATAAAATAAAATAAAATACCATTTCATTGAATCCAATGTTTTTATCCCTGTAGAACAGCATCTTGTATTGGAAAAGTTAACTCAAACCTCAATATTGCAGTTACAGTTTTCTGGCATTTATACAGTTTTTGCATGTCCAGTCTGCCCGGGGTCACACATTTTTCTTAGGAAAATGAGACTATGATCACTATCATTTCATTGAAAGAGAAAAAAACATTACTCTGTTAATAAAATGACCTTTTTTATTGTTGAGGTTAGTTTAGTACAAGGAACAAGATGTTATTATAATTTAATGTTATGAACAAAATGTTATTCTAAGTAAAAAATTTCCAAGCACCCCAACAAAGATTGAGGAAAACAGAACATCAGAAAGTTGGGAAGGCTGACACGTGCAAAAATAAAGGTTTCTGGCATACACAGAATATTAAAACGGTCAGGCCATTGAAAACGAGGCCGTGATGAACAGAACTTGGGGCCTTCATCGTTTGGTTGCATGTGTATATGGGTTTGGGTTGTAAATATAAAATAATAGATCTAGTCCAGCTCTGTCTGCCTCGATGCTGCCAGCCACAACTTTACCCCATTTGAAATAAATTGCACCTTAAATGTGAAGGCAATTTTCCGTAGTTTGGTGTACAGTAGAGATTTCGCCTTTGATATTTAGCAGCCCGGGAGCTGACGAACTTGTGAAGTCTGTGTGCCTGCCAGCTAGGATGTCTGTCTGTGTTTATTACCTTTTCCGTGCATGCCGCGAAATGACTAAATTACAGGTATTTTACATGTGTTTTGTGGCACAAGACAGACACGGTCCACTGGTATAATTTACCGTGAAACACCCTGTTTTACAAAATTATAGAAAAGCATTGCAATTTGCTCCATTTTTTATTTCTAAGACTACGGCAAAATCTTCAAAGCCCGGAGGATGTCTTCCAGGTAAGGACTTAGCCAGGCAATAAACAATTTTCATCAAAGCCCCGGGCTTGGGGAAAGAGAGCGAATTGTGGCTTTAAAATCTCAGTAATGTTTCCTAGCCTTCGCTATTTTGTCTTTTGTATTTTGACCTAATTCAGCCACCAAAGGCATCGATTCTCACAGGAGATTAGATACGCACACACGTCCATGCGCGCACACGCACACAACGGTCCAAATCAGATTATCCACAATCAAGGTAATTGAGACGGACGAGATTGGTCCTGTGGGCCGGGCAGCTGCCTTTGGCCTTAGCCTTTGATCCCAAGTGCTGCCGAACTCCCAGCTCCACACGCGTTCTCCTGTGACCCAGGGGCCACTTCCTATTTTAAAAATCGCGTTTTAAAGTTTGTTTTGACTTCCTCATCCTTCCCAGCAGAACTACGTGTGAATAGCCAAAAGACTCCGTAGAACACCTGTAAGCCTTATGGCATTTAAATAAAACGCAAGGTAATTTTTTTTTTAAATATATTTTATTGATATTTTACAGAGAGGAAGGGAGAGGGAGAGAGAGCTAGAAACATCGATGAGAGAGAAACATCGATCAGCTGCCTCCTGCACACCTCCCACTGGGGATGTGCCCGCAACCAAGGTACATGCCCTCGACTGGAATCGAACCCGGGACCCTTCAGTCCGCAGGCCGACGCTCTATCCACTGAGCCAAACCGGTTTCGGCAAAACGCAAGGTAATTTGATGCTGAAAATAATTCTCACTCATGTTTGGTGATGACTTCATATGCATTGTGTCTCTAGTTCAGTTTTAAGTGTTCTGTTTTCTTAACAATCAGTGAAGCATCTCTGGATGTTAGGAAATAATTTTATGTTTGTGTGAATACATTGTGAAATTTTGACATAGAATTTGACACCTCATTAAACACAGAAATAACATAATCAATTACAAGAATGGCAATCTTTAAGTTTTATATTTGTTAATGTGGCTGGATGTGTAAAATTTATATTCATTTTTTACTTACGTTGTCTATTTAATATTCTGGAAAATCTATCTGAGTATCTATTTTGTATTGACGGGGCTCAAGTGGCTAAAGTTAACTTCTGTATCTTAACTTTAAGTGATTCTTTATGTAAAATGTTTCTATTACTAAAGACATTGTCAATCTTTCTTCTTTGGAAGTATCTGAGGTTGGCATAACTTACAGATATTTCAAGGGGGCCATTTATAGAGGCTTTCCGCTTTATTGGCTATTTTCTGTTCAATAGAACGAGAACTTCTGCGCATTACCCAGGATGTGCACACCTCACCAGTAACTCACCCCTGAGAAGTGGACATGTTTTCTGAATTCGTAGTTTCTGACTTGACTTTACATGTATGTTAGGTAACAGACTGAGACAGTGGGACGGAGTGGACCAAGGACATGGCCTTTATGCTGGAATCCCCTTCCCAACCACTGATTAGCCTCGTGGCATCCGGCTTCTAGCTTAATCTCTCTGAAATTCATTTTAAAATAATTACGTCAGTAGTTGTGTGGTTGGGGGGTTCATAACAATTATAGATAACCTGAATCGAAGGCTAAATGATAGTTACTACGTCAAGCAATTTACATACAATGTCTCACTTGCCTCACACAAAAAAAAATATATATCCAGCATACTATGTACTATCATGATCCTTATTTACAGACTAGAGGCCCGATGCACGAATCTGTGCACAGGTGGGGTCCCTCAGGGTGGCCTGGGGAGATCGGGCCCCAGCCCCTGCCCCCAGCCTCGCAGCCCCACAGCCACGCGCCTGGCACCCTGCCTCGGCCTGGCGCCGCCCCCTCACCTGCTCCACCATCCCACCGCGGTCCCGCTCTCATCGGGGCCCATCGGGCCAGCAGTGCCTCCACTGCCACCTGCTGCCAGCGCTGAGTCGCTGACACCCACCATGTTCCGCACCGCCCCCTGGTGGTCAGCGCACATCCTAGCGAGTGGTTGAACGACCACCCGAGGGGACAATTTGCATCTTGGCTTTTATTACATAGGATATCAAAACTGAAGGTCCAGGGTGCCATCCAGTCAACTCAGGGTCTGGACTTTGAAACCAGAGGTCTCATCTTCTTTCATTACATTACCCTCGAATACTAAGACACTGTTTAAAGTGTGGTGTGCACAGAAAATGGCAGGGAGTAGTGAGGGTGTGGGGACAGTGGAGGACTGTTAATGGAAATATAACATGGAAAACTGCATCTCCAAAAAAATGAAAAATGGAATTCCCATGTGATCCAGCAACTCCACTCTGGGTATATACTCAAAAGAATCAAAAGTAGCAGCATTCTGTGAAATAGTCTGAAAAGTGAAAGTAATCTAAGGATCCATTGATGGAAGAATGGATTAACAAACTGTGGCATAGCCAAAACCGGTTTGGCTCAGTGGATAGAGCGTCAGCCTGCGGACTCAAGGGTCCCAGGTTCGATTCCGGTCAAGGGCATGTACCTTGGTTGCGGGCACATCCCCAGTGGGAGGTGTGCAAGAGGCAGCTGATCGATGTTCTCTCTCATCGATGTTTCTAACTCTCTATCCCTCTTCCTTCCTCTCTGTAAAAAAAATCAATAAAATATATTAAAAAAAAAAAACAAAAAACTGTGGCATAAAACTATAATAATAAAAGCGTAATATGCTAATTAGACCGGACAGCTGAATGACCTTCCAGACGTCCTTCCAGATGACCTTCCAGATGAAGCCGGGGCTGCGAGGGCCGAGGCAAGTCGCTGTGGCTGTGAGGGCTGAGCCCCTTGCAAAAATTTGGTGCATCGGGCCTCCGGTACACATATAATGGAACATTATTCAGCCTTAAAAAGGCAGGAAATTATGATACATGAAGTACACACCCTCATCAGTAAAGAACCCTTAAGAAGTTGACATCGTTTCTGAATTCATAGTTTCTGTTTTGATTTTACATGTATATCATATTACAGGTGAACAAAGAGGCATCATGTGAGTGAGATAACATACAAAAGAACAAGTACTATATGACTCCAGGCGCCTGGCAGAGTAAAACTTACAGAAACTGCGAACAGAATGGCTGTTTCCAGGGGTGGGGGGAGGAGGGGAGGAGGAGGAGTTTCAGTTTTACAAGATTAAAGGAGTTCTGTGGACGGATGGTGGTGATGGTACCCCCTCACTGTGCAAGTGCTTAATGCCACCAAACACAACACTTCAAAACAGTACCTTTTAGGTGATATGCATTGGGCCATGATTTTTGGGGGGGGGGGGGATTGAGGAAGATAACGGGCACTCTCTTTTTTATTTTTTTTTATTTTTTTTAATATATATTTTATTGATTTTTTACAGAGAGGAAGAGAGAGGGATAGAAAGTTAGAAACATCGATGAGAGAGAGACATCGACTAGCTGCCTCCTGCACGCCCCCTACTGGGGGTGTGCCCGCAACCCAGGTACATGCCCTTGACCGGAATCGAACCTGGGACCCTTCAGTCCGCAGGCCGACGCTCTATCCACTGAGCCAAACCGGTTAGGGCTCTCTTTTTTCTTAATACAAGGGAAGAGAAAAGAGGCCAGCTCAAATATTAATTAAATTTTGCCAACCACGACTTTTGAATGACATGCACTTTGTATTTTTCTGATGCCCTGGATACAAAAAGAAATCAAAATTACCCACACGTGCCCTTTTAGCCGCTTTCCCGAGCGGCATCGTGGTCCAGGACCCAGGCGGTCACAGCCGCTCCGGCTAGAGACCCTCCAGCCTGCAATTTAAATGACGAGCTCTCTCTTTCTGAAAAGTTGTAATTCCCCAATTTTGGATCTCGCAGTAAATTTGACACGAAAGATCGCATCTTAACATAGCATTACTTAACAAAGGTGGCTGTCATTTCTGTCGCATGAAAACCGGTCAGGGACCACACTTCAGCTTTTCTGTTGCCATAGAGACCGCCTTTCCTTTTGTGACCAAAAGTGAAAAATGCAGCTCAGTGTCACGCTTCAAATATAAAGAATTGAAACCACTTCAGAAATATACACAAAGGCTCGGGAGCCAGTCCCTGATCACTGGGACTCAGTTACACCAAGTAGAATTCTGGGACATCGCTAGGTGCCCGGCTGGGGGAGAAGTGGGGAGTAGAATACTAGGAAACAGCAATGCACGCCTCACTCAGTGCCTTCTACACTCACGTTTTCAGTTAGAATAAAAGAAAGTACTTGGGACTCCGCATTCACGTTGTGAAACTGAACCTGGATGGATTGAAGCTCTTGGTGCAGTTATAGGAATAAAAGAGCAAAGGTGACAGTACGTGTCATTGTGGTTGCTTTATCCTGGCCTGTACTACGTGTTCTTTTAGAATATATTTTTATTGATTTCAGAGAGGAAGGAAGAGGGAGAGAGAGATCCAAACATCAATGATGAGAGGGAATCATGGATCAGCTGCCTCTTGCACGCCCCACACTGGGGATTGAACCTACAACCCAGGCATGTCCCCTGACCAGGAATCGAACCCAGGACTCTGTTCCTAGGTCGCCACTCAACCCCTGAGCCACGCCGGCCGGGCTGTACTATATTTTATACTGAAGAATGGTAGCCACGGATTACCTATGAGTTTAAGAACAAATTATAAAAGCTGTGTATTTGGGAAGCAGAGAAGTTTGGGGAGCAAAATTGCCCAAATGAAAATTAAAGTCCTGACGGAAATAATTATACGACTGGAGGTCACCTGGATAGCAGGAGACTACATGCCTGGGAAAAGGCCACCCTCACAGCCATCCCCTCACCCCGCTGTGTGGCCTTCTGCCGAGCCTGCTGTGGGAAATTAGTCTTCTTCGCTCTCTCGGGTCCTCTGGGGATGGAGAGTGGCAGGAGATATAAGGATCCCTGTTCAGTCAGCGTGGCTCAGCTGAACGTCCAACTATGAACCAGAAGGTCATGGTTTGATTCCCTATACCGAGGTTGCAGGCTCGATCCCCAGTAGGGGGCGTGCAGGAGGCAGCCAGTCAATGATTCTCTCTCATTATTGATGTTTCTATCTCACCCTCTCACTTCCCCTCTGAAATCAATAAAAATGTATTTTAAACAAAAGAATCTTTGCTCAAATGCCTTTGCAACTAGAAAGGATTGAAATGGCAGGGTTTCCCCCCCCCCTCCTTTCTTGTGGTCTTTTAAAAATATATTTTGTAATAAATTCAAGTCAAATAATCCTGGTTTAAGAAAAAAATGGGTGATTAAAATAATGATCCACTAAAATAATTATTCATACAACTATTTTTTAGAAAACTGTTCACTTTCTCTACAAAAAGGCAAGTGGGGAGAGACTATTCATGTTTACTAATATCATCAGCATTGTCTTGGGTAGGATAGTGTGTAGGAGGATCAGAATTCCTTCACAAGTTATCACCTACAATAACGGGAAAGCAACAGGTGTGATGGGTGAGCCTGTGGACTTAGGCAGGGGTGGGCAAACTTTTTGACTCAAGGGCCACAATGGGTTCTTAAAGTGGACCGGAGGGCCGGAACAAAAGCATGGATGGAGTGTTTGTGTGAACTAATATAAATTCAAAGTAAAAAAGTGGAGGGGAGAGCAAGAGAACCAGATAGAACAGCCGGATCCGGCCCGCGGGCCGTAGTTTGCCCACGGCTGGCTTAGAGTTTGACCGACTGGCCTCTGCCACTCAGTAGAATGGGACACTGAGTAAGTTACTTCTCTAAATCCTGATTCCCTCACCCAAATAATAATAAAAACAACATCCACCTGCTGGCGTCATTACAAATTTAAAATGATAATACAAAGTATGGGACTGGAGAGCATTATGCTAAGTGAAATAAGCCAGTCAGAGAAAGATAAATATCACATGATCTCACTCATTTATGGAATATAATGAACACCATAAACTGATGAACAAAAATAGATCCAGAGACAGAGAAACATCAATCAGACCGTCAAACCTTAAAGGGAAGGTAGGGGAGGGTGGGGGTGAGGGGGAGAGATCAATCAAAGGACTTGTATGCATGCATATAAGCCTAACCAATGGACACAGACACCAGGGGGGTGAGGGCATGAGTGGGGGGGATGAGGGGTAATGGGGGATAAGGACACATATGTAATACCTTAATCAATAAAAAATTTTTTAAAAAATAAAGTAATTATCAGAGTTCCAACCACATGAAAAATCCTCATAAAAATATTAAAAACACTACTGAGTGACATAAAAATGGCTATGGAGAGAGAGAAGACATAGGTGGGAAGATTGGATTTTGTAAGGAAGGCTATTTTTTCCAAATTACATTTGGACTTAACACAATTCCAAACAACATTAGCAGGAACTGACAAAGGTCATGTGGGAGACTAAATGGAATCCAATAGAAAAAAAATAATTTTAGAAAAAAGTATTAATGATTCTAAAATATTTAAGACTTACTAACAAAAACCTAAACCATATGTCATGTTGTAAGAATTATGAAGAAGCTCAATAGAGGGTGCATACCTCAGAAGTAGATCCCAGAAAATGTAACACTTGGCTATGAGAAGAATGTTGTATAAAAAGTCAGCGGAGAAATAAAAGGTTACTCTCGAGACGATTTTAGAAATATTGGATTAACCTGTTAGGAGAGTAAAGCTAGATTATACTACATATCTGTAGAGGGCCCCCTGGGAATGCACATGGATGACCTTTAAATTAATGTCAGCTGAGTCTGAGGTGATTGGCATGGTCCTCCCCCAGAGACAGCCTCCCAAAATGTTATCAGTACTGATTTCTTACCTTATCCATGTGCTGGGAATAAGGAATGAATAGGACCTTGACTTACCCAGGTCTTGATATGCTAAATCCCATCCTTATACCAGGAATGAGGAATGAATAGGACCTGGACACACCCAAAACTCCTTTGACCTTAAACCCCCCTTTTGGAAACCAATAAATGTGCTGTGTTGTCTGTGGTGGGGGTGACTGTCCCTCCATCAGAATGACAGCCTCCCACCCGGATCCCAGCTTGTCCCTATTTCTGTGTCTGGTCTCATTTTTTCTTTAATTTCTTAATCCCCAGCTCCTCCGCTCAGGAACCCGTCCTTTTTCCGTGCGGGTCGCGGAAAACAGAGAAACAGCCCCCCACACATATCATAGGTGGAAAGAATGTATGAATGTGCTAAAACATTAGATGTAAAAATTAAAGTCATTCAAAAGCTCTAGAAGAAATAACAGAATATCAATGTATTTAGGAACAGGATTGAATTCAGGGGTCCTCAAACTTTTTAAACAGAGGGTCAGGTCAGTGTCCCTCAGACCGTTGGAGGGCCGGACTATAGTTTAAAAAAAACAACTATGAACAAATTCCTATGCGCACTGCGGGCCCGGGACGCGTCGGCTGCTAAGCAGGACAGGCAGCTGCATCCGGCGGGCCAGATAAATGTCCTCGGTGGGCCGCCTGTGGCCCGAGGGCCGTAGTTTGAGGACCCCTAGTGTGAATGGAATTCCAGTGGGAAAGGTGTTTAGGTGTAAATAAATATGTTTAATGTTATATATCAACAATTTCATAACTAAATGTATAAGTTAAATAATAAAAAGAAATACGTTTGTCACAAACAGCATTACGCAAAGATCACTTTCAAGTCAAGGAAGAAAGATGGCCCCATAGGAAAAATGGCCCAGGTCATTTAAATGCTTTAGCGAGACATACAAATGGCCACTACACACATAAAGGCTTCATATCACCAGTAATTAAGAGATACCATCCACCTCCATAAAACTGGCAAATATGAAAAGAATTCCAAAAGCAAAGATAATTATGATAGGACAAGGATCCTCATAAGGTACTTGCAGAAGTAGCCTTTTGGGAAAACTATTTGAAAAACAGAGGTTTTTGTGTTTTTTAATTGTCTTTTATTCAATATTAGTTGTTTCCAAATCTCTATCTTAAGAAGATGGAAAACAAAAGTATATGTAGAAGAATTTTCATTGCAGTGCTTTTGTGAGAAGAGTAGTAAGCAATCTCATTATCAACAATTATAGAATAGTTAAACAAAGGATAATATAGCCATTATTTTAATTATCTTTTCATTAAAATTATTTTTCAAATAAATGACATTTAAAGTAATCCAAGTGTATTAAATGAGAAAAAGGAACAAATCAGAATACAAATGGCCTAACTGCATAACTTTAATTTTGTGTAAGTAAATACTTATACTCTACAGTTGTGTGAATGTATTTTAAATATAAATTCAACTAGAGGCCCGGTGGATGAAATTCGTGCACGGGGGGACCGGCGGGGGGCAGCGTCCCTCAGCCCAGCCTGCATCCTCTCCAATCTGGGACATCCCTCTCACAATCCAGGACTGCTGGCTCCCAACCATTCGCCTGCCTACCTGCCTGATTTCTCCTAACTGCCAGCCTGATCACCCCTTAACCACTCCCCTGCCAGCCTGGTCGCCCCCAACTGCCCTCCCCTGCAGGTCTGGCCACTCCCAACTGTCCTTCCCCTGCCGGCCTTGTCCCTCCCAACTGCCCTCCCCTGCAGGCCTGGTCCCCCCCAACTGCCCTCCCCTGCAGGCCCAGTCCACCCCCAACTGCCCTCCCCTGCAGGCCCAGTCCCCCCCAACTGCCCTCCCCTGCAGGCCTGGTCCACCCCCAACTGCCCTCCCCTGCAGGCCCGGTCTCCCCCAACTCCCCTCCCCTGCAGGCCTGGGTCCCTCCCAACTGCCCTCCCCTGCAGGCCTGATTGCCCACAACTGCCCTCCCCTGCAGGCCCGGTCTCCCCCAACTCCCCTCCCCTGCAGGCCTGGGTCCCTCCCAACTGCCCTCCCCTGCAGGCCTGATTGCCCACAACTGCCCTCCCCTGCTGTCCATCTTGTGGTGGCCATCTTGTGTCCACATGGGGGCAGCCATCTTGTGTGTTGGAGTGATGGTCAATTTTCATATTACCTCTTTATTATATAGGATTAGAACATTAACAGAGATACAGTTATGAAACGGTGGTGAAAATACTTCTGTTTCTTCTCTATACATTTGTGGATTTGCCTGATTTTCTAAAATGAATAATGAAATATGCTCAAATAATATAAACCTCCAACCCTCTGTGTGGTAGGTTTTCATTGCTCCATTTTTTCAGATGGGGAAATTGAGGAACGGACCAATAATTTGTCTGAGACCATAAAACAAAAATATAGCAGAATGCCACTCAGTCACCAGGTGAGCTTGATTCTGATGAATTAGCCTAATCCATGAAATCATAGCAGCCATTTGTTATAGAACACTAATCAATTAATTAATTTTAACACAAATTAATTATAACAGCCATTTGTTATAGAACACTAATCAATTAATTAATTTTAACACATATAATAAATGAATTAATAAAGTACTCAGCTCATCGAATTTGATTAGGATATTCAGCCTCAGCCTACCCTCAGTCATTGGACTTTGATGATTCAAGGCTTATGAACATTTTCTAGTTTTAATGTTTGAATAAAAATGTCTTCCAAAGAGAAAAATAAAAAGTTTATTGTTGTCACTGTTGATGTTCCTTAAATAACCTGGAGGACAAATAATGTAAAAATAAAAACCACGGCTAGTGATTAGCTGCTCAAGTACAACCTCTCCCATCGCCGGAAATGCTTTCTGCATCAATAAGGACATATTATGTAAAATAAACATCTGGCCTCAGCTTATAACTGGACTGCCTGTAATTAACATTATTGAAAAGCTTATAACTGGTCTGCCCATAATTAACATTATTGAAAAACTCTAAGTCCTAACCACATTTTCAATAGAAGCGAATATATTGTAGAGGGAGAAAATTTTCTCTTAATTATTTTTAACAACTTTAGCCATAAGACTCTAGTTAATAGTATTTTCACTTTAGAATGCTCTACATTTAAAAGTTATATTTAGTAACAGACTACAGCAGTGTGATTAAAAACTTTGTCATTTGAAATGTGTATTATTATAAGTAATAATCTAAAAATACCTATAAATAACTCTACACTTAAGAAGAACATTATCTTTTTTATTCAAAAACAATGCTTTTTATGCTAGGTAAATGAATTATTATAAAACTAGAGGCCTGATGCACAAAATTCATGCAAGAATAGGCCTTCCTTCCCCCGGCTGCAGGCACCAGCTTCTCTCTGGCACCCAGGACCCAGGCTTCCCTCACAGGGAAGATTGTCTGGAAGGATGTCTGGTCTAATTAGCATATTATGCTTTTATTATTATAGATTGTCAATGAAGTCTCTGGTATTTCCAAAGGTGCATTCATTTAACTTCAACCAAAATTCCATATTCTTTGGAAATTGTACAGAAATTTGTCACCTTAGACTGCAGAGAAAACAAAATCACAAACTAATTCCAAAACAAACTTAACATACTTAGCACAAATTATTATGTAATCAATGTTATAATTCCTTTTTATTATAATTCTAATGACTGACTTTTTTATCTGAATGGATATAACTATATGTATACTAGAAGCCCGGTGCACAAAATTCATGCATGGGTAGGGTCCCTAGGCCTGGCTGGCGATCAGGGCCAATCGGGGCCTTCCTTCCTGTGGCTGCGGCCTGCTGGCTGCCGGCTGCTGGCTGGGGCCTTCCTTCATTCCACACCGCACCCTGGTGTTCAGCGCATGTCATAGTGAGCGGTCAAACTCCCAGTCAAACACCCGAGGAGACAATTTGAATATTAGCCTTTTATTACATAAGGATATGTATACATATATGTATACATTGTACATTTTTTAGAAACAATGGCAATAGCAGTCCATTTTTTATTCCTTGCTTTTAGGGAAAAAGAGTAAATAAAGTATCAAGTACTCTGAGAAAATTATATTTTTCCTGTGGAGCCCAAAATTAGTGAATTGGATGTCTAAGAATATTTTATACTAGAAATACATCACTGTAATTAGACATCTGAGCACAAAACTTCCACTCATCCTGAAGTAGCTTTTAGTTTTGTAATGTGCAAAGACTAATGTGTAAGGTCTAATGGCAATGGTTTAATATTAATGGATTTAGTATTAGAAGGAATTACAACTGCTCCAAAATTCTGCTGTAAGTTAGAATAATAAGAAGTGGAATCAAAGTGTATTTTTGGAATGCAAAATAATATACATACTAACATGCTTGCAGTGTGTCTGTGTACGTGATATGCATAATTTATAAAGTGCACTTATAGAAATATAGTCTTCTACTGATTTCGTTTACAATGAATTATCTTTCATGCAAGAACTGAAATGACAAAAATATATTTTACATTTAATTCCAATTCAAGGTTCGAGATAATTGCATAAAGAGAAAAGGGCTAGGACATTCATTACTTAGTATTATTCATAGCTTTCTAATTTATGATTAAAAGTATTTCAATGGCCTTAATTTTGAAGAATAGTGGCCAACTGAAAGAAGCCATTCTCCTGAAGTATTGTTTTCTACAAAGAAAAATGCTTATTCCCTAACCAGTGTGGCTCAGTGGATGGAGCGTCGGCCTGCGGACTGAAGGGTCCCAGGTTAGATTCCGGTCAAGGGCATGTACCTTGGTTGCGGGCACATCCCCAGTAGGGGGTGTGCAGGAGGCAGCCGATGGATGTTTCTCTCTCATCGATGTGTCTAACTCTCTATCCCTCTCCCTTCCTCTCTGTAAAAAAATCAATAAAATATAATTTAAAAAATAAGAAAATGCTTATGATGAACAATAAAACTATAGCATATGTAAATAGGAAAGAAATAAAAATGTGCCCAAAGCAGATAAAGCAAAATTCGAAAGGAATAGCCAGTGAACCCTGAAGACCAATTCCATAGTAAGTCTTCATGCTGCTTTTCCGAAGAGGTGCTGGCAAAGGTCTCTTGGTAACTGCCAGATCCCTCCATCCCAGCCCGGTCGCTGCCAGATCCCTCCATCCCAGCCCGGTCGCTGCCAGATCCCTCCATCCCAGCCCGGTAACTGCCAGATCCCTCCATCCCAGCCCGGTCACTGCCAGATCCCTCCATCCCAGCCCCGTCACTGCCAGATCCCTCCATCCCAGCCCCGTCACTGCCAGATCCCTCCATCCCAGCCCAGTCACTGCCAGATCCCTCCATCCCAGCCCAGTCACTGCCAGATCCCTCCATCCCAGCCCGGTAATTGCCAGATCCCTCCATCCCAGCCCGGTAGCTGCCAGATCCCTCCAGCCCAGCCCGAATCAGCACGAGACCCGGCTCCTTTGCTGCCAGCGTGGATGTGTCTTGCCTCCCATTTGAGTTGGTATGTCTGAATTCAGTATAAATCACTGTACTGTTGGTGGAAACGTTTTACTGAAAACAAATAACAAATCCAAGCACACACACAACCTGTAGCTGGTATGCAATGGGTCCCTTCATCCTGCTCACGAAGCCGCGGGTTAAAAATACAGAGAGTTGTTAGTGACACGCATTCTCGGAGCTAGTTCTCTGTGACCTCACAGCTCGCACGTCGGCCGTGCCTGTAAGTATGACAATAAACATTCCAGTGTCCAGAGAACCGGTATATGGGAAGGGGGGGCGCACACAGCCACTGGTGGGCAGCACTGGCCAGCCCGCGGGGAGCCCCCCGCAGCCACAGCTCTTGATCAACCTCGAATTTCAGGGTGGTCATCTTAGGGGGAGACACACGGTGGCCCTTCCCAAAGAGGCCGGCAGGGGCCCCTGGCCCGGTGGCCTCGGTGCCCCCGCAGGGGAGGTGGCCAGGGCCCACTGCTCGCTCATCCGGGCAGCCTTGCCGAGGCCGCCCGGGGGATTAGCAGCTTCTAGGCCAGCAGCGCTCCCTAACCCGCAGCATGAGCTGCAGCCGCGCCTCTGACATGGAACTGTGACCCGCCTGCCCCAATGTTTGCATCACACACAGCAGGAGGAGCCCCTCATGTCTGTGAATTACTCACCATGCAGATCCCAGGAGGCTGATCCTAGCAACACGGCTCCCCATGTCCCCTGACCCAGACCCTCATGAGAACCCAGAGACCTTCCCCAGCACAACACAGACCGGGGAGCCTTTGGGAACCCCAGGCCCTGGCCTCCTGGTCCAGACAACCCACGGGACTTGTTCAATGTCCTGATAAGGCTCGATGCCCTGCAGACACCGGATCCCCCCACTTCCCCAGCATGGCTGTCCCTCTGGGCCCTATGGGAACACGGCTCTCTCCAATGGCCCCCCCCAACCCTCTGCAGCGTCTCCCATGCCCCACCTGATGAGCCAGTAACTCCCGGAGCCTGGGCCCTCTGGAGGGTCCGCTGCTCCTTCTTGGGGGCTGGCAGTGAGGCAATCTGAGGTGGGGGGCACATTAAGGGGACCTCCCCCCGCCTCAGCACTACCAGCCTCTCCTCAGGCTTCGAGGGGGAAGCCAGGAGCTGGTTCTTCTACACAGACCATCCTTCCCATCATGCCAACGAACCAAACCCCAACTCACCCCAGCTCTGTTTTCCTGTGGAGAGGAGCAGACATTCCCTTAGCCCCCCACCCCCAAGCCCCAACACCCCCATATACATTCTGCCCTTTATGGTTGGATTCTTCATTGGGGGACCCCTTCCTCCACTCCTCCCAAGTCCCTGGAGAGCCCCACTGCAGGTTTCAGAAGAGGAACCAGTGTTTGCAGCGGGCAGTCCTCTCCCCAGGCGGGAACGGAGCGCCCTAAGGAAACCACGTGGACGTTGCTGTAATCATTTCAGGTGATTTCATAAAGTCCCGTTAGGAAATCTTTTGGAGAGGCCCTTTTTGCCGAATGTCATTTCCTGCCGGGAAGGGATTCTCCTTGTCCGTCCTGAAGGGCAGGGGAGGGCGGCAGCATCAGTGAGAAGGCGGCAGCGACCCCAGAGCCCTCGGCGTCCGTCGGAAAGTGCCTTATTCAGCTCACAACGGGCACGTGAGGCCGGTTCTCACCACGCTGCCACCCCCTTGCACGCTGGGTCAATGAGAAGTCTAAGGAATGACCGCACACCTTGTCTGTGTCAGTCATTTGCAGGAAGACATACAATTCTAAGGCATTTGTTCAAGGCAGTCCCCTGGGAGGTGTCCTTCAGTAAGGTGAATGGGACGTCTTTCCTAATGTGGATAGTAGGGACTCTATCATCAATGTGAGATCTCAACTGCAATATCCAAAATGCCGAAAACCTTTCATGTTCTTCGATGTTACTAAAAATTATTTTTAAACAAAATGGCATGACACGGCACGATATATATATATTTAAAACATCCTCTTCTATTTTTCAATTGTAACAATTCCTATTATAGAAATGTTATCCAAAGGTTAAATGGCCTGTGTTTACATAATTTCATGACTTCAGGAAATTAATTTTCTCTTTTGACACAAGCAGCAAAGTTATTTTTTTTAGCAAACGAAGACTGCAGCAATGGATAGTGAGCAAATGACATTCCTTTCAATTCCACCGCTCAGCATACCCTCCAATCACGTTGAGAAGCCCTCTTATAGAAATGAGGCACCTTATTGAAATGGAAACACGTATAAATTTCTCTTTCAAAGAATAACTCCTCAAAGATAACTCAAATCGCCGGCATCATCCATTCTGACTCTACATTGCCAGTATTATTATGTTGCTTCACCCTACCAGGACACACTGGGAGAAGATGGCAAAGTCTGGAAAGAAGACCAGGGGCTCAATTTTAGTATGTGGAGAATAGGTGCCTCTGAGATATCCCAGGGAAGATTAGAGAGTTGGAATTCAGAGAACTCAGAGCTAGAAACAGAGATTTCAGAAACCGTTGCTCTAGAAACAGTAATTGATGCCATGGGCATGGATGAGATATTCCTATAGAAAAAGTGGAAATGAGAGAAGAGTGAAAGTCAGAAATACACTTTAGGACTTCCAACATTTAAGAACCAGATAGAAAAGTTTGAAGTGGAAAGAAGACAAAAGAAATGGCCAGAGTGTAAGAAAAAGTGGAAAAGTTGCCATTGTCAATGCCAGAGAAAAATAGTTTATAAAATGGAAAAATCACTCGAATGCCATTAAAGACCAAGTACCATGAGAAATGAAAAACCTGATATACTGACTGATCAGAAGACCAGAAGAACTATTTCAGGAGAGTGATCAGGATGGATAGAAGCCAACTTTGAGTGAGTTGCGGAGTAAATAAATATGTGAAGTGAGTGGGGACAACCACTACACTCTCCCATGTAATGTTGTAATTAAAGAGGAGAAATTGAATAGTAGTTGGAGGGCTAGATTTTGTTGCTGCTGTTATTGTCTTGGGAGGTAAGGGAGTTGAGTTGATGAGAAGACTTTAGTAGACAAAGATGTAAGTGAAATTAATAACTTAAGAGAACCCAGGTCTGGTCACTATAGTTCTTATTACAGGAGCTCCTATTTTGTCTTAACAAGATTCATGCTGGACTTTGATGGTGATGTTTCAGGGCAGTGATGAGGCAGGAAATTTGTTCTTAAGGTGTTCCATCCTGAGGGACTTTTCTTTTTTTTTTAATATATTTTTTATTGATTTTTTACAGAGAGGAAGGGGGAGGGATAGAGAGTTAGAAACATCAATGAGAGAGAAACATCGATCAGCTGCCTCCTGCACACCTCCCACTGGGGATGTGCCCGCAACCAAGGTACATGCCCTTGACCGGAATCGAACCTGGGACCCTTCAATCCGCAGGCCGACGCTCTATCCACTGAGCCAAATTGGCCAGGGCCCCCGAGGGACTTTTCTGATGCTCATGGCATTTGGGTCACCCTGCAACTGTGATGACCAGTAGCTATTCCGTGGTAATTTTGGGGGTAAGCCAAGCAAGCTTTGCCTCTGCTTCACCAGAGCTCCCTCAAGACGGTTAAAATGCAATTAAGCCCCATTCCCAAATTCTGTTTGTTAGGCTATTCTTCTCCTGACCTAACACAGCCCAGGTTATCAGGTGAAAAAGCACATTTTTCAATAAAAAATAAAGAGGGTTCTCAACAGAGTGAAACAGCATAGGGAGCACAAGAGAAGGTACCTGGGCTTTTTCAAGTCCCTGCAGATACAGACTTGGATCTTCACTATGAGGATGTCCCACCTCCTTTTCCTCTCACTTCACATTTTTCAGTTTCCATATCTACCCCTCACCCGCCCTCAGAAAATCCATTTTTTCCCCATTAAAATGTTGTTCCTCCTACACCATTCTTATTTTCAACCTTAGTCTCTGTGTGCCTTCCCGAGGAAAGTATTTCAATTGAGCCCAGGTGACCATGGGAACTTCTCTTTATTTCTTGTGATTGTAAACAGGAAGTGCTGTGGCCTGCACCCATAGGTGAGGGTGAGAGTAGGTGGTCCCATTCTAGATCACTTCCTTACCAGGGAGGGCTATGATTACGTTTTTCACTTGTTTACCTAAAAATCAAACCCACCTTCCCCAAGGAAAAGATGAACGCTGTTACAGTGGTTGATACAGTCTAATCTCATCTGAGTAGACTACATTATTATTACTTTGAACATGTGGGAGATTGGTAATCACAGATTAAGAGTGTCACCAATCTATATTAATGCTTAACTTTCTTGAGCAATGATCAGCTTCAAGATAATAGAGTAGGCGAATAGTTTTGCTCACTCAGGGTTGAGGTCTTGACAAATTGATAATATAAAAAGCAATACTGTTAATGAAATGATAGACAATGGAGCCTAGGTCAAATGTGAATAAAAATAAAAGGTGGAGGGGACTAGGCTTGATAGAAAGAAGAGAGTCCCCAAGGAGTCATGGAAAAAGTCTCAGCAGGGAGGGTTGAGCTCGTAAGCAGGAATAATGAGGACGTTTTACCAGAGCATATCATGCTTTTTCAATGACCTGGAGCAGCACAGCAGTTTGTGGAGTTGACAGTGTTCAGCATGTGACCTGGGTACTGTGGATGAAGTAGAGGTAAACAAACCGAGAATCGGAGAAGTCAGAGATTTGGGTGAATCAGTCATGTGGTGAACAACTTGTCCAGAGACGAAAAGAGTCAAATGCCCAAGTTGGCACTGTATAGAGAGCAAGGGAATGGTTTGGCTGCAGAGCATTAGCCCCAGTGAGTAGGTGTTGTTGCTTTATTTAAGTAGGTGAGTTGAGGAATCACTGTCTGAAGAAGGAATCAAGAAAAAGGAGCACACCACACTCTCCTCTAAGCCAACAGTCAAATAACTGAGAAAAGCTGAGAACACTGAAAAAAAATCTAAGATGTCCCACAGAAAACACTGTAACTAAAATGTTGGCACTTCTTTCTTCAAATTCAGATATCTAGTAGTTTAGCTAATTAGGAAATTTAAATACAGAATGGACACGTTAAAGCATTTCTGGATAACTTTCCTTATATCTAAAAAAATGGGGAAACGGTCATGAGGACTTGAGTAAGAGCATCATCCTGAGATGCTGTGTGTCTGGGGTAGAAATTGCAGATAAAAGCTTCCCTTGTAAGCTCATGAAATGCACAGCTCACCTTGAAGAGACATGGTCAATTAGTTTTAATAGCAGGGGTGTTAGGGAAGATTTGTTTAATGATGACACCCTCATTTTACTGAATCAATACCAGGAGGTGTTTTACAATGAAATGTCTCTCTCTCGTGAGTAATTTACAATAAATAAGTCCATAAATCTATCAAGGCAGAAAATAAAGCCCCTTTATGAGTCTGGGAATCTATAAGATCCGCATCGGTAAACATCAGCAAGAACTTCTGACACCGAAGTTCCAGGTCAGCAAACAGGTCACTGGAGCTTCAGTAGTAAATGTGGGGAAGGCTGTGCAAAAGGATCCCCTCACTCGGAATCTGTGTACGGATCCTAAGAAAACCCATGCACAAATGGCCAAGGTCTAGGCAGCAAAAATGGATTATATTTTTGGGGAACATGATCGGCTCCCTTGACATGCTCTTATGTCTTGTCCTTCTTAGATGCTGGTTAAGTATGTTTATCCTAGAGTTTAGCTCTCTGTGTCGGCTGTAGCCACTTACTAGTAGTGTGGCCTTGAACAATTTACTTAACCTCTCTATGCCTCAGCTTCCTCACCTATAAAATAAGGTAATAAAAGCACGAGCTCATGTGGTTTTGAGAATTAAATGAATTATTCTGTGCACAACACTTAAAACTGAAAACGATGCCACGCACAGAATAAGCACTCAATAGCTATAACCAAGTGTTGCTACATGATTTTCACTATTAATAATAGTAAGAGACTAGAGAAGCAATATTATACACAATATTCCAACAATGAAGAAATAAAGTTTACATTATTTTCAGGACTCTAATTGTGTCCTTTGCTGAAATATCTCAAGTCAACATGTCAATTTTTGAATCAGGGTTATTGATCTCTGAGTAATAATCAGAAATGCCACATGAAAGAAAATGTTCAATTTTCCAAATGAGAAAAAGTGGGACAGCTTTATGTATAAAAAACTGAACAGACATCGACAGTAATCCTCTATTAAAAGCAGTAAGTTTGTTGAAATTACAAACTTATAGATGAAATGATCGATCTACATGGGATTTGGGGGCTTTGTGTCCATTTGGGGACATTTGTCAATTTCCTCTTTCTCATTCAACATTAAGTCCTTGAACTTTTATCCAAACTAACTCTTCATACATGCCCAAGCTTACCTCCTAGAAAAGCACAATTATCATTTGTTTATTTTAGTCATGTTCATTCTTCTTCCAGCAATCTGAATGTATCACAGCACTGAATGATTATAGCAATAAAAATTTGGTTAGAATTTATTATATGCCAGGCCCTGTTTTAAACAATCCCATGGACACGGCACCATTAAGTCCCCCCATTCCAAATGGAAAGACAAAGGGGTGGAAGAAGTTGCCCAAGTCCATGGAGCCAGTCAGTGGTACATGTAAACCTAGACTCCCTTGAAGCCAGGAGATCCTTCTCTAAGCATCTGACTCTAAGCAATCTTTTAGAGATGCAATCCACCATTGACCCCAAGCCTCTCCACACATCTTTGCTGGGTGTGCCATACTGCCAGCCTCACCGTCCTCTGACCTGGAGCCGTTCCTGAAGCTGCCTAATAGGCAACCAGGACGTGACTGCCATGTGAGAACTTGCCCCCCGAACCCCCCCCCCCCCCCCGCTCCCTTCCCCGGGAAGCTGGGCTGGTTTGCTTAATGCCTGCAGCCATAAGGTAGAGCCTCCCCTCTGGGTCCCTTAACTGCAAGGCCACCTACCGAGGGTGAGGCCACTCTGTGGCCCGTCACTTGGCAGGGGTGGGCAAGCTTTCTGACTCGAGGGCCACCATGGGTTCTTAAACTGGACCGGAGGGCCGGAACAAAAGCATGGATGGAGTGTTTGTGTGAACTAATATAAATTCAAAGTAAAGGAGCGGAGGGGAGAGCAAGAGAACCGGATAGAACAGCCGGATCCGGCCCGCGGGCCGTAGTTTGCCCATGGCTGGGTTAGGGGAACCAGCGGTGCAGTGCTGATGCGTGTACTGTTTGCTGTGCTGTGAGCCATCATCTGCTGTACATTGATCTACTGAGATGCTTATCTGCTTGCAGCAGCTATGCAGACAAGCTGCTTCCTTCCTTAGTCGTCGCCTCCAGAGCCTTGATATCCCTGCTCTCCTCTTTAAGGTCCGTGTTCTTCCCGGGCCCACTGATTCCACCGCTGATGGCACTGTATCAAATTTATTCCCCGGGCCCATAGCTCTTCCTCCTACTGCGAATCACCACTGGATCCTGGGTCAGGGAGAAGTTCCCTCCCGGATCAAATCCATA
This sequence comes from Plecotus auritus, assembly GCF_963455305.1. Classification (NCBI taxonomy): domain Eukaryota; kingdom Metazoa; phylum Chordata; class Mammalia; order Chiroptera; family Vespertilionidae; genus Plecotus; species Plecotus auritus. The sequence continues at coordinate 175,928,630 of NC_137774.1, forward strand.
GGGCCAGAAACATTTTATTCCACCTATTTCTGATGTCTCTAAGTTTTATATGTTGTAAGATTCTTTCACACAGGGCTGTCTATAAGTTACCTGGGCAGCACCAGCTGCTGGTATATTTCATGATGCTTAGGAAACTCTCAATAGCAGTGTTTTGAATGGAGGAAAAAAATGAATGAGCGAGCAATTGAGAGAAGGAATGTACACGTGGCGTTTCCTACCCGGGCAATTGTTCTGTTTTCCCTTTCACGTCTGGCCATGTCCTTGGAGCAGAAAGGGCCTCCCTGTCTGAAATGTTTTCCTGCAGAGGCACCGTGTGTCGTAAAAATTTGTTTATTAGCATTCAGTGCCTCCCGTGTGTGTGTGTTTTGAAAGGCAATGTGGCATTGTCTAATATTCAAGCTCTAGGATGGATTATTAGAATTTTAATAGGTCTGTCAATAACGAAGCATTTCACTTCATTTTCCTGAACTGAAGGATACTCATCTTCGAAATGAAGCTGTTCATATTTGCTTTGCTAATGTCACAGCTTTCTTGAAAAGAACCGAATGCATGAATCTAAGCGAGTCACGTACAAAGCATCTGGCTGCAAGTAAGGGAACTGCCGGCTTTAAATACTTGGCACAATGAGATTTGTTCTCCCAAATAATAAGCACTTCACAGGAGGGTAGCCCCAGGTTTCGCTAACTCAACTGACAATCTGATTGGATCCCTGCGACAGTGACCCTTCCCCGCCCCGCTGCCTTCCTGAGCATGGCTCTTATCTAACTGTCTGCAAGGTACCAGGTGTCGGCTGCAACGCCACGTCTCACACGCCCACATAAAAGCATCTGGAAGCAAGAAAAAAGACTGTTTCTTCTTCAGCGTCTCCTTTGAAGACCAAAGACAGTAAATCCCCACTGATCGCTTTCATGTTTTTTTGACAAAGAAATAGGGCCACCGCCGCTTACCTTAGAGGATGGCGATTCTGACTTTCCTCTCGGCTTCTTCTCTGCCAGTTCGGCATTTGCATTGCGCTGTGCGCTGTGCACTGTGCACAGACGAGGAGAGGCCGCGACTAAATGCCTGTGGTTTATTTCCAAGGCCTAATCGTACTTGGGTGGTAAAGAGACAAGGGACCGCAGGCTCCTGATGAAGAGTGGCCCTCCACCTGCGACGCCTTGCTGGACTAAAAGGGTCAAATGCCAAGGCGCCAAGCTCCTAGTCAAGGTCAAAGCGAACCAAGCTGGGAGCAGAGGACGCGATGCTGACTCTCACGTCCGGTTTCCCCCTGTGACCGCCTTCAAACTCTGGGTCTCAATAATGTGTTTCCTTCTAATGGGCAGCTAGTCCTGCGGATCTAAACATGGCAACAGCATCCGTCAGCTCTATTACTTCTACAGCCGTGATCCCAGTGGGCAGGCTCCCTCTCCGCCTTCGGATGAAGACATTGTTTTCTCACCTGCTGGCACATCTTATGGGAAAACGCGGCTCCTACAAAAACTAAGGCAGTAGGAGGTGAGCTAACAGAAGCAGACCAACCTCTTTACCAGGGTCCTGCCAACAGGGGCAGCCTTTGCACATCTGGGGAGCAGGTGGCTGGGTCTTCACAGAGCAGCGCTGCATATGCCTTGGTAACAGCTTACACGCAAACAGGGGTCCTCAAACTACGGCCCGCAGGCCACATGCGGCCCGCCGAGGACATGGATCCGGCCCGCCGGGTGCCGCTGCCTGTCCTGCTTAGCAGCCGACGCGTCCCGGGCCCGCAGTGCACATAGAAATTTGTTCATAGTTTTTTTTTTAAAACTATAGTCCGGCCCTCCAACGGTCTGAGGGACAGTGAACTGGCCCCCTGTTTAAAAAGTTTGAGGACCCCTGGACTCTACAAGATGCAAGCTATGTCATGCCCTTGTAGAGTGAGCGACTCTGATCCTTACCTGGAAGCCAACTTTATACCAGGTGGTGGTGGTGGTGGCGGGGGAGGGGGGGTCCCTAAATACCAGAAAACAGGAAGCAGAGGCCTTTACCCCAGGAGTCTGCCCAGCTCTCCCCTGGATGACTCACCCCCTTTGTTTAGGTGCAAATGCTTGCCTTTGGGGCCAAGGGCAGGGCGCTCAGACGCAGCTGTTCTCCTCAAAGAACAGGCCAGTCCACCCGTGCACACATGGATCTGGAAAATGCCCCGTGGCTTTCACTCCCACATGGTACATCTGCCCTTTCACAGACCCAGTGCGTCCCAGTGCAGACACTCTGCAGAGTGAGACAAATAGGTCAGCTGCATCCTCAGTTGGAATCCCCCGTTCTGCTGCCTCAGTCAACAGTTACACAAGCATGGTCCTTATTTCCAGAAGCTCCGGGGGTACTGATAAACATGGAAACAGAGTAATAACACGTGTGAAAGCACAGTGATCATTCTACGCAAATGAGCTTCACAGAGACAGGGTACCTGCCCAAGCACGTCTGAGAGTCTGCGCCACGCTCTTATGCTCAGGTGAGACAGGCCGGGGAGGGAGCATAGCAGACCTCAAGGCCTCAGGCCTCACCACTGATGGATTATGGGAACACAGACTTGGTTTTCAGGTTATTAATTTCAGAATCAACATATGCAAAGGTATATAATTATACAGAGTTGGGCAAAAGTAGGTTTACAGCTGTGAGTATGTGAAACAGGAGTTTATGCTTGTATTCGTATTTATTAATTACTAGTGGCCCAGTGCACGGATTCATGCACATTGAAAGGAAATTAATTAGAAGAAATATTTTAATATCGCTATTCACCCTTTCTCTATAATAAAAGTGTCAATGAAATTCATGATCGACAATGACAGATCGAAACACACGTGTACGATTGGCACCAGCAAGAGCTTTATACGTATTGTGCATGCGCGGAGTCAACTTAGACTTTTACAGATATAGAATAAACTTGCTTAATTAGGCCTGCTTTCTAATTTTGCGAAACTTTTTCCAGCCCAGTGAAGCACCCCAACTTCTCTTTCAGGTAACTGTCAGCAACACAGCAGTAAATATCAACATGAAGTGGATTATTATTGTAGATCACGCAGGGAGAACAAAGGGTAAAACATTTAACTGCAGCAGTGTTTGACTATATTCTGTGCAGTGAGAAAACCTGAAGTCATTTTCAAGGTCCACCATTTCTTACTTCTTTTTAGCCGGGTCAAGTTTCTAAGCTTTCTAAATCTCCGTTTTCCAGCTAATGACAAGAAAGTAGGATTCCATCGAGTCTCCTATCTACCTACTCCAGGACTTCTGTGAGGATCAAATGAGATAAGGCACAGGAAAATACTTCATTTGGTTAAAGTGTAAAATGTTTCCACCTGGCTATAAAGCAAGTCGTGTTCCTGGGCTGAAGAAACTGTAAGGAGGCTAGTCACTAGGGGGAGGAAGCCAGGTGTTGCTACCTGACATCATTACCCAGATGGACACTTAACATATTAGCCTTTTATATATATATAGATTGTTATTGATTTCTACATGAACAACTAAAAACTACTTTGCCGTCCTCTGCATATTCCTCCTGCAATATTTTATGAAGATTAAATGGCAGGATACATACAAACCCCATATAAAAACCCCATGTAGAAAGATCTTGCAGACAGAATGCCCTCAATAAGTGGTAGGTAGAGGTTTTCTTCAGTTCTATCATATATCCTTTCACATTTTATCTTTTCTACATTGGAAATTCCTCTTATGATTCATGCAAAAGAAATGTGTCCTCTGTAAGGCAATAAATACTCACTTCTTATGTGGAAGAGGAAAATAATGTGAAAGTCTTTATTAGTCAAGAGAAATGAACAAAACTATAATTTTTGCATTACGCTAGATGGATGTATCAGTTAGTAATTACTGTACAGTATAAGAAAACTCTCTAAAACTCTATGGCTTAAACCAGTATGTTTGTTTATCCCACAATTCTGTAGGTTTTTTAGGTCCTGCTTATAAGAATCAGCTGGTCTTACCTAGACTTGCTAATGACTCGGGGGTCAGCTGGCAGGTAAGGTCTCAAAAAGCTTGTCTAGGATTACCTCAGCTGGGGCTTGTCTCTAATGCATGTTCCCCCATCCCCCAGCAGGTTTGCCTTCCCTTATTCTCATCATGGAGAAGGGCAAAGAGAGTAAGAGAAAGAGTGAGTGGATGATTGCAAAACCCCTTGAAAGTTAGGCTCAGAAGTAGCGTTCCTCACTTCTGACACTCTATGTTAGCCAACACAGTTCACACAAACAGACTGGATTCAAAGAGAACATGACACATTCTACCCCTGGAAATGAGGCGCTAAAAAATGATGTTAAAAGAGTACAGGCAGTTGGAGGAATAAAAAAAATTGTAGATTGATATGGTTCAACCCCAATCAAACAAACTGGGGTTTTTGCATCAAGTAAATATTTACTTCAACAGCATAATTCTTTAGAATTAGTTCTATTAAGATAAGGAACAGGATTTTTTTTTAATATTAGATTTTTCATTTATAAAGCAAGGAGTTTAGATAGACCCAATTTTATTTTTCAGACAAAATGCTTCTCAACCCAAAGAGATTTTCCCATGGTGTTGGGAGTTGGAGTCAGAGTGGGACAAACTTTCACTTTCCTTCTTGAAAAATCACTGATTTAAATATCTCCATAGGCCATTTTCTTTCTCTTTATCTCCAATACTAGTCTTGAGTTCTTCACTTTCTCTTCTTTATCTATATACTCTTTTATTAACACATCCATTTATAGGCACCCGTTCACATATTAATCCAGAATTGTTTCTTGAATTTTATTTCTTTCTAACTACCAAGTTATTTCAATATGAATGTCCTGAAATTCCCCACATCCAATTTATATTGGCTATCCTACCTTGCTTCCTACCAAGATGCAGTAAAATAAATTGGCTTTAGTCCTGCCTGAAACAGCCAGTAAATAAAATATATGGAAAACCATGTCTTCTAAGACAATGAACATCAGTCAGTGAAGGTCAGTGACCCCTGATCTGGTAACGAGAGAGGCAATATCAATACAGATTCTACTGCTATTGAAAATATAAAAGTGACCATAATGAATAACATTATGCCAATAAATTAGACAATGTCAATAAAATTGAAAGACACAAACTAGCAAGGTTCATGCACAGCAGCAAGGGCCTTAGAAATCAAGGCATCCCTTTCTCCATCCTCAAAGCCAACAATGGTGGGTCAAGTCCTTCTAACATTCTGAATCTTTCTGATCTGTCTCCTTCTGGGAAACAGTGACTACCAAGACAGAGGTTTAATCAGGACAACACACTCATCAATTCAGTTAAGCAAAGTGCACACAGCTTCACTAGGGAAATAACAGGAGACCTCACTTGAAGATAGGTTAAAAGAAGTTACCCACACAGAAGGATAAAATCCATTAATAATAACAATGACAATGATAACACAGTTAAAAACTAGGGCCTTCAAAAGCTTTGAGTCAACATCAAATGGCATAATCCACAAAAAAATGGAATTCTAGAATAGGAGGAAGAAATATTTGAAGAAATAATTTGCCAAGAATTTTCCAAAGTTTATAATAACCAGCCAAAGATCCAAGAGCTCAGAGACACTGCACGACATAAAACCAACTGTCCTCTCTCCACACAGACGTGTATCGCACCGAAACCAGAAAATCCGAAGGCAGCCAATGGAAAACAATACATTGCCAACTGAGTGATAAGGATAAAATCACATCGCACTTACCCGAAACCATGCAAGCGAACACGACAGATATCACAAAGTGCTGAAAAGAAAAGAAAAAAAGTTTGTCAACAAATCATAATTCTGCTCACACGAATATGCTTCACGTATACTTCATAAGTGAATTTAAAATAAAGACTCGGATAAACCAAGTGAAAGTGTATTACTAGAAGGCCACCATTGCAGGAAATGTTAACGCCGTTCCTTAGGCTGAAGAGCATCAGACCAGACAGAAGCTGGCATATCTAGGAAGAAATGAAACGCCCTGGACATGGACATTAGCCCTAAGTCTCCAGGTTATATTATATGTATGTAAATGTCTAATGATTTTAATATAATATGGTAGCTTATAATATATTTATATAAACACTTTACATAAAAATATTTTTTATTTTATATAAAATAGAGAAAGAGAGAGAGAGATGGAAAGACAGAGAGAGAGACAGAGCAATTCGCTGTAAGGAACTGGCTTACATGACCCTAGAGGCTGGGAAGTCCAGAATCTGCAGCGTGGACCTGGGAGAGTGGCGGGTGCAGCTCCATCCACAAGCAGTCATCGGGGGGAGAGGCTTTCCTTGCTCGGGGAGGCCGGCTTTCTGTTCCGTTCAGGCCTTCACCTTATTGGATAAGGCCCACCTACAGCACAGAGGGCATCCGCTTTACACCGTATGCGCCGACCTTGCCCGTCATCTGAGCCCAGAATCATAGGCAAGTCTAGCTAAGACCAGCTGAGTCTGATTCTTATAAGCAGTGCCTTAAAAATAACCTATTCATATTAGCCTCGTACAAACACTTAAAAACATTTAACGCTGGCAAATGGAGTTAACCATAACACTATCTAAAACGAAACTAGTGGCAATGTATTGCGTGTTAAGAGAATACATAAAAGCAGCATGTGTAATAGCAATAGCACAAAGAATAAGAGGGAGGAACAAAAAACGTAAGTATTTAAGGTCCTTCCACAACGTGTGAGGCCAATAATCTCAATGAAAAGCAGATTATAATAAAATTGAGTTGAGTGTTACAAAACTTAGGAAATCCCTAGAATACTTTGGCAGGGTATAAATCATAGTGGAAAAATATAAAATCATAGATCAATGCTTAATCAACTCAAAGGAGGTGAAAGGAAATAAAAATAAAAAGACTGAATAGCAGAAACAGATACCATGAATTGGAAGACAGTATTTTAAGAAAACAATTCTCTCCTAATTGACTATATATTTGAAGTGCTCTCTATCAAAATCCAAACACAACCTTTGGTAGAGTTACACACGCTGATTCAAAAATATATGTGGAAAAAATAAACTACAATTGTCAAAAATATGAAAAAAAGAACAAAATTGGAGAACTCACAATAATAGATTTTGAAAAATTTAGCAGAATTGAGAATCTAAAAATATACCCACACTGATACAGCCAACTGGTTTTCTAACAAAATGCAAAAACAATGAAAAAAAGAAGATATTTTTCAATTAATGTTGCTGAAAAACATCGGTCATCTATTTATAAATAAATTTAAAAAAAAAATACTAAAAAATCTAAACCTCATACGTTAAAAAGAATTAGCTCAACATAGCTCAAAGAGCTAACAAAAGACCTAAAAGTATAGAATTTCTATCAGAAAACATAAAAGAAACTTTTTTGACCCCAGTGGTTGGCAAACTCATTAGTCAACAGAGCCAAATGTCAACAGTACGATTGAAATTTCTTTTGAAAGCCAAATTTTTTAAACTTAAACTATATAGGTAGGTACATTGTTATTAACTTAATTAGGGTACGTGGTATTTTGTGGAAGAGCCACACTCCAGGGGCGAAAGAGCCGCATGTGGCTCGCGAGCTGCAGTTTGCCGACCACTGGGTTAAACAAAGAGTTCTTAGATTCATCACCAGCTACATGACCTTAGCAGTGGTTGGCAAACCGCAGCTCGCGAGCCACATGCGGCTCTTTCCCCCCTGGAGTGTGGCTCTTCCACAAAATACCACAGCCTGAGCGAGTCTATGTTGAAGAAGTGGCGTTAGAAGAAGTTTAAGTTTAAAAAATGTGGCTCTCAAAAGAAATCTCAATCGTTGTCCTGTTGATATTTGGCTCTGTGGACTAAGGAGTTTGCCGACCACTGGGTTAGAGGGAGAAAATTGACAAATTGGAGCTCACCAAAATGAAGAGGCTGCGCTGGGCAGGACGCTGTTGAGCAGGAAAGGAGGACCCCTGGCCCCCGTGCAAGGAGCTGGGCGTCACCATGGGTCCTAACCCCAAGTCAGACCTGAACAGACAGACAGGAGGACACAGGGCAGGACGCAGGGCAAGCCCAGAGCAGACAGCAGGGGTGGCTTACAGAGCAGAGACCACAGCAGACAGCGCCCCAGCAGCAGCGTCGGGAGGAAACCCCCCCTTTCCTGGGGGCACAGCCGGACCCCAGCAGACAACACGAGAGAGGAAGACTCCAGGGCCTGGCATCAGCACTGGGAGACTCGCCACCAGGAGCGGGACCAGACAGACTCCCACGGTCAACAGGGAAGAAGGGTCCTCTCCGTTGGCTGGAAGGGAAAGGGAGCCATTCCGAAACCTTTCAGAGCTTTCTGTTCTTAATGAGGCCTGCCCTCAGGTGCAGCTGCTTAGCCAGAGCCTGACCTGCTGGGCTGATCAGAGGGAAGTTGCCCCGGAAAGGAAGGCCTGGCTCCAGCTGGCTGGGCCCCTCCACCTGGGAGCAGGGAACCCCCACCTGCAGCCCATCCCGCCCACCCTGCTCCCCGGCGGGGGGGGGGGGGGGTTGGGGAGAAGGAAGCGCTGAAGGTCACAGCCCAGAGGCACAGACTTACTGAACACGGGGGCTCCTCAGGGCTGTAGGACCCGCCCTCTCTCACGCCTCACCCCCTGGCCCCAAGGGCCTGGCACAGGTTCCATTCACCTGGTGCAGCGCGCCTCTCAGGAATCAATTACAGGGCACACCCAAGGCAAAACACACATCTTAAGAGACAGAGCAAGCCGAAAAAAAACGGTTTGGCTCAGTGGATAGAGCATCGGCCTGCAGACTGAAGGGTCCCAGGTTCGATTCCGGTCAAGGGCATGTACCTTGGTTGCGGGCACATCCCCAGTGGGAGGTGTGCAGGAGGCAGCTGATCGATGTTTCTCTCTCATCGATGTTTCTAGCTCTCTATTCCCCCTCCCTTCCTCTCTGTAAAATATCAATAAAATATATATACTTAAAAATAAAATAAAATAAAAAGAGACAGAGCAAGCTCCAGAACCAGACCCGGCAAGGGTGGTGGGATCATCAGGCAGAATTTAAAGCAACAGGGATCATTATGCTAAGGGCTCTCATGGATCAAGTTGACAGCCTGCAAGAACGAATGGGTAATATAAGCAGAAAGATAAAAATGCTTAGAAAGAATAAAAAAGACACGCTAGAGAAAATACTGCTAACAGAAATGAAGAGTGACGTCGGAGGGCTTAGCAGTAGATTGGACACAGCTAAAGAAAGGATCTGTGAGCGAGAGGATACAGCACGAGAATCCTCAAAAACACAAACAAAAACAGCCACAGACTCAAAGGCTGTGTGTGCGACACCACAGAGGGTACAACATATGTGTAAGGGACATATCAGAAGAGAAGAAAAAGAGAAAGGAACAGGGCAAATATTTGAAATAATAATGATTGAGAATTCCTACAAATTAGTATCAGACACCAACCCAGAGATTCTGGAAGCTCCGAGAATACCAGGAATGAACCAAGGTAAACCATGGATTCTGGGCCATTGGAATGTATCGGAGTAGGATCATTGTTGATAGAAACGTGAATGTTAACAGAGGAGGCTGTGCAGGCGCCGAGGGCAGAAGTTCTAAAGTACATTTCTCTGTTTTCCTGACAACTTTGCTGTCAACCTAAAAGTACTCTAAAAAATTGTCTCAAAAAAAGGCAAATATTACTACAAATCAGGGACAGAGATTAAAAAAAAAAAAAAAAGCAGTGCCAAAAAAAAAAAAAAGATAATTTGCCGGCTAAGAAGATAAAATATTTGAAAATCCATAAGACAAAGACATGTATCTAGAAAAATATATATACATGTATGTATATATGTATATTTGTGAATATACACATATATAAATTCAACAAGCAGACAGCTCAAAAAGATATAGAGATGGCAAATAAGCCTGTGAAAATATGTTCATAATAATTTGTCTTTAGGGAAGTCAGACTTCAATCAATTTTGCACCACTGTTGTGTGGTCTAATGAGATGCCACTACATATCACACAGAATGACTAAATAGTTTTTTCAAAGTAAAAGGAAATAACAATACCACTTAGCTGCATAATGTAGAACAGCTGCACATCCATGCATTGCTGTGGAAACACACACCATGTAGCTCCTTCAGAAAACAGGCTTGTGGTTTCTTTTAAAATTAAAGACACTCACCATATACCAATCCATTCTGGTGTGGGGGCCCCGAGCAGAGTACACAGGAGGTTAAAGGCCCCTTTGCCCTACGGAGCGTGAGGGCAATGGCTCAGCAGTAGCACTGTAGATACTGCACCAACGCGCCCTGTGTAACCTGCTTATGGTGATACAGCACTGCTGGCACGAATTGGCACGAGGCCTCTTTTGTCTGAGCGGGTATATAAGGTGCCACTGACCAGCCAGTTTGTTGGCTGCTTTGTTCCTAAGAAAGCATGTCCCACCCACCCACAGCCACTGGTGTGTCCTTCCAGTTTCCTGCACCCAGAGGGGTGAGGAGCTTGCTCCCAACACTGCTCCTTGGTATTTGCCTAAGAAAAATTAAAACTTGTGCCCTAACCGGTTTGGTTCAGTGGATAGAGCATCGGCCTGCGGACTGGAGGGTCCCGGGTTCGGTTCCAGTCAAGGGCGTGTGCCTTGGTTGTGGGCACATCCCCAGTGGGAGGTGTGCAGGAGGCAGCTGATCGATGTTTCTCTCCCATCGATGTTTCTGACTCTCTGTCCCTCTCCCTTCCTCTCTGTGAAAAATCAATAAAATATGTTTAAAAAAAGAAAAGAAAAATTAAAACTTGTGTTTACACAAAAACCCGTATGCAAATGTTTAGAGCAGCTTTACTTGGGATTGTCAAAAACTGGACACAACTCAAATGTCCTTCAACCACTGATGGGTAAGCAAACTGGCACATGCACAGAATGGAGTACTCATATGGACACGGTAATGAAATAATTAGCAAGACCAAGTAACAAACTCCTGGTCCACACGACATGGATGAACCCGGGTGCACTCTGCTAAGTGAAAGAAGCCAGGCCCAAAAGAGTATGTGTTCACGGTGTGACTCCATTAACAGGAAGTTCCGGAAAAAGCCAGAAGACACACCAGCAGTTGCCAGAGGCCCAGGCTGGCCGAAGGAATTGATGGCCAAAGAAGATGGGGGGAAATCTGGAGGGATGAAGGGGCCCTTCTAAATCATGGCTGTGCTAGGGGGTCCAAAAACAGTATGTTTGCCAAAACTCACTTTTCAAAATCAAGGATTATACTGCTCCTTTAAAACAAGAGCTTGTAACATTTCTAGGTTAACATTCATGGTCCCACGCTGTGTGTACTAAATTCATTTTTAATCAGGGGATATTACTTAACATTAGTTGCAACTTTAAGTTCCACTCAGGAAGTTTGATACCCAAACATTGGGACCTGAATGAAAAAAAAGAGAGAGCTCTAAAACAGCAGAGATTGGTTATAAAGATTTGAATAATATAGTTCGTTCACAATAACAACTCAACTTAAACTCAGTGTGGGCTCGCTGTATTCTAAGTGAAGTAATAAAGGTGTATTTAATTGCAAAGTTAAAAAAAACAAACTCTAATGAGCTAGAAGAGTGAGGCATAAAACTAGAGCAGGTCTGTGATAATCCTATCTAATAAAAGAGTAATATGAAAATTGACTGTCACTCCAACACACAAGGTGGCTGCCCCTATGTGGTCAAAGATGGCTACCCCCAAGTGAACACAAGATGGCCGACACAAGATGGCCAGCAGGGGAGGGCAGTTGGGAGAGACCAGGCCTGTAAGAGAGGGCAGTTGGGGGTGATAAAGGCTGCAGGGGAGGGCAGTTAGGGGTGACCAGGCCAGCAGAGGAGGGAAGTTGGGGGCGACTGAGCCTGCAGGGAAGGGCAGATGGGGGGGACCCAGGCCTGCAGGGGAGAGCATTTGGGGGGGGGACCAGGCCTGCAGGGGAGGGCAGTTAGGGGCAAACAGGCTGGCAGGGGAGCAGTTAGGCATCAATCAGGCTGGCAGGGAAGTGGTTAGGGGGTGATCAGGCTGGCAGGCAGAAGCAGTTAGGGGCAATCAGGAAGGCAGGCAGGCGAGCACTTGGGAGCCAGCAGTCCTGGATTGTGAGAGGGATGTCCGACTGCCCGTTTAGGCCCGACTGGTAAGACATCCCTCAACGGGTCCCAGATTGGAGAGGGTGCAGGATGGGCTGAGGGACACCGCCCCCCGTGCACGAATTTCATGCACCGGGCCTTTAGTCCTATATAATAAAAGCCTAATATGCTAAGTGTCCGGTTGTGTGGTCATCCATTCAACCAATCAAAACATAATATGCTAATGATATGCTAAGGCTGTTCAACTGCTCGTTATGTCATGCACTGACCACCAGGGGGCAGACTCTCTGACCAGTAGGTTCACTTGCTGCTGGGGTCTGGCCAGTCAAGACTGAGTGAGACTGGCCCTGGAGCCCTACTGCAGTCCCTCCTCAGCCCGATCATGCACCGGTGGGGTCCCTCTGCCTGGCCTGCTCCCTCTTGCAATCTGGGACCCCTCGGGGGATGTCGGAGAACCAGTTTTGGCCCAATCCCGCAGGCCAGGCCGAGGGACCCCACTGGTGCATGAATTTGTGCACCGGGCCTCTAGTAAATAATAGACGAAGGGAAGCTACCTATGAAGTGTGGATGAAAACATTGGAAAAATAAAAAATAAGAAAACATAACCTAAGAACAGTTTTAGCCTAGAACAGTGGTCGGCAAACTGCGGCTCTGTTGACTATTTAGTTTGCCGACCACTGACCTAGACTCTCGATTCCAATAATTACAGGCTGTTGTTCCTTGTGATTAAGCCCCTATCCCAGTGGACGGCAAACTCATTAGTCAACAGAGCGGCAAACCGTGGCTCGCGAGCCGCAGTTTGCTGACCACTGGCCTAGAAGATGAAGATCTGGGAGTCATTTTCATTTACACAGTCGACAGCTAAAGACATTCGAGTTGATTACACCTTGGAATAGAATAGATACACAAGAAAGGGACATTGGGAGAAACATATATTGTTTATATATCAGGGGGAGGAAGGGGTCAATGTGTGGCTGAGTAAGGAAGATGACAACAAGGGAGGTAAATAATATTCAGCTAGACACTAAAAACAATGTACTTATATTCTCTCTCCCAGGTAACCTTTCTAAAGCATCAGGGAAAAGCCAGTGACAGAGTGTCAGTGACTAGGAAATGCCAGAGGTGGGATTGGACATTCAGTGTGCTTTCCCCCAGACTCAGCCTCTCATTTTCCTCACCATTTCCCCAGCTCACTGACAGATGGCTAGTCTCCTGTCACCCTGATTTACCACTGGTTCTCCATGAGCAGTTGGGCAAGCATGCCCACAGGCCATGATCCACGGGCTAGGGGAGACTTGACTTGTCGCGGGTGGTAGAAAATGTTCAAATACTTCCTTGTCTCTTAACTTCACACTTAACAAATAACAAAACAAACAACCTTTTCATCTTGTGTCTTCTGATGGATTGAGAAGGTACAAATGCTTCTTTAAAAATGTGTTCTATTTGAAGAGCATCTTCCTCTAACCACTGCCTTTCACTCCTATACGCTAGTGCAGTGGTCGGCAAACTCATTAGTCAACAGAGCCAAATATCAACAGTACAACGATTGAAATTGCTTTTGAGAGCCAAATTTCTTTTTCTTTTTTTTTTTTTTTAATATATTTTATTGATTTTTTACAGAGAGGAAGGGAGAGGGATAGAGAGTTAGAAACATCGATGAGAGAGAAACATCGATCAGCTGCCTCCTGCACACCTCCCACTGGGGATGTGCCCGCAACCAACGTACATGCCCTTGACCAGAATCGAACCCGGGACCCTTTAGTCTGCAGGCCAACGCTCTATCCACTGAGCCAAACCGGTTTCGGCAAGAGAGCCAAATTTCTTAAACTTAAACTTTTTCTAACGCCACTTCTTCAAAATAGACTAGCCCAGGCCATGGTATTTTGTGGAAGAGCCACACTCAAGGGGCCAAAGAGCCGCATGTGGCTCGTGAGCCGCAGTTTGCCGACCACGGCGCTAGTGCATACAGATGAATGATGGCTTTGTTGGTGTGTAAAACAATTTTGCAAGGACTGAGACCCGTGAATCATTCATTCATGTGTTCTCAGCGTTTTGAACACGTAAAAGAATGAGTAAGAAATACAAAATACAGCTTGGGAAGATCAACTTTACATCTCTAGGTTCAGAACAGGAGAGAAGGTATTTATTTCAGGTAAAAGAAGTTACTAGAGAGCATGGCAAGTCCCTGAAGCAATTAAATTCTAGGGACCACAGACTGCTAATCCCACGGCTCACCCCCTACCTTTATGGGAAATTGAATAGAAAGAAGGGTATTTTCTTTAATGATCTTTCACTTTAACCAATATGTATTAAATCTTTGAATATAAAAAGCCAGCGCACTTTCTGGTCTTTGAACCTCCCTTTATTATACTTTATTTTTATTTTTATAAGAAAATAACCCCAACTTGAATCAAATCTCAAAATCAAATAACCTATTTAATTGTAAAAAGGGAAAAACATTAGAAAACATTTTCATATACTTTACAATTGGCATTCAACAAATAAGACGTGTATAAAGAATTTGAACATAAAATTGAGTAAGCAGTAAGATATGCAAGCAACAGATTCAGAACTGAAATACATATAATGATTTCTCTAAATTTTTGCTACTCACCTAAAATTATAGAAGTAATTAGATGGAAGCCATAACTAAAGACTCAGGGGGTTTATTTAAGGAACTCAAGAAGCCCTTAAAAAATAAAATTCTGACCAATTATTTGAAAGCAAAAATTTAGTAAAAAACAAGAATGAGAATGTAACCTAGAAATCAATGTGCTTTGTCGGGATTTCTTTACAACTCGTTATTAAATTACTTACAAAAAAAGAAGGACCTTGTAAAATTCCTGTTGATAAAAAGCAGATAAGCAAGCACTTGGAAATAGGAACATATTATATGGGTCTTAGGACCATGCCTTTTCAGAGGGTCCTGGGGACATATATTTAACATGCAATTAACTCTCCGTGTTTTAAATCACTAAGCACTGTTTCTGAAATTCACAGACTTCCAGGGAAATAACTGAGTTCTCGCTAATAAAAAGCAAACATGATACACTTGGATGATTTTTTACAGAGAAAATATTGGGTAATCATCTTTCACTTTAACAACCTTTATAGAATGTTTAAATGTGGAAATACCCTGATTCCCTCCTTATTAGGATCCCCTTTTTAAGAAGTAAATCATTCTAGCCTTAATCAAAGTTAAAATAACTGTTTTAGCTCTCTAGAGCAAAGAACATAAAAATGACTTCATATTTTATCATTAAACCATTATTTATAGTATTTCAATA
This sequence comes from Plecotus auritus, assembly GCF_963455305.1. NCBI lineage: Eukaryota > Metazoa > Chordata > Mammalia > Chiroptera > Vespertilionidae > Plecotus > Plecotus auritus. Next base: position 175,943,938 of record NC_137774.1, read on the forward strand.
CATATTTGTAAGAAAGAAACATGCACACAAAATTGAATTAGTAGGCATTGTACCTAGATTTACACTACCAGAAATAAGACCATAATGCTTTCTCTAAAATCCAAACATTACTATTTGTCAATAATGTCCTGGATAAATATATGTTCTTAAAGAGCAGCGTTAGACAGGTGGTCCACAGAAGGCAAATTTTGAATTATTTGAAATTTGAAATACTACTTGAATTCAAATTTCAAATAATTCAAATTATCTAAGCAATTCAAACTATCTGGAAACATATTCCAGGTGTGTAAATATGACAAATATACAACAAGCAAATGTCTACATTAAGAAATATTCTCTGTTTACACAGAAGAATTGTTTTCTGCTGCAATAGCACCTAGCAATGTGGAAGCATAGATCAAGAAGGCATCTGAGAGGCAAAGAGCTTGAGAAGGAATTGGAAATGTGGTTGAGAATCCCTCAGACAGAGACGCAAGATGGATGGTTCTGGGCAGAAGGCGCCATGCTGTGACAGACTTGCATCTCTCACAGAGCAAGTGTGTTGGGCTCCATGCAATTACATCTGCTGAGCTTCTGTGCATGCCATCGGCGGTGGTCCTACTATCCGTCTGTCGGGGGGGAGGTTGATGAACAGAGGGACAATTGGCATTCATTTGGTCCTCCATCCCGCCCTACATCGGGTCAGCACACATATACTTTATCTACTTATCTTTGTCTAAAATGACTCAGGAGCTCCTTGCTTCTGTGCCTAGGTCCATCTGTTTTCCATTTGCACATTAAATACCATAGGATTTGGGTGCGTGGTCCTTCCGCCCCACTGGACACTCTTCTTAATGTGTGAACCTACCTCACCTCTTTTCCCTTGCTTCTTTCGAGATGTTTCAAATGGATTCAATCGATAAACAATGCAATTTGAGCAGCTCAAGGTGGTGTTTAATTTGGTCCTGTAAGGCAGCATGGCTGGCATCAACCTTAGCTCTATAGTAACAGAAAGAAAATGTGGGATAGGGTGGTTTATTTTGTTTTGATTTGCTTTTGGAAGCTGTAATAAGTCTACTTATTTTTTACTTAAGTATATTATGCTTATCTTTTATGCTTATATTTGAGATGCTAAAACTGCACCGAATGAAGGTAGGGAGAACTTGAAGAAATCTAAGTAGGAAAGGATAAGGCTTTTGTGGAGGGAGTCTGAGGAAGTAGTTCCTGTGGCTGAATTAGCCTGGGGCAGCAGGAAGGACTTCTCTTCCGCCACAGAGGAGAGAGATTTCAGTACAGGCATGGTGAGAACTGATTTAAAGACGTGGAGAGGAAATGAGGGGAATTCTTCATGTGCTCATTGAACAAATACCGTCAAACATCTACTGTGTGCAGGACATGATGAGAAATGCTAGGTCATCAGAAACTCATATCTGTACCCACAGGAAGACAGGTAGTTCAAGATGAAACAGCTGAAATTCACAGAATGGGGAGGAGGTGGCCAAGCGTGGAGGGGATGAAAGAATTTCAGACAGGAGGTATTAAATCTAAAGTTTAAGGATCATATGACACATTTAAAATATAAAGGAAGTTGGCTGATGCAAATGTTGTGCGTATGGTGGGGTGGAAGGCCAGGGACATAGGAGCAAGTGCATAAGAAGAAACTGGAGAGGCAAGGGAGGGGGAGAACTGGTTTATCCTAGAGACAGCGGAAAACAATAAAGGGCTTTTGAACAGTGTGATATAAAGTGATAATAATAAATCCAACTGTTGGCTATGTGGAAACTGAATTAAAATAACTTTGAAAAAAGAAGGATTGGAGGCCAGAAGACGAAGTGAAGAAATATTTCCTGGAAGAAGGTTGCAAAACAAAAAGAAAAGTCAAGTATGTTAAGATCTTCAGGGGAAAATGATAGCATATGTCCTGATACTTGTGGCAGCTGTGCATCTGTGAGATGAAACACAAGCTCACAGCATTTGGAGAGAAAGAACTAAACCACATGACAGTCAAATATGTGCACTTTGTTGACCATTCTAAACATTTGCTTGAAAACAACACAAGGAAACTATTCCTTAGTTATTTTCCTGTTAATATCTGCTAACATCTATACTTGATTTTCATGAACATGAGAAAAATAAAGCTATTTTCAGTTGTAAGATTTCTAAGTTTTTACACACATTTTACTTTATTCCCATTGCTCCCATAACTCATGCCAATAATACACACAGTGTTCAAAGTGTCCTATGAATACAGATGGACACTTTCTGTTTTAGAGGTTGGTTTTTATCCTCTAAAGAATTATTCTCATTTTGGTAGAGAAGAAAATTATTTTTTAAAGGCATCTATATGAATGCCCTAATGCTTTTCCACTCAACTTTTACTCTTCCCTTGGAGGTGTTTTTTTTTTTTTTTAATTGATTAATGTGAGAGGGAGGGAGGGAGGGAGACATAGAGATAGATAGATAGATAGATAGATAGATAGATAGATAGATACATTAATTTGTTGTTCCACTTATTTATGTATTCATTAATTGCTTCTTATATGTATCCTGACTAAGGATTGAACCTGAAACCATGGCTTATCAGAATGATGCTCTAACCAACTGAGTAATCCAGCCAGAGCTTCAACAGGTCTTTAATAAGCATGGAATTTACTTGTTATTCAGATTTGTAGGGAGTCACAGATCTGTGGTGTAGTTCATGCAGACAATGCCATCTTAAAACACCACATTTTTTTTAAAACATACTTTTAAAAATAAGCAAAAAAATACAAGGGTTCATTTCCCCACTGTCTTCATTCTCTCACACAATTTAACTCAACTCCTGTATTTCTATGACTCTCTCTCCTCAGGGTGGTTTTCTCCATTTTCTGACCCTGTATGTTTATCATTAATGTCACATGACATGAACCTCATTTCTCCTTCAATGTAGGAATTACATCTTGTGTTTCATTAACATCCTCTCCACCAACTCCTGTCCTTGGACTGGCACTTATGTAATAGAAAATGATTGATTTACAGTTCAAGTACCAGAACATGCAGTTGTCTCTTTATCAAGCAGTGGATCTATAGATTATTTTAGACCCACTACCAAGGTCCTTGATTCTTGACACATAAATAATGTGACATGCTGACTAAATTATGACATAAGCTAGGAAATGGTCCCAAAAGGATTCATGTTCTCCAAATTGAGAAATTATACAATTAAACATCACAATGAATAGACACCATAAGAAAGTTACATGGGCCATCTTATTCATTTAGCAAAGACATCCCTCTCTCCCCCCCCCACCCCCCACAACACACAGACTTCTATCTTGCCTCACATCCTTGCTAACCATGGAAGCTTCTCTGACAGAGTACGGATGCCCTTACTTTGACAAAGTAAAGGATGACAAAGTACGGATGCAGGGTTGGCGTCAGTTAAGAGAGTTTAATCGGATAAAGTGGCAGATTGCTCTCTTAAAAAGCCTGTCAAAAAACCCTGTCACTATTCTCCTGGGAATGCTCTGAGATGACTGGAGTGTCCTTGTTGTAGCTGATTTGAAATGGAGTTGGGAACTCACTCGGCCACAAAGAAAGACCACAATAGTAGTGAGAAGGCGCCCCAGAGCAGCGGTCCCAACCTTTCAGACCTCACGGGCCACCAGTGAGAGAGAGAGAGAGTCTGAGATTTGTTTCCTTATCACCGTTCTTCCATACTTCCAACCAGGTTTCTCATTTTAATGAGCTCTGCTACATCTGAAGAGCTTCTTATCTGCCCCGTTTTATTCTCTCTTGGTTATACATCTGTGGCATGCCCTCCCATTCTTAATGAAAAGAAACCAACTGTCATTTCGAAGAGCCTCCGTGACCAGATGCTAATAAACTACACAAGGGCAAGGTTCAAGATCAGGATTGTTGGAAACCTAAACTCCCGGGTGCTGAAATTAAAACAACAGGAATGTAAATAGGCACCTCTCGCGAGGAGGCACTGCAGGTGGATGGCACTGTCCGGTGCCCAGGGAAACTCACGAGGGAGCCGTCGGGCTCCATTCTCTGCTTACTCATGGGAACTCGTTTTGCAGCAAGTTAAATGCTCTGAAATAATATGTGGGAGAAAAAGAAGTTATGTCATAATTAAAATTAATATCACAAATGGCTACAAGTCACTTTAGGCAATTATTTTCTCACAAGGGACTAATGTCCAGAAAACCCAGTGAAGTCTAAATCGAAAAGATAAGAAAATATTCCTACGGGGCTAAGAGTTGTTACAAGACTGGAGATTTGTCATTCTTTTCAATTAATTATAGGACATCATGAAAGGTGGAGGGAAACAAAGACTAGAGAAATATTACTGATAAATGTAACCAATGGGAAAGCCAATCTTCTTGAATTAATTGGTAAGTAAAATAGGCATGAACTCTGACTATCGGCTTCAGTGGTCGCTGAGTGTCAGTCACAGTGACCCACATGAGAGAGCCAGGTGATCTGTGAGCCATGCTAGCGATGCAGTAACACTGTCCTGTGTTTGTAAAAGACATTGACATGCACCCAAAGATCTGGAATCCAACTTACCCAGGCACCCAAAAGTGTTCATCTCATCATGACATATATTTTTCATTAGTCTTATAATATTGACTCCATTTTCATCTGAAGAAAGTATAGTATGTGGTTAATATATTATTAATACATTTTGATGAAAGTCCTTAGCTATAAATCATGTTTTCATTCATGAAATAGAAAATAATAATTATAATTTTACTAAATTGGGCAAGTTTATATTTATTTGGTTCCACTAATTTTACTGAGAATTTTTTATTAATTAAAAAGCATTAAATTGTTGCTCTTTTTCTGAACTTAGAGGCATTTCAGTGTCTAAATTATACTTCTAAATACGGTACGTAACAGGCATGATTATTTAATCCATAACTCTAATCACATGCTCAGAGATGGATATAAATATGTGAAGGTGTACCTGCTGTTTTCTTCATTAGAAGCTAAAAACACGATTGGATTAGGATAGATGATCAAAATTGGGACTTAGAAATAAATCTAAAGGGAGTTTCTAACTGTAACCAGAAGAATAAACTTATTCAATGAAAGAATTATTCATGGCCTAGAATTTAGTCTCTAAAAAAAGAAAGAGAGAGAGAGAGAACTCATGGACATGGACAACAATGTGGTGATTGGAGGATGGAGGGAGTGGGTGAAGGTGGAAGAGGATATAGGGGGGATAAATGGTGATGGGGAAAAAATAAAAAGTAAATATATATATATACATATATATACAGACATATATACTAATATATATATATATACATACACACACACACACACACACACACACACACACACACACACACATATATATATATATATATCTCCAATTTCACGTCTTCTAACTCCAATCTTCCTCTTCCAATCAACTCCCACCTACCTCCACTTGCTCCCCAACCCAACACACACACACTCTTGTCTGTTTATATTAATCTACTAGGAGTTTCCTGACTGTACCATGATATATATATATGATTACACGGTGTTGAAAAATGTGCTCCAGATTAAAAACCCCTTCTCAAAGAACAAAGCTGGAGGAACACGCCTGATTTAAAACGATTTAAAACTACACTACAAAGCTATAGTAATCAAAGCAGCATAGCAAAGCCCAGCCAGCATATGTCAGTGGTTGAGCATCGACCTATAAACCAGGAGGTCACGGGTCAGTTGCAGGCTCGATCCCCAGTATGGGTTGTGCAGGAGGCAGCCGATCAATGATTCTTTCTCATCATTGATGTTCTATCTCTGTCTTCCTTTCCCTTCTTCTCTAAATTAAATAAAAGTATGTATTATTTTAAAAAGCAGCATAGTATAGGCAGAAAAACAAACACATAGACCAATGGAATAGGAATCTAGAGCCCAGATGTAAACTATCACATATATAGTCAACATATAGACAAGGGAGACAATTATTCAATGGGGAAAGGATAATCTCCTCAATAAATAATGTTGGGGAAAACTGGACAACCACATGCAGAAGGATAAATTAAACTCTATCTTATACCACTCACCAAATTAATTGAAAATGGAGTAAACATTTAAACATATAAATTGAAACCGTAAAACTCCTAGAAGACCTTTACCTCTAAAAATAAAATTAAAAATGTTATGCAGTGTTAAATTTCCTATTTGTCTTCAAGATCAAACTCCTTAGCTTAACTAATAACATTTTATAACCTGGCTTTTGATTTTATCTCCAATTTCACGTCTTCTAACTCCAACCTTCCTCTTCCAATCAACTCCCACCTACCTCCACTTGCTCCCCAACCCAACACACACACACTCTTGTCTGTTTATATTAATCTACTAGGAGTTTCCTGACTGTACCATGATCTTCCATCAGTTCCTATACAACCCTCTGTCCTGTTGACTGACACACCTCCCCACGCCCCTCCTGTGTACACAATCTCACCCGATTTCCTCTAGCTCATACACCCTTATATTTTGAACCCGGGTTTAGATGTCCTGTCTCAAAAAGACTTCCCTGTATTTACCTTGATCATGACCTTTGTACACATCATCTCACCTGTTTCCATGACTGATTCACTTTATCATAAACTTTGAGCACACCAATGTTAAAAAACTAACATTAATTGAGTTTGTGTTTTTAGTTCTTAGAATTCTGGTTACCATTGGGTTGTAAACCTAATGTTCAATAAATCTGTAATGAATTCATGAATGAATAAATTCATTCATTTATTCAGTAAATATATAAAAATGACTACTATATTTTAAAAATGGTTATAGGCCTTACACATAAAGTGAACATAAAGAAAACAAGGTCTCTGCTCTTTTGGAACTTTTATTTTACTTGGATAAGATAGGAAATAAACATTAAATAAGTAATTTCAAATAGGCTACAGTGAACAAGAGGAAAAAAATAGAATCTTCGAGCCTTAAATGTAGATAGTGAATCCAACAAATAAATATCAAACTTAACATAAATTCTCATATTTTACTTCTCACTAGAACTTCCTTTTTGTTAAAGATGTCAATGTGCTCATTGGACACACTCCGTTCTCAGAATTCCTTGTATTTAGGTGTGTCCATACAATGTGGTCCTAACTAATGAGCTCAAGTCACTGGATGGACTCTTTCTGTTTAGTTTTGTTTTCTTTTCTTCATCCATCCTCTCACCTGGAATGTGGAACAGATGATTATCAGCCATGAAAGTCAGCCATGCCCTAAGGATGAGAAGTAGGAAGAGAGGGGCCCGGTTTTAAATGGCAGTATTAGCCCTGGCTCGCCTACCCCTAAGCTCCATGGCAGGTAAGAAAAACAAGCAAACATTTATTTATGAAGCTACTTACGTTTCTCTTAATTGCACCCTAATATAACCCTAACTGATACGGCGGGTGCTCAGGTGTCCCTGGAAGGAAAATGTGCTGGCATGCTTCAGAAATCCACCAGACAAATCGCACCAGGTGAGAATCTACACGTAAGGTTTAAAATGTTTTTGTGAAACTTTACATTTTATATCCATACAAGAGCAATCTAGACTTGAGAGGCAAAAATATTTATTAATTCTGATTTCAATTCTTATTAAACAAGTTCATATAATTTTATAATGTTGGCATCAATATATTCCTCATTATAAAAATACAGTAGAAAATTCAGTAATAAATAACATATAAAAGCCTTCAAAAATTGCCTAGGAATAGAAGAAATCACTTAAGAACAGAAAGCATGAAACTGGTCATTTCTTGGGCAGGAGAGGCTAGAGAGGGACTAATATCAGCGGAGTCAGCAACTCACAACCTTGGGAAAAACATCAAGGCAAGAGGTGTGCTGTGCCTCCCACGAGTTTACCCACTGGCTGTCTAACAGCGTTAGATAGAGCTCTAGCTCTTCGGCCTCTGACTCTGATGTTTCAAGAGAAATTACATTGAAAATGCACCTGGGAAGGTCACCATTGAAGTGTTCATTCATCTTTTTCTCCACAATGAGAGTAAGTCCACAGGATTCTCTTTAGCCGGTTGGGATTGTGTGTGTGTGTGTATATGTGTATGTATGTGTGTGTGTGTGTGTGTGTGTGTGTGTGTGTGTGTGACTGACTATATGTGAAGTTTGTGGTTACACATGGGAGCAAAGAAGATGAACAAAAGGATTTACAGCCCCAAATGTTGTTGGCATGTGGTGTTTTTGTTCCTAATTATGCAAAAATCAAACATCAGATTAAAAGGCTCACCTTTGATTATTACTTGAAACAAATGAGCTCGCCTCCCTGGACAGGTGGCGCTGAGCGACTTTTCATGGAGGGCTGGGGGTGGCTCCAGCCAAGCGCTGGTTCCCTGGCCGCAGCCTCCAGCAGGGTGTCAGGTATCAGCTGCCTGGAAGGTTGGCGCCAACCATCCTCCTCTGTGAACCACAAACCAGAATTAATAGCGAATCAATCGAACAAAGTACAACTGATCAGTAAACCAATTAGTAATTTTAGCTGTTCATCCTGTCTTCATTTACTGGGGGAAAGTGGGAAATGGAAGTGCTTTGACACCACGGATAAGGTTGCAACTTGCCCTCGCTGCCCCGGCCTCCCACCTCTCACTGAAATACCGCCTGTGTGCAACCTGCAGAGCCCAGGGTGTGAGCGGCCCTGCAGCTGCCTCTGCATCTCTCCACTTGGAGCACAGGAACTCGTTTTGGCCAGTAATTGCTGGAGAAATTAAACTATGTTTCCCGATGCAAATGTGGCATGGCTATTTAAAGACCAGTAAGAAGAAAAAGAATGAATGTATGCCGAAACCGGTTTGGCTCAGTGGATAGAGCGTCGGCCTGCGGACTGAAGGGTCCCAGGTTCGATTCCGGTCAAGGGCATGTACCTTGGTTGCGGGCACATCCCCAGTAGGAGGTGTGCAGGAGGCAGCTGATCGATGTTTCTCTCTCATCAATGTTTCTAGCTCTCTATCCCTCTCCGTAAAAAATCAATAAAATATATTTAAAAAAAAAAAAGAATGAATGTAACATCTTGGAAAAAGAATATAAACGAGGAAAGCCAAGCTTCTGCATTAGCTCACCCCTCCCTCAATCCAACCTCGGCTGGACCAACACAGTACCCACGCCTGCAGCTCAGGGCTTCGGGTTATTCATACGCGGAATTTTAGCAAAAGTGATGAATGGCTAAAGTTGGTCCAAGGTTCGAGATGGATATAAACGGATTTTCCTTTAGGTCCGAAGTACTGACAGCTGAGAAGTAGCTTCTCTTCACAAAGGTGTTACTGCGTCCGTAGGCCTCGGGTTCCGAATTACCTTTCCTTGGTTACAGAGACCCCTCAGCCACTCAGCTCCTCCTTCAAAATGGTCTTGCATTCAACTTCACTCTACCCACAGGGAAGGCCCTCACCCTGGATTCATCTCTCATCCCTTTGGCACGTTGCCCGAGCGTGAGCCGTGGGTTCCAGAAATGGCCTTGGCATTCAGCTGCACGGTGCAGGGGAGGCACTAAGGTACAGGTGGGTGTGCCAGGCGGGGGTTGGGGGGGAGGCTGAGGCTCCATGCGGGAAGGCAGCTTGGAGAGACCAGCCAACTCCTCTGGTTCCAACGCCTCCACTGAACAGATCCCGTGCCATTTATTCACGGCGCCGGCCAAGGAGAAGGCCTGTGCTGTGGGTAACCTGCGAGGGGTCTGCTCTTGCCGTCTCTTCTCACCGGCCATGGTCTGATTTTGTGTTACAAACAGAACAGTTGTTGAAGGAGCCTCACCCACCACATGCTTACTTCATCTTTCCCTTCCCGAGATCCCCTCCCAACAGATGGTGTGGCCGTCCAACATGACCTTTCCCCTAAAACTGTTTTTATTATCATGTAGATACAGAGTACGAATATCAGCATAGGTTCCCAAAAGATAGATTTCCCACAAATTAAAATATTCTATTTACCTCTAATTATGGAAACTGGAAATAGACAGCCCACTGGGAAATGAATTACTCATGCATCGGGAGTCACATTTTAAACCAGCAACTCTATAACCTTAAAATACAGCTCAATCTTAAAGTATTAATTTTGAAATGATGCATTTGTGCTAATGATTTACCAGGAGGAGAAATCCTTTAATCTACCCCTCTTGCTTATGAACTTGAAAGTTGAACTCCATAGAAATGACTGACGGCAACAGCAGGACTCGTCACCAGCTGATCAAAATTAACAGTTTCTTTCAATTGTTCTAATTAAGACCAAGGGGAGTTCTGGAATGTACCAACAGTATCTCAAATTGCTCCCTTGCTTAAAACTAGCTCCTGGGAAGGAATATGAGCTTTTATCTTTCCCTACAAATACTTTAGTCTAAGTTGCTATTGTTACTAGTTACGAAAAGGCCTTTTATAGATGTGTCCTATGAGAACTTTTTAAAAACTTTATGACATTCAAAAGGGCAACAATTAAAGATGAGAAAAATAATCAACTCAAGCAGAAATGTGTAGGAAAACAGGTGTCCTCTTAATGTTCTATAAAATCAATGAAAGTGCTATAAACATGGGTTAGTCTTTTACATAGTAAAAATTTTATCTGACTCAATAATTATTTCACATTCATACTGGAAATACAATTAGAAAAATCAAATAATTAAGTCATGGTCATGGTAATAATATCAAAATTAAATTTATATAAACCCTAAGTCATATAAGCATACTGCTTTAAAGAGTATATTTTTTTTTCTCTTGCGGAATATCTCTCAAGGAACATTTTCTACCCATCAAAATCAATTCTTTCCTAGTAAGTTGTATTCTATTATCATTCATCATCTCAATTTATGGTCTAAGTTATTAATAAAATGTTTTCTTAATTGTTATGTCTTATAATAAAACATGTTTTCTTAATAGTAATTTCTTCTTAAACTAGAGGCCCGGTGCACGAATTTGTGCATGGCCAGGGGAGGGGCCACAGGCAGTTGGCTGGCCAGCTCCACCCCCTGGTCTAACTCCCGGTTGAGGGGACAATTTGCATATTAGCCTTTTATTATATAGGATTGTTCATTTAAAATGTTCATTTTCTTCAAAGTCTGGCTTTGGAGGACTTAAATAGATTTTACTACTTAAATAAAACATCTACCTTAGAAGTTATATAAATGGTGAAGAGTGCGTGAAAGCAAATACCAATATTTTTGTCACTAAAGCAAAACCAGAGTAAAGTTTAAAATCCTGACCTGCATGCAATTCAATAGCAAGGTATTTAAATGGCAGTTATGAAGTGACAAAATAATTAAAGAACTGTTTTCAAGGGCAACCTATTGAACTCCGAGTGCCTCCCATCTTATGATAAAGAATCCAGGTCCCTGTAAGTCAACCCCAAACCAGCTCCCTTGTAAAGTAGGATCGTGTTATGGGTGATGAAGATACGTTGTCTTGCTTCATCACCATTTTAAGCCATTTCTTCTTTGAGTGTGGCAAGGCTCAATTGGGAGACCTTGGAGAGGGCATTCTCTTTAACCCCCTACACAATCCCTAAAGAAGTGATTGACTCTTTCCACTCTCAGGGCTGCGCTAAGATCTGAGACACCTCCTGTGGTAATTAGCATGCCTTCCTGGGAGAAGGGTGGAGGCTGGGCCAGCGTCCACCCAGGGGCATTCCCTCCCCCAGGGCTGGGGCAAACTCACAGTTAAAGCCGCTGTGAGTCAACAGGATTAACATGGAGTCAACTTCCTTGGGAAGTGGAGCCAAAGAGATTCTAAGGAGACAAAATACTTCAAGTCAATCGCGCTGGTGGTGAAAATCACCAGACTTACTGGTCCTGTCACATCTCATTTATCTGATGACATGGACGTTGAGCAGGGCAGCAAAGACTTTTCTTTATGAGCTTAAACGCTTTTTTGACTTCCTGAGAGCTTAGGACATTTCCATTTTTTTTCCAAACAGAAACTGAAGTGAAATCCATCATAAAACTTGGAAAACATCTCCTGTTTATTCAGACCTGCATGCAAGGAGATTAGCACCTCTAAAGGGGAGCCGGTTGCCCCCAAATGTTAACCCGTGGCCAGGCTGTTGTTTAACTTGCAATACTTACCATGTACCTTTGTAAAGTTTTAATTATATGTAAATGTTTTAATTTCTAGATAAAGGTTCTTAAAAATAATGTATATTTTGTGGAACTTGTTTATGTAAATTTCTTCAAGGATTTGAGTATTTTTTTTCATTGTCCTGTAATTGAAGACTTAAAAAAGAAGTAAAAAAAAAATAGAACTTCAAGAGAAATTTAATTGTCTATGTAATGATATTTCAAAATCAATAGGCTAAATCCAAATATTCTATTAATGGTAACATTTTTGGACAAAATACAAATTTTACATATAAAGAGCTGCCATTCCTTGTTTTGTCTGTATAATTAGCAAAGCATTTTATTGACGATCAACTATGTACAGATCATTATGATACAGATTTGTAGTGAAGAAACAGACAACACAGTTTCTCCTTCTAAAGCACGGATAATGTAGTTGGCTAATCAGACATTTTCATAAATAACAGGCCGTATTACCTCGGACAGTGGTTATATGTGGGAATAACCTGCTTCTAGGTTGAGACTTCAACACTGGTGTGACCACGTGGCCCAGGATTGCACCCCACCCGGGAGAGTTGCAGGTGTCAGAACTCCATCCGTGTTTGCAGGTGGAGGATAGACTGGGGCTCTGAATTAGTTACCAAATTTAAATGAGATCAGTTTCCAAGAAGGAATTTTTATTTTAAGAGGAAATTTATGAATAATTCTTTCACATTGGTATGGTTCCTTGATGGCCCAGGAGGGGAGATGCCAGGGACTCTGGGGTGGAATTCAAGTGATTCATTCATCAATATGTTCATCCGTTTATGTATCACATTAATAAAGGCCCTGCTGGCGTGCACAATGTGCTAGGCAGTGGCTCAGCCACTTGCAGATACTGTCTCCTCCCTCTCCCAAGCCTTCAGATCTCCTGGTACATGTAATCACATGGGTTTTCCCTAATAAGCCAACTCTGTGCTTGACTGTGGCACCGGCACAAAGTTAATTGGAAAAGAGCAAAAAGGATGCAGGGAAAGTAATGATAGAAACCAGCCGGAGGGAATCTGTGCCTCTGGGAGAAAAATTAATATTAAAATAAAGACCCAAGCAGCCCTGCTTAGGGGATCCAGTGATGATGCAGAGGGTCAGCCGGGTATGGCCTGATGCTGTGTTGAAAGGCTCCGTGACCCAGGCACTGTAGGTGCTATGCTTGCTGGCAACAAGTCACTGCGGGGCCCTGGGTGACGTGTCATGTGAAATCAGCTCACTAACTGCTCATATTTTGGGCCCAAGAATCCCTGCTGGGCCATCCCTGTGGGACACTGAGTGAAAGGAACCTTTCCTCCCCTCTCCGTGAAACAGACTGGGAACTGGCACAGGTCTATGACACAGGAGAGAATCATTAGTAAGATAATATTTTAATGATCTGAAACCTAAAATCTTAAATATACTGAACAGATATCAAGAAGTAGACCTTGAGCCCCAGCTAGTGTGGCTCAGTTTGTTGAGGGTTGTCTTGGGCGCTGAGAGGCCACCAGTTCAATTCCGGTCAAGGGCACAGGCCCGGGTTGCAGGCTCGATCGCCAGTAGGGAGCATGCAGGAGGCAGCCGATCCATGTTTCTCTCTCTCTCCCTGTCCCTTCCTCTCTCACTAGATATTTATTTTTTCAATAGACCTTGAAATGGATATGGGAGCTTTTGCATTCTCACAGGAGAGGGGATGATCCGGAAGAAAACGTCACGTTCGAAAGGCCGGAGCCTTCAGATTTGTACAGGTCATTATCTGCTTCCAAGCAAGATCAAGAGGCCATGAGGGGAAACCCTAACCTTCCCATATACCTAAAAACGGTGCCTTGGCTTGGGGGCCTAACTATTCAACTGCTGTGACTTAAATGTTAATGGAAAAATTGAAGATTGCTAAACTGGTGTCTTGTCAGAAGAAGGTACATTCCCTAGACTATTATTTGTATACCCTGAAAATAACTGTACTATGTACCAAATATGATTTAGTAAATCTTACACTTCTTGAGAGTCCCCCCAATATAATGGGCCATTATGCTAATATATATATATATATATATATATATATATATATATATATATATATACATATGTATATACATATATATATATATTTTAACCAATAAAATAAAATTCATCATATATACATTTAAAGTTAAAAATAGACTGTGTGTGTGTATGAGTGTGAGTGTGTGTGTGTGAGTGTGTGTGTGTGTGTGTGCGCCCAGGCCACAGCTGTTGAGAGCCTGAAATCTAGGAATAGAGGTTGCTTAGTAAAAACAATACTTTATTATGTGATACCAAATAAATAACAATCTACTGTTGTACTTGCACCCTTATTAGAACGGATGAACTTAAGTTTATAGAAATAAAAGGGTTCCACCTGGTTTCCTCCTAAAGACCCTAAAATAACTGGATATGTAAACTTGAACTCTCAACTTCTTCAGTTACAAAACGAATATAATAGTTGCTTTTTTATTCCAATGTATGTTCTAAAGAGAGATAATAGATACGAATGCATTCTGGGGGAAAATGTTAAGGCAATATAAAAGAAAAATAAATTTACTTGTGAAATTGCCTAAACTGATAAACACAAATCCCTTAACCTTTCACCACACAAAATAGACCACAGGGAGGGTTATAAGTGTCCCAGGCATGTAGCACCTGCAGAGGTGGTAATGACAGCACTGGGGCCAGCACCCTCCGGTTGCTCAGAACCTCTCTCCCCCTCTGGCTGCACTGCTCAGTGGTGGGGAGGGAGCCAGTGAGGAGAGGGTTGGGTGGTGGGCTGGAGGTTAGAAGACAGGGGGGCCTAGGAGAGTGCCTCTCCTCCTTGGGCAGCGACTCCATCTGGATCCCATCCCCTCCAGAGCCTCACCTTCCACCAGTTTCCCATCTGGTTCCACGTCCCCTGGGTGACGCACCTCTGAACTTCCTTAGCCTCACCTCTCACCCATCCCTTTAGCCTTCACACGGGAGCTGCTTCCTGCTATTCCTAGTCTCCGTGTGGCCTCACTGTGCCGTGGGTGGCACTGTCATCATCAGAATAATCAATCCCCAGACTAATTCTCTCTGTTTGAAACATGCAGAGTTGTGTCTGTTTCCCTGGTTGAACCCTGACTTATCCAGCAGTTGACACATTTCTAATATTTACAACATGACATGCCAGACTCCTTTCAAAATGCTTTATATTTAAGAAATCAGTTAATCTTCACAATAACTGTATCGGGGAGGTTGCTAGTATTGTCTCAATTTATCTATGAAGAAACCAAATCTCAGGGAATTTTTCCTAATGGCCAGTGCTCTCATGGCTAGCCAGTGGGGGTGGGAAGATTTGAAACAGATAGTGCACATTCCTAGCCATGCATGTACCCACCTCTCCGATAGGGGTGACCTCACTACCTCCAAGAGATTATCATCCACTCAGACATTTGATCATAAATACACCACTGTGTCCAGAGTCCCCACCATCTATGTAACTTAGGATGGTGCCGGGCAAGGAGGAGGAGACATTCAAGAACTCAAGAAGTTTCAGCCATCATTTTTGTCATTCACGTGATTCCAGCACTGGGGACTCAGATTGTGTCTGACTAAAGACAAAACTACTCATCTCTTCAAGTTTTTATGATTAAATTTCCAATAACTGAATGAAAATAACCAAAATCCTATATAATAAAAGCCTAATATCCTAATTGTCTGGTGGTCCGTTCAATCAATCAAATCGTAATATGCTAATGATATGCTAAGTCTGTTCAACCGCTCGCTATGATGTGCACTGATCACCAAGGGGCAGACAGTCGACTGGTCGACCAGTCACTATGATGTGCACTGTACCAGGAGGCAGACGCTCTGACCGGTAGGTTAGCTTGCTGCTGGGGTCCGGCCAATCAAGACTGAGTGAGACGGGCCGGACATGCCCTGGATCCCTCCCATGGTCCCTCCTCTGCTGGCTAACCTCCTACATCCCTCTCTGGCCCCAATCATGCACTGGTGGGGTCCCTTGGCCTGGCCTGTGCCCTCTAGCAATCCAGGACCCCTCAGGGGATGTCAGAGAGCCAGTTTCGGCCCAATCCTGGAAGCCATCCCAAGAGACCCCACTGGTGCACAAGTTCGTGCACCGGGCCTCTAGTGTCAACTATAACAATCATAATTCTAATAAGAGAATTACCATACTGTTACCAAATTTAATTTTCCCAAGTAAATTTTTATGTGCTATCTATAATAATAAAAGCATAATATGATAATTAGACTGCACAGCAGAATGACCTTCCAGACGTCCTTCCAGACAACCTTCCGGGAGAAAACTCAGATGCAAGGGCCGAGGCAAGCCACTGCAGCTACGAGGGCTGAGCCCCTTGCACAAATTTCGAGCATTGGGCCCCTAGTAAGTTAATAATTTTAAACCAACCTGAAGTTACAAATTCATTTGAGAAGGTGAAAGCTATAGAAACTTCCAAGAAAACTGTATGCTTATCGGTGTACAATGTTCTGAAATGGTACTTTCCGTTTGAATGCCATCTACAGAACCCGGAGTCTGTACTCCCCAGGTTGAGTCCTCCCATCTGTGAACATAGCCATCCTTAAACAGAAATCTAATATCCACTTCCGGCTTAGAAATCTGCCCTGACTGGTTTGGCTCAGTGGATAGTGTGTCGGCCTGCGAACTGAAAGGTCCCAGGTTCGATTCTGGTCAAGGGCATGTACCTTGGTTGCGGGCACATCCCCAGTAGGGGATGTGCGGGAGGCAGCAGATCTATGTTTCTCTCTCATCAATGTTTCTGACTCTCTATCCCTCTCCCTTCCTCTCTATAAAAAATCAATAAAATATATTATAAAAAAAAAAAGAAATCTTCCAGTGGCTGGCAATTACCATACAGGAAGGATTCCCAGTTGTTTGTGTTACGCTCAAGTAAAACCACTTTCCCCGCTTCGCTCTGCTCTTTTCTGGAGCAACAGATCAGGAAGGCTGAGCGCTTACAGGTCTTCCCTGTGCTGGGCCCTTCCCACCACCACCGCCGCCGTGTTCTCAGCCCCTGTCACGCAGGGCACCTCGGGGCAGATGTGTAAAATACCAAACCCTGGGCAGCAGCCCCAGTGATTCTGAGTTAACTGGGCTGGTGTAGTGCCCAAACATGACTATTGGTTAAAATGTCCCCAGGTAATTCTAAGGTGCTTTCTGGGTTGAGAAATGTGTGCATTGTGGAGTAAACTGATTTTTATAAAAATGCCCCCTTTACATGCGGTAGATCACAGGCATGTGTCAGGGCTCTGAGCACTGACACGCAGGCAAATGGATAGAGTTGTTTAAAGGAAAAAAGAGCAGGATATCAGGAAGGATTTGCTTGAGAGGCAAAAGGGAGGGTGCAACCCCAGTAGGAGAATAACTCAGCTGAAGGAGGGGACAGCAGCCATAATGACACAAGCACAACTGTTCCCCCTAGAACAGCCGTGGGCAAACTTTTTGACTGGAGGGCCACAATGGGTTCTTAAACTGGACCGGAGGGCCGGAACAAAGCATGGATGGAGTGTTTGTGTGAACTAATATAAATTCAAAGTAAAGGAGCGGAAGGGAGAACAAGAGAACCAGAGAGAACAGCCGGATCCGGCCCGCGGGCCGTAGTTTGCCCAAGGCTGCCCTAGAACTTCCACCCAACCCCAGGACCTTATAGGTAAACAGTGTGAAACTCTGCACTAACTGTGACATAATATGAGTGCTCCTGCTGCATGTAGTGAACTTCCATATGTTTGAATGTGAGTGTGTGCATGTGTTGTGGGGGGAGGGAGAGGCAGGGGAACTATCCATTTGTTTGAATTGTGAAGTAAGAGGAATTTATAAATCATATTTCCTCTTCAAATTCCAAAGGTCTCAGCCAGCAAATGAGATTATAAGTCTGCACCTGGCCGAAATAATAACCTCATCCCACACGTTCATGTCGTTAAAGATGCAAATAAATCATTACTTGGAGGGACGATATGAGAAATAAAGGAGGACATGCTTGCCATTTGCAAACATAACACACATGATTAGTAAAGTAAGGAACTCAATCAAATCCGTTCACATACACCATAGTGCCAACCTGATCTTTCGGAGGCGTCTATAATAATAAAAGCGTATATGTGCTAATTATTCCAGACAGCCAAACCAACCTGAAGTTAAAATTCATTTGAGAAGGTGAAAGCTATAGAAACCTTCCAAACTTCATGCATCAGGCCTCTAGTGTTATATAAACATTGAGGTAGCATTACTCTGTGGGAAAATGTTACGTATATTCTAAATCAGAGTGGTTCGCCCATCATCATCTTCACACATTTGTCTAAGCCGGCCTTACAGTAAAATGAAGCAACCCAACAGAAAGTCCTTCACACAGTGTGAGCCGAAAAGAAAAGTGAAACGGTTGGAACGAAGCTGAACCCTTTGTAGGCCATAGCGTCTATAGATGCTTTAACATCATTTTTTCGTGAGAATTTTCAATGAAAATATTCAAGCACACCCAAATTGTGAGTAATACATTTATTTTTATAATGTTCATGGCAAATTGATTTTTTAAATTAAATTCAAAATATCATGACCTGTGGGGACGGTTTTCATTTTGGACTCATGGCAGTCAACTGGCGAATGATTGCCAGTGGAAATGAACACCTTTCTGAACAATTAGAAAAGTGGTGATCTGAAGATACAAGAAGGCAGAGTCCCTGAGTTCACACGAGCCTAGGCAGCGGGAATAGGTGCCACTGCCTGGTGAGCCGACAGTAAGAGCCATAAGGCTCCCAGCTGTCACCACCGTGCTGGGTTACTCACTCTGCCTGTCACGAGAGCTAAGAGTGGTGCCGGATGCTGTTTCACACCGCGCCATCTGAATGTGCCACCTAGAAAACGCATCTGAAGTTTCACAGTTATTTCTCTTCGGACTTGACCCCTGTATGTCCCTACTAGGAAGATTTTTCACATGGAGCTCTGATACGCTGCCATGTACAGAGATATTTATACAAATGACTGGCCCCTGGGCTCCATTAAGATGCAGAAGCACAGACACACATTTTCTTGAGGAAATTCTAGGCTTCTAAGAGGAACCCAGTAACAGGATCCTACTTCGGACCTCACACCGTAAGGGCTGTCAGGCTATCCAAGACTGAATACATGTAATAACAAAATGACTTAAGAGCAGAAGAGCACATTACCGTCTGAAAGGCAATTTTAACTCTTTCTCAACTCAAGCTAGCTCTCAATAATTGCTGCTGGAATGCCAGGTGCTTTCACTTCTCCAAGAGGCATCTTTGGCCTGTTCCTTCTCCCTAGTACAGGAGAGGAGGTAATGCCGTGAATTGACTGCTAGTGTTAGGTAATTATGGCCACGCAAACCCTAATGGCTATCAGATGCATCGGTAGGTTGATGGAGAATGTGACATAAATATGCCTGTCCATAACCTCATGTGAAGAACCTCACATTCGGGAAATGGGGAAATGAAGGGCTGGGTGAGAACCTAAAGAGATCACCATCATTATGACTCTTCTTCCGCTGTTGTCACCCAGGGGCCTGGGCCTGGAGGGGGTCTGCCTCAGGCCCGCCTGTAGTGTGGGGGTTCTTGACTTCATGCAGGAAAGATCTCACAATGCAAGTCCAAGTGACTTGGAGAGTATGTCTATTGAAGCTGGGGACAGAGAAGCAACGGGAGGCGCTGAAGGTAGAAACAGCAGCAGGAGAGAGCCTGGGTGGGGTGGCTCTGGCTCTCTAGAAACCCTATAGGGAAGGAGGGAGGCAATGCAGGGCTGCTGTCAGCTCCCTGGGAAGTCAGAGGAAAGGGCGCCTTGGAGACAGGTTCAGGGGGTTCGCCAGGACAAGCTGCCACTGCCCTCTGCTCCCCTGGCTGCAAGTCACGTGGGGTCCCTTAGAACTTAGGAGAAAAAGAGCAGAGATACAAGGCACGGGCATGCTCTAGGGAGAGCACCCATGGGTCCCTTACCTTGAAGCGTTTTCTCTCTCTTTGGCCTGTGGGAGTCCTAGGAGAGGTTTCAGGTGAGGGTCTTTCTTCCTTTTTTTTAATATATATATATATGTTTTATTTCAGAGAGGAAGGGAGAGGGAGAGAGATAGAAACATCAATGATGAGAGAGAATCATTGATCAGCTGCCTCCTATACACCGCACGCTGGGGATCGAGCCCACAACCCCGGGCATGTGCCCTGACCGGAAATCGAATTGTGACCTCCTGGTTCATTGGTCGATGTTCAACCACTGAGCCACTCCAGGCCAGGCTCAGGGGAGGGTCTTAATAGAACATTCGTTAGCTTGCAGGTGTGCCCTTCAATATATTGATTCCTCAAAATGTGTGTAGAGAGGGGTCAGGGTTACTTTCTGGTTAGTTTTGTTTTCAAAGAACATCATCAAAGAGGGACCAGAAGTGAGTCCGGCCTGCCCCGGCAAGGGCTGGACTGTACACCGGTGCTCTGAGGTGTCCTTGGTTGGGAAAATAAAACCTAGGGATCCACTAGCTGGCTATAAGTTGCTCAGATTGTTTGGCCTTGTCTAATGATTTTGTCTCAATTCCCCTTATTCCACTTGTTAAGGAACTCCCCTATTCTCTCTATCCTGCCTCACTGCCGCTGGCCAGAGAGAAAACAAGGACCGCAGAGTTATGCTCCGGCCTGGCCTATCTTGATGTTTTTATTCAGGTGCAACTTGAAGAATGTTAAGATGTTACTCAAGAAGTACAACTTCAGGAAAATTAACATATTAACTTGAAGCAAATTAGCATTTGCAGAGGAACAATATCTATAGGCATATTTATTCACGTGTACATGGTTTTGCTTTTTAAAGAAGAAACCCCCAGAGGAGGATTATCCACCGGGGAAGCTTGGGTGTTTCCATGACTGGGGAGTCACCACTAAGATTTCTTATAATATTAGTCTATTTCCTCTTAACGATGTACAGAAGTATGAGATGATGGGAAACCTAAGGTACTGTAAAACGATTCATCGATGATCAAACACCAACAGAGCCAGAAATCCTTGTGATAAATTTTATTTCCCAACACAAGGCAAGAAGAATAGCATCTTTAACCCATTGTACGCCATAAGCATCTGTAGACGCAAGCAGCAGCGGACCTTCCCCCTACGCCACGCACGTCTATAAAAAAAATGTTTTCCCTAAGTGGCAGCCTGGCCAAGTTCAAAATCATTTTTGGGGAGCATTTTTAGCTGACAATATTCAAGAACACCCGAATTGTAAGTAATACATTTATTTTTGTAACATGCATTGCAAATTGGTTTTTTAAATTAAATTTAAAATATCGTGGCAGGGGGGACCGTTTCCATTTTGGATGCGTGGTCGTTAACTGTTAACAGCAGCATCTCCAATAAAAAGATGCAAAGGTGAACGGGGCGTACATCGCACAGTTTACAATGATAGTGTTTGGATTGGAGGAAAATACTATAGCGCTCCTTCACTGATTCATTTTGTCACTAGTTTACTCATTCAACAGGCCTCACGTTATTTCCTCCCAGAGATGACCACATAGCATCTGTCCCGAAATGACAACGAAAGAAAGAATACCCTGGGAGTTACCTAAAAGATTCTGGCTTTATTTGTTTTCATTCTTCTTCTATTGGTTCCCCGAAGATGCCGTCCCTTGCAATGATTTCCTGTTGTATTTCCTGACTTCAGAGCAGCCTGGGCATCTCTAAGGGATGGGGTGCCCCTCATCAGACCTCTTTCTATATTCTTTTTTTTTTTTTAACATATTTTATTGATTTTTTACAGAGAGGAAGGGAGAGGGATAGAGAGTTAGAAACATCGATCAGCTGCCTCCTGCACACCTCCTACTGGGGATGTGCCCGCAACCAAGGTACGTGCCCTTGACCGGAATCGAACCTGGGACCCTTCAGTCCACAGGCAAACGCTCTATCCACTGAGCCAAACCGGTTTTGGCCTCTCTCTACATTCTTTGTGAGGAAAAGCCAGCCAGCTGTACCAGCAGGTACGGCTGAGAATTCCAGGCCCACAGGTGTCCATTCTCGCCTGGGATCGCTTGCCAATATCAAAGCTGGATTTGTCGAGGGGATCCCCACAGTTGTTTCACGGAGAGAAAGTTATCCACTGGCACTAAGAGTACTAATCCCCTCCTCCGTTTCTGACTCAGTCCTTGAGCTAGAGCCACAGGCCCCTCCCCCACCAAGACCGAACCAGTATCAAGTTCTCCATCCTCTGAACAAGTGGGTGGCAGACTGTCAGGACCGGAGTCAGATGGGTGCAGGTGGCACCACCTGCTAGCAATGCTCTGTGTACTTGGTTTCATCATCGCTGCACGCCGTGGCACCATTCTTTCTTTTCTTGCCAAGAACCACGGTCCCATTTGTTTGAGCTTAAAGTTCGTTCCAGACTCGGATTTGGGGTAAAAAGAACATGAAAGGGATTTTATTTTTTTCACTGAGAATATGAAACGAGTCAGAGAAAAAGTCATTATTTTGTTGTGTCGAAGGGAACACAAGGTGATCTAATTTGCAAGTGCGAAGGTTCCTTAGCAGACAAATGAGAAAAAATATTGGTGATTCCCTGGGAGCTAATTATTTTTGCATGTCGGTTTAGCTGAATTACAATCATTGGGAAACTGGACATTCATAGATAATACTTACAGATCCAAAATTCAAATATAAACATTTAGAAATGAAGAGAAATGAATTCCTGAATCACCTGTGTTTCATTTTGCAAAGTGCCTTACGCAGTCCATTACTTCTTTCAGAGTTTTCAACCATCTTATTTTATGTTTCAGCTAAGCTTTAAACAGATAAATGGACTGGCATTTACTGGGCCTGGGAGGTGGGTGGGGTTTTACGTGAGCCAGCAGCCCAAAGGGGAATTGTTTGCAGATCGGAGCAAACTTTCACCAAGCTGGTCGGAGTTTAAAGCATCAGGACAACGTCTACAAAGTCTCTTCAAACGTCCTGAAGCTCATGGGCTGTGTTAAGGGACTCTCTAGATAAGACTCTGATCCACAGCCCCCAACATTTTCTAAATTGATCTCAACAGAGGACCATGGAGGCCATTGCTTAAGTTTGTTGTTTGTAAAATTTGTTTTTATCGGTCAGGATGCTGGGATAAAAGATATAAAAGAACATTGTGAATTTCATAAGAGAACCATTTATAAATCTGTGGGTGGAGATAAGAAAATGAACATGGAATGGTGTGGTTCCTAGTACAAGATTTGAACGGACAAGAAGAGGAGTGACTACTGGGACTCAGAGTTCCCTTTAATGTATTTTAGTTACAGTTATTTTTGTGTCTTTAACTTCTATATAAAAATTAAAAATTATTTATATACCACCATTACAGTATTATAGAATTCTGTTGTCTATATACTTATTTTTACCAGTGAGCTTTATACTATCATATCGCTTCATGTTGCTATTTAGCATCAATTAGTTTCAACTTGAAAGAATCCCTTCAGCATTTCTTGCCAGGCAGGTATAATAGTGATAAACTCAGCTTTTATTTACTTGAGAAAATATTTATTTCTCTTGCATTTTTGGAGAATTGTTTTGGCAGATATAGTATTCTTGGTTGGCGTATTTTTCTTTCAGCACTTTAAATATATCATACTTTCTTCATGCCTGTAAGATTCACTGAGAAATTCACTGATAGTTGAGGACGATTCTTTGTACCTGATGAGATGCTTTTTCTCTTGATACTTAGAAAATTCTTTTAGTCTTTGACTTTTGACAATTTCATTATAATGTATCACAGTGTGGACTTTGGAAATTTATGACTCTCTAAATACAAGCATGGTGGCATGCTTGTCTGTGTACATGTATTTTCATGAGCACATTCTGGTAGGTGGGGGTATAGAGTTTGGTATATATATGGGCTGAAGGTAGAAACTTGTTTATTTTTGATTAGTGTAAGCAATAGAAAATTATTTAAATTTGAACATTTATCATCAAAGCCATCTGATCTTTCCTGGTGCCTGGCCATTTTCTCTGCTCTCAAGCTCATCATCTAAACATCCATTTCTTTAAATCAGATATTCATTTTTTTTACCCAATACCCAACTGCTATAATGTAATCTGACTCTTTAAAACCAATGCTATGTAGGTTGATAGTCCAACGAAATGTCATTTAGCTCTCTGGTATAATACAGCTAGAAGAATATTTAATGGAGGTGATTATAATAATGAAAACGTTCTACTCATTTAAGAAAAATAGCTGTTCAAATGCCACCGTAACATACCTGTTACCAGATTATACTTACATCTTGTTTTCAAAACATAATTGTAACGTCCCATAGCCTTTCGACATCCAGATCCTCTGTCTTTGGCTATTCATGACAACAATTTCAGGTATCTCCCTTTAGAAAAAAAAGCACACTAATTCAAGGTGCTGTGGGATGAGTTTGATAGCAACCATAAAAATGTCCTTAACATAAATACAGCAAGTAAATTCAGATAATGAGAACACATTTGAGATCAGTGATTTGAGAACTTGTACAGCCCCATCCTGACATTTCTGTTCCCATCTTCATTTTGCTTTTAAGGAGATTTCCTTTTCTTGACATGTTTATTCTTTTGACACTGAGCCAGTTTTCTCAAAGCACTTTTACTCCAAGGATCCTAAACTGGACAAATATGTATTATGCTATTTAAATTACTTCTAGCTTTACTTAGAAAAGAAGCATACTGACAAGTAAGTGACTGTTCACACGTTGAATTTCTCACCAGAAACCTGTCTCCTTCATTAATAAATTCGAAACTATACTTCCAAGCTTGTTAATAGAAAGAAAAATATCAACTTATGAAGAGTGACTGGTTTTTACTGCCCTTCCTGGTTTTATGTATAAGTTTTGCCTTGATGGGTCAACCCTGTAGGACTGACATTTGATTTTATTAAGAGTATAATAAAGAGTGGTATTCAACACATTCAACCACGGTGTAGTAGGGGCAGAAAACCACCTGAAGGGACATTGGCTGTAGTTCTGGCCCCTAACTGTGTCAGACATCATGGTTTTATTTGCTGGCTTGTGAGGGGTTATTAACAGGGTGGTATTCAGGGCATCAGGACCATTCAGCAGGGTTCAGGACAGCAATTATTTATCAATTGCTGTGAAATGATGACAATCCTGGAACTATCGGTGAGTTGATATGCACCAACTAAATATCAACTAAAATTTCATTTCTTCTTGCGTCTTTATGGACCGACTAGCTTTAAGCGTAAAACCCAGTCCCTCCACAGGATTGCAGAGGGAAATCGAGCTCATGTACATTGTGCTTTCATTGGAGATGTGGAAGTCACAGAAAGGGGTCACATCTCTTACACGTAACATTTATTCGATAAATCTCTATAGAGCTGTTCTTCTCTGTGCTCTCCAACCTGTCTCAGCCCTCAGAATCGTACCTACTCGTATTTCTTTACTCCCTTGTCCCATTGTCCTCAAAGGCAGAGAGGGTTATCTTCTGCCTGCATGTTCTCATTTTCCCTATCAATCAGGATTTCTTAACTTCGGCATTATTGACATGTTAAATCAGATAATACATCATTATGAGGAAAGGGTGGGGGGAGGGGAGTTCTTGCGCATTTTAGGATAGTTAGCAGCATCCTTGGTCTCTATGTTCCGGTTTCCAGTTTCCCATGTTACGACAACCAAAATTGTATTTAGAAATTGCTGATTGTCCCCTAAGGGGCAAAATTGCTCCCATGTCAAAACACTGCTCTAAATCTATTAGTCATTTCTTACTTAGAGCAATTGAAATGCTGTATTCTAGGTGGCTTTAAATGTCCACACGAACATCCACAAGGAGTCCAAAAGACAAAGGACATGAGCTCTTAAGAGGGTAGTAAAAAGGGCATGCAATTCTGTTGCTGGCCAGAGGATTTCTCCAGGATGAGAAAAATACCTTGCGTCTGACGGGTGTGCCATGAGACGATGAGCTTCATTATTCCAAGCAGGTTATGTTTTGTGGGTTTCTGTTGAAAAGACCTTCAAAGATAAAACACAGTCTATTATTGTGTTGCATATAGCCTCTGCTCTGAAAAGGTCTAAGTAAGCCCATCTATGTGAAATACCGTTAGTCTAGAATCTTCCTTCTCGGTTTGCAGAATCCTCTAGAGCAGTGGTTCTCAACCTTCCTAATGCCGCGACCCTTTAATACAGTTCCTCATGTTGTGGTGACCCCTAACCATAAAATTATTTTCGCTGCTACTTCATAACTGTAATTTATGAACAAGGTGTATATGTTCGTCCATAATTCCATGATTAATGAAGCTATCAGAAACATTGTTTTAACAGCTATTTTCAGACCTGTCCTTTATAAAGGAACTCAATGCATTACATTTCCTAATTTTTAAAAGCAGGATTCTAAATTTATAAGAAATAGAGACATATATGAAGCCTTATACTCCTAATACTGTAATATCACTTCTTGAAACAGTAAATAGAAATCTTATCTCTAAAAAGAACTACAGAAATATAAATTATAAAATGTCTAGCTAATTTTTATTTATTAATTCAAATAGTTCATGAATACATACAACTAAAATGCTTGATACCAGACCCACATAATTGTGACTAATAAATACCCCCTATTTAAAATAATATAAATTTCCTGTTGTAGGTTTTCATGACAAAGTCAAGGTAAAAATGTGTATCAAACCTTAAAAGCATACACAAAGCTATTCCGGAACATTGTATTGTATCACACTTCCTTTTATCTATATTTAATATGGATTTGTGTTCTGCCATTGATTTCTGTGAGATTCAGCTTAGCCAATGAAAACTCTAGAACAACGATTGCCAGAATTCTGTCTCTTATTGGGAACTTAATTAAAGAAATACAACTTCGATAAGCCTCTCCCCACCCTGAGCTTATTCTATAAAATAGACTTGAAAGCTCTGATATAAGCCCTATAGAAACACCTCCTGGCACGTTTTTAACTTTTTTTTTTCTTGGCAAAGCTAGAAGATAAACATTTCATACTAAACCTATCACTTTTAGTCTGAATTCTTCCCCTGTGGAGAATTCAAATTGGGAAGATGTAGGGGAAATCGCGCTAAAGATAAGTGTTTCTTTCCAATAAAATCTAAATATAAAAGATGCCGAGGAGAGTACAGCCAAATAGGCCACAGTAACAAAAGCTGATTTTGATAAACAAGTAAAAAGAAACCCTTTTAAATAAAAGTGAGTTCATCTAATCATTTTTCTATCTGTTGTCTTTGCTTTGGGCCAGCTATGTAGCCCCATCAGAGGCTTTTTTTCCTGTTTTAATGCTGATGGATTTTACACAAACTAGTGACACATCGTCCCCTGCTGTTCGGTTCTGCTGAGCTGGTTGTAAGGAAGCTATTTCCCTGGATCCAGCGGTGGCTCCTCCCGAGAGCTCGGTGTGCATGCTGCAATGCCAGCCATCCAACCACCTGTCTCAATTAATCCAGACCAGGCATCTTCTGCCTGAGCTGAGGGCTGGCACTGCGGAGACTTTTAACCAGAAAACCAAGAAAGAACGTTGTGATTCGACCTTCTCCTTCTGACTAAATAAAGAATACTCTCTTTATTTAGTAAGTCAGTGCACTGTTCCATTTAAAATAATACATTCCCACTGATGATTATTACTTCACTACAATTTTTACTGCTAACATTAGATTTTTCTCTCAAAAAAGCCTGTCACTCACAGATGATTTTACCATGCATTAGAGAATAAAAAGAGATTTTTTAATTTAAAATTCAGAGGACATAACTTATTTATATTACACGCAACTTTTCCATTCTAGCTGCCTGCGATTGGATACATATTTTTGAAAAGGCAAGAACTTTGAAAATATGCACATGTGTTTTAAAGCTACTTATGTTTAAAGCCACTTGCTCACTTCCTGCCAAAATCACATCCCTACATTGACAAGGCGACTCCTGCCAGTTTTCAAGCATACATCGGCATGCTTAAAGCATGGGCTTTCCCAAGAACACGTGTGCGGAATGTCTGCCGGAGCGTTTCCGTGAGGAAATAGACTGGAATAGGCTGTTCCTCCCCCAGAGGGAGTGGCCAGGTCATTCCGGGAACTCACAGGCCATGAAGTGCAGGCGATGACTAGTGCAAGGTGCTGCCAAATCATTTGCTCGATGGATAATTGTAAAATTAGGACATCTATTTTTTTAAAATATATTTTTATTGATTTTTTACAGAGAGGAAGGGAGAGGGATAGAGAGTTAGAAACATCGATGAGAGAGAAACATCGATCAGCTGCCTCCTGCACACCCCCCACTGGGGATGTGCCCGCAACCAAGGTACATGCCCTTGACCGGAATCGAACCTGGGACCTTTCAGTCCGCAGGCCGACGCTCTATCCACTGAGCCACACCAGTCAGAGCTAGAACATCTATTTTTAAGCATAGCCATAGGATAACATGCAGTTTGTTCTATTTGTTAGCGTATTTTCTGTTTACAAAGGGAATAAAATTCTACAGAAAGCTTTTATTTTTTTCTGACAATGTTTCTACCCTGCCTACCTTTCCAGAGGAAGGACGATGGGTTGCAGGGGAGAGGGGGTCAGAAATACATCAACTCAAGAAGCATCAAAAGTCGAATATAAACCAAATCGGATAGAGGGCTCCGTTAAAATGGAAGCGACCCATGGAAGCTAGCATGTCAAGATACAATTTGAGGTCTAGGTGTGTATATATCTTAGAGAGATATACTGAGGTATTGCGCAAATTCTCCACTAAACTTGATTTTAAAATAAAGAGATTAGATCGCTAGAAAGAGTGGTAGACAGATAGACAGAGTCTTGAATCAGTGACTGTTGGATGTCAGTCAATCCCCAAAAGATAATAAAAATTAAGAGCAGTGTTCCTGGAAGCTCCTTACTCTCGCATTATCTAAAGGGTTAACAGCGTCCTTCCACACCAATTCTTCCTCCTCACTCTGGACCAGTTTATCCCCAGAATGAGTCACGTCAATGAAGTGAGTATATACAATGGGGAATTTTGAGACTGAGGCTGCCACTTTGTTATTTAAAGTAAGCTACATTCCAATAAATTATTGTCGAGTTCAAAAGGAACTGTATTTATTCCTCTGTGACCTTCAGTCAAGCTGTGCATAATGCTGTTTCCCGTACAAGAGCCACCTGTACAGATACGCCTTGATTTATGTTCGCGATCATTTGGCAAAATATCGTTCAGCTTGATCGGCCAGGCGTGGCTCTCTGTTCCCCGCGCTGTTGGCCATACTGTTTAGACGGAAGGGCTAAACAGGAGGCACGCTCTCCCTCTGTAGAAGGTGCATTTGTGTGGAGTGCACGGCATACATCTTAACAATGGGATCATCTCTCTCATGCAAATAAAGGACAGAAAACAGCCAGAGCAGCACTAACGCAGTTACTATTATCAAATGCACTGCAAAGCCCCCCATCAATGGATTCCTCATAGTTGCACGGACCGTGGCCCTTTTATATCACATCCTATGAGAGGCGACCTGTCCCATTTCATTCCGTGGGGAAGAACAGGACACCAATATTTGAAGTTGTGAACGGATCATCTTTTTTTTAAAAAATATATATTTTATTGATTTTTTACAGAGAGGAAGCCAGAGGGATAGAGAGTCAGAAATATTGATGGGAGAGAAACATCGATCAGCTGCCTCTTGCACACCCCCCACTGGGGATGTGCCCGCAACCAAGGTACATGCCCTTGACCGGAACCGAACCTGGGACCCTTGAGTCCGCAGGCCGACGCTCTATCCACTGAGCCACACCGGTCAGGGCACGGATCATCTTAATAGCCCATCTTTTTAAATTCTGTTTTGTTTTTTGTTTGGGGGTGGGTTATTGTGGTACTTTTACACAAATACACTGTACCTCGGCCACAGATTCTGGCCCAAGGAAAACATTTCCCCTCTGTCCGTGTGCCCTGGGGGCCCAGGAGCGAGCCTGGGGATTGGCGGGTCACCGGTATCATCACTAATGACACTGCGCTGGCATTCGCCGTGGAGCCCTCCACAAGAAGGAGCCAGCCAGCTCTTGACCCGCATCTCCACTTGCAGCCCCTTCCACGTGTCACCGGAGCACCTCCGCGGCCTCCTGCGCCACCTGGGGTTCCCTCTCCTCCCCGGGACCCCCCACTCTCACTCAGCCGCTGCTCTGCTCTTCCAGACGAGGACAGGCCCGCTCTGGCCCGGCTCTCTGCCACCTTCCGCCACCCTCAGCGCTCTGCCACCTCCCGCTCTCCTTCTCATCACACGTTCCTTGCTTTGTGTCATGCCCCCCGATCTATAACTCGCCTGCTTCTCACCCATTTGCTTCTTTATCATCTGCCTCCTCCACTTGAACGTGAGCTCCCCCGGCACGTGTGGTTCTGTGATGATGTTGGCAAACAGCAGCTACTGCATTTAACACGCAGGAAACACACACAGCTCAGCAGGGGACTGCACTGGGGTCGTCTCCTGGGGCCATTCAGAACCTCACAATCGGAAGGGGAAGTCTGACTGTTGGAGGGGGGACGTTTTCATCCAGGTTAATAGACATCGCACTATTGATTGTCATGATCATGCCTGCCAGGGTGCGGTGACAGGGACACGGTGGGGTCCAGAAGTTTTCACGCCACAGGAGAATACAAAGGAGAGCTGGAGTGACGGCATCAGTCAGCGGGCAGATGTTGCGAGGAAGGGAGTTTGAATCCCCCACTTGAACTGGGCTGCGAAGGACCCGAAAAACTCAGCAGAGACACGTGTGGCTGAGGCAGGGGTCCTCAAACTTTTTAAACAGGGGCCAGTTCACTGTCCCTCAGACCGTGGGAGGGCCGGACTATAGTTTAAAAAAAAACTATGAACAAATTCCTATGCGCACTGCGGGCCCGAGACGCGTCGGCTGCTAAGCAGGACAGGCAGCGGCACCCGGCGGGCCGGATCCATGTCCTCGGCGGGCCGCATGTGGCCCGCGGGCCGTAGTTTGAGGACGCCTGAGAGGCTGCGGCCAGCAGTGGCCCCTGCACCCAGGGCACGGAGCTCAGCGGGTGGTCTGTTGGCAGTCTTTGCTGTCACAGACTGTCCCCCCAGTGCAGATGGGGACAGCAATTCAGAGCTCACAACTTTTCACTGGTTTTCTTTAAATTGGGGGCTTTTCACCCACGCAGGAGGGAGGGGAAGATGTATATTTTTTCCTATAAAAATCCCAGAGAAATAGATGTACACAGACTGAAATTTCAAAATATAATTTTCTTCGCTTTGTGAAGTGACTGAACCCTGAGATAAAAACATAGACTCTTCCTCTTGTTTCCTCCGACTTTGAAAGTAAATACTCAGAATGGTGCCTAATGTGACACGTAAATGCAGGTATGATTGGAAATTGTCCTTTAAATATGTGACATTGTAGCTTCCTCGTGTTTATTGCCTTATTCACTCATGAGTCCAATAAAATGTCACGCATGGAAATGCATCTGCTGGAGTCCCTTTTACACACATTTACATTTTCTCTGGGATATCCTCTCTAGCTTCTCTCAGAATGATTGGGAAACTGTTAAATAATCAGCCATTTTATTATTTTCAAATAATAAGAAGAAAATGTGTTGTTGCTCTTATAGCTGTATCCGTTCTTTCATACCTGGGTGCCCTGAAAACAAGCAGATAAAACACACATTTCTTTTTTTTAATATATGTTATTGATTTTTTACAGAGAGGAAGGGAGAGGGATAGAGAGCTAGAAACATCGATGAGAGAGAAACATCGATCAGCTGCCTCCTGCACACCTCCCACTGGGGATGTGCCCGCAACCAAGGTACATGCCCTTGACCGGAATCGAACCCGGGACCCTTCAGTCCGCAGGCCGACGCTCTATCCACTGAGCCACACCGGTTTCGGCAGCACACATTTCTTATTTAAAGGGCACTCAGCAACAGGCATGGGGCTCTGCGTTGGCTTCTTGTGCCTCAGTTTCCTCACCTGTAAAACAGAATAATAGCATCTGCTTCACAAGTCTCTTGTGAGGAGCCAATAACTTAATCTTCGTAAAAATGTTTAGAGTAAGTCCTGCCAGATAGCAAACACTCTGTCCATGTTATTTATTGCGTTTTCATGAAGATCAGCCTTAGAGGAGTTGAAAGTTAATTCGGCTCCCCTCTGCACCATTCCGGAAATGGCAACTTGCTGGGCAGTGGCTGGAGGTAAAGTAGGATTTGCAGAGACGTGCACAGGTCCACAATCGGTAGGTTTCAGTCCCACCGTCCCAATGGGCTCTAAATAGGCACTAGTCGCCCTAACTGGTTTGGCTCAGTGGATAGAGCCTGCGGACTGAAGGGTCCCAGGTTCGATTCCGGTCAAGGGCATGTACCTTGGTTGCGGGCACATCCCCAGTGGGAGGTGTGCGGGAGGCAGCTGATCCATGTTTCTCTCTCATCGATGTTTCTAACTCTATCCCTC
Organism: Plecotus auritus; assembly: GCF_963455305.1. Classification (NCBI taxonomy): domain Eukaryota; kingdom Metazoa; phylum Chordata; class Mammalia; order Chiroptera; family Vespertilionidae; genus Plecotus; species Plecotus auritus. The sequence continues at coordinate 175,976,325 of NC_137774.1, forward strand.
TCCCTTCCTCTCTGTAAAACATCAATAAAATATATTTAAGATAAATAAATAAATAAATAAATAGGCCTAGTCTGTGCCTTCTGGTTCTCCCCACATGTGCTCAAGGTTTCCCTTTGTCATTTAGCTCCTACTCAGCATCCAGCAGGGCGTCCTCTGACCCCGTGTCCAGGCTGACCACCTTCACCTTCGCAAGATGATGACGCACGCCCTGCTCTTCGCTGTGGAACACGCACTCCAGGGCAAAGCCAGCCGGTGTCTTTACAGGTCCGGGTGCCAGGAGCGTACCCTCGTGGACGTGTTTGTTTCACCATCTTTCTCCTGCCTTTGGTGTGGGCTCCTAATGCCATCTGGGAAGTGGTGTCTTGGTTACATCCTCAAGGTCAGCAGCGAGACTTTTCACGGGCAATGCCCACCCAGCTACCCCTACATCGCTTCCTTTGGGGAAGGCCTTGCTTGCCTAGGGTTTGGATTTGAGAAAAAGCAAAGCTCTTACTAAATCTGTAAGCTCAGACATACGTGAAATGTTTGGTGTACGTTTGAAACAATTATGAATCAGTCTCTGCTGTAGTGTTTTCTTCTTCCGTCATCACATGGATCCTCCGTTCCGTATTGATTCATATTTTAACTATCTACTTTGAAAGCTTGTTTTCTTAACAATAGCAGATGAGAGAAGTAATTGAAGGGTTTAAAAAAAAAAGGCTGGTTAGTGTCAAAGAGATGGGGAGAAGAGGAAGAATTTGACATGTAGAAGAATAACACCTTGGCTTCAAAGGACACAGGAGGAGAGACTAAAGGGAAACACCGACTCTAGTAAGACAGTAGAGCTAAGTACACCCATAGTGACTCGGGTCAACAAGAAAAGATAACTTAGTTTTACTATTTCCCATAAAAAAATACAGACAAAAAAAACAAATTTCATAAAGAGCCCTTGAAAATCAGTATTTCAAAGCCAATAATCTTTCTTTATGGTCAACTCTTTTCTTTCATTCTTTTTTAAATTCTTTGTTGTTGAACGTATTACATATATCCCCCTTTCCCACCATGGTCCTCTCCCAGTCCAGCCCCACCCCAGCAAACCCCAAAAGACCCACACCAACACACACCGTAATTACAATGGCAAACGTTAACAACAAAGGAAGAATTGTAAGGGCCGCAAGAGAGAGCCAATATTTAAAAAGAGAAATTTAACTGGTATAACCAGTGTTCCTGTGCAGGAGAAGTTATGCACGAAAGAAGTGAACTCGCCCAGTGTTTTCCTTAAATACTTATGCCTTACCAGCCGTTCTGTCAGGAGTGGGGACTCTCCTTTCTGCCCAGGGCCATCTGGATATTTATGACATCACTCACGGGCCATACAACATCATCAGTGGACGCCTACAAGTTAGCCTGCTACATTTGGTCAGACAGTGAATTAACTCACCCCTAAGGCCTTGGCGGGGCCAAGCCAAATGATTTCAGGGGCCTTATACGGCCCGTGGGCTCGATGTTCCCCACCCCTGCAACTGGTTTGTCTAGTTTTGGGTTTGGTGTTTGTTTGTTTTTACCAATACTCTTGAACATGGCTATGAGTCAGACTTGGATTAGGTACTGAGGTAGGCCAAGGGAACATATCCTGATGCTGAGAATGAGCTCGAAATGACCAGGGCAAGCCATTAATTTTTTTTTTAAAGATAAGCTTAGGTTGTTGGAAATGTGTATCTCATAAAAATATGGTTTAGGTATTACAGGAATATAAAAACACCTCATATTCACAGTGTTTACACTTTACACGGCATTTCCCCGGGTTATTATCTGTAGCTTGGAAGCATTAGCTAGAGAAGCAAATTAATTTTATAAGTTTTCTCCTCCCCACCTACACTCCCAACCCTGAGCTCGGCTGTACTGGGATTCTTGTTATCTGACAGTGTCCAGCAGCTAATATTTTAGGTTTGGAACAGAGCTTCGAAAAGACCTCCTCTGTCACTGATAAAACTGGAGATGATAAAGCCCCACGTTCAATGTTGGATCTGCAGTAATTTTATTTAATAGCTTCTATTCATCATCGTATTCTTTATAACATCCCAGAGCTGCTTCTCCACATGGAGCGGGCTCCACGGAGAACGTGGAAGGCGGGATGAGCTAGAACATATGCCGACTGTCCCCAGCCTGGACCGCCACCAGCCAGGCAGTGCAATAGCACCTGAATGTTTATAAAGACCATCATTAGTCACGGAGTAATCTTGCGTGATAAATTATTCCCCGGGGACCCTTTGAAACACATACCCCTACTATTGAGAGCGAGGCACCTGCTTTGGCAACATGAGGAAATGTCACGTTGAAAAATGAATGAGAACGAGTGGGGAAGCATTTGACGGAAAACAGACCTGAGCAATAAGCCTCCTGTACTCCGAGGTGCAGCCCTGCAGCCCCGGCTTCTTGCTTTCCTGCACCATTGTTTTAGCCGTGTCTCCAGCCACGTTTTGGTGTTTGGTTTTTAAATCTTTATTGTTGAAAGTATTACATAGGTCCTCCCTTTCCCCCCCTTAACCTCTTCCAGCCTGCTTCCGTCCTCCCCTCTGCCCCGCAGGCCCTCACCACCCCACCGTCTACACACTGCAACTTACTTATTTCTTCAGGTTAACAAACCTATAAACTGCACTTTCTAATGTCTCAGCACTTTTCGTTTCTATCCAAAACAACTGATTTTACTGAAGGGCTCCGTGTCTCACTTATTCTCCTTTGCAATCCTCAATGTCATTCTGAAATAATACCATGGACTCATCTTCTGCAGTCTTTTACTATAATATGTCTCAGACATCTTTCTGAGACCCTAATAGCCATGCGGATGCAGCTCCACAGGAAAGATGTGTTCCAGCTGGAGCCCGCCATGGCAGCCAACACTGGAGAGCATGCGGCAAAGAGCAGCCACGTTCACAGCCCACGAGTCAACTTAAGACAGCAGTGCCCACAGACCACCTGAGAATGGACGCCTACAAGTCCAGGTTTAAGCTCGAGGTCTGCACTAATAACATATGTGGCTTTGGACAGTTAGTGACTTGTTCTCAGCTCTGTGCCCCAGAAATAATCCTCTGAGGCAAAATTCCTGCCTCAATCGGATTCTCTAGGTCCACCTCCACCACCATCATCACCACTAACATCTCCACCAACAACACCTCCACCACCAACACCAACAACACCTCCATCACCAATACCACCACCAACACCTCCACTATCAACAACAACACTCCAACAACACCTCTACCACCAACACCACCAATAACAATAATAACTCCACCAACAACACCTCCATCACCAATACCACCAACAGCTCCACCACCAACACCACCACCAACATCTCCACTACCAACAACAACACTCCAATAACACCTCTACCACCAACACCACCAATAACAATAATAACTCCAACAACAACACCTCCATCACCAATACCACCAACAGCTCCACCACCAACACCACCACCAACATCTCCACTACCAACAACAACACTCCAATAACACCTCTACCACCAACAACACCAATAACAATACCTCCATCAACAACACCTCCATCACCAATACCACCAACAGTTCCACCACCAACACCACCACCAACATCTCCACTACCAACAACAACACTCCAATAACACCTCTACCACCAACAACACCAATAACAATACCTCCATCAACAACACCTCCATCACCAATACCACCAACAGTTCCACCACCAACACCACCAACACCAACAACACCTCCATCACCAATACCACCAACAGTTCCACCACCAACACCACCAACACCAACACCTCCACTACCAACAACAACACCTCTATCACCAACAACACCAATAACAATACCTCCACCAACAACACCTCCATCACCAACACCACCAACAGCTCCACCACTAACACCACCAACAACACCTCCACCAACAACAACACTCCAACAACACCTCTATCACCACCAACACCACCAATAACAACAATACCTCCACCAACAACACCTCCACCAACAATACCAACAACAACACCTCCACTACCAACAACAACACTCCAACAACAACACCTCTACCACCAACACTCCATCACCAACAATAATAATACCACTACCACCACTAACAACACCAACAACACCTCTACCATCAGCACAACCAACACAAACAATACCTTCACCACCAACAACATCCCATCACCAACAGCAACAATACTTCCACCATCACCAACAATAACAACAACACCTCCAGTACCAATACCAACAACACGACCTCCAACACTAACAACACCTCCACCACCACCACCACCAACAACAACAATACCTCTACCACCTCCATCATCTCCACCACCATCCCTGAGGTTTTCAGATTGTCCCCTTTACATTTTGGGACTTTTCTGTCATGTAAAATAGAAATGTCAATGTCCCTTTTTGTATTTAGCTCACAGTATTCATGTGACACTCAGACAATATAAGACATTGCTGGGAGATGCAGAAACGAAAGAAAATGGTTGGATAAACTACAGCTCCGTATCCTTGCACACAGGTGCTTAGGGATAAACTAGTTGACCATGATTTGAGATTCTCTCCTTTTCTCTGTGAGCAAAGCCTGCGTGTGACCAACTCTTCTGTTGCCTTCGACCTGATTCTGTGGGAACGGAGCCATGGCACTCCACGTGCCTCCCTATGAATCCATGTCAGTCGAGAGCACTGGAATCTGTGGCGTGCTTGTATTCCAGATTGGAAACTAAAAGATAACCTTGACATTTCAGGAAGTCAGTTTCATTCATTAGGCAAATTGCCACATTTGAGAACAAGCAAATAAAGCATTTTCCTTCGTCCGCGGCGTCTCTGAGCAGTGTAATCATACTGGATTGTGTCACGGATCAGCTTCAAAGACTTGTAATTGTGTGTCAGTGGGCGACGGGATGCTGAGCATTCCCCTGGGGCTCTGTGCAGCCCACCTTCAGCCTCACTCTCCGTGGACATGCCATGATCCTGGACGCACAATGAGGATCATTTGTGAGCATTGTCCTTTCAAGCCTCCTAGACCACATCCAATTTGGGGGGCCTTGCTGCCCTCATCTTAAGCTGAAGTAATAATAATACACAACAAACGTAATGAGATGTCGCCCATTGTTTGTGAGAACTATGTGACAAAGAAACACTCTGTGTGTGGACCCCTTCCGGGAAACTCAGATTTGTATTATTAATCCTGGTTGTAAATTGCTACCATCTATGGAAATAGCTGTGGTGCAAAATGCAGAAATATATTTCTTTTGTTAAGAAGCTAATTGATTCATTTAGAGCTTTCTATTGTTAATCCACCAAATCACAGCTACTAAATATTGCATGTTATAGCCATAGATAAAGTCATTATTAACACTGAAATTACTGTGGGGGGTTTTCAGCCCACATTCACATATATTTTCCTTTTAATAATATGGCCCATGCTTTAAGAAATTTCCTTGCAACAGAATTTACAGTTTATATTTAAAGGCAAAGCAGTCCAGGAGAACAATATGACAAATCTTCTTCCACTGCATAAGAAATGCGTGTTTGTGTGTATGTAGGGTGTCCCAAAAATGTAAACACACGCTTTGAATAATTACCAGGCACTGTTTATTAAAATGTATTTCATTTTCAAAACTGAGCTATCAGCCGGTAAAGTGTGTCTACATTTCCTTGAGACACCTTGTATATATATATTTTTTTCATTTCATATTGTATTAAAGATTTTATTTTGTGGAAATCAAAAAGTATATTCCTGATAAATACTACTGACCAATTGGATCAATTATTTCCCTCCCCCAAATGATGCATATTTTCAAACTACATAAAACTGTTTGAATAATGTTGATTAAATATAGCAATAAGGCAAAGTAAAAATCCTCTCCCTTAAATATGGCCTCATATTACTGATTAAAATTAGCCTTCAAAATCATAAAACCTAAGAACTTATTACTTACTATGTGGTAATATATCCATTTATAGTAACGCATACTATGTGTATACTTCTGCTTCTTACTTCTTGTAACAGCCCTAAGAGGCAAATATCATGAGTTGCCACATCTTAGAAAAGATAACGGGAGGAGAAGTCCCATGCCTTCCCCACGGTGTAGTGACTTATCGCATGTCATCTTGGCTTTGAACCCTGAAGTTCTGTGGTTCTGGGCCCTGAGTCCGAAATCATTATTGTATACTACCTCTCTTGAAATACAATAACCTTCATATTTGTTGAAGTCAATGAACTGAGTGCACAATTAATTAAAGAAATGTTCAGCTTTTTCCAGTCTTCTGAGTTTCAATATAGTGACAGCAATTTTCAGCTGAGATTTTTATTGTGGTCTATGCGACATCTAGACACGATGTATTTCTATACAACTTGCATCCTACTGACTTTCAGAAAGGATGAGAGTGCCGTGAGGAAGAGACGTCGTCTTTCTGTGGTTTGGGTGTTCATTCCACAGTCTTGGCTTTGGTTCTGCCAGAGAAATAGGGGCCCTGCACAGGTGGCCCAAAACAGAGCGGGAGGGCCAAGCTGCGCAGTTCCTCAGCCACGTGTTCTTGGAGCGCCCAATTCTCCCCTAGATTGAGTTCCCACACCTGGATGAAAGGGCCTCGACCTGAAACGCCGCTGTCTACAGTGTCACATCGGAATCACCAATGTCAGGAGGAGTAGAAATCTGGATATTTCCCCTCCATCGGGTACCTGTTGACATTTCACCATTTCTCTGACAAAAATAAGTCAAGTGAGAGCTGGAAACATGCTTTTTTCTGTCACTTACGCAAACCCCTAGGGGTGTCGTTTTCTGCTTCTACAAAGTAAATAAAACATATTTATACTCCTCATTTACTCCTTTCTATGTATCCATCCCCCTTTTCTTCAGAAATCCCATCTTCATTTTTATGCTCAATTTCTGACTCTTTTGCAAAAAGTATACCTTTCATCTCTTAAAGTCATCACAAACTTCTATACCGATATTTAGAGCAACTTTGGACTTGCAAATTAGAATGCAAAATAATTGGTGTTAGGTGGTGGTAAAAGGGAAATTCCTATTACAGCATCTGCAAATTACCAGTGAAAGTCATTGCTAACTCCTCCCGCGGTGCTTTTGAGAAACTTCGCTTGTTTTCCTCAGAGAAGAAAAATGCCTCCTGAAAGGCCTAATAACACATTGAAATTACTGAGGATAATTTAAAATTTTAAGTTTTATGGAATTTGGATGATTACTAGGATCCCAGCAAGGAGCATAATGGACATAATTTTTCTAACAATTGAGAATCACTCGGCACATGATACCTTGCATTGATTTGAACCTAGCATTTAAACACGGTACTTAACCCAAGGCACCAATCAGAGAGTTTTTTTGTGTTTTTTTGGGGGGAGGGTGGGGGGGCAAAATACAATTAGCTTGATAGAACTTTAGGTAGCCCATATTGTCCTGTAAAGTCAAATTAGTTGGAATGTGCATTTATTTAAGACATCAAGTCCGAATTTTTGCATATGCTCATGAAAAATACTCTGAAAGCTACTAGATAGAGGAATAGGTGTAAGATACAGAAATGCACGTGTCTGAGTGTGCGTGGGTGTCTGCTTCTCCGTCCTTTGTATCTACCTTCCGGAGCCAAGGCTGGCATCTCCCTGCCTCCTCCAGCCCCGTTGCTGGAGTCCACATTTACATGTGTAATGGGAGCGCTTCTTAGCCCTGCTGGCTCTTCAAAGGTTGTTCCTGCTCACCACGCCGGCGACAGGGCCATTATCTTTTCATTCTAATCTTCCTTGTCAATGTCACATCTCAAGAGCAGGACAAGGATTAGCAGCGCCCGGGCTTAATCAGTTTATAAAAATCTCCGGAGAAAGCCACGCTCCCTTTCATGCAGCGCAGATGTCTTGTTTTCACTTGAGTAGGCCATTGATTTGGCCCCCAGCGTCTCAAAAGGAAGATGCTCTGGCCACGTGTGCCTGTGGGGAAGGACGGCAGGGCACGGACAGGTCATCCAGCACCGCCGCACGCAGGACCCAGCGCTGATGCCACCAGCGGGGCGCGGGGCGGGACAGGCACCTGCAGGCATCGTCCTCTTTGCCAGGCCCAGCCCGCGCAGGGTGGGCGAGGGCACGGCCATGCCCCGCGCTGCAGGCCCTCTCTGCTGGCATCCGCGTGTTATGTCTGTCTCTACACACAACCGCTGTGCACGGCGAAGATTACCAGGAAGCCACTGGGAGAGAAGTCAAGTTCAAGGCCTTTGTTTGCGCAGGTGAATGAGCAGTGCGTCTGGGGCTCAGGATTCGCCACCTTCCCGCCCAGCACCAGGGGGCCTGCCCCAGGTTCCAGGCAAGGAGTGGGGTGGGGCAGGGGCCTGCTGCCTGGCTCTCCTGGGGGACTCGCCCTTCATCCCTGGCATCGCTGCAGCTCTGCTCTGCGGGGGCTGCCCTGCGGGGGCTGCCCTGCTGTTGGCATGACATTTGCCCAGTTTACCTGTTGCCCTGCCCAGGTATCTCAGTGCATGTTGGTGTATTTCTGGGCACAAATAGCTCAGGATTCTAATTTTTCTTGTAAGGTTTCCTAAAACTGCTATTCCCCATTATCACAAGCAAAAAAATAATAATGATGGTGGTTATTGGCTTCAGTCTTGAGGCGACCAGAGGTGGTCAGCGCACTACAACTCTATTTGCTAGTTGAAATTCATTTGTACACATTTCCCCCGATTTTATTGGGGGCGGGGTTTTGACTTAAATTATCACCCAGCCTGACATATCACCGTAAGAGTGAGAGCCTGCTTTTCGTGAACAGCGTTTATTAGGTGGTATGCTGTGTGCCATCGGCTAGACCAGCCTTGGGCAAACGACGGCCCGCGGGCCGGATCCGGCTGTTCTATCCGGTTCTCTTGCTCTCCCCTCCGCTCCTTTACTTTGAATTTATATTAGTTCACACAAACACTCCATCCATGCTTTTGTTCCGGCCCTCCGGTCCAGTTTAAGAACCCATTGTGGCCCTCGAGTCAAAAAGTTTGCCCACCCCTGCTAGACTCAAGCATTGCTGCGATTTGTGTATAATGTTTTCACAAATTGAGATCAAGCATTTCATGGCAGAGATTTTTATGGTTGTCTTGTGACTACTGGAGCGTTTGGGTCCTTTGTCATTCTTGGTTGCTTTGAATGTGAGCGTCATGATGAGACGGCAAACCCGCTCTTCACCAGGGAACTCAGTGACAGGTCCGCCAGCCCCTCTCCATTCACACACCACGTTTTGTGACAGCTAAACCAGCATCACAGCATCAGACAGAAAATCCCAAAAGGACCATGACCTCAGGCCCAGGCTTGTTCCAGGGTAAGGGTATTCAGAACAGAGTGGCCATGAAAGAGTAAAATATATCCAACGACACCTCTCTCCATCATGGGTTCCGGAAATACACCGTGAAAGTGAAGTTTTCTTATATATAAACTGCAGAAGGCCCTCATTGGAATTGGTCTCTAGCAAGAAGCTCAGCATTTGCACACGGCTTCACCTTTCCCCAGGTGAAACAGGAGCGTTGCACATGCATGTGAGAGTTAAGGTATTCTGAAAATGTGGACGAGTCAGACACATTTGTATGTCAGATCAACAGTGGGCCCGCGGGTCACCATGGAGATCAATAATCCTCCTAATCCGTCTTACAATCCATTCTGAACGCCAAAATGTAATCACTACATAATGAGAGCTCCACGTCCCCTGATAAAAGTCCAGGGCCCAGGATGAATAATTCTAAGGAGTCCCCCTTAAACTGTCCTTTATAGATAATTAGGTTCATGAGATTAAGAATGTACTCTGAGGATTAGCCAAGAGCCCCCACTTCAGGACACTGGACCATGGGAAGCCTTTCGGGCCATATGGTTACCGAGAGCTCGGTGGCCTTCAGGGAACCTCGTCATTCTCTGCCGCAGCCTGCTGCCAGGCCCCCTGGTGAAAGCTGGTTCCAGAGGAGTCCGACCCCAGGAAAGCCCCCGAAGACACTCCCAAGATGACAAGGACACATGGCCCGGCCGCACTTCGCACTGTCACATGACTCTGTCCCCGTTTGTGCTCCTCGGACCGTAACTCCAGTGCCCTTCCTGTCACCCCACAACCATGCACGGCGCCAACGCTAAGAACGCCCACTCTGAGCTCAGTGAAGTTCAGATGGCCCAGTGCGGGCACAAAGGGGAGCTCTTCAAGCCTGTGAAGTTTCATGTTTGTGTCAATTACCGCACCTTGTCCTCCGCATGAGTTAGAAGCCAAGTTATACAGCTAGCAGTGAGGACGCATTGAGTAGGTCCTAGCTCTTGCTTTTATTGTTATACTTCTTGAGGTTGGATTTGCTTCTGAAAAGGAAGCAAAATCTCAAGGACACTCCAAATGCCTAGACTTCCGGGCTTTCAAAGATGAAATATCAACTACAGCAATAATAACCCAGATGTGGCCTTGCCAACTTTCTATTTTGCCAAGTATTATGTGTAAGTTGTCTCCTATCATTTCAACAAAATAAGATTTTATAACTTAAATTTTAACATTCAGTTGGGACCAGAATTCTCTCAGGATAAAGGCTGGTCCTTTGAATGGAATAAATTGGTAATCCTAGTAGAAATGATCGTTAAAGGTGGCTTCACGCGTGTGGAGGGGGTTGAAGAGCACGGGTGCTTTCTGTTTTCTGGCGGTGTTTCTTGATTAGCATAATGCCTATCATATTACATACATGTTATGCCAATCAAGAAATATTTGCTATATTATACTGACCATATTTTAATTGTGAAGATTGAAAATTTGCTATTATTAAATGTATCATGGGTTATTTTTGTGGCCCGATTTTTTTTTAATGTGGTTCCTTTAAGATCATACTCTCAGGTAGATAATCAGAGTGAGATGCTTAATTTTAATTGACGAAATCCTGTTTTTATTCAAAAGCAAAACTATTATGATAGTTTGCATGTACACATCTATCAATCAATCGATTGATCTATCTACCTATCCATCTATCTATACATTTATCCATTCATCCATATATTTTATCCATATACTCACTGACTCAGTAAAAAATACTTTGTTTTACCAGCAATCTTTATAAAATACTACAGGCCCGGTGGGGTCCCTCGGCCTGGCCTGCAGGGATCAGGCCAAAATCAGCTCTCCGATATCCCTGGGGGGGTCCCCGATTGTGAGAGGGCAGTTCTTGGGTGATGCACCCCAGAATCGGGCTCCCTCCTCTCTGGTTCCAGATGCATCACCTGAGAACTGCAGCTGCCAAGTCCCTGCAGCTCGGCAGCTCCGGTATTGAGCATCTGCCCCCTGGTGGTCATTACACATCATAGCTACCAGTCGGATGGTCAGACGGTCAATTAGGCTTTTATATATATAGATTTTCTCTTTTCATGCTGTAAACTGCAGAAACATGCGACATTGCCTTCTCGTTGGTTCACAATTTCCTTTACACATAATCGTGGCTGGGTGTGACAATGGGGATGCCACCATGTAAACATAACGTACAAGAATTTAGAATTTGAAAGCCAAAACTTACATTCGAACTTCGCACTGCAAGTGTGTATATCTTACCATTCTAGGGTGCTTCAGGATTTCAGGACTTCTGGGGGTAAGTGGGGGAGGGAAAGGTGGGGTACGACCAGGCCAGCAGAGAAGGGCGTCCGTGTGGCTGCACTGAATGGCTGGCATGGGAGTGACCTGCATTTCAATTTCCTGGACAAATCTGAGACAGAGATGAGGCTGCAGGAAGTTATGGGGGGTGCCTATAGGAGCAATGCCTATGAGAAAGTGAGTGAAATAGGGGTGAACAAAGGGATGTGTTGAACTTTAAAGCAGTTCCAACAAAGGTGTTGGCAGATCCCAAAAGCAACTTTGGAGCTGGGATGGCCCTTTGGAATTGTCCAGACTGAGGCAAGGTGGCCAGGCTTTCATGCCCCACATGGACCCCATATTAAATACAAGCTGCGTGGGAAAGGGATGCGTCACCATGGAAGGTGGCTCTCGTTAACTGAGGGTAATTCTCAGCAAGAGACACAGCTTCTCAGAGCAGCCCGTGCAGGGAAAATGAGGGAACACGTCTTCTCCCATCGATCACAGGCCCGTCCCCCAGAACAGGATTTCTCTGCGCTCCTGAGCAGAGATCACAGCACATGCATCTGCCCTTGAACCCAGAAATGCCACTTCCAGCCTTTTACCTAAAGACACTCTCAAATGCAAGTAAAAACAACGTCAGGTAGATGCAGAGTTACCTACTCCGGCTTTGCCTATGATTGCAAAAGACTGAAAATGACCCAGTTTTCCACCTGTGGGTCTTAGTAAATAAATCAGAGTAAGCCATATGATGAACTACTGTCCATCCCTTAAAAAAGAGCGATACTATCTTATAGACTACATACTACCTTATAGCTTCAGGATATACTGTTAAGTGGAAAGAAAAAATATAAGAAACAGGATGTAAACAGCTAAGAAAAATGTGTTTTTACTTGATAGCAAAGAGCTAAGGTACCAAATATGATTTGGATCCTACCATCGAGATGTATTCACCGAGACTTTTGTTCTGAGCCAATGATACGAAGAAGAAGAAGAAAAAAAAATAGCCTGACATGTCCTAGGAAGAACAAAAAGATGCAACGGTCCATTTGCTGTGTGAATCAGAGGTACTGAAGTGCTGGGGTCGACACTCATGCATGTGGCTTCATAAATGGCTGGTCGCTCTCACTCGTAATCCAGTTCTAGATAAGGAGTGGCTTTCAGAGCATCCCTGGAATTTCAACCAGGAGTGGGCTAGGTTTAGGAGTTACTTATACCTTTAGCGCTGACCCTTCCCTTGAAGCTACCTAACTAGATTATATTGCCTGTGACTTAGTCATGTTGAATATGCCACCGCCTTTGTTTGAAAAATGTATTTTTAAAAGTACACGTAAAGATGTTTCTTTGCATGTACATAAAAGATCTCTTAAGGATGCACAGAACTGATAACATTGGTTGAGTCTGAGAAGAGAAATTGGAAATCTTGAAAACAGGGATAGAAGAGATAATTCATGATAATCTCTTAAGTGTTGAGCCATATGAAAATATCATCTTTTCAAAAAGCAATCAATGCAAATTCTGCAAATGTGAAATGAACATAAATATGTACTTCTTACAAAACCTTGGCTGTAAAACGAAAACATTCAATCAGTGTGTTTGTTGAATTCTTACCACAAGCCAGAAACTGCAAAAAGTGAACGGAGAACAAGACAGTTAAGTTTTCTGATTCTCTGAAGGCAGAATGTAGATTAGAGAATGAGCACATAATTAACACTTACACAAACATCCTTAATGCCACTGGCATGAAAGAGCAAGATCATCCTCATTATAGTGATTAAGCTATTATTATTTATTACCAATATCTTATACAGTATGTATGCATGTATATGTGTGTATGTATTTATATACAGTAATTATACCTATTGAATGAGCAATATTTTGATTACCTGAAGATGCTAATAAAGCTTTCAAATATGTGCCATTCGTAAGTAAAAATAAGGTTCATCAAAAGTCTGAAGAAATACTTTAATGAATTTTTTTCTCCTATCAAGTGGTGCCCAAGTTGATGACTTGATGGTCACTAGCCAGTGAGATGTTAGTCATGCTTTTAAGTCTTTCGAATTTTCTCATTATCTAGGAAAGAGTATCCTTGCCCTTTAAAAATTATAAATGTTTTTGTTAATAATCCAAAGTGTCAAAGATAATCATGGAAAACCCATTAAATCATTTGAAGATGGTACATTAAAAAATGCCCCCTGCGTAGCTGTTCTATTTAAGCTGCCTCTAGTTGATAATCAAAACTGAAAAGGTTTTTTATTTGTTTATTCTTTCTCCTTAGAGCTAGGAAGCTGATAAACATCTGATTTCTTACATGTTATAGAACTTTAGAAAATAATGACATGTCCATAACAATAACCATGTTGAAATATATACAGAAGTCTCCTGTCATTTTGTAGACCTTAGAATCATAACATTCAGTAAAAAGAGACAGTTCGTGTGGGGGTGCAGAGCCTGGGCTCCGGACTTCCTGAGATGGGTGGTGGTTGGGCCATTTGCTCGGTGGTTTTCAGTAAGTGAATCTCCCTTCATCTCTGTTCTCCACCTCCACCAAGAGGAGGACAACAGGATCTGTCCTGGGACGCTGGGATACGGTTACAAGGAATAATCTACAGAAAGCACTCATCCTGGTGCGAGGCATAGGCATTGGTATGTTAGCTGTTTCGGAAATAACTGGTAATTGAAGAACTTTTAAAATTATGTCTGGCTAACAACTCACTTCTCCCTAATTTTCAGGGTACACCAAAGAAGGCATAGAAAAGTTTCAACTCCCTGAAACATTGGTAAAAATGGTATATGCCTTATACACTGAGTGGCCAGATTATTATGATCTCTGAATGCATAATAATCTGGCCACTCAGTGTATATATATTCTCATATATATATATTTTAGAGGCCCAGTGCATGAATTTGTACATGGGTGGGGTCTGGCCAGCCTGGCCAGGGGGAGGGGACATGGGTGGTTGGCTGGTCGAACTCCTGGTTGAGGGGACAATTTTCATATTAGCCTTTTATTATATAGGATATACACTGAGTGGCCAGATTATTATGCATTCAGAGATCATCATAAGCTGGCCACTCAGTGTATATCTGGGAGACTTACCCACAAATAGTAGACATATATAGATGTGAATTGAGAATCTCAGTTTGTGGCTGATTCATGTTCATTTCTGTACATCTTCTTCTGAAATGAAGAAGAAGCAGATCTATGGCCCTTAAAGAAGGTTGGCTTCATTCCTGACTCAGCAAAGTAGAAAGAAGTTGCTCTTAACCATCCTGGATCTGTTTTTGGAAGTTTCTCCAAATAAATTCAGTCACATCAGCATGCTGGAATGCCAGGGAACAGAGTATGGGGAACGGGGAAACAAAAGGTGTCCCATCGGTATGCCAAATTAAACTTGGGGAGATATTGCTGTAATTATTCAAATAATATTGGTCCAGAAATATCAAGGAAAATTATTGTGGAAGTATTCATTGAGGATTACAGTTACATACACGTTGTCTGGAACGATCTTAACAAATGCTAGTTAACAATCAAAACAAGGCCTATAGTTTGAAGACGTTAAAGATCTGTTCTCAAAAGACAATTAGTCTGAAGGTCCTGAGTTGAGCTAATGAGCCCTTTACTCTTATAAACATTCATTCTCATAAGAGTAATGACACGGAGAAAGCTGCTACTTCCAAAACCTGTTTTTCACACTGATCTTTAGCTAGACAATGAATAAAGAGTATGTTTGTCTGTGTTGCCTGCAGCAGATAGGAATATGATTTGGCCAATAATATACACACGCAATACCTACATATCATTTGGCCTCTTCTATGAGCCTTTCTTATATAATTACTGTCGAAAGCCTTTTCCACCTTTTAGAAATTCTTTGTCCCTTTCTCTGTCCTCTGTCCTCAAATTGGAAGCGGTGGCTGGAGCAGGAGCCACTACCTCGCGCCAGAGCAGCTGGACTGGCAGACACAAGGTCTCGGAGGAGAGCTGCCTTGCCAAGCCTGGGCCACTCCAGACCAGGGGTCGGCAAACTCCTTAGTCAACAGAGCCACATATCAACAGCGCAACAATTGGAATTTCTTTGGAGAGCCACATTTTTTAAACTTAAACGTCTTCTAACGCCACTTCTTGAAAATAGACTCGCCCAGGCCGTGGTATTTTGTGGAAGAGCCACACTCAAGGGGCCAAAGAGCCGCATGTGGCTCGCGAACCGTGGTTTGCCGATCACTGCTCCAGACCATCAAGGAGAGAATAGTCTTGCTTCAGGCACTGGCATTCTGCATCTCTGCCGCTCCCAGTAGAGATTACCTTAATTTTAAAAGGTTTTATGTGGGATTTAAAGAAACGGATCACTCTCCTGAAGATGTAAAGACCATTCCACTACAAAGAGGAAAAAAAACTCATGTAAATACAAGATAATAAGCAAATGCTTATAAAGTAACGAATCCAAATAAAAACAAAACCCCCAAACCGGGGTGTGTGGGGGGAGGAGAGGGTGGAAACCAAGCTGAGATGTGAATGCCAACCGGGACCTCATTTCTACCAATGTCATGGGCTAGTCAGGCGTCCTCAAACTACGGCCCGCGGGCCACAGGCGGCCCGCCGAGGACATTGATCCGGCCCGCCGGGTGCCGCTGCCTGTCCTGCTTAGCCGCCGACGCGTCCCGGGCCCGCAGTGCGCATAGGAATTTGTTCATAGTTTTTTTTTTAAACTATAGTCCGGCCCGCCCACGGTCTGAGGGACAGTGACCTGGCCCCCCGTTTAAAAAGTTGGGGACCCCTGGCTAAGTGTTCTGACAAACTCTCCTGTTCTCAGACATACAGGAGCGCTGCACAGAGCAGTTCAGACATTTTCAATGTAGAACTGAAAGCCAAGCAGTGACATTTTTTTCTGGGGCTGAAAATCCAGACAGGGCATGACAACCAAATTGACAACGTGAAGCGGTTACACCTGTTGGGACCCCAGCAGCTGGAACCCCGAAGGCCCTGCAGGAGCTGGGAAAGAGGCAATTGCAAAAAGACAGCCCGTGAGGGCTAAGTGCTCCGTGGAAAGACATGCTGGAGAGATTCTACTGGGAGTCCACTAAGAAATAAGTAGTTTAAAAAAAGACCCCACCTTTTAGTGGTGTGGTGTATTAATAGTGGAACCTTACAGAGGTAATGTGTCTTTGGTTATTAAAAAAATATCAAAATAAAACATTGGTGAAGTATGGAATTTCCTTCAGTTTTTCTTTGGTTTCATCTTTATATTACACTTGTGTAAAATTTTACTATGCTTTATTTTTAACGTTTTTATAGTATGATTGAACTCTTATAGAATTATTTTTGTAATCTATGTGTCAAATTGTATTATCCCAATGATCTTCCTTTTCACATATATACATATATGTAAAGAAACCTATAATTAATTAATGTATATACATATATGTAAAGAAACCTATAATTAATTAATATATACATATATGTAAAGAAACCTATAATTAATATATTATTATTAGTTATTATTAATACTTATATTGTTATATGCATACATGTTAAATATTGATTTTAATATTACATTTTATTAAATTATTATCTATATATTTACTTTATATGTTATTAATATTAAATATTAATATTATATATAAAATTGATATTAAAACTGGGTGATGGATGTGAATTAGGTTGATCATTATACTCTTTCATTTTTCTTTATTATTAGACTAAGAGGTCCAGTGTGCGAAATTCGTGCGGGGCGGGGGTGGTCCCTCAGCCCGGCCTGTACCCTCTCCAATCTGGGACCCCTTGGGGGATGTCCGACTGCTGGTTTAGGCCCATTCCCATGTCTGACTGCCCCTCAACCAGCAGTCACACATCCCTCTCACAATCCAGGACCGCTGGATCCTAACCGCTCACCTGCCTGCCTGCCTGCCTGATCGCCCCTAACCTCTCTGCCTGCCTGCCTGCCTGATAGCCCCTAACTTGCCCCCCTTCCAGCCTGATTGACCCTAACTTGCTCCCCTGCCGGCCTGATCAACCCTAATCACCTCTGCCTTGGCCCCTTGTCAAAGCCGCAGTCTGGCCTCCCTCTGCGGGAAGCGACCTGATGGATCAGGGGAAGGCACCGCCTCCATTACGCTGCTGCTGCTGCTGCCACTGCCGGCCTGAGCCTGGGCACTTCTCAGCTGCCCGCGGCTGCCTGAGCCTCGACCCAGCCCTCACAGCAGCTGCCATGGCTTTGTCCAGAAGGATGTCCGGATGGTCACCTGGAAGATGTCCACTCTAATTAGCATATTACCCTTTTACTAGTATAGATTTTTATAATGAGCACATGTCCTTCAACAGAACAACAAGAAAACAAAAATACAGAAAGAATACAAAAATTTGATCTTAAAAGTAGTGACCTAATTAAAAAAGAAGACAAAATAAAAAAGAAGAAAACTCAAATGGATAAGTCGGGGTAGAATTCCACAGAGGAAACCAAAGAATTCTATAATGAACATGGTGCCTGGTACTGTGCGAAGAATTAGTAAGTGGAACAGTGTCGCTCAGAAAATAAGAGCTACCATAGCAACAGCCCCGGGAGCAGCAGGGCCGGGGATCTGTTCGTATCAGGACACTCAGCCCTTGCACATCACTACAGGACGTGGCGTGAGACAGGAGGCACCCATGAGGCCTTGCAGCAAATCAGAAGAAGGAAGCCCAGAGAAAACTAGCTCAGCCGGGGAGGACAGCCACCCCCCACGGTGGGACTGGAGATGCTGGTGGAGGGACAGGGGTGCATAGGCGCTGTCTTCAGCCCTCTGTCACCTGACACGCTGGCAAGTATACCGACGTTCTGCAAGCATCCCGCACCTCGGCCTGGCCAGAGGCCCATCCGCATTCCGCCAGGCCACTCATGCTGCCCGCTCTCAGCGGCCTCCCCGCCGCCCAGGACTGGGGGCCTCCAGCAGGGCTGAGAGGACTGGGCACCACCATCTTGTGGCTATGGGTGCCGCCATCTTTGTGACGGAGTGATGGCTAATTTGCATATTACCCTTTTAATTAGATAGGATATTTAAGAACTTTGCCACAGAGCAATCACACTTCTCAAAAATAAACAAATACCAAGATCCAAGCATATTTGGATGCAGGCAACCTTCAGGTATATAAAATATAACTTAACTATAATTTTAATATTTTTTTCCTTTTAACCATTTGGTTTCACAGCCCATTTTGCATTGCGATGAGTCTGAAGTCGCAAACAGCAGTGCTGCGTTCTGCTCCTGCACGGACTGGCTGAGACCTGCCACGTGCCTGGTGCTCAGACTGTGCATCGCCATGTACATCGCTCCGAGATGCCCAGACACTCGCAACGGGAGCGCCGGGTGAGAGGAAGAAACAGCAGCGCGCCTGGGCTGGTCCCACACACCGAGTGCTCGTGGGCCTCAGTCCACTGTGACCTCAGAGAGGCGCCGGCAACGGGTGGAAATAGGTCCTCGGAGAAGTTAGCACACGTTGGATGGCCACTGACACAGGCATTCAGTAAAGACATGTTGAACAAGTCAGTTAATTATTATGAAAAAGCAAGCCATTTTTTTCTCCCCAAAATGTCTTTTATAATTCCAGCCTATTAGATTGCACGTAGAAGTGAGATCAAGTGATATTTGTTTTTCTCTGTCTGGCTTATTTGGCTTATGAATCTAAGGAGCACAATAAACGGATGAATAAAATAGAACCACAGGCATGGAGACGTGGAACAGACTGATGACGCTCAGAGGAAAGGTGGGGAGAGTAACCACACAACATATCAGCATCCATGCATATAGCCCATGAACACCCCGCCACAGGTGGGGAAGGCCTGGGGCGAGGTGGGGTGGGAGGGGTCAGCGGGAGAAGAGAAGGGGGGACATCTGTAGTGCTCTCAACAATAAAGCATTTTTTAAAAAATTCTAATCTAAACATGTAAGTTTTGTGACGAAATGAATTTACATTTTATATGGAGGACACTTCCAAGGAGGTTTTATTAAAGCAGGTCACCGCTTCAAGTGGTGTCCACCATTCTTCCACAGCTGTCAGTACTCCCAGGCTAGGCCCGAGGTAACCCCGGACAACACCCATCCGTGGAAAACGAAGCGATGTCTTCACCTGGCTTATTAAACGAATTAGTAGGTGTATTACCATCACCTCACACTAGACCGGTCTGTTACAAAAAACAAGCAAACCAATTAAACGTCCCCTTTGTGCCAAAGAGCCAATTTTAAAGGCAAAGAGGTGAGTTACCCAGGGAATTTGTTTAATCAACCCGGTCCTGGAAGTAGCCTCCCTCTCGTCGCTGGGGAAGGTGCCGGCACACGCAGCCCCCGTGGGTTGGGCCTGGGACCCATCGCAGCCCACGGGGCTCCCTGCTGAGATAGATGCCCGGCAATCCCACCCTCAGTGCTCCTCCTTCTTGGGACCTTGCAGCCTGGCTGGCTGCGGCCGGCCCAGGAGAAACGCTGCCCATCTTCCCTGCAAAGCACAGACCGGGGGAAAAAAGGGAGAACTGCCGGGAGCCCAGGGGTCCCGTTCTCCTCTCCAGCTGCAGGAGAGTGACTCCATGCCGGGAGCATGTGGGCATGAGGCCTGCAGAGGCTCAGCTCCAGGGCTGCGCTCTCTCAGGTGGGGGACCCGCAGTGCCTGCACGGGGAGGCCATGTCCCCAGCCGGAACCCCGTGCTCACTGCTCTCCGTCGCTGGAGCTCCAAGCAGTGACGCCCATGCCGTGTCTGCACGTGCTGAGGGCGGTGCTGGGGGCGCTGGCATTCGCGGGGGGCATGCCGCATCACGGGCAGCCCGCCCCGGGTCAGAACAGCACGCCCCGCCCTGGCCACTCTCTTAAAAGCACATTTGCTCTGACACCCTCGCGCGTCCTGTGCCCGGGCGGCCCAGCTAAGCTTCCCGGCCCTGCAATTATTCTGTCACAGCGATGCCTGAAGGGCGATCTGTGAAAGGCTTTGGGGTGTGTTCTTCCCCCCCTTTTCATGTTGATGGCTCTGGCTGGCAGAATCTACAAGGTTAGTGGCAGATATTCTAATTTTCATGTATATCCTGCCAGGTTTCAAGAGGAAAGTGGCAGGCCAGCCACAGCAGGCCAGAACTCGCCATAGGCAGCGCGAGGGAGGGCGCTATGCACTTTCTTGTTACACCTACTTATCTAAAAAGGAGATGGGGGAAGAACGAGAGGGGGGCAGTTAATAGCATTTTAAATGTGGTATTTTAATATATTAGCAAGAAGGCCAATACCCACCCACTGCATCCAGGAAATACCACTTGTACAAAAATACCAGTCATGCTGAAGTGATGTAAAACAGAATCCTTTTTCCTTTTCTTTAAGCTACTAAACACGTTGGTGACACCAGAAACATCTACAACTTGTCCTGTCTTTAGAATGAGATCACTGGTCTATGCGAGTAACCTCAGAAATGATTTCTTTTTTCAATACTAGAAGTCAGGCGTCAAGGTTCATACTAACGTGAATCCGGAAACGTGTTAATCCCTCCCATGCTTCTGTCCCCGAGCTCCCATACGGACATTGCTGGGCCTGAGCAGGCGCCAAGTAATCCCGCAGAAGTGCTCCATCCGCATATGAACTCCGCAACGTGCAGGGAGCAACCCTCTCCACTCGCCCAGCAGCCGGTGGGGTTTCCTCCCGCAACCTCTTCAGCCTCTCCCATGGGTGTCTGCGTCCCCTTCCCGCTTATCTGGAGCCAAATGCCTCTTTCAGTCAAATCTTAGGGCACCCTACGTCCCACGTCCTGCCAATGTCAGTGTTCATGGACATGGGCATTCCCTGTGCTCGCTGACACACATTCCCTTTATCCCGCTGTTTACTGCGGTGTCTGCTGAATTAGGAATCTCCTGGCGAAAGCAAGCTGCCTCTGGTCGCCAGTCAAGCATGGCTAGATCATCGTTAGGGCATCCCTGGCCGCCAGTAGTCTTCCTGAGAAGAAATACAGGAACGTGAGGCTGTCGTCCTAATTAAGGGGGGCATGCCATCAAGTTTGAATCCGCAGGAAAAAAATGATAAATGATTTTTCTATTTTCATAACTTTTGAGTTCGGTTATAATGTTCCATAGACGGTAACTTTGATTTCTATAGAAAGTAATTTTCAGGAGTGTTATTAAAAACCCCGACTTCTCCTTGAAAATATTCACATCGGTTACTTTGCAAATTGAATAGCAATTTTTTTAATTTTAAAAATGCCTTTACAAAAAAGAGTCATAAGAAGATTACTTTAATTCAGTGATCCTTAATTGAGGTTTTAGAGAAAACATCAAAGAATATCCCCAGAATGACAAATAATATATTCTAGAAGAAGGAGGTCATGCTAGGGTATTACGAGCATTATAATGTGCTAAATATAGAGAGAACTAGATAGCTAGGCAGGTAGTTCAATATAGAGATAGAGGAAGGTAGAGAGAGAGAGAGATGATAGAGATAGAGATAGAGATAGAGAGATAGAGAGAGATGATAGAGATAGAGAGAGATAGAGATAGAGATAGAGAGATAGAGACAGAGAGAGAGCTATAGCTTTAGATATATGATATACAAATACAGATAGTTTCTATAATGCCAACTAAATAAGAACCTCCATGCTCTCTTGGATGAAGGGAGCTGTGTAAAACTTTGGGGAACACTGTGTAACAGAACAAAGGAAGAAACTCAGATTCATGAAGTCTATGCATATTTGACCGAAGAAATCCCTTTAAACACTGGTGTAACTTCGCTTTCAATCCTACATTTTCCCTGTGCTTATAAAAAGGCATTGATCTATGAAAACTGGGCTACGTACACTGTGTTTAAGTATCACACTTAGCTGTTGTCTTTGTGAGGAACAACAGTGCATGGAATTTCCTGGAATTAGAAAGAGAACTATCCCCTGTGTCCTCTCTTCCTGTTCTCTCAGGTACGGGGATTTTGTCCTACCTGTTTTATTTTCTTTCCTCCAAAGAACTAGGAAAATGAGCTTCTCTTGATTAGGATCAAGGGAGAAAAGGCTTAAATAAAAACACAAGTTATACTTTTTTAAACAACAAATTCTTGACCATCCTCTTCTTTACTGCAGGCACTGCACCTGCCAATCTACTCTTTCTTTTCCATCCAACAACCACAACAACAAAAAAAAAAACATTGCAAACAAGAATTTGCATCCCCAACACACATAACCCCCTCCAACCCTCTCTGCACATTCATACTACCATTCTTGAACAAGGGGGTGAAAAGCTGACCTGCCAGGACTGTGTCTAAACTTGAGATAAATGAGGAAGAAGCTTCTGGAAATGTGAGCATTTCTCTCCTCCCACAATTTCCCAAAGTCACTGCAGCACAGGAAACCTCAATACACACTGTCACTTGATGTTGCTTCAAAATACACCAGAATGCTTCGATTTTTTCAAATTATTATCTGAGAAAGTTTCAGTTCTGAGATAGCACTCATTTCTAAGATCATGTTAAGTCGTAAGACTGTGTTTTAAATGCAAATAATAATCCTGAGTGAATACTAGCAAAATCATAGTCAATCAGGACAGCTTGACTACTGCTGCAGAACGGGGGCCAGAAACTAGTCTTGCATGAGTAGATGTGCCCTAGTTAGAGCCACCTTGTGCGGAAGGGTGTCGGCAGCTGCCCCTGCGTACCGTTTTTTCTCTTCCCATTTATCCATCAGACAACGCATAAGCAGCAATGTGACTAGGTTATCACTCTTCCAGAATCAGACACCGTCTGCTATAATTACGTCGTAATAGAAATGGCTGGGAAGACTGTGCACGAGTCAATCAGCGACCCCGATTTGTTTTTCCAGGTCACGGAGATCCATCCTTGAACCGCAGCAAGAACTCCAAGTTAATAGCTCACGTCAGCCTCTGAGATTCCTCTGGTTGTCACAATCAGATTGTCAGAAAACAGGCCCCCGAACCCTAAAGCCAACTGGACAAAATTTTCATTTCCCATCTTTAAATTACTTTACAAACATAACAAAAACCGTCGTGTATGACATGAGACAGAGAGGAAAGAGACAGAGGTGGGAGGGGGAGCCATGCTTCGCGCTGTCCTTTGTTTTTGTTTTTGTTTGTTTTTTTAATTGTTTGAAGTATTACAAATAGTAGTACATATGTCTCTTTTTTCCCCCCATTGACCTCCCCCTGGCCTCCCCTTCCCTCCAGTACATGCCTTTACCTGCCCTCCCCCAGTGTCTTATATCCATTGGTTATGCTTATATGCATGCGTACAAGTCCTTCAGTTGATCTCTTACAGCCCCCCCCCCCCCGAAACCTCCTCTGCCTTCCTGCTGTAGTTTGACAGTCTGTTCAATGCTTCTTTGCTTCTGTATCTATTTTTTTCCCCTTTTCTTTCCTTTAAAAAATCTTGCCTCTGCAGACTAGAAATAAACATATAATAACAAAAAATGTTTGAGTCCCAATTTCAATGTCCAACAGCTCTGAGTCCCCGTTTCAATGTCAAACAGTTCCTAATGTGTACATGTCAGCAATGATATCTGGATGGTGGGCCCATGGTGGAAAAAATTAAAATTTAAAGTTATCAAGACTGCATTATAAAATTTACAAAAGCCTCCATTAATCAAAAAAGGGGGGATAGTAGGGTAATATCATGTAAGGAAAAATATCCTATAAGTAAATTACATCTAGAAAATTTTTACTTTACAAAATTAATTTTTATTTGTAATGCTAACAGCAAGACACCCAGGAAAAACACACATGGTGTCTAAATAAGACAAAGGAAAATCGTTTGGGCAAAAATAAAAAGGATCCCAAATCAATTATATAGAAAAGATTCCTTTATTAACTTTCGGTCGCACTGTCCTTTGAAGCGGTGGGCGCAGCGAGCGTGACCCCGGGTGGATCCCAGCACAGGTACCGCTTCCACACCCCCAGCCCGTCCCGAGAGCAGGCGCAGCACCCCCAGTCACATCTGTTCAAGACACCGCAGCCCCTCAGCGCCCGGGCAAGCCTTTCCAACGTCATTACATCTGGAGCTGGGAGCACATCCAAGCATGCAGCTCAGAGCAGCCCGGCCCACGCCACCCTTTCGGGAAAGGCATGTGATCGAACTGGAGGCCAGGCTGGCCGTGTCAGCATCCCCGTGTCAAAGCAAACGGGGAGCCGATGAAAACAAGCCCGCGCTTGCTTATCAACCTGAGATAAATGAATGTTCCAGCTGGGCACACGCGTTTTAAACAGGAATCTGATAGAGACCCCACTTTCCAGAACAAATTCACCCCAGCATTTTCAACCTGCCGTTATCTGGGGCAGCTCTCTGTGGTGGCTGCAGGAGACAAAGACGGGGTGTGGGGCTGCGAGGCGGGGCGGGAGGAGGCAGTGACCCTAAAGGGACAGCTCCGTCCACTGAAGCCGGGTAATTGCATTTGCCCCTTCGGACGGGACCTCCTCAGCCCCAGCCCACAGCCCTCTGGGACCCCAAGAGCCGACCTCGGAGAATTGTGTGGCCTCCTTGACCCGATGACTCCAGGGTGAGGATGCCTCTTTTATGCGTTTGGGGGGGACAGCCGCTGGGGAAATTCACTCCCATCCACTGCTGACCTCCATGCATTCTGCCTGCCGCTGCTCGGGCCCCTGTTCCAGGGCAGAAGACCAGAATGTGACGCTAGGGATTTCAGCAAAGCTCCACCAGCTCCTGCTCAGGATGCTGAGGCGGCCAGAAGAAAGCAACAGCAAACCTGAGACTGGATCTAGCTGGCAATGTGTCAGGGGAGTGTCAACAACCCTCTCTCGTCCTAGCCCAGCCGTGGGCAAACTATGGCCCGCGGGCCGGATCCGGCCCGTTCGGCTGTTCTATCCGGCCCGCGGAGCCAAAAGAGTGGAGGGTTCTCTTGCTCTCCCCTCCGCTCCTTTACTTTGAATTTATACTAGTTCACACAAACACTCCATCCATGCTTTTGTTCCGGCCCTCCGGTCCAGTTTAAGAACCCATTGTGGCCCTCGAGTCAAAAAGCTTGCCCACCCCTATTAGCCAGTTCGGCTCAGGGGATAGACCTTCAGCCTGCAGACTGAAGGGTCCCAGGTTTGATTCCCATCAAGGGCACATGCCCAGGGTTGCAAGCTCGATCACCAGTAGGGGGCATGCAGGAGGCAACCAATAAATGATTCTCGCTCATCATTGATGTTTCTACCTCTCTCCCCCTCTCCCTTTCTCTCTGAAATCAATATAAATATACACTGAGTGGCCAGATTATGATGATCTCTGAATGCATAATAATCTGGCTACTCAGTGTATATCCTATAGAATAAAAGGCAAATATGCAAATTGTCCCCTTGACCAGGAGTTCGACCAGCAGGCAGGCCAGCCAACCGCCCATGTCCCCTCCCCCTGGCCAGGCTGGCCGGACCCCACCCATGCACAAATTCATGCACCAGGCATCCAATATATACTGAGTGGCCAGATTATTATGCATTCAAAGATCATCATAATCTGGCCACTCAGTACATATTTTTAAAGCCTCTCTCAGGGGAGTTTGGCGGGGGGAGCCTGATCATTTTGGTGGTTCTGCTGGTTTCAAGCTACCAACAGGATGACATCCCTGGGCGCCAGGGATTGAACACAGGTGCCTGCCTCTCTCAGGCCAGCTGCACCGAGTGTGGCCACTGCAGTTCAGGAGTCCGTGCTGTGCCTCCCACAGCGCCTGTGTCTGAACACTCAAACGCTGCTGCCTCTTACAATTCCTATGAGAAGGCACCAGAAGAAATGTGTCCAACTATCACCCAGAGACCGTGCAAAAGAAACACAGATTTACGAGGGGCCACTGGCCCATGTAAGAGCGTTTTACGATTTCACAAAACGCTTGTATGCGGTACAAACCATTCAATAAGTGAAAAACTCACGAGTCCCTAGTAAAATAAACAAACGAATAATTAATAAACAAGTAAGCAGAAGGGAAAGATCTTCCTTACCACAGGTGCTAACTAATGAATGCACAAGAAATAATGGAATTAGAAGCTCATCATTTCCCAATACTCTTAGTACGTACGATTTAGGCAGGCATGGGAATGTTGTGGAAGGAAGGAATATTTACGTGGTCTCGGTGAATCTCCTCACCTGTAACATATCCCTTACCAACTTCTTGGAAGTGGACAGAGGGTGCCATTTCAAAGGAATAGTCGAAAGCTAACATTGCCAATAACACAAAACGTCAAAACAGACAAGCAACCGCAACAAAACCGGGAGATGCCTCCCGCTGCAGTGAACTGGGAAGGCCGCTGTGTGACTTTGGGGAAATCCTTGACGAAAATGCATGAATTGAATCAAGTCATGACGAAAAGTCAGACAAACCATCAGACAGCGCCATTCGTTGTTCTCTAGTATAACTGACATGAACTCTAAAAGGTGTGGACGTAGGAAGAGTGGGGGGGGAGTGAAGAGCTATTGCAGATTAAATGAGCCTTAAAAAGTGATGATGCCTAAAGACAATGAGCGATGTTGCACTGGAAATAAGAGTTAAAGGGTTCCGCCGGCGTGGCTCAGTGGTTGCGTGTCGACCTACGAACCAGGAGGTCACGGTTCGACTCCCGGTCATGACACGTGCCAGGGTTGCAGGCTCGATCCCCAGTAGGGGGCATGCAGGAGGCAGCCGATCCATGATTCTCTCTCGTCATGGATGTTTCTATCTCCCTCTCATTCTCCCTTCCTGTCTGAAATCAATAAAATATATATTTTTTAAAAAAGGAGTTAAAGGGGCACTATTGGGACAACTAGCCACACTTAAAAATTGACTGTGAATTAGGGAATTAATGCATCATTATTAAATGTCTCTACTTTGATGATTGTATTGTAGTTATAAAAGAGAATGTCCCTGTTCGGAGATAATATACACTAAATATTTAGGGGGAAAAACACACAGTACCTGCAACTCGTTCTCCCTCTCATAAAGAGAGAATGGTACCTAGATCTATCTATACATGAAGGTATGTGTGCATGTGTGTGTGTGTGTGTGTGTGTGTGTGTGTAAGAGAGAGAGAGAGAGAGAGAGAATGACAGAAAGAGAAAGAAAGGTAACAAATATAGCAAATAGCGTCTGATGAACCTGGGTGAAGAGTAGACTTGAATTCTTTAGCCTATTTTTGCAACTTTTCTGTTAGTTTGAAGTTAAAAGAATTTTTAACTCAGCAATTGAGTCCATTTCTTTGCCCATTTAGCATGTCTTATATGCCCACAGCAAGCTAGTGACTTTTCCAGGTATTGGCAGTACAAATACACACCTTCACAATACATCATCGGAAAAATTAAGCATCCTATCTAATAAAATAGTAATATGCAAATTAACCATCACTCCACTACACCCACCAGCCATGCCCACAAGCCAATCAGGAGCGAATATACAAATAAACCCAACCAAGATGGCTACGGCCACAGAGAGCAGGAGGGAGGCTTGGGTTTCCCTGGCAATGGAGGAAGCCAAGCTTTCCGCCTGCCCTTGCCGGCCTAGGCCTCCACTCAAGGCTACAAAGTTTCAATGATAGAAGATACATAAACCCAAACAGAAATGGCGGCAGCCACGGAGCTGGAAAGAGCAGGAGGCTAGGGTTGCCCCCAGCGATGGAGGAAGCCAAGCTTTCTGCACACCCTGGCCAGCCCAGGCCTCGCTTAAGGCTACAAAGTTTCAATTATAGAAGATACATAAATCCCAATAGAAATGGCTGCCGCCTGGAGCAAGCAAAAGGCTTGGCTCCGCTCCAGGCTACAAAGTTTCAATTGTAGAAGATAAATAAACCCCAGATACCAGGGCCTCCGCTTGGGTCACGGGGGGGCGTGGCCGGCCTGCAAACCACCACAGGCCCCTCACCCAGGCCGCCCCACGCCCCAAGGGAAGCCCCACCCTGATCTGGACACCCTTCAGGGCAAACCAGCTGGCCCCCACCTGTGCACCAGGCCTCTATCCTATCTAATAAAAGAGTAATATGCAGATTGACCATCACTCCAACACACAAGATGGCTGCCCCCATGTGGTCAAAGATCCTGCCCCCATGGGACACAAGATGGCCACCACAAGATGGCCAGCAGGGGAGGGCAGTTGGGAGGGACCAGGCCTGCAAGGGAGGGCAGTTGTGGGCAATCAGGCCAGCAGGGGAGGGCAGTTGGGAGGGACCAGGCCTACAAGGGAGGGCAGTTGGGGGCGATCAAGCCTGCAGGAGAGGGCAGTTAGGGGTGACCAAGCTGGCAGAGGAGGGAAGTTGGGGGCAACCAGGCCTGCAAGGAAAGGCAGTTGGGAGGGAGCCAGGCCTGCAGGGGAGAGCAGTTAGGGGGGACCAGGCCTGCAGGGGAGGGCAGTTAGGGGTGACCAGGTCTGCAGGGGAGGGCAGTTGGGGGGGACCCAGGCCTTTAGGGGAGAGCAGTTGGGGGGGACAAGGCCTGCAGGAGAGGGCAGTTAGGGGTGACCAGGCCTGCAGGGGAAGGCAGTTAGGAGAAAACAGGCTAGCAGGGGAGCAGTTAGGGATCAATCAGGCTGGCAGGGGAGTGGTTAGGGGGTGATCAGGCTGGCAGGCAGAAGCGGTTGGGGCAATCAGGAAGGCAGGCAGGCGAGCAGTTGGGAGCCAGCAGTCCTGGATTGTGAGAGGGATGTCCGACTGCCCGTTTAGGCCCAATCTGGGATTGGGCCTAAACGGGCAGTTGGACATCCCTCGAGGGGTCCCAGATTGGAGAGGGTGCAGGCTGGGCTGAGGGACACACACCCCCATGCACAAATTTCGTGTACTGGGCCTCTAGTGATTTTTTAAATGTAGTGATGAAGTTGCTCAGTAACAGGAGTAAAAGAGCCCACTGACTGGATGCAAGGGGCGGTGGGAGGGTAGGCCAGGAAGGCCTTCCAGATGTGGAGATGTTTGGGCTGGTTGGCAAAGGAGGAGCAGGGGACAGCCCGGTGGGTGGGAGGGGAAGGCAGCCAGACACGGGGAACAGCCGGGGTGGAGATGTGAGGGCGCGGAACGCTTGGCGGCACGGGAAGTGAGGGCAGGGTGGCGGTGATGTCACAGGCGATGAAATGAGACAGGGTTCTCCTTGCATACTGCTTCTCCCACCCATGGGTTCCGTCTTCATGCTCAGGCGGTGATCTCTCCAGGCCGCGGCTTCTGTATCTGCCAGGTGGAAAGAGCCTCAGGGTGCTCTGCAGGGGGTCAGTTTCCGGATGGAATAAAACAGTGCGTGGCAAGAACGTAGCACAGGCAAACTCCCCAACATGTCAGTTGCTGCTGCTGTGGCGTGTGGGTAGTCAGAAACGTCCGGAGAGAGGGGCGCGGGGTGGAGAGGTCAGAAACACAGCCCTTCCTCGGCTCTGAAGGGCGTTTCCCATGATACTGCCGAGAGCCACCCAACACTCGGAAGGAATGAGCAGCAGCAGCGCCTGCGTCAGCTTGTGCATTCCCACACACGCTGCCAACCACGGGACCTGGCTGCGCACGTTCCCTGGGCCACGAGGGGGCTGTGAGGGGACCCGGAGCCCAGTGTGGGTTCGCTGGCTGGCTTTGCGCCCTTCTGCTCCCTCTGAGCGGGTGGGAGGGCTCTGGCAGGGCGAACCCCAGGCACCCGCTGTGCCTTGAGCTGCTCAGACGGAGGTGCAGCCACGAAGGAGACAGGAGACGGACAGACTCCCTGCTGGAGCAGCCGCAGCCGCAGGGAAGCAGCACGTGTCTCTGTCTCCCCTTCTTCTCGTGGACAGTTTGGTGACCCTGGCCCGCAAGCAGCCCCTCAAATCCTTCCCCCTCCTCAGAGCAGCCCTGCTGAGCGTTGGAAGGAGTGGGTCTCTGTGGGGGGACCCAGGCTCCACACCCAGCCTAGATGGGGGGCGGGGACCCGAGCTCCACAGCCAGCCTAGATGAGGGGGGACTGGGGCTCCACACCCAGCCTAGATGGGGAGGGGACCCAGGCTCCACAACCAGCCTAGATTGGGGGGGGGGGACCCGGGCTCCACATCCAGCCTAGATGGGGGGGGGGAGGGACCCGGGCTCCACACCCAGCCTAGATGGCGGGGGCGGGGGGGGACCCCGGCTCCACAGCCAGCCCAGCTTCAGGCTCCGGCTCCCGCTGGCTGCACACCGCCCTCGGCCCATTTATTTTCTGCTGCACCCAGAGGCCTCACCCAAACAAGGGAGTCAGAAATAGGCAACTTTGCTCATTGTGTCCCGTGACAAACGCATGCAACTGGGTGGAGCCCTCACAGGTAGAGTGGAGATGGAATGACAAAGGTGATGGCGGGGGGCGGTGATATAAGCGATGGGAGCAGCAGTTCTCTGGCCACTAACTAAGTCACTCACTACCTGAACATTATATTACTGCGGTCAATGAGCAGGCCCTAAAAACAGAGAAATGACGAAGGCAGCGTTTGGGCACGTGAAAATAAAATTCAATGGGGAAAAGCAGAAAAGAAGCCAAGCTCTCGGGTCAGTATAAGAAGGGCGCGTGGCTACGGGCAGCAGGTGGCCGGAGCGCCCGGGAGAGGGAGTGCGCGCTGAGACAAACGCGCTGGGAAAAGCCAGGATGTTCGAGATCTTTCTAGACCCGAGTCCAGAGCGTCAACTTGCCGATGCAGAGCAGGAGAGCTGGAGTGGAAGGCGCAAACGCACGAAACCGGAAAATGAGCACAGCGTGGCACACCGGAGTCAGGAGCTCAGGGTGGGCGCGTGGCTTGGTGCCCGGCCGAGGCGAGTTCAATGGCAGGAACACAGACTCCCGGCCCTGAGCGCCGAGCGGATGCGTCCCTGTCCCGGGGAGCCTGCTTCTGCTCAGGGTGGCAACCCCGCTCCTCTGGCAGCCGAGCAGCCCAGGAAGGTCCCTCTCAGCTATGAGGCTCTTGGGTGGTCAGAGCCAGAGAGCGAGGCCAGTGCCCACGTGGCACCACCGTCGCCGCTGCATCAAGGCCCGGGCCCTGCGGAATGCACATTCCCGGGCCCCGCTCCCAGACACGAGGCTGCTGGTCTAGGGAGCACCACGGAGCTTCCTGGTTTGGACGCACCGCCCGGGGCACCACCTCATTCTCCTGAGGGCTATGTCCTCACAATTCTCAGCAGCCACCCCTTGTTCTCAGCCCGAAGAGGAGAAACTCTTTTTTCTTTTAATATATTCTTATTATTCATTTCAGAGAGGGAGGGAGAGGGAGAGAGAGAGAGAACCATCAGTGATGAGAGAGAATCATGGATCGGCTGCCTCCTGCACGCCTCACACTGAGGATTCAGCCTGCAATCCGGGCATGTGCCCTGACCAGGAATCGAACCCTGACCTCCTGGTTCAGAGATGGACACTCAACCATTGAGCCACACCGGCTAGGCTGAAGAGGAGAAAGTCTTTTTTCTTTTAATATATTCTTATTATTGATTTCAGAGAGGGAGGGAGAGGGAGTGAGAGAGAACCATCAATGATGAGAGAGAATCACGGATTGGCTGCCTCCTGCACGCCTCACACTGGGGATTCAGCCTGCAATCCGGGCATGTGCCCTGACCGGGAATCGAACCCTGACCTCCTGGTTCAGAGATGGACACTCAACCACTGAGCCACACCGGCTGGGCCGAAGAGGAGAAACTCTTATCGGCAGGTGACAAAATTAGAAGCCGAACCCCGGTCTTCTAACAGCCCCACCAGCACTTTTCCCACTGGACTGTGAGCGACAGAAGGCATTTGGCCTTTTCCACCGGCTGTTTCACACCAGCAAGAGCCACGGTCCGATCACCCGTCCGAATCACAGCACAGCTCCCGAGCAGGGATCACCAGACCGCAGGCTGGGGGTGCTCTGGCGGCCTAGCCGTTTCTTGATCTTGCCCGTCCCTTTCCAATGGTTGGTGATGCCTTCACACCCGACGCGCCCTCTCTCGTTGGCCAGAAACTCCTCCATCGCCTTGCACCCGGATGTCCTCCTCTATATCCCTTTCTGTCCAAGCCCCTGCAAGCATTTGAGGCAATGATCGAGGCACAAAAGATCCACTTAAAGGCAAAACTATTGGCCAGCGTGTAACTCGCTAGCACCCTCAGACACATTAACACGGAGTCTGCACCCCTTTACCCAGCCATTCCTTAGTTTCGGCCCCAAGCCTGCAGCGGCAAAAGTGAACCCGTGGCGCCTTTCAAAACCAGCCCCCTTTCTCCGCTCCCCACTTCGGAGTTTGCTCCAGACGCCTCTTCTCTGTCCACACAGCTGACTCCTTGGGGCCGGCACCTCGCCCGGGAGCTGCAGCGGGTCCCTGGGCGCCTCTGTCCCAGAGCATGACAGCCTGCACGCCTGCAGAGCGAGTCGGTCAAACCCGGGGCCTAGACTTGCCACGTGAGCAGCGTCAGAGAGAGGGGTCACGGTCTGGGGGACAATCCACGGGGAGCGCCCCTTTGCAGATAAGCAGAGTGTCTTCTCTGAAGGAGGAAAGATGCACGAGAGAAGGGAGACACACACATGCAACCCCAGAGAAACAGATGGAGGAGCGTGGCTCCTGTTGCAGATGGCCCCCGGGCCGGCCCCCGGCCCCCAGAGGGCAGGGCTCCGGTTTCCGCTCGCTCGGGGCTGGCACAGATGGCCGTGCTCCATTGCTCGGATTCCTTGCAGTGGGTTTCCGTTTCGCACAACCAAACACTCCCTGGCAGAGACAGCCACCTAGGGATGAACTTCAGTCATGGAGGAGAGTGAGGACAGTGCAGAACATGCTGGCTTTGGAGGTGGGTCCAGAGAGTGCAGCGAGAGAGGGGGCGTCTAGAAGCAATGAACTTGGGGGGGGGGTTTGAATTGGGGGTGAATTGGGAAAATCAAGGGAAGATTCGCCCTCATGGAAAGCAAGTCTGGGCAGAGGAGGGTGCGGTTTCTGAGAGTGATGACACCGATGACCAATTTCACCTTCTTCATCATTTTAACAGATGCCATTCCTGAGCCTATGAAATGCCTTTTTTAAAAATTAAAGATATTAATTAAATCAGACTCCTGCCTGCTAAACAAGTCTTTTGGAAGACAATTCCCAACTTTGGAAACATAACAATGCTGAGGAGGAGACAAGATCCCATCAAGCCCCTGTGTGCTTCCAGCCGTGGGCAAACTACGGCCCGCGGGCCGGATCCGGCCCGTTCGGCTGTTCTATCCGGCCCGCGGAGCCGAAAGAGCGGAGGGTTCTCTTGCTCTCCCCTCCGCTCCTTTACTTTGAATTTATATTAGTTCACACAAACACTCTATCCATGCTTTTGTTCCGGCCCTCCGGTCCAGTTTAAGAACCCATGGTGGCCCTCGAGTCACAAAGTTTGCCCACCCCTGGCTTAGCCCCACAGGAGCACACTTTCTCTAACTCGCATCCTTGTGGTCAGAAATGAAGATTCACCCTGCAATCTGCTACTTGGAATTTTTTTTTTATTTGATCAATGAACGAACTCCTCAGTAAAAGAGTAATGACCTTGGGTTAGGAAATTGTTAGTGCTAGCAACAGAAAGGTCATGCATTTGTATTTTTGTTCTCCTAATATTAAATTTTGCAATAATTAAAAAAAAATAAGCTTTTCACCTGAAATGATTAGTTACTTTGTTGTAGAAGTCATACAGATGGATGTAGCTCTAAGATTTTAAAGGCCTTAGAAAAATCAAATGTAAAATCCAGAGGAACTCCTGTGGCCACTGTAACGGCGATTGAAAATGAATACTTGACTCTGGTTTGCTTACAGTGAGGGCCCCTTTAATGACAGAAGCCATAGAAGGCATTCTTGTGGCGGTGTCATACACAATGGTGAGCGGTGTTATTCCAGGTATAACGTAAGAGCTGCCGAAGAGCCTGCCTGTGCTTCTGCGGCAGTGACTGGCCTGGCCTGTCTGTTGACTCTGATCCAGTAAAGGGAAAATGGCATATAATAAGATTGTATAGTATTTGCACACACAAAAATTGCCATCTGAAAATATTTGTGAAAACCTATTTTTATGCCTGAATCTAAGTTGAATGCATAATTTAGTGCTTATTTTCTGAACAAATAGCTTGGAAGAATTTCATGCACAATTGATAATAATTTGAGTGTGCAATTCATGGCGGAACTCATTACCATATTCATTCTGCCTAAGCTCTGTGTGCAAATTTAAATTGTAGTTTTCCAGAAATGGCTCGTAACA
Organism: Plecotus auritus; assembly: GCF_963455305.1. Lineage (NCBI taxonomy): Eukaryota > Metazoa > Chordata > Mammalia > Chiroptera > Vespertilionidae > Plecotus > Plecotus auritus. The sequence continues at coordinate 176,010,947 of NC_137774.1, forward strand.
ACCCCCGGACACCCCAAACAGTCATTTTTAGCACCGATGGTGGAGCCTGAAGACTTTTGACTGATAAACAAATCTTTTGGAAGACAATTCCCAACTTTAGAAAAATAATTATAATATTACTGAATATAATTTGCATTCGTATTATACTGAATACAATAGTTTAAGAAACCTGCAATATATAAACAGAGTAACAAGGGGGGGGGGGAGCATCTGTATGTGGGCAGGGGGTGTAAAATTCTCTTTCATATAAAAATTATTTTAATTCAAAGTGGGTTTTTTTTTAAATGATTTCTATGTCATAACATTAGCAAACACTTTTTAAAATAAAAGACATACAAATATTATTTCTCTGAGAAAAATTTTATATAAATCTATGTGAACAAGAAATCCTACAATACCTTTTTTATATTTTATTTTAATGTCTATAAGTGTAAATACTGCTCTCAGAAGGCAGAAAGGGAGCTATGAATACACATACTTTGCATGCTATTTTTCATATGATTAATTGTTTGTCATTGATCATTTGTCTTAATTGACTTAGAGCTTTATAAATTATTATAAAAAGTAGAAAAACATATTACTAGAAAAAAAGTATAATATTTTAAATAGACATGCTTTCAAAATTGAACCAAACTCCAAGGCATTGTTTTACTATACATATTATTGCATAATACAATACTTTGAAATGGCCATATTTTCTATATAAATTAAGACATCTCCCCATCAAGATGTATACCACTGGATATTTTTTATCGTTTCAGTATTTTCCATAATTCAAAAAAAATTGATGATACCTGATGATTTTACATTGGACATAGAAGTGAACATACCATCATGAACTTCCCAGAAGCAAATAACTAACAAATCAGTAAAACTCCAGAAGAAACCCTGTCCTGACACCGGGGTTATGTGTTTAATGGGACAGTTTTGCAAGAGCATGCCTTTCAGCCCGGGTTCATTACATAAGAGGATTTGACAAGGTTAAAATTTGTGTTGCTAATGGAAATTATTTTTTCAAGAATTAACCTTTTAGGCTAAAAAGAATGGCAGATATTCAAATGTTCTCCAATGAGCATTTAAAAAAAAATGTCTATTCATTCCTGCCCCCGCAGAACTGCCATTCCGGAATCCCGCATGTCACACGCTGCATCCTTAACAGCTGCCATTCAAAAGGCCCGCGGAGGACCATTTGAAAGTCATATTTTGCTCTGTGTGACATCTCATTCTTTTCCCCTCGGAAATCGTAATTTTTTTACACACCTCATAGTCTTCCTAACAGGAAACCAGCTCTGCCTGTCACTCTGATTGGGGAGGAACCTCGTTTTCCAGGTCACTGGCTTGAATCCCGGAGACAAGATATTCATGAGGCCCGGATGGGGAATTTATATCTCGCTGCGCAGTTTTCCTCTCCATTTGCCAGCTCGCCAGGTCAGCGAGCAGCTGTCACCGGGAAGATAATGGCTGCTGCGCTGCCCCCCGCTTATTACACACTCAGTGCATCTGACCTTCTGGGTAGACCTTCCAAAGCACCTGATGTGGGGCGTCCCCTACCCGTGAGGCCCCTCTCACACCCACACCCCACTGTCTGGGTCCAGCAGGCTCAGGACTTGGGAGCACGCTACTCCTAGATACCAAACTGTAAACTTTTCCCCTCCACTAAGAATTCCTTGGGCAGAGGAAGAAAAAAAATATATTTTTAATGTAAATTGTATAAGATGGAGCCCTAAAGCCAATGCATCCGATACAGTAAAAATTCAGTAAAATAAAATCATCAGCATTGTTAAAACAAACAAACAAAAAAAAAAAACCCCTAACAATTCATAGCTTGTCAGCCCTGACAACTTGAGCCAGTCGCCTTAAAACAAACACCCTGTATTTCTCACATCAAAACAGCAAAACTGGCCAAAACCGGTTTGGCTCAGTGGATAGAGCATCAGCCTGTGGACTGAAAGGTCCCGGGTTCGATTCCGGTCAAGGGCACGTAACTTGGTTGTGGGCACATCCCCAGTAGGAGGTGTGCAAGAGGCAGCTGATCGATGTTTCTCTCTCATCGATGTTTCTAACTCTCTATCCCTCTTCCTTCCTCTCTGTAAAAAAATCAATAAAATATATTTTAAAAAAACAAAAAACAAACAAAAAAAACAGCAAAACTGTATTACAGAAGAAATCAGGTTAACTCTATATTTTAATAGATCACAGAGTTATTTTAGGACCTGCAAAAATCAGTGAGCGCTCTTCCTGTGCAAATGCCTTAATTTGATTATTTTCTGTGCAATAAAGTGGCTGTTTCTTGACCCCAGGGGATGGAGTGCAAGCAGGCTCGGCTGTGCCTTCCTCATCTCCCCCACGTGTTCAGACCTTGTCTGCAACAACTTCACCTCTGCCTAATTTCTAAAAAGGTTTCTTTGAACACCCAGCATTCTAGCACCCCTCGGATCGTCGGATGAAGGACCTTTAAGGAAGAATTTACATGTAAGCAAATGGCATCCACGCTGGGTGATGTCCCAGTGCCAGACAGGAGGCCCAGAGGTGGTTTCCCATCACAGCTTTCTGACCTCATTCATGACACAGTCAATGGTGACCACAATAAGCAAGTGTAATTCCTGGGCAGAAGAGACTCACAAGCGTCTTTCAAACAGCCCGCTCTCCCTCTCCAATGCCAGTTACAACATGAGAGTGGGCCAACACAACTTTTTAAAAACTCGTAGCCTGAGAATTCCCCTCCAACAGGAGAACCCTAATGACCTGCGGATGCCGAAGGCGTCCCTTAAATATTTCCACTCCTTCACTGTTTTATTTATTTTTTATTTTTTTAAATATATTTTATTGATTTTTTTACAGAGAGAAGGGAGAGAGATAGAGAGTGAGAAACATTGATGAGAGAGAAACATCGATCAGCTGCCTCCTGCACACTCCCTACTGGGGATGTGCCCGCAACCAAGGTACATGCCCTTGACCGGAATCGAACCTGGGACCCTTTAGTCTGCAGGCCGGCGCTCCATCCACTGAGCCAAACCGGTCATGGCTCCTTCACTGTTTTAGAAAGAGGAAGTTCTGAAGGTCCAGCTCCATGCCAGTGGCCTGGGCATGAGGGACGGGCTTTTTCCAAATGACACAACACAGCAGAACACAGAGGCGAGACCACCAGCCTCCACACCCGCCCCGGGGCAGCGGCTCCCAGGAGAGGCGCAGATCTTACCGGAGGTTTGCCAACATTTGGGGCCCAGGGCCCCTTTCCCTTTTAAAATATGTTGAGGACCCTAAAGAGTATGTGGTTGTGTGGATCACATCTTTTGACATATAACAAGTTGGAAATTAAAACAAGATATTTTTAATGTTTAATAATTTGTTTTTTTAATTTTTGTTTTTTAAATGTATTGTGTGTGACATTGGTCAATGAGTTCATGTAGGTTTCAAGTAGACATGTGTATGATACATGATCTGTACATTGCACTGTGTGCCCACCATCCAAAGTCAAGTCATCTCCCATCGCCTTTACCCTTTACTACTGCCCTACCCCATTTCACTCTGGTAGCCACCACTCTGTTGTCTGTGTCTGTGAATTTCAGTTCTATATCCCATATATTAGTGAAATCATGTGGTTCTTAGCTTTTACTGATGGACTTACTTCGCTTAGCATAATATTCTCAAGGTTTATCCATGTTAATTTCTACATTGAATCAGTGGTGACATAACTCCAATGCATGATGAAAAAGATAAATTAAAAGGTAATATTCTCTCTCTCTCTCTCTCTCTCTCTCTCTCTCTCTCTCTTTCTCTCTCTCTCTCTCACACACACACACACTCCATGTCACTCAGCTTAAAAAAATGATGATCCTTTGATTGACATTTATATTAGAGTCCAGAATTTAAGTTAAGCATGATTTTAAAATATATATAGTTCGAGCTTTAAATATATATAGTTCAAGTTTTCTGAATTGTTAGAAAGCTCAATCCAAGCACAATGGAAGCAAAATGAACAGAAGGCTTTGAATGGGGGATTGAACTTGGACTCAAAGCTCAGACCCTGAGCGAGTGCCCTTCCTTTCACTCTCCCAGACCTGGGTACATTCAAGGTGAAGGATGGCTATTCTGGAAGGAAAGGAGAATTGAAATAGAAAGGTCTATTGAGCTTTCCTTACGGTCCATCAAAGCCCTGCCTGAGGCTGAAGCAGAAAGCCCGCCTGTCTTCATTGCTGCCTTCCAGCGTCTCTATCTCCAGGCGCTGCCCACACAGCAGCCTTGGCCTTGGTGTCCCTGAGCTCAAGGGCTCCAGATTGTTGCTCTAAATTCCTAAGTCTAGTCACCATGCTCCGAGCCTTTTGTTTCCAGCTAGCAGGTTACTTCCCAGTTACCTAATTACCCGCCCCCACCCACCCCCCGCCCCAGCTCAGCCTTTTGAGGCAAAGAACAACTAATCTGATCAATTAATTCTTACAAATACCAGAAGATGGGAAATTTTCACACCAAACCCAAGACACTTTTGATTGGAAGACACACACACACACACACACACACTCACTCACAGAGGCACATATAGCCAACCATTCTCTGTTACCTCTCATTTAAACAGTAAGTTTTCTAATAATTTGTGAGTGCGTGTTTACTAAGTAACCTTTTTCTATTTCATTTTCATTGGGAATTAACTAATTGCACTCAGTAACATAGATACATGCCCATTTTTTAAAAATGTATTATCTCCTTTTAAATCACACTATTAAATACCTGTGCGCTTTATATTCTATAGGTAAACATAAATGGTTACTATTAAAGCTTGAGAGTGCCAAAGCCGTTTGCCCTGTTTCCCAGGAGACCCTGGGTGACTGTGTTGGTGAGCACCGTGGAGCTGCTTCTAAACCTCCCGGAGCGCCTTCACCTGCTGAAAGCCCGAACCCCACGTGTGAGAGCGGCAGGACGGCTTTGTGAGCCACCTCTTCCCAGTCCCCTGCTTCAAGCCTGAGCAGAGTCCCAGGGAGCCCCTGTGTACGCTCCCCTGTGTATGCTCCAAGGGTACGCAGGACCCTTTCAGCATAAGAACGAGGCCCTCGGTGGGCTTTCTGTCAGGGAAGGAGATCAGATCCTCCTCAAGTCAAGTCCACGTGGATGCAGCCAAGCTCTCAACAGGCTGCTTTACAAACGTGCTTCCGACTTGACCACAGGGGCACCCTCTTTACTCCTGGGCATCATTCCATTTCCTCTCCCATTCTGTTCTGAAGGAGAGGCCACTGCGGGGAGGCAGAAAGGCAACCAGACTAGCAGGAAGGAGATCTGGGGTCTAGGTCTCTGACTGACCCTGTGGACTTGGGCAGGTCGGCCAATCGACACACTGCTTCCTTCTGGCCAATCGACAAGCTGCTTCCTACTCATTCGTCAAGTCAAGGCCAAAATGCCTGCACTGACTGTCTCTTAGAATGTTGTGAACTCACTCAGTAAATCTATGCAATGTAGTCATGAAAGAAATTATCATCATTTTTCATTCTATAAATTCTGACCAATTGAAAACACAAACATTGATGAGTCGGAAACTGATATGAACTCAAGTTACAGAGATCAACATAGACTCAAAGTGATTGGCATGGTAATGGTGTCACAACAATGCAGTCATCTTCATCCCTCCCCTCTCCACAGAGGTCACCCCTCATGCCCCGCAAGGCCAGATGGACGGGTCCTGTGATGGACAGCCTGGTCATCCTACCTGTCCCTAGCTGCCCTGTGTCCTCAGTGTGAAGGTGTCAGACCAGACACTAGACTTCAATGACGAAGACTTAGGGAATGACAGGGCAGGCCAGAACCCAGAAGCAGAAGGTGGGAGAGAAAACCATGCAAAACTCAGCTGTCACAACATATGTAAAATGAGAGAAAGGAGGAGGAACACAAGAGAAGGCACTGCTGTCTGGGGAACGGCTGCAAGCTGGTCTCTGGAGAATGGGAAGGAGGTAGAACAGAAAGTGGACAGCATTGCTAGCCGTTACCAGTTGGATCCTCAGGATTTGTCACTAAAGAATGAAACTGCTTTTCTGGTTTGAACATGCTGGCAGGAGGAAGTGGCTGTTGAAATGAGGTTCTCTGAATGCAACATTATTTCTACATTTGAATCAGATATAAATTATATTCAAACTGTTATATTTTGCTCTCAATAAAGAGTGCCATATTTATTTTCCTGCTATTCCAGATTCAGTATGAAAAGAGGCATATCCCATCTAATAAAAGAGAAACATGCAAATTGACCATACCTCCACTACACCCACAAGCCACACCCACCAGCCAATCAGGAACAAGTATGCAAATTAACCCAACAAATATAGTGGCGGCCACAGAGCTGGAGAGAGCAGGAAGCTTGGGTTGCCCCCAGCGATGGAGGAAGCCAAGCTTTCCGCCCGCCCTGGCTTACCCTGGCCTCCGCTCAAGGCTACAAAGTTTCAATTATAGAAGATAAATAAATCCCAGATACCAGGGCCTCCCCTTGGGTTGCCAGGGGGCGTGGCCGGCTTGCAAACCACCACAGCCTCTCACCCAGGCCACCTCATGCCCCAAGGGAGCCCCCACCCTGATCCGGGACACCCTTCAGGGCAAACCAGCTGGCCCCCACCCATGTACCAGGCCTCTATCCTATCTAATAAAAGGAAATATGCAAATTGACCATCACTCCAACACACAAGATGGCTGCCCCCATGTGGTCAAAGATGGCTGCCTCCATGTGGACACAAGATGGCCAGCAGGTGAGGACAGTTGGGAGGGACCAGGCCTGCAAGGGAGGGCAGTTAGGGGCAATCAGGCTGGCAGGGAAACAGTTAGGCATCAATCAGGCTGGCAGGGGAGTGGTTAGGGGGTGATCAGGCTGGCAGGCAGAAGCGGTTAGGGGCAGTCAGGAAGGCAGGCAGGCAAGCAGTTGGGAGCCAGTAGTCCTGGATTGTGAGAGGGATGTCTGACTGCCCATTTAGGCCTGATCCTAACATCCCTCGAGGAGTCCCAGATTGGAGAGGGTGCAGGATGGGCTGAGGGATACCCACCCCCATGCACGAATTTTGTGCACCAGGTCTCTAGCCAAGTATAAAGACCTAGATTCCACTATCTAATGCAACAAAGACAGCTATACTTGGGCAGCTCTGAGAAGGATGGTGCAAAATCATTAACACCTTTTGCTATCACTCTGAATTGACTCCAGCATCTCTGTATCATGCAGACCTTCAAGTACCCAACCGTTCTTTTCCTTTGTGTGAGTCTGTGCACTGTGGGAAGAAGAAGCTCAATTGGTCCTCCCTAAAAGTCGCATTATGTCATTAACAAGAGAATAACTGTCATCATGCATGAGACAATTACTACGTGGCATGTGCTGCATTATGCACTTTACATATAATTCCATGGATCTCTCACAACATACAAGGTGGGCAGTATTAGCACTGTGATCATCTCGAATAGAGAAATTAAGTAATAGACTGTATGAGTTAGAGCAGAGGTGACTTACATGTGGAGATTCAGGATAAAAGTCAAATTACGGCAAGGATATGGAGAGCTCACCAATAACCAGGGCCAGGAACCAAGGACACATTCAAACAGAATGAACCCCGCTGAGGTGGAGGTGAGGAGGGAACATGTAGGAGGGACTGGACTCCCCCAGGCTTTCCAGATGCCTGCTGGCCAGGGAAAGGAGGACCCCAGCGTTGCCAGGGGGCAGCTTAGTCAAGGACTGACAGGGCTGAACCTCAGAGTCGCCTGTCTGAGTGTGGGCAGCGTGTCCGGGCTTGAGCAGGCAGAGCTGGGCACTAGAACGTGATTTCCTTCTGAACACCATGTCGCTTCAAATATTTTCATAGCAGAGTTTACCTCCTGTGACGAAGCACTTGAAATGCCTATCTATAATAATAAAAGCGTAATATGCTAATTAGACCGGACGTCCTTCCGGAGAAAGCCACGGCAGGCGGGGGCCGAGGCAGCCACTGTGGCAGGGCCGAGCCCCAATTTCGTGCATTGGGCCTCTAGTATTCTTATAAATGTGGTTCTTAGGAATGTTTGTGGTGGTCCTAGCACTTTTGAAGAGTGTTACTTCACAGCTGTGATGAAATAGTCAAGGCTAAGGTCAGGGTCTCAGCCTGGGTCTGTAGTTCCCGTCTCCTTGTCTCAGATCGGCTTGCATTCCTAGCAGCATGTCACCGTCATGCCACCAACAGGCACTGAACACCTGGGGACGGTGGGCCAGCACTTTGATGACATTCCATAGGCTCCCCCCAGTATAAATCAATGCCATCTGACCTTAACCCTGGGTACATCCTGGTGCAGGAGAACCAGGGTTGGGGGGATCGATGAGCCCTGCCTGATGTGCAGGGACTGCATTTGGTGACATCCTTTGCATGGTAAGGGTTGACGACAAATGACTCACTTTGGTCAAAACTAGAAGGGTCTCATCAGCCTGAAAAGAAAGTTTGCTCCTGTAAATGAAGCCCCTGCAGTAAACAAGCAGTGATTGCTTTAGTAACTTTGCAAATCACAGAAACAATAGGACTACAGTTTTGGTTTTTTTTTTTAATATTTGAGAATGTCGGTTCATTGCTTCCTGTTTACTTGCAATTATTTGAAAATAACCTGGGTAACGTGATAATCAAGGTACTTCCTCCTGGCTCCCTGGTACCCAGCAGACTGCCTGAGGAGAGGCTTGGCATCCCAAGGTGTCCGAAGCATAATCAGTCTTAAGAGCTGCTAATGCTAACACCGTGGCTAATGTTAATCACAAATTTTTTAAAAAATCTTAGCTTGTTAAACACGCACACACACACACACACACACACAATAAAATCACATTCGTTTTTATAATGCAGCTGGTAAGCGATGCTGCCTAATATTACCGTGTTTTGGCCCGTTGCCACTTTTCAAAACGGCCTCGTGTGCGCCTGTGTCTCTGCGTGTGTGTTTGTCACAACTAACCGTCAATAGAGGCTGTTGGCAACTGTCCAACTGACGTCTAGCGTCTACCTGTTACTGTAGAGTGAGCAAAAGTCAAAGCATCAGAAGAACACATATACCCATCAGGTAAGGACAGGTTAATGAAAAAATACTTTCTAGGCTTTTATTACGTGGCAGCGTTGACTGGGCTGATTTTTAAAAATCTTATTGTTGAAAGTATTACAGATATCCTCTTTTGTCCCCACTGACGCCTTCTCGCCTGCACCTGCCCCTGCCCAGGCCTTCACCACCCTATTGTCTGTGTCCTTGCTTATGCACAGGTGTGATTGGGCTGACTTTTATGACTGTGATCTCAGGAAATGTATACGACTGCTAAGTATTGCATTAGTGATAAGACTTATTTTATGTATAAGACATATTGGTGTGTTTAAGCACATATTCAGTTATTAGGGAGACATTAAGTTGGGTCAAAGTAGACAGGCCTCACTTACCTAAATGACCGCCGGAAACATTTAACCTGTGTCCTGCTGGGGTGACCCTGTGGCTGGGTGCACACTGCATTTCCCCTACGCTCTGCACAGCCCGCTGGGTATCCCAACTGGCCTGCAGCTGGGTGCTTTTCCTGGGTTGCCTTTCCTTGTGCCGTGATCATAGACACCTGCATGTATGCCAGTGATCTCGAGTGTATTTCTCTGGACCAAGCCTCTCTTGGAATGCCAATCCAGAATATTCAGTGGCCTACTGGTATACCAACCTCCATAATGATATCTAGCAGACATATTTCAATGTCCAAAATGAAGCCCCTGGTTTTCTCCTGGGGACTGAGGAGCCTCTGTTGGCACGAGTGACATTTTCATGCATCACTTTCCCCCCGGGGATGAACTTCCGGGTTAGCCTGGTTTCACACCCAGGCCACCACAGTGCTGTTATTTCACCACCTCCTTGGCCTCAGATGCTCTATCCTGGATGCTAAGACTACCTGCCAGAGAATGTAGGGTCTTCTCCAGGCCAGCATATCATGGGAAAATCATCAGGAAAATCCCCCAAGATGACGGACTTTAAAAATGGATAAACAGATCAGAAAACTATGGTACATCTACACAATGGAATACTATGCTGCCATAAAAAAGAAGGAATTACTACCATTTGTAGTCACCTGGATGGAATTAGAGAACATTATGCTAAGTGAAATAAGCCAGTCAGTGAAAGAAAAATACCACATGATCCCACTCATTTGGGGATAATGAAAAACATTATAAACTGATGAACAAAAAGATAGATACAGAGGCAGTAAAGCATCAAACAAACTGTCAAATTACAGCAGTAAGGTTAGGGAGAGGTGGGGGAAATAAGAGATCAACTAAAGGACTTATATGCATGTATATAAGAGTAACCAATGGGTGCAAAACATTGGGGGGTGAGGGCATGTATGGGAGTGGGGTGGGGGGGCAATGGTAAGATATGTACACATATAATACCTTAATAAAAAAAACTAAAAAAATAAAAAATAAAATAAAATAAAATAAAATTTTTAAAAAAATGAATAAACAATGGAAATGCTACTTTTGGTTTCTTCATTTTGTTATTCCAAGTTTTCTGTCCCTATCCTGGCTCAATAACCAAGAAAAGATGAAAATGTTACAAAGAGTATGGAAGCAGACAAAATTAGGTGGAAATTCCAGTTCTACTATTTATAATCTACAATGAGTGGCCAGATTATTATGATCTCTGAATGCATAATAATCTGGCCACTCAGTATATGTGTGTGTGTGTGTGTGTGTGTGTGTGTGTGTGTGTATTAGAGGCCCGGTGCATGAATTCGTGCATGGGTGGAGTCTGGTCAGCCTGGCCAGGGGGAGGGGACATGGGTGGTTGGTCAGCCTGCCTGCTGGTCAAACTCCTGGTTGAGGGGACAATTTGCATATTAGCCTTTTATTATATAGGATATACACTGAGTGGTCAGATTATTATGCGTTCAGAGATCATAATAATCTGGCCACTCAGTGCATCTATCAAGAGACAAATTTAGCATACCTGAGCAGCATTTACTTGTCTGTAAAATGGGGATGATTATAACACCATAGGTTGTTGAAGAATTAAGTCAAATGAAAAATGACAGGGCTTGCACATACTGGCTTCCTTCCCCCCTCACCCAAGGAACACTTTCTGGCTGCATCACCTGAGTGCTCTTTGTTCTATCAAATTATGCTTAACATATCTATTAACATAGCTTCTCACATTCATAAAGATTAAGCAGACCAGTCAACTGCAGAGAAACACTACAGTATAATAGAGCTAGAGAGAAGGAACGCCACTTTCAAATTTTGTCTCATGAATTCTATTATACTTTGAGGTAACGTGAAGCAAACCATTCTTTCTATAAAAAAGCTAGCCAAAACATTTCTTGAAATTCTAGGTTTCTTTGAACCACAACAACAAATCAACAAACAAAAATTATCACTGACTACAGAGAATGATGCTGCTCAGTTTTCTTCCCAGCTGCATTAGTATCTTGCTAAGTCACATGTAGAGTATTGAAGGCCGTAGCTGAATGGGAAGAGAATGAACAGTTCAGTTCATGGAACCTCTCTGTGTGTGTTTTGGTATCTTGGTATAGAAAACAATGGCTCTGCAGCATTAACCCTAAGGGGTCCCCGAAGGAACTGACAAAATGTATTTATGGGCCTCAGCCAGCCTGTAATCTGTGCCATAGTTTTCTGCTTGGAAACAGCTATTAGTTATAAATGTAATCTTTCCTACTTGCCTCTCTCTTGGTCCACTGCTCTGTGTCCAAGACCTGCTCTCAGTTCAAAGGTTCTAATTGATTCAAGGTTCTGACTGAATCAAACTCTACTTATTCCCAGCACCACCCTGTGCCTCGTGGGTGCTTTTTATCTGTAGAATCCTCCCATGGCCTCCATCATTCCTTATCTCCAAATGGCAAAGATATTTAGTCCATGGCAGCACTTAGGAAAGTTTATTTCTCCTTAGTTTCTTCTGCCACTTTAAGAAGATCCTGCCCATTTCCTGTCTCATCACACACACACACACACACACACACACACACACACACACACGTACACACACACTCACACATACACACAGTTTTGCTTTTCGGCTCTAAGTCTTCTGCTCCCACGATTTCATTCTGGCAGATGCTCTCAACCTATTACCCTCGAATTCTAGTTTCTCTCTTTCAGGGCAATTGTTCAGCTTCAGATTTTCACCTTTCTCTCCCCAGTGTTGGGACTCTTCCCAAAGACCCTGGTGCTCCAGGGTTCCCTTGGTGGTCCCTCTAGTGAATTTTCACCCTTTAATCTCTGGAGAACTCAGTGTAATTCCTTCAGCACTGATGCCAGAGGACAGCTCCTGGCACACTATCTCCTGAATTCTTCACCAAACTGCCAGAGTGCTTCCAACAGATCTTAGCATGAGTTTCGTGGCACAACTTATTTCAAAATGACTCCAGGAGATATCTCTTGTCTGGCTACCTTCTGAGAGATGGATCCCTTGGTTCAGGAACTTGTTTATGTATTTATAATCATTCATTCATTTACTCAACAGATATTTACTCAGTTCCTACTACTGTACAAAGCACAGTATATGGATGCAAGGAGACAAATGGAATGCAGGCCGGGTTTCTCTCTATGGGGTGTATGTCCAGCCATCTAGTTGGATAGACATGAATCAGTGCAGCTGACTCTTGAACAACATGGGGGCTAGTGGCTCTGACCCTTCTGAAATCGAAAATCTACCTAAAACTTGAGACTCTCCAAAATCTAAATACTAATAGCCTACTGTTGACCAAAAGCCTTACTGGTAACAAAGTCTCGTAAGGCATATTTTGTATGTCATATGTATTACATACTGTGTTCCTGCAATAAAGTAAGAAAGAGAAAAAGAAAATTATAAGGAAGAGAAACTACATTTACAGTATTGATCACGAACATCCCCATGGAAGTGGACCCACGCAGTTCATCGTGTGCTGCTCGAGCGTCACTGTCCTTGCAGGGCCAGGTGGACAATGACAGGCTCAGACACGTGCTTTGAGGAAAGAGCACATGTCGTGGAAGAACCTCGCCTCGCCTGGGAGTTAGAGAAGACTTGCCAGAGGAAGTGACATTTGAGCTAAAGATGCATGAGGAGGAGGAGTTGCATAGACATTGAGTGAAAAGGGGAAATATCCCAGGGCAGAGAATAGGACGTGCCCCGCCCCTACGGGGAACTAGAGGGATCTCGGTGTGGCTGGAGCACAGACCTAGGCTGAGGACATGTCTGTGACACACGGGACTGAAGACCCAGGCAGACCAGGTACCAGCCTAACAGGACCTTGGAGGTTGTGATCTTTGTCTGGGGGCTGTACAAAGTCATCGAAGGCCTTTAATCAAGAGGGAAGGAGGTTCCCATTTGCCTCCCATGAGCCCACTTGGGTGCACGCTGGAGAATGAGTTGGATTGGAGCTAGAGTGAGGATGTGAGGTCAAGGTACGTGAAACTTGGGCAAATGAGACTAAAGCTCAAAGCAGTCAAAACAAACACGTGAAAGAAAAAAAAAGAGGTGAAATTAACAAACTCTAATAGCCTGAGCTCGGAGGTGTTCTCACGCATGGCACGGGTTTTCCTCATTTCAAACTCAGGCAGCCTGGAAACGTAGAAAATGGTCTTGTTATCACGTAGATCAGGAATCACACTATACAAAGGAATTCGAGTCCCCACAAAGCCACGATTATTCCACAGAAAGAGAGTCAGGGTAGCCCGTAACCGTGTCCTTGGGTTACACCCGCAATTTTCCCTTCAGAAAAAGACAGCTTCTTCCTTGTAATTTACACAGTCACAGTTTCATCACCTAGCATTGAACTAAGAATGGAATTGATTTTTTTTTTCAGTAAAAATATATACCTGAGCGTACTACTACAATGCTAGAAGTTTAAGTGAAAGCATTTACAAATTGTAGAGCTCATTAAGTGTTAGTCATGTCACCTTACCTGAAAGCATTAAGTTTTGTGAAAAAAGGTTCAGGGATTGTGTGTGGGAAACCAGAGGATCGCGTTTCGTTATGTGACTTGGGAATGACAGTGTCCACTCCTCACTGGGATGGAACAAGCCATCCATTGGAAAGAGAACAGTAAAATGTGCACGATGCTTCTTGCAACACGCCAGTGACTAATACTCCCCCTCCCTTCTGTGTCACAGCAAGCAAACAAGAACAGCCTCTTTGTACCATTCTCAAGTGGTTTTAAAAGCTCTTTAAACTACTCAGCATATTAATGATTTGCTATTTATAAATGACACCCACTGGAAGGGCAAATGGCGAGGACATAGAACAGGGAAACTTGTCTCTGTCAGGAAGTTGCCTCTCCCACCTCCCAGCAGAACAAAGGCAAGGCGCTCTCCTGTTGACTGAGGGTGGTCACCACTGAGCTGTGAGACCTCTAAGACCTGGGGCAATGGTCTGGCCATTGGTTTTTCTGTAGAAAATTTTCTCTGAGTCCATAAGGCAAGAAATAACTTAATTAAAGCGTGACTCTTCTCACAGAGACCAAAAGTCTGAAAATGGGGTGAGGGTCGTCTTGATTCTTGTATGCTCTTTTCTTTTAATCACTAGACATTTTCGTTTCCTGTGACTCTGTTCACACAGCAATGCCCTGAAATCACGTCAACCACCTTAAAAAATTCCACAGGCAAGTTCCAGTCTACTTTGCCAGAAGCTCAGAGAAACGAAGAAAATAAAAAGCACTTTTATGGCACGTTCCTCACCCATATTTATAAATCTTCCCGTCCGATGCTAATTTGTGTTTCTCAGTAGCTGTAGAAAGTATATGAAATCACTGCCAGTTTCTCTTTGGCATCTTCCCATCAGAATATAATGCAGAAGGACGGCCGTGCACACGCCGTCACAGAGACGCAGCGGGGGGAGCAAGTGATATTTGCACAAATGAGCACATGCCCATCCATCTTTGAAAAAGCACAATAAAAGCGCATGTTCTGAGACACTTATTGTTGAAAGTTGTTTAAATAATCTGCAGATAGAGAACATGACAAGTAGGATAAGTTATAAAACTTAGAATTTAAAAGGTATCATCGACTACTTAAATAGTGCATACTATGGTTGGCTGGAAACACTTCTGCTGAGAGTTGGGATACACCAGAGATACGGAATTAGTCATCGAGATGCCAAAGAGCAGGAGTGTCTACCCAGTAATTCTCATCTGCTGGGGTGCATCCTGCCACGGGGCCTGGTGGAAAAGGGGATTCTGGGTGGAGGGCTGCCTTCCCAACTATGGCCTCCAAGTCGTCTCTCTTCTCAGACATTCTCCCCAGAGGACTTAGAAACGACGATGTATTCCAAAAGTCCATCAGATTGCAGATTACTATGTCAGTGTTCTTTCATTCATTCACACTCACCATCACAACATCCAGGCACCTGTCAGCATCTCAGTGTCTGGCTCCTCTATGCCGGGCGTTGGACATGGGCTTGGATGTGACGGGGAGACAGGGCCTGAGGGTGCTTGTTCACCTCAGAAAATCCTGGAAGAGGAGCCAGAGACAGAAGAGCAGAAACAGATCCCAATGATGCTGTGCACTGGTGCCCTGCCCAGCAGGGAGCCACGTGAGCTGGAACTGGGAACGGGGTCAGGTTGCACATTCTCCCATCACACCGGGAGGGCAACTGAGAAAGGCATTCGTTCCCGAAATGCCAGTGTCATCGCGTAGAAGCTTCATCTCTTTGACATGAACTCTTCGCCCTTCTTTCCTTTTGATTCAAAGCGGCCACATCCAGCCCCCGCCCCCTGCTCCCTTGCATGTCCAACCCCTTAGTCAGTAAGCCCTCAGGACCATGAGGCTCTGATCAGCATGAAGGAATCTTGGGAACAAAGCCTCAGGTCTGCTGACCCCAGAGACGCTTTCAGTCAAACGAGAGGTAAGATCTAGGCCTCAGTGTGTTTCAGCTCCAGGCCCCGGAAGGCGGCAAAACCAAAGGGAGGCCATGGCTGACATGAGGACCAGATGCAATGACCAGTGACCCCTCCCCTAGCACCGACCAGTCCATAGAGACCAGGACGCTGACACCACCCTAACTCCCTTAGTAACCAGGATTGATGGTTTCCCCCCATACAACCATCCCCTGGAAGCCAGCCATCGGGGAGCCAGGTCGCTGAGCGTTAGCTCACCTGTGTCTCTAGTGGGGGCCACTTGCTCAGCTAACAGGCCCTTACTTTCTTGGCTACAAAATTCTGTTCGAGTCTTACTGCGCTTTGATGCATGCAGGCAACTGGGCCCCGTTAGTCCAACACCAGTTCTCAGCATATGCTCCAAGGGATGGAAGAGGGACCTCCTGGTGACAGCCACGTCCTCCTTGTGCCAGTGAGGATGGGAGTCTGAGAAAGAACTGACGGGCCTCGCCCACACCAGGCAGGCTTAGGAGGGGCCGGGCGGCGGCATTTCCTTCCTCTGGTAAGTGCTGGGAACGATCTCAAAAGCCACCAAAGATTTCCATTGCTCACAAACTAAGAGAGAAAAGCAGTCCAACCCCACGATGGACTCTCCCATGACCATGAAGGCGAGACCTCCGCCGCAGCAGGAGGAGGACCTCGGAGAGCCTGCGGGATGAGTCCCGGCAGCAGAAATGCCCATATGTTAAATGCTCTTTCTAGTTTCTTCTCTCGGCTGCATGGCCATGAAAGGGGCTTTTTAGAAATCACAGACAATGAGGGAAGGTAAGAATGTTTCATGTAGGAAGACTTACTCTATCACACACACACACACACACACACGCGCGCGCCCCAATGCTATCCCAGGAGGTAGTCCTAGGTTTGCTGTCTGCTCCTTTGTTCCCCAACTCTTCCGTGTACCGTCAGCTGCCTTATGGTTCGATTTCCATGGCCGCGGCCCCAGACCCAATGACCCAGGACCTTACAGATTCAGCCCTTCCCCTGACCAAGAAAACAGCTAACCAAAAACTAACATATTGATTAGAATATCGGGGCTGATGAAAAGGAGGGTGGAGACAAGCCCCCCTGACGTGAACAGGAAAGTCACCAGGATTCCCACCTGAATTCTGAAGACACACCAGATGGCAAGGGTGGCATCCAGGTTGCTGACTACATCACAGTGGCAAAGCCACACGTATGAGGGGAGTGACCTTTCTCATATTTCCAATAGTCATTCACAGCTAGGACCTTCTCCGCGCCATGGACGCACAATGAGACTGTCAGTGTGGGTTGCTGTGCGTTCGCATAGAGGGGCTGCTTCCAAGGAGAACTTCCTTGGGGCTTGAGCCCCACATTGGTTCACAGCAGCATTTTAAGGTGGAACCATGTGGTTATGGCTAGGACCCAAGCTCCAGAAGTAATGCTTTGCCTGTATAGCATTGTGCAAAGTACGTATCCACTCTCCCGGGTCCTCCTGGGTAAAGCGGGCTGGCCATGGTGCCCACCTTAAGGATGCGGAGGGCCGTGGCAGTGGCTGCAGAGATAAGCATGCATTACCTGCGGGCTGCTGTTCCACTCACCCCAGCTGTGCCTTTTACTCAGCATGTGATGGGAGCTAGTCACTTAAGGACTTAGAAGCCTCCTTGCAAGTCAGTCTGGCTCAGGGTTTCCCCTCTCTATTCTATAGCTTGAAGAGACGCATTTTTTATTTTGCATATTTTAGGGGTTGCTTACTCTAAATAAGTGCAAGTGATTTTATGAGAATTAAAGGAAGTTCATTACCCATTTCACATTCGTTCCAACCAATGATTGTAATAGCCAATTGTGACATAAAAGAAAAAAGAATGATTTATTACTACTCTCACAACTCTACTCAAATAGTTTATTTTGGTAATCTGAAAAATAATGAACTAACACCAGTTTTTTTTTACTAAAGTTTACTTTTCCTTATATTAGTGTAAAATTTCATAGAGTTTTAGTTACATCCGAGTTTTGCTATTTTACTACAGTCTTACTTACACTTTCGATTTGTGCTATAAACCAATTTAATTGAAAAACATACATTTCTAAAATTAGCATTGTGTCTTCCTAAAGCTGCCAAACCCCAATATAGGAGTGCCTCTTCGCGCTCTCCAGAATTTACTCTCCTGAACTAGTAAGACAATCGTCAGGGACCCAGGCTTCCGTATTATTATTCTGCCACCTTCAATTTATATCTTATATTTCACGGGCCACGCTGCCTGCTTGAGTTCAGGCAGCAGGTCCGCTCCCCTGGCCACAAGGAAGAAGAGAAAGGAGGGCTTGCTACATGTTTAAAGGTCATGTGACTCATATCCCATGGATCAGAATTTAGCCAGACCTGCTAGAAAAGAGAACTTGAAAATAAGTCTTTTTTTTTTTTTCCCTACTGGCCATGTGCCCAGCTGAAAAATCTAAAAGTCAATGGCCAATAAAACAGGGGAGAATCAATAGCAGGGCGCACATAACTTTCTGCCACACCTTCACAATGGCACAGGTTATTACTGGAGAATACAGCACTAAGCCTTTCTTTCATTTCCTGGATTAAGGTGGTTAGAACAGAGAATACAGGTTATGTTCATATCCATCCTTCACTGTAGGGGGAATTCAACAACATTCTTTCTAAGTAGCTTGCCTGTAGCGAGGGAGACTGATAATACTGAACGTTGTTTGCATCAAATGAAATAGTCACTTCACTTTTTAAAATAGAAAAATATTTGAAAGTTTGTATTATTAATACTAGCATCAAGAACTAATAATTTCCACCGAAACCGGTTTGGCTCAGTGGATAGAGCGTCGGTTTGCAGATTGAAAGGTCCCGGGTTCGATTCTGGTCAAGGGCATGTACCTTGGTTGCGGGCACATCCCCAGTGGGAGGTGTGCAGGAGGCAGCTGATCGATGTTTCTAGCTCTCTATCCCTCTCCCTTCCTCTCTGTGAAACATCAATAAAATATATTTTAAAAAAAAGAACTAATAATTTCCTGTTTAAGTGATGACCATAACTTGGTAAGAATAAATAAAATTGTCAACATTATGAAAGAATCTCTACACAAATAATGGATGATGCAGATAAAACATTCCGGACATATTTTTCTCAGGAAACCCAGAATTTAGTCTATTATTATTAAGCACCAATGAACAAACTTTCCCAAAAACATTGGCAAGAGGCCTACTCTCAGAATTTACTTTTCCAGTTGATCAGCATGGCTATTTATCATTGATTAAAAAATGATATGTCAATAATTCCAGTTCCTTGTTGAACAGTGTTGAGCTTCCAAGCTTCTTGCTTAAGTGTCTTGCCATTTAATCCCAAATTCTATAAAAAATGACAGCCATTCAAGTGTTAATCCTATTTTTAAATGAAGAAAGTAGACCTGAGAGAGGTTAATTGATGTACTCAAATTCACACAGATGGTTCAATGGCTTTTTAAACCATATTGAAACCAAGTGTTTGGAATGTTCTTATGTAAAAACTAGTCCAAAACTAATGCAAAGAGTACATAGGTGTCTGCCTACTGATATTGTTCAAATGTCATGGTAAATTGTGAATTTATAAATTTTAGAAAATATATAAAACTGTGGAAAAAAGATCATGTTTTGTCAATGATAATGCATATTAAGTGATTATAAAGATCAATGTAATTATAAACTACATTACATGAATAGATGAGAAAATATAAAAATGGTGGGAAATGAATGTATTAAGAAGCAGAAGACAAAATAAAATCGTTCCACAGATGACTGATAGTTTGTGCAGCCTTTTGTTATGGGTAATTAGTTCAGTTTAGTAATTGAACATTTTTATTGAGTCAATAATTAGTTGCATGCAGATAAGTAGCTATGAAAATATTTAGCAAATGAAACCTCCCTTAAACAATTTCTCACTTATCATAATGCAAAATTTATAGGCAACGAGAAATATAATCATGAACATAATCAGCATTCCATTAGCCCAGAGGTTTAAAAAAAAAGGTTGTGAGACTGAGGAAAGAGCAGAGAACATGGAAAGAAATGCAGCCTCTGCCCAGATCCTAGATCAGCCGTGGGCAAACTACGGCCCGCGGGCCGGATCCGGCTGTTCTATCAGGTTCTCTTGCTCTCCCCTCCGCTCCTTTACTTTGAATTTATATTAGTTCACACAAACACTCCATCCATGCTTTTGTTCCGGCCCTCCGGTCCAGTTTAAGAACCCATTGTGGCCCTTGAGTCAAAAAGTTTGCCCACCCCTGTTAGATGCTATTTCGAGGACATTTAGCTCCATTGCGTGGGGAGCTGATTGCTTTTAAGGAAACCTAAACTCCAGCTACCTAGTAAATGACATTTACAATTTTGATGTATTTTGGTTACCAAACCCTCCTGTACTCCGTTTCCTATGCAATTACCAAGGTGATCTTTTCAAAATGAAAATCTATTAATATACTTTCAGATTTTAAAATTGTTTGATATGAACTCATAGTTTTCATCACCAAATCACATTATCATAGTGTTTATTACCTTTTGGGATCTGACACCTCTTCCTCTCTTTCCTTCCCCAGACACCAACGATAATTATTTATGTTTATTTCCATTATTCATTCAAAGAGTTGTACCTCAAGTGCCTAATGTATGACAGACAGTGTTCTAGGTGTCTGAGATGCGATAAGGGAACTCGGACACCTGGCCTCAGGACTCGGATCCTTTCTTCCCTGACCCTGACATCGAAATGGAGGCAATACTGGAATCTGTGATGTGTACACCTCCGCATCCCTCAAGTGCTCTCTCGTCACTATTTCCTTTGGTCCGTTATTGACCCCTCTGCTCCAGCCACATTGCTCACACTTTGAACTTGAATGTGCTGTTTCCTATGCCTGAAATGGGTTCCTTCTCCCACCTCTCACTCCAGTTCTCCTGGCTAAGTCTCCGGTGCTTTAAGCCTCAGCTCAATCATAACCTCCCTCAGCCAAGAATATGTAATCGAGCCCAACCCCGCTCATGAAGAGGGCTTTGGTATTTCCCCCAAGTGCTGATATGACATAAATCAAATGCTACATGATTCATAAGACCATTTTGAATATTTAATTGACATTTTATTTGAGGTATATTGCTTTGATTTGGTTTAGGTGACCTGAAAATAGATTGTTCAATTTCATAAAAGTATTCAGTAATTATAAATATTTGCTTTTCAGATTCAAGAACATATTTTTACAAGGCAAGTCAACTTATTTCAGTAGGTACAGAGTAAAGAGAGGCACTTATGTTAAGGAGCTTGCGTAGTTACAAAAACTGTAAGAGATTTGTTTTGATTGTCCAAAGTGCTTCAAAGGTACATCTGAGGCTTTACACTGTTTGACTAGTGACTCAAATGAGACTTAAAGATAGGAAAGAGTGTATTATGTGTTTAAAGTATCCGCGTATGTATTTACAGTGATTTTTTTGGAATGATGAGGGCATATTTGATATAAACACCATTAGACTTGATTTTAGAGTGATAAAAAGGAGTTCCATGATTATACATGGATAATGAGCGCATTTATTAAATATTGAATCATAGTCTTAGACATGAAATGAATGAGTCATCATCACAGCTTTTTCAAGGAAACCTGTGAGAGTGTGAGCATGAGTCCATAAATGTAAATCTCAAAGGCAACCAAGCCCATCCCTGATATGAAGTAAACGTCACCTGATGGTGCGGACATCCAAAGCAACAGCCGATTCCCTGTAAGTGCTGGTGTGATGGTGTTGCATCGACGCTACAGACTGAATGCGTTTCCCCCAAAACCAAATGCTGAAACCCTATTCCCAACACAATGGTATTTTGGAGGGAGGGCCTGTCACGAGAGTAGAGTCCTCATGAGTGAGATCAGCGCCCTCATAAAAAAGGCATCTGGAGCGCTTCCTGGCCCCCGTCTGCCCTCTGAGGACACAGCGAAAAGATGGCAGCTTATGGCCCAGGAGTGGGTTCTCACTGGACACTGAGTCTAGCTGGGCCTTGATCCTGGGTTTCTCGGCCCCCGGAACTGTGAAAACTAACTCCCTGATGTTTATAAACCACGAGTCCATGGGGTTATAGCAACTCCAAGGGACTAAGACTGCTGACAACGAGGAAGAAAAGAAGGACTGTGATCCTGTGGTCTTTCCATCCACAAGTAATTGACAAATTGGAAGATGATGGGATTTGTCAGTGAAATTGCATATTTGTTGATGTTCTCTACTCTTGACTCCCGTTAGAGCTGTGAAACAGCGATCCCCCAGGGTTTCAAAAACCTGGCTCCCTTCTCCCCTCCCACATCTGCTGTCTTCCTTATTTGGCTTCGTTGTAAGTGGTGTTCCCTGGAAGAGAGTGGCTGTAATCTGAAGATGACCTCTCAGGTAGCGACTGCCGGTCAAATACTAGAAAGTTCTTCAAGCACATAGAGACCACCTTTTAAAAATAAACCCCCAGCAAGACTATCAACCTAAAGAACACTGGGAGGGAATGTCAAGCTCCCATTTCCCAACCAGCTTTTACGGTTTCAGCACAAGGTTGACATTTCGTGAATGCAGTTTGCTGTGTTTAATTACTATCATCATTATTATTAGAGATACAGTAGTAATTATCTCTTCCTACTGTCTCATTATGTTTAGATCCATTCACATAATAAAAGTTTACTGTAAATATAAGGTTAGGTAGCATTCCAGAAAACATGTAATTAGGGAATATATAATCATACACAAGCTAAACAGCTGAACATTTCCACATTTCTAACAATTAAATGTTTGGAAAGTACAGAATTAGCCGCTTTTAATAACATGGCTGCAGCTGGGGAGGCAGTAGCTACAGAGGCTTTATGTGTTGACCTAAAATTACTTTGCTTCGGTTATATTAATAACATCTAGGTTTCTCCCAAAACCTGCTGGCTAACAAAAAGCCCTGCCGGCTTTATTAATGATTCATGCGGCAGCTTCTGAAGAGACAAGTCCCCCCGCGAAGGAGCTCTTGATTAATGACCTGGAAACACTTTTCCTGTTCAGCTGATTAAATAAAATTGACTGGATTTTTACATTTTTGTAATAAAATGACCCGCAGGGCTGAGATGACACGCGAAAGCAGCATGTTCACTCTTCAGCAGATTTTTATTTTGTCACTTGTAAAAATGAAAGGGCTCACCACCCAAGCAGAAAAATGCACTTTGTCATTGTCCGCGGCCGCCGCCACACGCCGCATACAAATACGCGAGCACCAAGGGCAACAGCCGGCCTCCGCTCCGCTCAGCATCCTCTGCCTGCTGATGACCCCAGTCTTATTCCTCCCGGGCCTGGCAACTGTACCAAATTACCCTTTACAATGAAAAACCGGGAACTGAAAGAAAATAGAAACCTCTAACCTTGACCTATAATCTTTAGAGGCCTTCAGTGTGACCAGAAGTAGATTATTAGAGCCATTTTTTAAAAATATGTTTTTATTGATGTCCAAGAGGAAGGGAGAGGGAGAGAGAGAGAGAAACACCAATGATGAGAGAGAATCATGAATCAGCTGCCTCCTACAGGCCCCACCCTGGGGATTGAGCCCGCAACCCGGGCATGTGGCCTTGACCGGAATTGAACCCAGGACCTTTCAGTCCACAGGCCGACGCTCTATCCACTGAGCCACACCAGCTAGGGCTATTAGTGCTATTCTTGCTTCTGGGCTAAGGGGATGTGCATAAAGACCGAAGTTCTGTTCTTATTTTCACACTAACATGCTCACAGTTAGCCCCAGGCAAAACTATGAAGTTTACAAAAATAGGGGCGGGGAGGGGGGGGTGGGTTCTTACATTTTCCACAGCAGCATCTTCCTTCCCCTCTCTGGATTCTTTCTGGGGCACCGTCAGCCCAGAAATGACTTCCCTAACTTAGTATCTCTCTTGTCCTTTTGGTCCCTAAATCTTCACTTAGTTGCCTGTACTTGTCTGCTCCTTAAAGGGGTACCTTTGTCATTCCTCATTGCCCTCCTCTAAGTAATGGCTGCTGCCTACATCTAGTCTGAATTGTACCAGTTCCAGGCCCACTGCCTCGGGTTATCTCACAAGGAACCCTCCCTAGCTGTTTATTTGATAAAGGGAAAGGCCCGAGGTAACCATCCTTCATACACCTTACCAAATGGCAGCCCTATATTTAGACAAATGGGCTCTGTTCGGCCTAACAATTAAATGCAAGATACTTTGCACAAACCCCATAAATTCTGGGTACCTCTGAAAACCCCACAGTTCTCAGCAGCAGGCTAGCTTTCCCACCTGCAGCCGACACGTGAAGGTGCCTGGGATGGGAGGTCTGAGAAGGCTCACCATGTCCCCCTGTCCTGCGAGGGCCCTGGACTCCGAAGTGGAGCATCATCCACGTTATCTCATTACTGGCCTCCTACTCCTCGCGTTGACAGGACCTTCTGGCCTCTGTAGGTCTCTGAATTTGTGAGTCCCAGCCAAGATTTGGGGTTCTGCCTGGTCTCTAAAATTATATTTTGCAATTGTATCTTTTTCTTTTCCCAGAAAAAAAAAATATATATATATATTCATACAATCGCCCTCGCCATTTAATCCACTGAAACAACAGCAATGGGATAATTTCTAGTTAGTAGGTGCGGTAGACAAGCCACTCTGTGGACGTTCAAATCATCTTGGGTATTTGGGAGCAGACATATGTTGTCCGTGTCAAGAGAAAGTAAGTGAATCATTTGAATTTGAAAGTTATTAAACTCAGAGAAGACTAGCATTAGATAATAAACTTGATTTCATTTTCTAAGTATTTTTTTTTAATTCCAGGAGAGTAATGCCGGTGTTGGAGTATTTTTACAAGGAAGGAAAACACCACTGAGAACACGACCTGCTGCCTGGGAGCTGGACGGGCTGTTCCGTAGACGCCACCACACCGTGATGCAAAGTCACATGGACTACTTCTCTTGAGTATTCTGATACATCCCATATAATAAAAGGCTAATATGCAAATCGACCAAACGGCGGAACAACCGGTCGCTATGACATGCACTGACCACCAGGGCGCAGACACTCAACGCAGGAGCTGCCCCCTGGTGATCAGTGCGCTCCCACAGGGAGAGCGCCGCTCAGCCAGAAGCCCTGAGCTAGGCTCACGGCTGATGAGTGCAGCGGCGGTGGTGGGAGCCTCTCTCGCCGCCATGGCAGCGCTAAGGATGTCCGGCAGTCGGACATCCCCCGAGGGCTCCCGGATTGCGAGAGGGCACCGGCCAGACTGAGGGAACCCCCCCGAGTTTCTGAATTTCATGCACCAGGCCTCTAGTTTCTTAATAAACACGTAAAAAGCTTGGAGATTGCCATATTGGAATTGAGTAGAAAGGGCTACATTCTTGTTTTTATATCTTTATATATAGAACTAGAGGCCTGGTGCATGAAATTCATGCGTGGATAGGGTCCCTAGGCCTGGCTGGCAAGCAGGACCAATCAGGGCCTTCCTCTGCGGCTACCGGATGCCAGCTGGGGCCTTCCTTCATTCCACACCACTCCCTGGTGGTCAGCGCACATCATAGCGAGCGATCGAACTCACGGTCTCCTGGTTGAACTCCCGAGGGGACACTTTGCATATTAGCCTTTTATATAGATAGATGAGAGAGAAATAATCTGGTCAATTCAGTTTTGTGATGTAAATAGCCGTAATTCAGTACATGTGATGATACCTGTCCATGAGATGTATCTCTAGTCCTTATCACTTTCCGTGTATTTTACCATGAACTACTCCCCCAGATTAGCATGACTAGAGGAGAAGCTAAGCCCCGTGGTGGCGGGAGTTAGCTCTGCTCTGTCACCTGCACATCCGGCCTCAGCACCATCCCGCCACAGACAACACTCAATGGACATTAGTTACCTGTTGAAGACGGTGGCTGAATTGAAGGTGAATTCTCAGACTCTCCAAGCAGGAAGCCTATGTGTAGTCACTGATCAATTCTAAGCAAGTGATTATGTGTGCCCCTTCCAATTCCATGGTTATCTGATCCATTATATTGGGCCAAAATCTGAGTCATGTTTGGAAGGACAATTAATTATTCTGTGCCTAGAGGAGTATTCAATATTATGTTCAATTCAAGAAACCTACCAAAATCAAAAATCCAGAAATCTCTCAAAAGGACTACAGGGGTGCGAAGTGCATTAACACCTGCTCATGAGGAGTTTATCACGGAGTTATATTGACAGATTATTTTCCTCCCCTTTCTTTAGGACATCACTTCATAATTATTCAGCTCCAATAGAGAAAGCAATTTATGTAACTGGCCTCCAAGCTAGAATCTTGATTCCCCACAATCCTTTCTCTGTATCGTCACTGGTCTACATGTAACTCACTTCATATGTATTAAATGTAATATACAAGCACACACACATGGACGCATTCCTTACGCGAGGTTGTTTCTAAATCTTCCCAGGGTAATTGAAGACTATTTTATTTCTATTCATTGCCGTATCAGTTTAGCTGTTTTGAGTTACATAATGATTTTACCTTTGAAGTTCAAGGTCAACCTTGGGGCAAGAAGCACTTTACCGTGAAGCTGGAAATATAAAGAAGTGTGAATAAAACTGTTCATGACCCTCTGAGTCTCTGTGAGCCGGGACTTAAGCAAGAATTTGAAGGATGTCAAATGCACACTCATGTCAACAGGCCATTATAAAGGGCACACAACTCCCCCAGCCTGCAGTAAGACCAGCGACCCTGGACACATGGTGGGAGCCTGGGGAAGCCATGCGATCATGGCATTGACATGGAGATCTCTGCGGAGTGCAAAGCCCCGTGTGGATTTCATTCCCAATCCATCTGCGCAACCCCCGAATGCGTTCTGCCAAATTAGAAAGGGGTAGATTATAGCCCAGGGTTTATAGACAGAAAAGGAGGCTGGGGAAAGATAGGCCTCTGACGGAAAGCCCAGAAAACACTTAGACCTGTCCGCTGTACTTGACATTTTCATGCCGCTGCACTCTTGCTCTGTAATGGTGAGCGCGCTACCTCCAGACAGACACCCAGGGCGGCCTCGGAAAAGCATTTCACGCAGCTTTTACTTTCAGGTTTATAGGCTCTCAGGAACGGTTCAGAAGTTCACGGGGGTGACATGAGAAGAAGTTCAAAAGGTCAGGTGCCGCAGGGAAAGCGTACCACGAAATTCACGCTGTAGCTTTCGCCTGCGGAGAACCATTTCTGTGCCTGCAGGGACCAAAAACAAGTTCGGGGCAAACTCTGCTGAGAAACATTCCCATTTCCTCTCCCATGACGTTGGCAAAGGGAGGACAGAAATAGAAAAGTGGGGCAAATAAGCACACACACAAGCAGGTGGCGTAGGGGAGCGAAAATACTGCCAGGATTCCGTTAGCCTTGAAGGTGACCCTGAAAGGAGAAGGCCCCCAGGCCCCAGGGCCCCGGTTCAGCGTTCTGAATGCCTTTTGCTGAAGCAAACCTCCTCTCCTGTGAGAGACCCATTGCTTCTCCCAAATGAGGGTGGCGGCGGCTTTGATTCCACCAGGGCCAAATTCGGGTTTGAACACTCCTCGGTGTGCCTGTCAAGGCTCTTTGGGATCCCTGTGTCAACACGGGCAAAATAGCGAACATCAAGGGAATGGAATTTGCTGGCTAACTTCACTTTCCCACTTTAAAAACACGGAGAGCATCAATGACATGCACGTACTTTAACTTCGTGGAGTACTTTTTCTGATCAAACTGAAATGCAGAAAGGCTTTTGAGTGAATTAGATCCGAAAGAATGATGATGTGGTGAACTTCAGTCTGGAAACGCCGTGTGGATGAGAAGTGGAGGCAGCCTCAGGCTTCTTTACCATGGCCATAATATGGACGTTTCCATTTTGAGAGCACAATAAGTCGTATGTAATGGCTATCCTCTGAACAGAGAACTCCATTTCTACAGCATCTAGATTCCCGACGTTCAAAATTCAGAATACAAGATGAAGCCTATGGCCCAGGTCCCAGACACTAGCCATGAGCCAGCTCACGGGCAGAGGTGGGCTCTGTCAGAGCGACACTGCACTGTGACTGGGATTTGCCCCAGGGAAGGGCATGGGTTGGTACTGAAATGATTTCGTTCAGTCATAGAGCTCATGTCTGTGCCTAGAGAGGCCCCCTCTCCTCAAAGCCTCATCCACAATTATAGAATGTAGGGTGCTGTTGTCCAGGCTAGGCTTCTGGGAAATGTGGATGGATTCTATGAGCCCTGTCACAATATATGTAAAATTGTGTGTGTGTGTGTGTGTGTGTGTGTGTGTTTCTTTGTGCAAAAAAAAAAAAAATACATAGCCTTTCTCAAGATTTTCAAGAAAATTTACCTTGAAACCAAAGGAAGGCCAAGTGTGTGTATCTGCCTGGAGGCAGCATGGTCCAGTAGAGCTGAGTGCCACCAAGGAGTTGAGAAATGTGTACCCTCGTCCCAGTCTATCACGAAGCAATCATTTGACCTTAGGCAAGTTACCTAATCTCTTCATGGCTCGGTTTTCTCAACCATGAAGTAGGTGAATTAATACCCTGCACCTGCCTTTCTTCGCCCATAGGGCTATGGTGAGGATCATAGAAGAATGTGTAAGGAAACCCTTTGCAGAAATGTGCGCTACAAATGCATGGTTTATGGGGACCAGCTCCTCATGTTCTTTCCTGCAACCCCTTTCCTCTACCCCATCATAAACTCACTGTGAAAAGCCAGTCCTTGCTTACAGAGAATTCCCCATCTAACACTAAATAGCACTGCCTTTCACATGCTAAATTCAGTATTTTATAACATTTCACATTTCTTCACGATGGAGACTCTTACTAGGCTCTGCCCTCACTGAGCCTCCTCATCTCTTTTCTATTTAGTAAACTTTCATCTAACACCCAGGACCAGCTCCCGTCATTTCGCAGGTGAGTCTTTTCTCCAAGGCCATGCCCTCTCTTTGTGCTTCCTCAGAGCTCTGTCTGGGATCTGTACTCTGGAGCTTACCAGGTTGTGTACATCGACGTCAGTAGATGGTCAGTGCCTTGTCTGAATTCCTCTCCAAATGAACCCCAACAATTGCAGAGGGCCACATAGGTAGTAACCACACAGTAAAGTGATTGTTGAATATTGGGGATAGAGCCACCATGAGGAGACCAGAACACAAAAAGTTTCTGCAGTTTTGCTATATGAGGTCCAATGCATATGCTACTAAATGGCAACTGGTTTTCCAATGGAGACACCTTGGGTGCCTTATTTTAACTATATTTTAGTATTTTCTATAGCCAATCTAGTGTTTTTATTTTTCTAGGCAAAGTAGTTCCTTAAACTCGTCGGGTGCACCTTACTTCTGAACGGATCCTTTCTATTTCCATATGTATATTTACTTTTGTTTAACAGCATTGTGTTCAGCCCTAGCATCAAAGCACCCATTATACCTACTCAACACATTATTTGCATTAAAATGAAAAATAAAAATATATTCAAGGGTCTATCAAATTTTGTAAAACTAAAACAAAAAGCAGATTACTTATATTGATCACTTAACCTGCCTAAAATTGTCTAGTGGGGCCTAATTATGATGTTGTTCTCTCCAAGGAATCTTTGGACTGGCAAGAAGAAATAGAGTAAAAATTACCTCAGTTGGAAGCTGGCAGTGCTAAAATCAATCCTTCTGGTCACCCCTAATCATATGCTGCTTACAGCCTAATCCAGGCCCCTCTACTACTAGTCTGCCATAGGCCAAGGGGGGTGGGCAGTGTCTCTAGCAAGCTATATTGGCTAAAATTCTTCACATGGAATATGCACTTTCTATTGCTTAGTCTTCAGGGAAGTTCTATCATTCCACCCACCCCGCTTTGGCTCTATATATCCATCAGCGGACTGACTCTTCCAGATATTCTCTCTTGAGGTCTGTTCCTCCAACCTTAAGCTTCCTTTTGAAACTGCCCCAGAATTCATTACTAGGATGTAGAGAAACACCTGTTTTAAGCACCTCAATCTAAAAGTGAGTAGTGAGAAATCCTATCTACTGGCATGTTGCTATAATATTAGAGAGTTGTAAGCTATCCTAATATATAAAAACCCAGGGTCCATAATGACCAACCGAAGGCTCAACCGAACACCGAAAGTCAGTCCTGCAGTCAGTGCTGGGTTGCAGTGGTGACCCAGCACTGACTGCCGAGGGGGCTGCAGATCAGGCCTGGAGAGAGGCCTGAAGAGAGAGGCAGGGTCTGATCCACAGCCTCCGTGGCAGCTGTTGATCAGACGTTGCCTCTCTCTTTCTCTCCGGCCTTCAGCAACAGACACACCTCTGTTTCTCCCTGGGCCTATGTGGGGGCTGCTGATTGGCCTCATCTCTCTGATCAGGCCCAGACATAGGCCCGGAGACACTGCCTGGCATAGAAACCAACCAATCAGAACCAAATCTGGTTGAACTGTGAGGAGCCAATGGCTGCTTAGGAGGCGGAGCTTTTGACGCTGACTGGCATAGAAACTGACCAATCAGAACCAAATTGGCCAGCAGGAGAGGGCAGTAGGGGGTGAGATTAGGCAGGCAGGAGAGGGCAGTTAGGAGCAATCAGGCAGGCAGGCAGAGGCAGTTAGGGGCAATCAGGCAGGCAGGCAGAGAGGTTAGGGGTGATCAGTCAGGCAGGCAGGGGAGCAGTTAGGAGCCAGCAGTCAGAGATCCCCCAAAGGGTCCCCAATTGGAGAGGATTCTTATTTTAATAAATTGAGGATGTCTGACTTTTACAAAGAACTCCATTTTTTAAAAACTCACCATGACCTAAGACTTTGCTTTGAAGAGAGTATACCCCCACCCCAAAATAACTTCACTTTGAAGAGTGTAACTCCTTTCATTCTCTCTGATGTTGGGGATAGAGCCACCAGGAGGAGACCAGAACACAAAGCAGAGACTGAAAAATAAACCCCAGGGCTAAAACCCAATATGAGCAATGGGAGGTCACTTTAGCAAATTTAATTCAAGAAAGTATGGACAATTAAGTTATTCTGGGGTTGTGATGATAAAGACATAAATTAATCACTTGACCTCCTAAGTGGTCACATTCCACTTTTTTCCTATGAAATTAGCAATTTCCTAAACTTTTCTCTCATCCAATAGGGTAAGACATTTCCCCTTGTCTCCTGATATCTATTCTCCATGAAATTTGTTCTAGCTCCGACTTTCCCAATACCAAATGCCTTAAATACTATAACATTTCACCCACACATGTGTAGAGAGTGCCTGGGAAGGCACATGAGCATTTCTTTAATTATTGTCAGCTGAATCCAGTGGTGTTGGCAGAGCCACGTCCTGGAAACACACCTTGCCAGAGGCAGGAGTGTTGTCAGCTTGACCTTCAGCCCAGGTGCCAGGGGATGGGTTTCGTTATCTAAAATCTAGCTAAGCACCAGGAATGGATACCACTCGGGCCCACCCAAGAATGCACATAATCTCCTTTGTCTTGACCTTTAGTAAAACTTCCTGGTTTTTGCTGTATAAAATAAATGCGCTGTATCGGCTCTGAGTCCCTGTCTCTCCATCAGAGGACAGTGGTCCCACTAGGCCCCAGCTTTTTCCTTCCATCTCTGTGTCTGTCTCTTTCTTTCATTTTCTCAATCCCCAGAAGCTCCTACTCAGGAACTGGACCACTCTCTAGCCATGCTGAACACGGAAAAGAGAGAAATATTTATACACATGTGCTATTTTTGTCTGGGTATCTGGTGTCTTTGCTCACACTGTCTCTATTGCATGCTCTTTTGTGGAATGACAAGAATATCTGCTCCCATCCCATTACTTAGCATGAAGACAATCTTCATTTGACCAATCTAAGTATAAGTAGGAGCTGGAATTCATAATCATTTTATTTGTTGAAGAAATACCAAGACCCAATACTACCAATTTAGAAATTATATCTCGATAGTGAACATGTTATAATTTTTTTCTAAATTCTATGTTGAGGTTGATCAGAACATGTAATGTTAATATCATGTAGGTTACTCTCATGTACATAGCAGTATTTTGTCATCATGCATTGCAAGCTTTGTGACTGTTCTCCCCCACCTCCCAATTAGTTTGTGAACCTCTGAAGAACACAGAACCCCTGAAGACCTCTGACAAGCTCAGAAAACTATACAGGTTTTCTAGTCTTGCCTTTTTATACAGTATAGTTATGCATCCTCTGCAGCCTGGAGAAGTTGTGTTTTCAAACCCGAGTGGCAAAAGAGAAAAAAAATCTTCAGATGATCTCTATCTCAATGTTATTTTATATCTTACAAGAAGTGGAATTAGAAAGGTAAGAATAGTAAACTGTGGGTGACCTTAAAATATTGGCAAATATGATTAGCATTTATCTTGCCTAGAACAAAGACCTATTTCTCTTCAGTCATTCAGAAATATGTATTGCATATCTACCACAGAAGCAGACATGATTGCTTCCTTCATGGAGCCTAAAATTGAATGAAAGGTGAAGTAACCATATAAATAAATATAAAATTATAATTATAATAAATAAAGAAGAGATATTTATTATGATAAATAAAGAAGTGATATAAGAGCAAATAATAGAAATTTGACTTTCATCGGATGTTTGGAGAAAGCATCCTTAAGGAATTAACATTTGAGATGGTATCTGAAAGACGACCAATATTTATCTAAATAAAAAAGGGTCTAAACAGAGTTCATGGGCTGGAGAAAAGACAAATAGGGCTAGAGAAAATAGACTAAAGACATGATTCAAGATGAATTTGTAAAAAAAAGAGAAATAGGCTTTATACTTTGTGCCTTGTAGGTCAAATTTAGAATTTAGTATTTATCTCAAGAGCTATAAGGACTTCAATAAAAGAGAAAGATGGTGCACTGAGAGGGAGGGAGAAGGATAACTATATGAATAGATTTGACTCCAAAAGATTCTTCTAGTTGTATGTAAAGAATAGATTAAGGAAATAAAAGGCAAGAGTAAGTGAGGTAGACCAGTTACCTGGCTTTTGTAGAATCTAAAAACAGGAATAATTATAGCATGTATTAGCATACTATGTATTGCAGTGACATTGGAGAGAAATGAATAGATTTAAGAGACAGTTGGGTGACAACGCCAACAGGAATTGTGAATGAATGGCTAGTCAATACCTTTTAAAGAGATGTTTTAAAAAGACCCAAGTTTCTAACTTGAGCTACATTTGCGTTCCATTTCCTGAGATAGAAAACATTGGAAGAGGAACCAGTTTTCAAGAGAAAAACCCTGAATTAGGAGGTATCATGTGTGAGTTTGAAGAGCCACTGAGAGTAGTAGCAGCACAAAAATAATGGTCTTTTATGGAGATTAATAAAGCATCCGTGTGCTGGGTGAATTGGGTATGGTAATAATGGAAATAATAAAAGCAGATAGAAGACTATTATAACAAGTAACCTATGTGCCATATTTCAAACAGAAAGAGCAGGTTAAATAAATAAGAAAAATTAATGGGGAAAAAATTCATTATAAATTAAAATGTGAATGCATTTAGCAGATGATTTGCAAAGGGGAAGTGGGAATGGCCTATTTAGACAAAGATCAATTGAAAATTAATTCTTTCTTTTTCTTTGAAATAGGAATATCTCATGGAAGAAATGGGATTCTAAAGTGCTTTACTGGATAATAGCCAACTTAAATTTTAACAAATTAAAATGTAAAGAATATTTTAAACATAGGGTGTGGTTTGAAGGCCATGACAGAGAAAAATTCGACCAAGCCAGTAAAATTTGTTTTTGTTGCTTCTGCCTCCTAGGTTTTCACTTACTCATCTTTCCTGTTCTCTTTTCCTTCTCTCCTCCCCTCACTAGTCACTTCCGATAGAGTAATGCTGCCTTATAACTAAACATGATCTCCTAGAAACAGAAACAAACAAAATGTGTTTGTGTGGTGCACTGGTAAAGATTCACTGAGTATTTGCTGCTATATGAAATTACTGGATGTTGTTTAATTTTAAAAAGAAATGTGTGATTTCCAGGAAACTTGTAGGAAAGGTATTCCTATCTGATTAAAAATAACAAAACATGATTCGCCAAAACCGGTTTGGCTCAGTGGATAGAGCGTCGGCCTGCGGACTGAAAGGTCCCAGGTTCGATTCCGGTCAAGGGCATGTAACTTGGTTGCGGGCACATCCCCAGTGGGAGGTGTGCAGGAGG
Source organism: Plecotus auritus (assembly GCF_963455305.1). Classification (NCBI taxonomy): domain Eukaryota; kingdom Metazoa; phylum Chordata; class Mammalia; order Chiroptera; family Vespertilionidae; genus Plecotus; species Plecotus auritus. The sequence goes on from NC_137774.1 coordinate 176,044,886, forward strand.
CAGCTGGTCGATGTTTCTCTCTCATCGATGTTTCTGACTATCTATCACTCTTCCTTCCTCTCTGTAAAAAATCAATAAAATATATTTAAAAAAAAAAATAACAAAACATGAGAAATTGCCTTTTCCTGACTTTCATGGGTCCATGTGAAATGGTGATGCTCCAACCTATGGCAGCCACCTGTAGTCAACAGGGGCAAGTCTGCTGTCACAGCGGGAATGCTGAAGGTGACGGGAAAGACAGAAAGAACACAGGTGCTTAATGACGTGGTTATGCCATCAAATTTTTAAACTTTGGAATGTCCGATCTCCAAATTACTTCGTTTGTGAGGTGACACACTTTCTTATTGTTTAAAGCATTTTGCTGCTTCTGAAAGAATCCTGATACAAAGAGGAGATGAAATCGAAGAGGAGGGGTGAAAGAAACTCCACAATCCAGATTTTCCAGAAAATTTCCAATTTTATGAAATTCTTTAAATAAAAATGAGTCCTCAAATACATGACCAAAGATATATATTATGTAATTATTCAAAGTATTGTTGGATATTTAAAACCTTCCATTGTTTTATCTTAAAAAAAATAGGCCAACGTGCAATTATGTCAACATTACAATTTTTTAAATAAATAAATAAATAAATAATAAATAAATAAATAAAATAGGCCAGCCTGAAAATATTTCAATCTAAAATGTGTCAGGTTTTGGGAAAATGTGGTATTACAAATAGATAAATAAATGACTGGATACATGTGATTCCATTGTATTATGTTCTAGGACTACAGCAGCAAAATAGAGGCTGTAAACTGTTGAACTGTTTCTGGGCATTGGAATTAAAGAGAATGAATCATGGTGGTGAGAATTCATGTTTTGAGAAGATGTCATTGCATGAATATAATAACTCAGCTTCATTCCTCATATAAAAATGTAAGACTTTCGAAACTAATTGAACAAAACAGCTTCTGTTTTTTAATAAGTATTGACATTTATGAATAAAAAGCAAAGCATAATCATTAATGTACCTGTAGAATATACTCTTAGTAACAGCAATGACATATGTCAATATATGTTTGATCCCTAACATGCTTTTTCTACAGAAGTTGAACTCTACTGTTTGAAAATGGACTTTTCTGTCCTTTGAGTGAATTCTTTTCATTAAAGATAATGCTGCCCTAACCGGTTTGGCTCAGTGGATAGAGCATCGGCCTGTGGACTCAAGGGTCCCGGGTTCGATTCCAGTCAAGGGCATGTACCTTGGTTGTGGGCACATCCCCAGTAGGGAGTGTGCAGGAGGCCGCTGATGGATGTTTCTCTCTCATCGATGTTTCTAACTCTCTATTCCTTTCCCTTCTTCTCTGTAAAAAAAATCAATAAAATATATTTAAAAAATAAAAAATAAAGGGATAATGCTATTCCAGCGTCACTGTCCCTGTGAGCAAGCGCAGCTGCAAATTACATCCTGAACCAAAATGTGCCTTTTCTATAAGGACAACAACTGTCTGAAGTGCTCCTAGTATTATTGAGTCAGACGCTGTGATTCAGAGAAAATAGTCACTCGCAAACAGATGATAAACCTGTGTCAACTGAATGAAAGGACCCAGGGCGTTCCATGGATGGCAGGCCATGTCCCCTTCAGTAGACTCATTGCACCCACCCAGACCCCCTCGGGTCTGATCAGTGCGGTGCATAGCAGCTCAGAGCAGCAGGATGGATCCAAGGGCCTTCTTAGTGGGTCCCAGCCTATTGTGCCCTGTGCAGGGCAGGACAGAGGTGCCGGGGAAGGAATGTCCCTTATGAGCAGCCCGCACCCAATGGCCCACAGGAGTTGGCACGTAAGCACCTCAGAGGAATAATCCTGGGGCCACCCTTTATGCAGATCACTGCCATCTGGGCAGGATTCAGGTCCAGGCTCCGCAATGACCCTGGTTGGATCATTCACCTTTCTTGCCTCTCTTCCTCAGTCACCTCCCAGCATGCCCTGGGATCACCATCAAAGAAACTATTGACAGCGGTTTCCTTGTCTCCGTGTCTGCTTCTGGGGCAAGCCAACCAAAAGCATCACATAATTTGGCCAGAAAGGAAATCACGATCTTGAAATTTAAAGGATGGCCTTTAAGTGGATCCGCCTCTGAAACAGCCGTTATGAGAAGAGATAAAAATGGAAGGAAGGTTACGGATGGGGAATGAGGCACTGCAGCATTGGAGGGAAATTGAGCAAAAAATAAATTTCAACTGAATTTAAGAAAGAAAAAGTTCCAATGAGCAAGTCCTTTAGACAATAAAAGAAAACGCTCTTGGCACAGTGGTAGAAGTCTTATTGTTCAAGGCATTTAACTCTAGATGCAACAATGTGTTGTCAATGACAATGACAAATGGCAATGGATAGATATGATAACCTAATAGGTCTGTTCTGGCTCTAATACCTATGATTGCATGATTCGATTCAAATACAGTCGTTTACTGTATCTTGAGTGCGTAATACACTTCAATTGTGAAGTGCTACAATTTCAATACTAATACGTTTGAAGTGACAGAGCTGTCACTTTAGTACCCAGTAGGGATGTCTGAATGCTACAGAAAACAAACCTTCCCCTTGTGGGTATGTTTATATACACCCCTGACTCGCCACCAGGCAGATTTTGTGCCCGTAAGCAGTTGTCGTTCATTAACAATGACCCACATGAAGTTTTCTAAAAGCTGATGCGTGTGAAATTATGCCACAAAGAAAGAAACTGGGCCTTGCCAGTTCCCTGCAAAATAATACTCATCTGCACCAAACACTCACTGATCCAGAGGCATGCAGATCACTGCCCTTTCAAGGGAAGTCTGTCTCCATCAACATCAAAGTCACTGAACTGAGAAATCGACAGTGTCTAAATGATGTTGGGAATTTTGATGTTATGTCTCTATTTAGTGATACAAGGCATGTGGCTGGCTTCTGAAACACGGCAGGCATGTCAACCCCAGTTGAAGTAAAGACAGAAAGTTCTCCAGCAACCCTATCTTTGATATTCAGTGCATATGTTGTTGTTGTTTTTTTCAGTTACGAAATATAATTCTTGAACTTACAGGTCATCTCTTGATTACTAAGGAAGAGAAAGAGAAAGGAACAGTGGCCAATTTCTTGGCCTCCATTGTCATGCCTGGCGCTTTCTTTGAAGGAAGTAGGATCTTCCTGTACCAATCATGAAAAACGATGCCCATTGACAAAGCAACTTCAGAGAAGCCAGAATAGAGATAGATAGCATCGGTTCGGAGCAATGCTTCCCTACTAACGCCACCCGGTTCTCATGCTGCCCTGGTTCACTGTTCACGTTCCGGAATACTGGAGAGGAATAAAATTTAAATGCACTATGTTTCTCAGGTCAATAGGTGTCTTTATTACTCTTCCACTTGAATGAGATCTTTCACAGAAATGAATGAGTTAAGGGTCTCCGTTCAGTGGAGGAATACTGGCTCAGACTTCGCTGAATGTATTCTCCTGGCCAGTTTACATGGGCAGGCAGATGTGAACAGGAAGCTCCAAGTCCCCTTCGAAGAAAGGAAGGGCAGCAGCTGTAAAATATGGCTGTGGTTTCTTTGACAAGTCTTTCTTAGAGAAGTGGAGCCTTTATCCCCGCCCCAGGAATCCGGGTGAGCTTGTGATTGAAGGTGTCAGAAGTGATGCTCTTAACTTCTGCGGCAAGGTCATAAAAGTGTGTTCATCTTCAATCATGATGGCTGGAACACGGCCTCTTCCAGTCCTGAGACACCTAGCACGAAGTCTAACTAGCCTGAGGTCTCCATGCTGTGAGGAAGCCCAAGCCACACGGAGAGGCCACATTGTAGGTGTTCAGTCCCAGCTGTGGCCAACTAGGATCATACAAATACAGATGCTGGACGTGGGAGTTGATAAATCTCTAAGTTATTCTAGCTTCCAGTCATGTGAATCTGTCCAGCTTAGGCCCCAGACATTGTAGCAAACCATCTCTATTAGGCCCTGTCTGAATTCCTGACCAAAGAATAGTGAGCATAAAGGAATGGTTGTTGTTTGATACTGCTAAGTTTGAGGAAGTTAGCTATGCAGCAATAAAAAGAAATATTTAAAAAAACAAAACAAAACAGGATTGGAAGAGAGATGGGAATCAGGGAAGAAGGGAGAAAACCAGGAAGAATGAAAGGGGGAAGAAAGAAGGAAGTGAGGAAGGAAAAAAGAGAGCGAGGAGGGGAGGGACTAATGGAGGAGAAGATGAAAGGAGGAAGGACGGGAGGAGGAAGAGGAGGAACCTGTCCTGAATATGAGTAAGACAGGCTTCTTCATGTTTTGCCCTGATACACTAAAATTTCTATGATCTGATTTAGTGTGGCCTTCTCAGAGAGAATTGTTCAACTTCACTATAGATTAATGGGCCCTAGCCAGGTGGGCTCCGTGGATAGAGCGTCGGCACACAGACTGAAGGGTCCCAAGTTCGATTCCGGTCAAGGGCAAGTACCTCCGTTGCAGCTTGATCCTGAGCCCAGGTCAGGGTGTGTGGGGGAGGGAACCAACCGATAGGTCTCTCTCACATGGATGTCTCTCTTTCTGTCTCTCCCCTTCCCTTCCACTCTCTCAAAAAATCAATGGAAAAATATCCTCGGGTGAGAATTAACAAAAAATAAAAATAAATAAATACATGTAGATTAATTGATTAATTAAACACGGATTCTAAGAAATGGGAGAAAGGAGGAAAATTGCCTTTCTTTTAAGGAAATCTATATTGGAAAATGTATATTAACTATAGAGTAATTAAAAAAAGATGGTAGAACAAAGAATAGGTGAGGGAGAAGTAATTAGAAAGACAGCCACAAATTATTTCTTCTCTAAAAGAAGCATCCTGGTTAAAACTTAAACTTCTGGGAGGTTCACACCACCGGCCAGTGAGACTGCAAGCCGGACATGTAACAGAAAATGTTTTTTGCTGAGCAGAGCCCATCAGCACACACTTAATTTGTCTAAAGACGCACGTGTCTAGGTTTACCTTCCTCCTGCCAAAATATTTTTAGACCTCTGACATATTTTTTTTCATCACTAACTATTTCAAGCCATTGTGGGCCATAGTCAGACAATTTTTCTTATGGAAGATTTCAAACATTTCAAAGAAGGGAGACTTGTATGAACTCCCTACTACCCACCACCCATCTCTAAGAATTATTAATGTTAGCCAGCCATTTTAGTTTTAACTCTCTTAAGGTAGTAGAACTTTTGAGCTTAAGAGAACCTTGGTTATAGTAAGTCACTTTTGGTGACCCATTATTTAGGAAAAAAAATACTGTAATCCTCCACATTCAGGGTTTTCAACCATCTCTAACCCATGTTCACTTTGGAAAATTAAACGAACAACAACTTATACCTGCCTTCATACCTAATTGGAATGTTATTGACGTTTTAAAATAAATTTAATTTCAATCATAATGAAATAATTATATCAAATATGCTTTTCCAAACTGTGTATAACATCCCTTCCCAGATGCTCCTCACTTCATTCTTACATTCTTTCCTGACGCCGCTCACCTCTACTCCTTCTTGCAATTGAGCATTACTATCCTACACATTTATTTAAGTAGCTTTTAAAAATGCAATAACAACATTGTAATCCTCACTGAATAAGAACTCCCAGTGGCTCCAAGAGGGATAGGAGTGGGCATTTGGAAGTGTAGCTCACATGAGGAGACTAGTCTGAGAAAGGCCACCATTGCCCAAGGTCCACTGGGGATTATCTGAATAGGTGCCAATAGGTACACAGGTCACATGACCAATCCACGCTGGTATTTCTAGGGCTTTTCATTGTGAATCAGCATTTTAAAGTTGAATACACATTGCAGACATCAGTCATTGTTCTTTTCTCAGTATATCATTTTTCCTCCCTGACTTGATTTTAGCATGAAACAAAAGATTAACTTGCAATCCCAGCCACAGAAAAAAATGAAATAATGTAGGATATTTCTTGACCAAAATAAATAGAGGTCAGGGGCAATTTATCCCACAAGAGTCTCCATAATTATTTGGAGCTTAATTACTTCCTTGTTTCCCTTAAAAAGTGCTGGTGCTAGGATGGCCTCTCCAGCATGTGTGAAAGGGGCCATGGCCTTCTTTTCGATTAAGCTGGCCTTCTACGTGGAGACTTACCATTAAAGAGGAGTTTGCAAAATGGGACTTACCACATTCCAACAAATATGCCACTCAAAGGATTGGCTGAAAGTTTCTAAACGTTGAAATATAAGTAGTGATATACAAGCAAAGAACCTTTACTTCAGATTTCTTCCTATCAAATCACACCTATGTTAGAAGATGGCTGACTATCAAGCATAAAACATTAGACAAATGTTTAGGGTGGAAAATTGTACCTTCCTATGGAGGTTAACTTGGAGGTCACGATCATAACAATTAACTTTAATTTGCCCATAATGGTTTTTAGTGATATCTTGAGATTCAGCATAATATCAAGGGATTTACAAGGTAACCCTTTTAGATCGTCTACACTAATAAAAGAGTAAGATGCAAATTGACCATACCTTCATGACACCCACCAGCCAATCAGGAGTGAGTATGTAAATTAACCCAACAAAGATGGTGGCTTAATTTGCATACACAGGCACCGAGTGGCTGGGGGTGGGGCAGGATACTTGTGTCGTCACCAAGGCAACGACACAGGCGTTCCACACCGCCCCAGCTGCTCTGGGCCTCTGGGCAGCATGGGAAGGCGGAAAGGCGGCTCTGGGCCAGAGCGAATAGGCGGCTCTGGCCGTAACGAAGGCGGTGCCGGTAGCCAGGGGAAGGAAGGCCCATTCTTGCACGAATCTTCATGCATCGGGCCTCTAGTGGAAAATAATTTGGTCATTGTTCACGTCTTAAGGTTTTTTTTATTCAGTAAAGTGCCTACTAGCTTACAGTTTTCAATAGCCCTAATGCTTGACAATCTCCTAGGTGTAATTTAAATTGCCAGTTACCATGTCAATTACCACTGGGAGCCAGTACTTTGCTGCCTTAGTCTAAGAACAATGGAGAATATAAACGGGAAGTCCAGCTAGGAATAGCAATGCAAGCTCATCTTAGTTTTGCTATTCCAGCATCCAAACTCTTTTTCTTTTCTTTCTTTTTTTTTTTTTAATTTTGGAGAACATTTTGTCTCTGGCCATGAGAAGGACTGGCTCCAGAATCTATCTTCCCTCATTCACAGAAAGCCAGGGCACCACAGTGATTTAACTTTGGCTAACTGGAGAGTTCCTTCCAGAATCCTGAACATAAAGGGAGATGAAGGAACTGTTAGAATTATTTTTAACATTGATCCTGGGAGAGGGTCTTCCAGCAACACCGATTATTTCTACCTAACTCATAGGATAACAGCTCAGTTCATCTTATTTTAGAAAGAATTGGTGCATTCCCATGGACTAAATTTCATGAATTCTTCATCTGGATTCCATAATTTAACTGTACACATGCTGTCTGTATGTCCCTTCAGCGTAGTTAAATCAGTTACTAAGCCAGCAGTCTCAAAGTGTGATCTCGTGGCCCTTTCAGGGTCCTTCAGATCTTTCTATAAAGTCCATAGTGTCAAAATTGTTGTCATAATAATAGTAAAGTATTGTTTTCCTTTTTTGTTCTTATTCTCTCACAGAGGTACAATAGATTTTTTTGTCAATATACAGAAGCATATACAAATATCCTACAGTCTTCTATTAGTCAGACAGTAAGATGTGCAGATATCTTTTTTTAAGATTTTCTAATTAATTTTTAGAGAGAAAGGAAGAAAGAGGGGGAGAGAGAGAGAAACATTAGTGTGAGAAACATCCATTGGTTGCTCCCATATGCGCCCTGACCAGGGATCAAACCCACAACCTCGGCATGTGCCCTGACCTGGAATCCAACTGGAGACCTTTAGGTTTACGGGATGAACTGAGCCAAAGGGGCCAGAGCGAGAGGGGGCATTTTCACCTTTGATTTTTTAATTATATAAGTGTGTTAACTTTAAAATTGTCCCTGTAAATTAAAGTTAAATATGGTAACGTGGCAAGAGGAATGTGTTATCTGATGGCTCTTTCAAATTATTACAATACTTAAATTGTCAACGGGATTTGTAAGTTTTGTGCATCCCATCGTCTGTGAGTTGTTTTCCCCTATGCCCAGTTTGGGACACTATTGTTTTACTACTGAGGGCTTCATAAACTAAAGCGATTCCAGCTGGTCTTAGCAATCGCCAATGTCTTCCATTTTGGTATTTACCCTCTGAATTTGGCTTAAAGTTTTAGCATTATATTCATTTTCTAAAAATACGATTAATTCGATTTCCCTTTATTTGCATTAATTGTATGTTGAGAATATAGTTTTCTTTATCAGTATTAGTTTATAACCTCTATTTTCTTGCCATTTTGTTTGTTTGTATTTATTTTATATCCACTTCCATCATCCACTAGAATTCATATACTATGAGCTAGAAGTCTACAAAGCTGTTAGGATTTTTCATACAACTGGTTATTTCTGCAGCTTTAGTAGACAATTGTTTCAGTGATTTAACTACACACTTTGTGGTCAGTGTGAAGCTGTCCTGTTCTTCTGAAGCATCTGTTAGTTCAAACAGCAGTTGTGAAGTGTTTTAAATATTTTAGATTTCATAGCATATTTTGCATTACAATAAAACTCCTGGTTTGTCATACTTATCTGAAATAGTCTTACCAATTTAGACATTCTTATAAATTTACAATTGGTTATCCATTATTACCCTGGTCTTCCCCCATATCATCCCCCGAAAAAACGTGTTTTGGTTTGTTTTAAATCTCCAGGTCTAAAGACAGCCGAAGTTAATACACTTACCTCCCTTTCTTTGTTAATTATTTGAGAATGAGCTGACTGACATCTTAAATATAGTCAGCCTTCCAAAATGGAAATCTAGCAAATATGTCTAGTGCATATTGCAGAGGTTAGGGTCTTCATATGCTTTTTTAAAAAAAAAAAAAAAACTATATATTTAAGGAATTTAAATTGTGATAGGAATATACAAGTAATGATGATTGATTGCCTGAAACACCATAATTTACTGTATTCTTGCATATGTTATTTTAAGCAATCCTCATAAAATAGGAATTTTTGCCCGATTTTTTTTATGAAGAAATGAGCTATGAGGAATTAAATAACTTGTGGATATAACAAATAATTTACCAAGATGCAAAAATCAAGAATTCTGACTTCAAACTTCATTTTCATAAAATATGGTGCGCTAAAGAGACATTAAATTACAAAGCCTCCTCCTCCTTACTTCAAACAAGACCCTCCAGCAAACACTCACGTCCCATTTGATCCATCCCGTTCCTGTTTAACAGGACAGGGAATGTATACGGGAGAGCTGGGTGGAACTGCGCTCAGGCTTAATGGACGGACACACGACAACTGGAAAACCACATCAGCTGTGGCAGAAAGGTTTGCCAGGCGGTAAGAACCATAGAAACAACCTTTTGATTGCCAGTTGGAATTAAATGTCACGCCCTGATGGCCACCGTCCCCGAACCAGTGATTTGATAAAAGACTCGTTTACCTGCTCCTATTATTAATTTACTTTTAAGGTCCTCCTGCCAGGTGGCATTGCGGGGCACGACAGAGGCCCCCAAGGATAACAAAGTGTCTAGGGGCCTGGCCAGGGTGAGCCACCGGTCCCCGGCAACGGGCACCTGGTCAATTAAACCCCAACCACACGCGGGTGGGAGCGCGTCCCTGCTCACTGAGCATCTAGATGGGATGCGAAGCAAACAGCCAGCCGGCCCATTAGTGAGCGGTTGCCAGCACTAAATGAATAAAAGTCCCCGAGGAGACCACGGCGGTGCAGGGCCAATCTGCGGGTCGCTGAGCCCGTGCGGCGGCCGAGGGCCCGGGCTGCCGTGAGACACAGGAATGCGGCCCAGAGATGCCGCCCGTGGGGGACCCATGGCCAGCCCATCACTTAACGGCATCCTGCACACAGCTGGCACCCACGCCTCCAATATTGACTCCGTGTTGACAAATCCGCCTCGGCGTTAGGCAAACAGCTTAGGTAAACACGTGCCCCATCTGGCTGCAGGCTGTGGGTGTCAGCAGCCAGCGTTGCTCCCAGGCGTGGGGAGCAGGATCCATGGGGGCCGCTTGGACGGCCCCTTCGCTTCCCGAGGGACTGGGAAGGAGTGGTCCATGTGAGAGGCAGTTTGGGGTTCTGGGGGCACGCGATCCATCAGTGAGAGGTTGCCAGCCAGGCCACAGGCCCCGGCCCGCGGCTCAGGCGGCCGGGAAGAGGGTGCTGAGGCCCAGCCCCCCCCCCTTTGAGCAGAGGCCTGCGGGCAGAGGGAGGGGGGTGACAGCCGTGTGCCTCGTGCTGCCACATTTGCCAGGCGTGATCCCAGGCAAACACGGGGAGGGGGGCTGACCTTCTGCACACGGCCGGTAGCCAGGCAGAGCCTGACGGTGCGTGGAGGGGACCAGGGCGTGTGGAATTCAGGCAGTAAAAGCCCGGCGGCCTCGCATTCCTTCCTCACTAATCCGGCCGCAGTGTCCTGGCCAGGTGGCCGCCCTGCCGCTCCCCGGCGGGCTGCGCTGTCGGAGACAATGACCGAGGGGAGCAGCGTTCTCTCTTTGGCTCCGATGACCCCAGACTCGAAACCATGCTCATGCCAGGCGTAAGCAGAAAAGTACAGCTTGGGGTGCTATCGGACTTTAGGGTGCCTCTACAGAATCACCTCTCTCCCAGCTCATTAGGATTTTCACTTCGCTCTTTGATCAGTTTTTCCACCTGGATTTAATTTATCGTGCCCTGGATGCAAAGCCGCCATAAAAAGGTCCTCTGTACTTACTGGGGGAAAAAACACACAAATGAAACGCACGATTGGACCCACACAGTTCACACCCCCCGTGTTGTTTAAGGCTCCGTTGTATAGTGAACCCCACAAAGACCCTATCAGATCTACAACACCATCGCTGGTATGTAAAGATGAGGACACAGAAAATTAGGAAAGTGATATTGTTCGTAAGTATATGTAGAAGGTAGGATTGCAGAGTCCAGACCAGCCTTGGGCAAACTACGGCCCGCGGGCCGGATCCGGCTGTTCTATCCGGTTCTCTTGCTCTCCCCTCCGCTCCTTTACTTTGAATTTATATCAGTTCACACAAACACTCCATCCATGCTTTTGTTCCGGCCCTCCGGTCCAGTTTCAGAACCCATTGTGGCCCTCGAGTCAAAAAATTTGCCCACCCCTGGTCCAGACTCTTAAGCCATGGGCTGGCCTGGCCACGCCTTCTCTAACCACCCACCTGCTTCCCCACAGATTTCCGCTGAGAGGAGAGCGGCAGGCTCTGGTGCAGGCGGACAGTCCAGTGGTTAGACAGCTGGCCTCATTGTCTCTGAATTTAAGTCCTGACTCTGTCATAACACATGTCTGTCCAGTGAACTAGCTTTGGGCCTCAATTTCCTCATCTCTAGAATGGGAGAGCAGTACTAACAGCCGGCAGCTGCCAGGGAGGTTAAACCAGCCGATGCCCTGACGACCCTGCCAGTGTTGGCATGCGAACCCCTCCGGCATCCGCAGTAACAGACTCTCCCTTCGGACGGGATTTGCATTTCGCTGTTCCCCTCCCCCAGGGAGCGTGGGAGTCGGGTCGGACCCTCCAGCAGTTCCTTAACGCTCTCCTCCAGATGAAAGCAGTTCCACGCTTCTTCCCTGAACTTCCCCACCCCCAGAGCTGCCGGACAGTGGGGGACCACCCTCCCGTTACCTGGCCTGCATGGCGGCCGTGCCAGCCTCACCCTCCGCATGGGCTGCCTCTGCACACCCTGGCCGACGCACCCATCCAACGATTCCAAAATCCAAAGGGAAACATTGAAGAGAGCAACGGCGAGTTTCTCGTGGAAGGCCAGTTCCCAAGGCTGCCTTCGCGACCCACGTCTCCACCCTCTCCAGGGCCAGCTCCCCGCACCGCGCACCCAGCAGGTGTGGCCGGCGCCGGCTCAGCATGGGGAGGGTGAGGCTGTGGCCAGGCCATGCTGCAGCAGCCTTGAGTCGCTCGGATGTCTTCCAGGGGTCCTCAAACTTTTTAAACAGGGGCCAGTTCACTGTCCCTCAGACCGTGGGAGGGCCGGACTATAGTTTAAAAAAAAAACTATGAACAAATTCCTGTGCGCACTGCGGGCCCGGGACGCGTCGGCGGCTAAGCAGGACAGGCAGCGGCCCCCGGCGGGCCGGATCCATGTCCTTGGCGGGCTGCGTGTGGCCCGCGGGCCGTAGTTTGAGGACGCCTGTCTTAAGCCCTCACTTCTCCGCGGAAGCCTTTGGGCTTAGCAAAGCCAGGATGTCTCTGGCTTGGCCACATCTTCCTTCTTCACGTCTCGTCTGTGAAAAGTAAACGCCTTTAACTCACGGCCAAAGAAGTAAGAGCCACTCGGAATCGTGTCCACGTGGGGATCCGCTGCCTGGTGAGGGCTGCTTGCAGGAAGAATGAACGTAAATCCACGTGGAGGGCTCTTCAGGGCAGTTCAGGCCGGCGCAGACTTCATTGTCTTCTTGTCCTGAACGTTCAAGTCTTTGCTTCTGTCTCGCAATCCCGATACAACGCCACCCGGAGCCGGTGGGGAGGGGATGGCTTGTGGATTTCTCCTTCCGGCACCGTGTCTGAGCCAACCCAGGGATGCAGATTGCTGGGCTCTCCCTGCAGGTAAGCCCCGCTTCTTTTCACCTGGGGAAGCAGTGCAAGGGGAGGGGAGGGGGGGAAGGGAGAGGAGGGGAGGGGAGGGGAGGGGACCTCGCTGATTTCAGCATCTGCACCTGGAACCCGCGAGGCCACTCTCTGGCAGACTTAGGCCCGTGGTCGGCAAACTCCTTAGTCAACAGAGCCAAATATCAACAGTACAACGATTGAAATTTCTTTTGAGAGCCACATTTTTTAAACTTAAACTCTATAGGTAGGTACATTTGTTATTAACTTAATTAGGGTACGTGGTATTTTGTGGAAGAGCCACAATCCAGGGGCCAAAGAGCCGCATGTGGCTCGCGAGCCGCGGTTTGCCGACCACTGGCTTAGGCTGTTCCCCCACGGAGGAGAATTCTCTAGTTGGACAACATCATGTTGTTTTTCTCTGTCCCGCGACACTTGAAAACCCCCTTCAGGAGTGTAAGCGGGTGGCAGAGGGGGTCGGAGGGGAGGGGTGACGCTGAGCGCATTAGCGGAAGGCTGTGTGCAGTGTAGTCACGCGGGTGGGGATGGCGGCGCTTCGGGTACAAGGATGTAAAGATGTTCTCCGAGGATCAACATATTTCTATTTCCCACGTGACTTCGACTTCCTTTTTGTGGGCCTCTCTGCCTGGGGAGGGGGTATTCAAACTGAGCAGTAGGTGTTACTTCTGCTCCCAGGTGACTGGCATCCCCCCACAGCCCCACAGTTCCTCACTGTCTTCTTATCCACGCACTAGAGGCCCGATGCAGGAAATCCGGGCAAGGGGCTCAGCCCTGCAGCCCCGGCTTCGTCCAGAAGGTCATCCGGAAGGTCGTTCGGCTGTCTGGTCTAATTAGCATCCTATGCTTTTATTATTAAAGATTCCTGTGTGTGCCCTAGCCAGCTTGGCCCAGTAGATAGAGCATCAGCCTGCGGACTGAGGGGTCCCAGGTTCGATTCCGGTCAAGGGCACATGCCTGGGTTGCAGGCCGGATCCCAGGTGTGGGGCGTGCAGGAGGCAGCCGATCAATGATTCTCTCTCATCATGGATGTTTCTATCTCTCTCTCCTTCTCCCTTCCTCTCTGAAATCAATAAAGAAATATATTTTTTTTAAGAAGAAAAGAGAAAAGATTCCTGTGTGAGCACTTGTTGGAAAGGAATGCAGATCCTGCTTCAGAGATTTTCATGATTCAACAGGCCTTCCAAGAAAGGGCCTTCTATCTCTGCTGGCTTATTTGGATGACACTTTTGCCTAATTTTGTTCTCTCTCTTTGAAGTCTTTTGTTCCCCTGTGAGGATTTCCACTAAAATTCCCAGGAGGTCCTATTGCCAAAGGAAAAAGTATTTTAGTCCTCACGTATCTGCCTCTAAATTTCCTCAGCTGGTTACCAGTACATTTTTTCCACTCTGTACACCAGAGCAATAGCTAACACGATATTTAAATCAAACACATTTAGGAAGAAAAGTTTTATACCCTAAAATTAAGTTACGTATTTTATGCCTTAGAATTCAGCCAGCTCTCCACTACGTCATTGTATAATATGTTTACAATGGTTGAGGCTTTTCAGGCAATTTGGGACTTGGAACCACAGCTTATACACATAACAGCACAGAGCAACCAATATCCGTTGAATCTCTGCTCTAACGTGCTGCTGTGCTGACCGCTGGCCGCGGGAACCGAGAGGCACGGTTGTCTCGAGCAGCCCGGTCTACCTCTGGGGAGCGAGGAACAGCCTGCTGGCGGCCTGCCGTGGCCGGGCTGGGCTCCGGAAGCCGTGGGCTCTCATTTAGAGCGAGAGGAAGGAAGCTTCCCGAAAGATATGATGCCCGAGCTGGGTGGCAGACGGTAACGACAACGCTGCCAAAATATAGGGTGTCCCTAAAAATGTCTACCCACACTGTGAGTAATTTCAAAGGTGGTGTTTATTGAAATACATTTCATTTTCAAAAGTGAGCTCTCGGCCAAAACCGGTGTGGCTCAGTGGATGGAGCGTCGGCCTGCGGACTGAAGGGTCCCAGGTTCGATTCCGGTCAAGGGCATGTACCTTGGTTACGGGCACATCCCCAGTGGGAGGTGTGCAAGAGGCAGCTGATCGATGTTTCTCTCTCATCGATGTTTCTAGCTCTCTATCCCTCTCCCTTCCTCTCTGTAAAAAATCAATAAATTATTAATAAAAAAAAATTGAGCTCTCGGCTGATAAAGTGTGTGCACATTTTAGGGGGATACCCTGTGTAATAAATTCTTATTAAACAAACCAATTGATAGACATTTCCCCCTGCTATCCTTACATGCTATCATCATGTGAAGATGAATGTAATGAGACACATCTATCATCCTCGCTTTATAAACAAGAATCAATAAGCTGGTGTGAGCCATTCAGCCAGTCAGTGGCGGTGCTGGGAGGAGCCCGGGTCTGGCTAACAATCCCTTCAGTGGCCTCTCTGATGTGGGAATGGGGAGGCGTGGATAGTGGGGGAACGATAAGAAACTTAGAAAGAGTGAGCTCATGGATATACACAGGAGGGGAGCAGGGGTATGAGGGTAGTGCATGGGGTTCTCAAACTTTTTAAACAGGGGGCCAGTTCACTGTCCCTCAGACCGTTGGAGGGCCGGACTATAGTTTAAAAAAAAAAACTATGAACAAATTCCTATGCGCACTGCAGGCCCAGGACAAGTCGGCTGCTAAGCAGGACAGGCAGCGGCACCCGGCGGGCCGGATCAATGTCCTCGGCGGGCCGCATGGGGCCCGCAGGCCGTAGTTTGAGGACCCCTGGGGTAGAGGGTCAGGCAGGTCGAGGAGAGTCCCAGAGGCCACGGTCAGGAAGTTGAACTTGATCCCATGAGCTGGGAAGAACCAGGGATGATGTCACGCCGGGGAGTGTTCAGATCAGAGATGCTCTTTGGAACGGTCGGTTGTTCTGTCAACAAGAAACCCTAAGGATCTCTTAGCTCTTCAGCTGTTGGGAGCGGGCGGGGCGGGCTGGGAAGTGGCGGGGCCATTCCGAGCGGCAGGAAGGACCGCGGGGAAGGTATTGGGAGGCGAGGCGAAGAGCTCCGCTTTGCAAAGAGGCTGCTGCCCATTTAGATGCAGGTGGATGAGCTCATTGGCTGACGCTGATGCAATGCGAAGGCTGAGAGTGTGTCAAGAACAAACGTCTTTTTAAAAGAAAATGTGGAAACTCTCTTAATACAAAAATGACAAATTTGGGGACTCAAATTGAGCAGAAAACGCATTGACAGTTTGAGACCACGTCTGTTCCACAGACAGTTCCTGCAAGAGAAGCATCAAGAGGCTAGTTTGACAAGCAACCCTCCCCGAGGGGCTCCCGGCGAGCCCGACAGTCCTGTCACATTGCTCACTCCCTTTCTGAGCTGCTCGAAGGTACAGACTCGAGGGCAGACTGAGTGATGCAGGAGGTCAGGGAAAGCTGTGAGGTTCTCCTCAGTGCATCTTAGTTACTGTGTTTATTCTTTTATTTATATGCCCATTGTTTCATTAGCCTTATTGAGCATTTATTTGCTGAAACATTCTCTATACATTATATTTCCATTTATGTGTAAATTATATACGTGTGTGTACATACATATATATATATATATATATATATATATATATACACACACACACATATATATATATATGCACATAAGTGGGTTTCAGCAAATGCTTTATGTTTTCAAACCCAGAAGCTAGAACTGGTTTATGACTTGAGAGAAGCTGGTGGCGTGGGTATCAAGATCTGCAGGCGTCCTCAAACTGCGGCCCGCGGGCCCCCATGCGGCCCGCCGAGGACATGGATCCGGCCCGCCGGGGGCCGCTGCCTGTCCTGCTTAGCAGCCGACGCGTCCCGGGCCCGCAGTGCGCATAGGAATTTGTTCATAGTTTTTGTTTTTTAAACTATAGTCCGGCCCTCCAGCGGTCTGAGGGACAGTGAACTGGCCCCTGTTTAAAACGTTTGAGGACCCCTGATGAACGCAACACGCGCTCACTGAAGGTGCACCGCGGGCCCGTCAGGGAGCTGGCAGCGTTTGAGACCACCCTTCAGTAAACCCGCACGGGCCGTGACCCGCCTGGAGAGCTCGCCCACAGGAGGGGCCCTTGCCCGTGGGCATGCGTGGGCCCCAGGCTCCTCTGGGCTCCTGGGCTCCTGGCTGAGGCTCAGCCGTTGCTCTCTGAGTCGCCACGTTTGAGAGAACATCCACGTGGACCAAACGGAATGTCAGAGACTTGAGGTCCGTATTAGCAGAACGAACAGCACCCGGGGAAGCGCCACATGGCGGGTGGTGTTTCTGAGTCTCACGCTTGGCAGCTCTGCCCTTGGACACCGTGGGGTAGGCCGTGGACCCCCGGTCCGTTATCTTCAGAAGGGGCTTCAGCTCGTGCGCAGGAGCAGCGCCCTGGCCGCTAAGAACCAGAGTTGGGGTCCCTGTGTCTCTGTGGGGCAGGAGGAGGTGCTTCTAAACTGTGAATCCGACCAAGTACGGAATTCTGTTTGAAAGCACGAAGACCCTGGCAGCGGACGTAGGAAGACAGGACAAGTGAGGATGGGAGAGCCCTGTGACTTAGTTACTCCAGTCGGTGTGCCCTCATTCCAAGCGGAGGAGACAGGATGTGGGCACAAACCTGGGAATCGCCACACGGCGAAGGGGCGTTCTCCTTTTCAGCGGTGACTCAGGTCCGCAAAGGGCAGGGAGATGGCCGGTGTGTTTAGAGGCCGGGCCAGGTGGACCGGGGGCCTGGTGCGAGCCTCGGAGGCCTCGGCCTGGGTTGGTGGGGCAGCAAGGGAACGAATGAAGGCGATGAGCTCAGCAGCAGCCTCCACAGGAGGGGCATCGGCACAGTGGAGAGCTCCACGCCGAGCCAGCTTTGATGCCAACGGGCAGGCCCAGCGCTCCGTTAAAAGCGGACATGAAGCAGCAAGGGCAGGGGCAGGGCAGGGCAGGCAGGGTGTGGGCAGGGGCAGGGCAGGCAGGGTGTGGGCAGGGGCAGGGCAGGCAGGGTGTGGGCAGGGGCAGGGCAGGGCAGGGTGCGGGCAGGGGCAGGGCAGGCAGGGTGTGGGCAGGGCAGGGCAGGGTGTGGGCAGGGCAGGCAGGGTGTGGGCAGGGCAGGGCAGGCAGGGTGTGGGCAGGGCAGGGCAGGGTGTGGGCAGGGCAGGGCAGGCAGGGTGTGGGCAGGGCAGGCAGGGTGTGGGCAGGGCAGGGCAGGCAGGGTGTGGGCAGGGCAGGGCAGGGTGTGGGCAGGGCAGGGCAGGGTGTGGGCAGGGCAGGGCAGGGCAGGGTGTGGGCAGGGCAGGGCAGGGTGTGGGCAGGGCAGGGCAGGGTGTGGGCAGGGCAGGGCAGGGCAGGGTGCGGGCAGGGGCAGGGCAGGCAGGGTGTGGGCAGGGCAGGGCAGGGTGTGGGCAGGGCAGGCAGGGTGTGGGCAGGGCAGGGCAGGCAGGGTGTGGGCAGGGCAGGGCAGGGTGTGGGCAGGGCAGGGCAGGCAGGGTGTGGGCAGGGCAGGCAGGGTGTGGGCAGGGCAGGGCAGGCAGGGTGTGGGCAGGGCAGGGCAGGGTGTGGGCAGGGCAGGCAGGGTGTGGGCAGGGCAGGGCAGGCAGGGTGTGGGCAGGGCAGGGCAGGGTGTGGGCAGGGCAGGGCAGGGTGTGGGCAGGGCAGGGCAGGGCAGGGTGCGGGCAGGGCAGGGCAGGCAGGGTGTGGGCAGGGCAGGGCAGGGTGTGGGCAGGGCAGGGCAGGGCAGGGTGCGGGCAGGGCGGGGCGGGCGGGCGAGCAGGCTCCTGACCCCCTCCCAGGCCTCTGCCCAGGCAGGCCCCAGCCTCCCGCTGCTTCTCACGCGCAGGTACATGGTCACTGTTCACTGCTCGGTCTCAGCAATGCGACGTGCACATCACACACACACACACACACACACACACACACACACGGGAACGCACGCCCGGCTTTGGTTTCTTCTAAATCACTTTCGTTAAGTGGCGCGGGGTCAGAGCACAGATGCTGAGTCTGTAAAATGGCCTAGAAAGCAGAGCGCAGGCTCTGATCTGATGTCTGGGACGCATTAAAAAAATTGGATTGAAGGGGATTGGATTAGATGAGATCCTCTGGATTTAAAACCTGAAAGCTCCATTTGTGCTTTCACATCATCTCTCCGCTCTCTGGAGCCATCAGGCAGGGGGCATCCTGGGGAGCGGTTTTATTGTTATTAAATTTCAGAGCCTTTTTTAGCATCCGCTCCCACATTGTAAGAGAGAAATCCTCGGAGACGGCGCTGAACGCTCTTTTGAGCCACTGCCCAGGGGTAGGGTGGCAGGGTGCCTTCTGGCCTGCGCAGTGGCTTTATGTACCTGTACACACACGGAGACACGCAGACACACGTGGGAGCGTGAGCAAGGAGTGTTTACATCCCAATGACAGCGAGTGCTTCTAATGCCATACATCGGATGAAGTTGTCCTGGCTAGGAAATAAAACGAAAAGACTGGTACCCCACTTGGGCACCCTCATTAACGCCGAGCTCTAAGCTGAAAACATAGGCCATTTTCAAAGTCCTGGGGCTCTGAACACAAATGGACGTGTTCTGGGTGTTCCTGGTCATGCATCATGAACTGGAGGAGACAGCTGTATGGCTGCTGTACAGGATGTGCAGAGGCGGAGAGGGGCGTGAGCAATGCAAACCTCTCTCCCTTCCTGAATATTTCACGATCACGTCACCAAAGCACAGACAGGAAAAGCTGACTTTGACTCGCGAGTCTTGTCCCCACTGCAGTTGGGTCACGTGTCTCAACATTAATGTAATCACAAGTGATCAATTTTGTTCCTGTAACATCAAAGCTGTAAGATGTATGGCTTTATCCAGGTGAACAAGGGCCATCATTTATCTAACGCATTCTACCGCCCTGTCACCAAAAAGCCCTGAGGCTATTAATAAACTATTTCAAACTAAAAAAAAAAAAATGTAACTACGTTTTTAAAACCGGACTATGGGCAGTCTTAGCCCAAGAAATATCACTCTCCTCGCTGTCCCCGATGTGGGGGTTGCTAACCGCTTGGGGTGGGTCCCACAACGTTGCCTCATCCGCAGACCGGAAGCAGCCGACCTCATGACACAGCAGCATCAGTAACAGTGAAATGCGGATGGAAAGGAGTGTGCTCTTTCGGGAGACCCTAAAATCAATTCGGTTTCACCTTGGGAGGTCTGCCTTTGAGATTTTTGGTAAAACTCTTCATATGCAATATTTTCTTTCCAATTAAAAAATCCATTGGTATGTCAATCAGCTAAATTTTAATTTTTTTATAAATATGAGACAGAATCTACTGCTTATTCTTTCTTTTCCGTAAAATGTGTGCCGTGCATAATGAAGTAGTGAACGAAGGAAGTTTCTCTTTACAAAACTGTTCCAGCCATTGAGTGGGGAAGAAGTTACAGAATTATAGTATCTCTGCTTCGCAGCCCCTAACAAATGCATGTCCTGATCGCTCCTGGCTGATACCATCACACACACACACACACACACACACACACACACATACACACACACACAGTCATGTCATTTACACACTGTGGGCCTTCTGATAAAACTCCACAATGAAACTTCTTGCCTTTTGAAAAACTCAAATCTGAATCTGATCGAGCACTACCCACCAATTACAGCAAAGGTATGGGGCAACACAGCTTTGTTAAACAGTACAACTGGGTGGAGCCAGCAAGATTCTGACTCTAGGAAGCCATATAGCAAACAATCCAGTTTCTTCAACAAATAAACTGCTAGGGAGAAAGAGAAAGCGACAAGGAGCGGGGGAGGCGGGGGGGGGGGGGGGGGGAGAGAGAGAGAAAGTGAACACCTATAGATTAGAAGAAACTTAAAAGCTAAGTCAACCAATTGCACAGTACGAACCTTATCTCTGACACATAGACTGTAAAGACAAGTCAAACAACGTACAAAAGTGTTCTATTGCAGTCTATGTCACAGAGCTCCAAGGGATTTTCTCAGAAGTTCTTTTGCTTCTAGAAAAACAAAAATGGTGATGCATTGGGTGAGGTCTCAAATGCAGCCCAGGTAGTCTTTGCCAAGCTGCAGAAAACGGTGCAGTAGCTCTAACCGTGAGTGTGTGGTTGTTGCCTCTATAAACCAAACCCTAGCAACTTGGCAAACTTAAGCCAACGAAAAGCATTAGGCCAGATACCAGTACTATTTCATCTAGACGCCGACGGTGCCCGCACATAGGTTGTTTTTGGAGACAGCTGACCAGCCTTTCCTATAGGATAAACTCTTGTTATTGTACACTTATAGAAGGATGACGATCTAATACTAAAAATGATAGCAGGTTCTAATTCCTAAACAAAAAAATACAAACAGGAAGGAACAAGAAAGAAAACGAAAACACTAAGCTCTAAACTGAGCAAACATGGAAGTTTAAGAAATACACTGAAAAGAAAAATAAAGATTAATCAGAAGCAATTTGTACAAAGTGAAAAAAGAGAAACCTCACAATGAAAACAAGGCAAAGAATTCAGAGCAATGGGAAGTGAAATGCTCCCACAACACATTATGCTAAAAGGTACTTATTTCATTCCCAACTTGTATTTATATTTTTTTAATGTGGAAAAAGACCAGCAAGCAACACATTATGTGAAAAGGTACTTATTTCTTGGTTATTTCTATTTAAAGAAGTAATAGCCTTACTTGAGTTACATATAGATCAAATGGGAATTTAAATTATTAAATTGTACTATTTTTTAGTTCAGTGACATATACCTTAAAAAAAAAAAACAGGTAGAAGGACTGTAATGATTTTCTGTATTTTTTATTCCTAAAAGGTTGAGATCTAAGGCATTTTTTAATACCAAATTCCAAAAATCCCTGCCTCCAACTATTCAAGGTCTTTGAATATCTAACTAGCTATCTGTCACAGGGACTTCCTACTTCTTGCATTTGTCCACAGTGAAACAAGCCAATATTGTCAACTCATAAAC
This sequence comes from Plecotus auritus, assembly GCF_963455305.1. Taxonomy (NCBI): domain Eukaryota; kingdom Metazoa; phylum Chordata; class Mammalia; order Chiroptera; family Vespertilionidae; genus Plecotus; species Plecotus auritus. Next base: position 176,066,523 of record NC_137774.1, read on the forward strand.
GTCCATGTTTAGTAAATGTTGTTATATAACCGATATGTCAGAATAAATTTCCTCTTCATCAGTATTAGAATCATCTGAATGCTAGGGGGTTGTTAGCATGAGATTACACCCACCTATTAGCAAGTTAGAACGGAATTTTTCCAATAGCAACGCCACTCTGAAGGGACATTTCAAGTCCCCTGAATTGGAAAATAGTAGGAACAATGTGTTCTCAGGCCCCGAAACTTTTTTAAAAATCCTTCTCCCATTGTAATCATCACAGCTGGTTGGCAGATATTCTACCTAATGCTGTGGGCTCCAAACGCTAGCAATGTTTTCCCGGCTTGAACTCTTTATTTCCAGAAACTAAATTAGAGCAACAAATGCAAAGCCCTTCTGAGCAGTCTCTCAGTAGGAGATAGAGTATTGTTTTAAGATAGGACTACCTCTTTGCAAGAATTCTTACTCTCCCTTTGTTGGGGAAAGCCCCCAAACGTCTAAATTCAGGATCAATTCCAAGAACTGACGCGTAGCCTTGTTCATGTTCCTGAGAGCTTTACAGGAGAAACGCACAGACAAGGACAAAGCCACCGCTCCCAGTGGTAGGGCCAGGAGAAACCCACACCCCAAGCAGGGCAGGACCCCTCTTTAAGGGGAGGGTTCACGGTAAACCATATGGGGGGGAGTCACGTAGACCACCAGCAGGAACGAGGCACTCCTCAGTTAGCAGAGAGCATGGGACAGTGATCACACTGCAGTTCATCAACCTCCTTCCTGGGCGGGACCTTTCTCCTGGGCGGTATTGCCGCTTCCGGGTAGTCAGCCAAGCCTGAGGCTGCAGAGAATTCCACAGTCACAGAGAGTTACCAGTAATAGTCGAGGCCAACATTTCCCAGATGCCTTTGCTGCTGGAGCCATATTGCATCTAAAATCAGTCCACCCGGCCAACCCCCCCACCCTAGCCAGTTTGGCTCAGTGGATAGAGCTTCGGCCTGTGGACTAAAGGGTCCCAGGTTTGATTCTGGCCAAGGGCACATGCTCGGGTTGCAGGCTTGATCCCCCCATTTGGGGGCATGCAGGAGGCAGCCAATCAATGATTCTGTCTCTTCATTGATGTTTCTCTCTATCTCTCTCCCTTCCTCTCCGAAATCAATAAAAAACATATTAAAAAAAAACAAAGTGAGTTCCCCTAGCTCCTTTGTTCATAGATTAGCACAATTTTAACCCTTTGTTTCTATCCACATTAAAGATATTTTCATGTCCTTGTTTTAATTTCCTTTTGGTCAATTAATACCAGTATTTTAATATTGTGATTTTTTATTACCCTTTATAAATGCACACTACTTAATTATATTTTGTTATAGACAAACATTACTATACTAGAGGCCTGGTGCACAGGATTCGTGCACTGGTGGGGGGGCGTGGCCTGCAGGAATCAGCCCGCCATGGGAGCAGGCTGGTCAGCAGAGACTGAGCGTTTGCCCCCTGGTGGTTAGTGCACATCATAGAGACTGGTCAACTGGTCATTCTGGTCATTCAGCCATTCAGTAGCTGGGCTTTTATTATATAGGATTTCTCAGACTTTCCCTGCACACTTCTTCTTGCCTTCCAGAATGTTCTTATTTCTATTTATATAATGTCCAGGGTTGTTAGCAATTCTTTGTAAGAGGAATAGGTAAAAGTATAGCAACTCCATTTTCCTGGAAATAGAAGTCCCTGACAATATTTTCATAGCTAATATTTTATGGTATGGTATTTTAATACCATATCAAAGCATTGACCAACCAAACCTTGTAGAATAGTAAAATTATTTTGATCATTTCTTATAACATGGTTAAACAACTGGTTGTTATGAAGCATAATGGTGCAAAATAATGAAGTACAGAGTTTGGAGACAAGGATCTCTGAATTTGAATCTTTGATCTACATCTTAAAAGATATATGGCATTCATAAAATTCTTTAACACGTCTAGAACTCATTTCCCACACCTAATAGTAATAGCTGCCTAATATTGTTGTAAATTCAATGTAACAATATAAATGGACAGTGCCTCATACACTAAGTAAGAGCCTTTATAATCTTAGCATAGGTGTATCTTTTAAGCATCCTTATGTGAAATAATAAATTACTCCCTCCCAAAGTACTAATTGGTACTTTGCTGTCTTGAAATGGTGAAGAGGAATAAAATTTCTTTAAGCAGTATTTTCTTCTCCTGATGCATCCTGGGACCAGGTTATGGAAAGCATCTGAATTGTTTAACAACCAGGGGTTACCACTGATGAGCACACTGCAAGCTCAGAAAACACATTTGAAAGTATCTTATATTTTGGCCCATGACTCACTCCTTGACATTAATTCCTCTCTATAAGGGATTAATGTACTCAAGAATCAATATGCTTTCAGATGGATCCTACATCAATGAGTTTCTTTGCTGGTCAGTATTTTCATTATTAACAACTTATGTCAGCAATATTCCCTATTCGGCTAGCGAGCGGTATTTGAATTTATTCTCTCAGTTTAGTCCTGATTGTTGAGCATTACTTTAAAGGTCTTTTATAACTTGATTTATCAAGAAAGCAGATTAGAAATCCATATGAAGACTCAGAGGCTGAAAAGGGGAACAGTTAGGAAGGCTGTGCTATTCAGCTCTGCTTCCTAAACACATGGGGTGAATACTCTGTACGTCTTAAGCACTAAATCCCACAATAACCCCAGTTGTCTACTCACAGTTATTTTTTAGTCTTTTTTCATCATGATAGACTTCTGTTATCATTTCCCTTCTTGGATCCCATGTTTCAAAAAATTTGGCCATATTATAATCTATTGCCTAATCAGTATTTAATTATATTTGAGCCAATCCATTTTTGTATGTTTGACATTGCATTGATTTCATTTAAGGCCTAAGAATATATGTTCTCGCCAAAACCGGTTTGGCTCAGTGGATAGAGCGTCAGCCTGCAGACTGAAAGGTCCCAGGTTCGATTCCGGTCAAGGGCATGTACCTTGGTTGTGGGCACATACCCAGTAGGAGGTGTGCAGGAGGCAGCTGATCGATGTTTCTCTTTCATCGATGTTTCTAACTCTCTATCCCTCTTCCTTCCTCTCCATAAAAAATCAATAAAATATATTTAAAAAAAAAAAGAATATATGTTCTAGCCCAGGTCTGTATTTATCCATGTCATTGACCTCTAAACAGAATCAGGATTTCCTGGAGACATGGCTGGTTCTAGGGCTAGTGCAGGGGAAGTATGAGATGATTCTAGAATACATGTTTGTTCCAGAAAGAAAGTAAGGAATGGCTCAACAAATTAGGGGGTCATGTAAAAATGACACTGGAGTCAGTTTGAAAGTCTCCCCACATGCCAATTCTGGAACAATTAATTGAGCAGGAAATGAATGACAATAATGGATGATAATCCACCAATTTAAAAAGAATCTATGAATCTATACCAGAGTATATACATATATACACTGAGTGGCCAGATTATTATGATCTCTGAATGCATAATAAACTGGCCACTTAGAGGTCTGGTGCATGAATTTGTGCATGGGTGAGGTCCAGCCATCCTGGCCAGGGGGAGGTGACATGGATGGTTGGCCGGCCTGCCTGCTGGTCAAACTCCTGGTGGAGGGGACAATTTGCATATTAGCCTTTTATTATATAGGATATACACTGAGTGGCCAGATTATTACGCGTTCAGAGATCATAATAATCTGGCCACTCAGTGTGTGTGTGTGTGTGTGTGTGTGTGTGTGTACATATACAGTGTGTGTGTGTGTGTGTGTGTGTATATATACATATATATATATACATATATATATGTAATATATATAAAGTTAGGGAAAATGCCAGGGGTCCTCAAACTACAGCCCACAGGCCACATGCGGCCCACCGAGGACATTGGTCCGGCCCGCCCGGTGCCGCTGCCTGTCCTGCTTAGCAGCCGACGCGTCCCGGGCCCGCAGTGCGCATAGGAATTTGTTCATAGTTTTTTTTTTAAACTATAGTCCGGCCCTCCCACGGTCTGAGGGACAGTGAACTGGCCCCCTGTTTAAAAAGTTTGAGGACCCCTGAAGTAGACTGCTACCTAATAAATATGGAGTAAATAGTAGGTGTTATGGGCTGACTCATGCACTCCCAAAAAAAACCCTCATCTTAAATCCCTAACGCTAGTACCTAGTCCAGATGTGAATGTATTTCAAAAGAGGACCTTTAAAGAGGTAATTACATTAAAGTGAGCTCATTAGGTGGGCCCCCATTCCATGTGACTGCTGTTTGTAGGAGACAGGATTAGAACACAGACCACACAGACAGGGACGATCATGTGCCTCCGAGGGAAGGCGTTCATCTGCAAACTGAGGAGAGGCCTCAGGAGAAGCCAGCCCTGCCTCCAGAGCGGGAGAAGGCGAGTTTCTCTCGGGCAGCTCCCAGTGTGCGGCACTGTGATGGTAGCCTGGAGAAACAAGTGCCGTGGGTTCTATAAAACCACTGCGATACACGCATTATAGCAATAACAGGTTCCGCAGGAACCAGCGGTGGATGTGCTGGATTCAACTTCGACGGTGGGCACTACGTTCCCGTGGTGGAACTGTATGTCGTGCATATTACTTACTAGTTACAAAGAAGAAAAGGGTCACTTTACAGTGGAGAGACCTGGCGGACACCGGAACCACGCGGTCAGTGCCGAGGGCCTTGGCGGTGATGAGACAGATGATGCGGGTGCCGCCTGATGCGAGGCTCTGAGAAGGACCCAGTTGGTAGGCGCTCTACGATAACTGGAGTTGGAGCAGAGGAAACACTCAGAGAAACCTAAACTGAGGGTCACTGTTGAAAAACAACAGGCCTGTGCTCTCCTAAACTCAGTGTCAAAGAAATCTGAAATATTCTTGCAGATTAAAGGATTAGTCTAGTGCAGCCGTGGGCAAACTACGGCCCGCGGGCCGGATCCGGCTGTTCTATCCGGTTCTCTTGCTCTCCCCTCCGCTCCTTTACTTTGAATTTATATTAGTTCACACAAACACTCCATCCATGCTTTTGTTCCGGCCCTCCGGTCCAGTTTAAGAACCCATTGTGGCCCTCGAGTCAAAAAGTTTGCCCACCCCTGGACTATCTACAAAGAACATTTTTATGAATTAATAACAGATTTGAATTTGTGCATTAGATATATCAATGTTATAGTTTCTGAAATGATCATCGTACAATGATCACATAAGAAAATGTCCTTCTTAAGAGATGCCTGCTTAATATTTAGGGTTAAGGGGGCATAATGTCTATAATTGCTCTCAAATGGGTCAATAATAAAATATAACATCTCATTTTATATATAAAATATACAGAAATATGTAATTAATAAAATAATATTACTGATGTAGGGGGAAGAGAAGCAAAAGAATAATCACTTAAATGAGGCAAAATTTTAGTAACTGGAGAGTCTATGCAAAAGATATTTGTGAGTTTATTGCACTAGCTTGTAACTGTTCTGTATGCTTTCTCCTTTTTTTCTAAAGTACACACTTATATAAGATTAATTGTTGGTTTTGTCATTTATGGTGTGATCCTGGGCAAGTTATTTAAATTATTTAAACCTCAAATTTCTAATCTGTAAAATAAAATAATATAGTACTATTTCTACAGTATTGTTAGGATTAATGAGAAACTACTAATAAACTTCTTATCATGATATCTATAATTGAATAACCTCTCAAAAATATTAGGTGTTATTATACCACCTTGGTATCAATTCATTATAAAATGTAATCCATCAACATCAGCTATTTAAGGAAAAATTGGAGTTTCTTAAATTTTTTTAGTAATTATTACATATACAAGCACCAAAGTACTCCCCTCATTCTAACTATATCATTTTATTCTTTCCTCTATTCAGAAATGTAAACTTACATAATCTCAACAAAACACACAGCAGGCCATGTACTGTGATTTAGGAATGCCTGGTGTTACCTCCAAGGACATTCCTAACAGGTACAGTTCTCAAGGGAAGACCTATACCTCAAAACTGAATGGAAAATGGTACTGCTATAGCACTCAACAGAAATATACGCCTGCTCCCATTGCTAGCAATGTGTGAATAATGCATTTATAAATGTAGCTGTGAAGTACTAAAATTAGTATTCTTTCTTTTTATATAAAAAACATGTCATACTCATTCCAAGGACGTTCTTAAATTTAGCAGAGTTCAGCACATATATTTTAAATGCGAGAATTCTTTCTCTGATTTAGACAACTCGCTTTGTATTTATAATATCCCCTTAAGTATTTTGATACCAGTCATACTAATTTATGACTTTCATTTCTGCGTTTGAAGCCTACTTCATTATTTTATACATAGTAACTTTCAAATAAATGTAGATTATTTTATTTATTGTGTGCAATTGATCTAGTTTTAATGCTTTTTAGTCTTCCATTTTATACAATGTTTTAAAAGCTAAGCAGCTACTCTGTGTTAATTCACATTGTCTTTGAATATACACATGCAAATGATAAAATAATGCATATGTGTGTATGAGTGCATATATATATATGTATACTGAGTGGCCAGATTATTATGATCTCTGAACTCACAATAATCTGGCCACTCAGTGTATATCCTATATAATAAAAGGCTAATATGCAAATTGTCCCCTTGACCAGGAGTTTGACCAGCAGGCAGGCCGGCCAACTGCCCATGTCCCCTCCCCCTGGCCAGGCTGGCCAGACCCCACCCATGCACGAATTCATGCACCAGGCCTCTAATATATACACTGAGTGGCCAGATTATTATGCACTCAGAGATCATAATAATCTGGCCACTCAGTGTATATGACAGACTAATTAATATTTATTAACATATTTGCAATGATTTGACACAATAGTCAATCTGAGGAAAAAAAATGGTTTTATTTTATACTCACCATAAAAGGGTTTCCTTTTTGTTCATATTTTATAACCTGAGTCCCTAATTCTCATGGACATTGGTTTATTAATTGTCTTAAAAGATGTTTGTTTCAAACCTCCAGCAGATGGCCAGAAGCTCAGGTTGCTGCTGTCACGTGGCATATAGCACTGCCAGAAACAGAACGTAGGAAGTCATGATGTTCACTGGGTTGGTCAAAATAGGCGAAAGCGCTGACTCACTGAAATTCTGTTGTGTGAGCTGCCAGGTTATCTTCCTTATGGAGCTTTGACGATGTTTGCCGGGTACTTTACTGCTATTTCAGCACTTTCATTCCCTGACAATGAAGCCTTAAAACATGGCGAAGCATCATGTGCATGTTAATCTTCTGCTTCAATGAATTCTCCCATGGTAGCTGGTCACTAGCATTCGGAAAGTCTTTCTGTGTTGGACAGGAAATAATGAGCTACTCACTGCTGCTTTCCGTTTCACCTGTTCTCTTCCAACAGCCACTATTCTTCCCTTTATCCAGTTTAGAAATCCACAGACCTCCTTGTTTTCCTCCTGTTTTGACATCTAATGAACAGCGATGACTTAGACGACTGCACTTGTAAAAGTCAGATCACCGCGTCACACACATGTCAAACATAGTATCTTCTTGAATGGATGTTGTACCAGACAGTCCCAGCCTCTCCAGGATTCCCTTGGCCCTGAAGAGTCCTGGTCTTTGCTTGAGTTGCCTACATCCTAACACTATCAACCATCTCGGATTCTCTGTGGGCAAGGACCACACCTTGTCAAAGCCCCCACCTCAGTCCACATCAGCATCGTGGGAGCTGCAGCAATCCCAGTGCAGGGCAAGATCAACCTCACGTTCATCACGCTCTGACTTTCCTTGCAGTTGCAGGGGCTGGAGGCTGGGTGGGCACTGGGTGGGGGAGGACCAAAGGAGGGTGAGGAACACAACCCCGATGTGCAGGGCACTTTGCGTTGACCAAGAAGATGCAGGCAGGAGGACTGTTCACAGTTTTAGCTCTTCCAGAAGGACCTTCTAAGACATGGGCACTGAGCAGCAGGTCCTTCTACTTGTGGACATCCCGCCAGCCTGGCAAGCTCTGCATGTCATTCCTCCTTCCCCGCCTCACTTCCTTTTATTCCCCATAGAGCATTGGCATGAAAGCTTTGCTCCCGTTTTTTATGAGAACGCAGGCTAGTGCGTATGTAGAATATTTTTTAGACAAGGAGCTCAAGTGGCTTTTACTTGATTCCCAAAATCTCTGTGAATTTGTAAGGTGCAGACCAACGCCACTCATACCACTCTCTGAGGAGGGTTCCACTCTCACACTTTCTTAGACGGGTGGTGAGAGGAAGCCATGTTCATCTTTGAGACAGATACTGAAGGCAGTGCAGTGAGGGAAAGCAGCAGAAGCTGGCAACCAATTAGATGAAGAAGCAGAGTATAGGAGCGTAAAAAGTTCAAGATAGCACTGACCTTCCAGTCTGAGGGTCTGTGAAATGGTGGTTACACCAAACTCCGGACAGAAAAAGATAATAACCTAAGAGACTAGTTATAGTCTACTCTAGAAGCTCACTTAATCCTTGTTATCCTATCTAATAAAGAGGGGATATGCTAATTGACCCTCACACCATTGCAAAGATGGTGGCACCCACAGCCAATAAGAAGGGGATATGCTAATTGACTGCCACGCCCTCAAAGATGGCAGCACCGCAGTCCACTCAGCCCCCCAGCCTCCCAGGGCCGCCTGAGGCTCAGGTAACCAGGGCCGGCCGAGGCTTGCGCTGCTGGCAGTGGCAGCAGCAGAGGTGTGATGGGGGCATTGCCTTCCCCTGATCACTGGGTCACCTCCTGCCCCCGAGGGCTCCCAGACTGTGAGAGGGGGCAGGCTGGGCTGAGGGACCCCCTCCCCTCCAGTACATGAATTTTCATGCACCAAGCCTCTTGTATTTTAATAATGTTTCTTGCTCTCAGGCAATTAAAAGATACAATCATGATTGTAAACTCTTCTTCATTAACCAAATCTCTGTGCACCTGCCTTGAAATTCAGTGTTGCCAATGGAAATCCTTGCTACCAATGAACATTGTAATTTTCCCCTAAATTACCCTGTAAAATGTTATTTTTGAAAACCATTAGCTTGTTCATTAATACAACTTTAAAAAGACATAGAAAAGCTAGCACATTAAACTAGCCCAAAGGGCGGTCGCCGCTGCCCAGGGAAGTGGCCGGCTGGCAAGAAGGTCTCTGCGCTCTTCAAGGTGAACTGAGTGGGAGCGAAACTCAGGTCAATACCATCCTCAAAAGCGGGGACCCAGTCTGCTCGGTCTTTCAAGAGAATTGACGTCCATACGGATGAGTGTTGACCTTAAACCAGGGGTGGGCAAACTTTTTGACTCGAGGGCCACAAATGGGTTCTTAAACTGGACTGGAGGGCCGGAACAAAAGCATGGATGGAGTGTTTGTGTGAACTAATATAAATTCAAAGTAAAGGAGCGGAGGGGAGAGCAAGAGAACCCTCCGCTCTTTCGGCTCCGCGGGCCGGATAGAACAGCCGAACGGGCCGGATCCGGCCCGGGGGCCGTAGTTTGCCCACGGCTGCTAAAGTCAGCTACATGTTCTTCCAGCACAAAGGGTTTATTCAGTGGTGGAGAATTGCAACCTGGACCTCACAGCAACGGTGAGGCACGTGCGAGCCCTCATGCACCGAGGGACTTTCTTTTACTAGTAGATGGTCAGAGGAAGGGAGAACTGTTACAGCCAAAGACTTCCTCCTGTGGGCTCTGCTGTAGGTATGGACATGAGAGCTTCCCCTACAGACATGCCCTCCTGATTCCAATCTCAGGTTCTTCTTTACCAATTTTTTTTTTAATCCAAGAAAGAGAAAACCATTAGGTTAGCACCTCAGTGTTGTACAATATTGTTTTGAGTAGTAATTAAGAAGAAGTAGAATAATCATTTTGACTGGTCTCTAGATCACTTAACATACTAAACTTGCTGCTTTGTTGCTCAGAGAGTCACCTCTGATTTTTGGCAAGTACCTTGGCAGATGATCAGTTCTGTTTTGGAAACAGTGCATTTGACTTATATAATCTAATACAAACACCTTCCAGGCTAACACGTTTAACACGCCACGTAGATACTCTTAGCGCCACGAAACTGATGCTCGCTGGGAGTAATCGGCTCCAAATTGCAGAGACAATAAGTGTCACGGCGTCCTTGCTTTTTGTTAAGTATCTGAACTCATTCGCTGCTTAAATAATGGGAATAAGATGAGGGTCATCTCGCTCTGAGGGAAAGGTCACAGAGCGTACTTCTTTGGTAGTGTGCGAAAAGGAAAACGTAACACAAGCAATTCTTTCCCTTGCAGACTTTCTATGAACGCATTGCTAAGTTCTTGTTCAAAGGTGTAACCCATGTGGCTTCAGTATGTGTTTATATAGAAAAACTATACGTTCATTCTAATGCTACCATTTGTCTGTGAAAACTACCTTGATTCAAATTTAGCTACCATTAAAAACATGTCAGGGAATTGTTTCCCTAGCAACCGTTACCATGCACTAGACAGTCCCTTCCTGTTCATTCAGCTCCTTTTCCAATCTGACAATTGGCATAAACGTTCATGCATGGCAGTGAGGTTGAAAATTCAAATTCAATACAGAGTGACAAGCTCAAAGTGAAAATAGAACCAGAATTAAATCAATGTTTATACTAACACACTGACTAGGGCAATTGAAGAGACTATAAGGCAAAGTTAGGAAAGTGTGCAAGTGTCATCTAGGGAAGAAGGAAATGACAAGAGAAGATTTATAAAGGCTAATATCACTCTGGGTCCACTGGGGTAGAAAATAGGAAATACCAGCTAAGTTTGGGGAACTGTCAAACTTTTCTCATTTTTCTGATGGTGAAAACAACAATTCTCAAGAAAATACATATAACAGCAGCTCAAGAGAGAGGGGGGGAGCTGGCTGACGTACACTTTGCATATTTCAAAGGTTTTCTTTAATTTTGCTGTTTAGCAGATTTCTGAAACACAACTGGAAAGAGAACGCAGCCGCACCTCACTGCGGCATTCACCATTTGCTCATCCTCACAAGATATTAGGCTTCTAAGATGAAGCCTGCGAACATCTCCCCCGAGAAAGCAAAGTCACAGCAATCCACAACTGAGTGCTTGTAAAATTGTAGGATCCAAGAGACAAAGTCAGGCCTAGACTAGATCTTCAGGAGGAAGACTCGCAGGTCTGCTGAATTCATGCCATATGAAGGGGCCACATGTGACCACCAACTCAGACCCGTGTATCTTGAACATCGAATCTCACATTCAGTTGTCTGTTATGTATTGATCCATCCATTTATTCCTTCAACATGTATTTATTGAGCTCCTACTATGCGCCACCCTGTACCCAGCATTGGATCAAGCGGGGTAAATAGTTCTGGGGAGAGTGACAGCTTGGCGGAAACGAAGACGGCTCAGCAGAAGAGGCAACTGACAGCAGCCGAGAGGCTGCCCGGGAGCCAGCCGTCGGAGCTCGGACCAGGTGCCGCCTGTGGGACGTTGAGCACCTGCTAGTTCTTGCCAGTTCTATTTATCTCACAAGTGATAACGAGACGCACAGAATAGTATCAGGCAAGCATGTCAAACTCACGGCCGGCGGGCCGCAATAAGGCCTGTAGCTGCCAACCACGAGTTTGACGTGCTTGGTATAGGTTTACATTCTCACACAAAGCTTTGCACATTGTAAAATGTTCCCCCCGGGTAAGGGTAACCATTCCACTGCAGAAGAGCCGTCCCTGGGTACAGCCACAGCCTCCTCCTCCTCCTCCTCGTCTTCTCCCTCCTCCTCCTCCTCCTCCTCCTCCCCTGCCCACGCCACACGCTCTGTCCAGCAGCCCCTCTCTGTCCCCGTTTGAAATCTAGAACAGGCCCCAAATGTCACTGCACTCTCTCAGATAATGAATTTCTCAAGTAACGCTTTGTCTAGAAGCTTCTCAGTTTCTAAGACAGGACATGATGGGCATGTCACTCAAACCCTGTCACCGTGGGAAAGGGGGTGCGATTAGATTCTTGTCTACTCCATCGTGTCGGTGTCTGCTCTCCTTTTTGATCTCCATCCAGACCCCTGCCCTGTGTGCACCGGGTTGGATCTGGGAAAGAGGAGGGGATGGGAACAAGGAGGTCTCAGGTGGGACCACCTTGGAGTCAAGCGTTGGTGGCCAAGGCGGTTCAGCACAGCATCTTCAGGAGCACACGGAGTGTTCCGTTCACTCCTTGGAAGGCGCTCATCTCTGTGCACCTCCCAACCACAGCCTCCTTCCCAGCAGGCCGCTTTCTCCTCCCAGCCTCCCGCTTTCAAAGTCTAGTCCACAAAGAAGCTTCCTGTTTGGGTCCCATCACCCAGACAGGAAGCTCCTTTTTGCTGCGTGATCCGAGTCTGGTCCACGGAAAATGTCATGGTTCCTTTCTTTTTATCACCCTCACCTGAGGATATTTTTCCCATTGATTTTTGTAGAGAGAGTGGATGGGAAGGAAGAGTGGGGAGAGAGGGAGAGAGGGAGAGAGAGAGAGAGAGAGAGAGAGAGAGAGAGAGAGAAACATTGAGGTGAGACACATTGATTGGTTGCCTCCTGCACGTGCCCCGACCTAGGTACATGCCCTTGACCAGGAATCGAACTCAAGACCCTTCAGTCCACAGGCCTATGCTCCAACCACTGAGCCAAACCAGCCAGGGCTCATGCTTTCTTTGCTACCACAAGCTCTAGGGTTGTAAGCATTCCCAACAGCCTCTCTCACCTTCCACGGCCAGGCCAGCCTGCCCTCACGACCTTTGGCTCATGGGATATTCCCATGCATCGTGTCTGTGTTTTAGATCGTGTTGAACTTTACTAAAAACAATGGTAGGTCATGGCCTGGCCCCCTAAACTCACTGAAGGCAGCTCCTTAGCCAGGTCAGGAGCCATGCTGCCAATCAGCTGCTTATGGCAAAGCACCACCAACGGGTTTGAAAATGTTTCTTCCTAAAATATAACTGGTCATTTTCACAGTAAAGGAGTTCCAGTGGGTAATATTATTGAATAAAATACTAAATTTTAAAGACAGGAATACAATGACCCCCTCATTGTTTGCCTGATTCCATGTTGCAACAAGGATTAGAAGATTTGGGCTTTGTTTTAAACTAGTGCATGCTCCCTCTTAAAAAAAAAAAAAAAAAATACACAAACAAAAAACAAAAACAAAAAATAAAAAACAAAACCAAAAACAGAAAGCCTAATTTCCAGTAGCAGCTTTGCTGGGCTCACCTAGCACATAAAAGCCGGAGCCATAATGACATTGAAATCCAATACCGTGCCGCTAAGACCAACGCAGGCTTTCTCTTTTCGGGCTGGATTCTGTGCCGTCAGCTCTCCTTGAACGAAATAAAGGCATCGCGGCAGGGCTTTGCTCTATCTCTCTGTTAATCTCAGTTCCGCTAAACCAGAAAAGCTAAAACAGATTTGATTTAGGAAATAAAACCCACCGCTTTTATAGAGCTTTCAAGAGGTTTTCGTAATACTCGTTTCTCAAAATTAAAAGCAGTCTGATGCAATGCTATAAACCCAGTGCCGTTTTTGGACAAGAAAACTAACATTGGGAGATTCATCACTGTATTTCAGGGCGTCATTTATGGAACAAAAGTAAATATGCAAAGAAAGCAAGAAGTTCCGAGCCTTTTATACGAACCGCAATAAATAGAGGTGCCCTCACCCCACAAGAAGCGCCTGAAAGGTGGGAGCACTTCACGCTGCTCCAGATGATCAAAAGATGTTGACAATTATGCCTCGCCTCTTTGTAACAAAAAGGCTCTTGTGCACTCAGAGAGGATGAGAGTAAATGCATCTTAGATGCTTTTTGAAAACGTCATCTTCGACTTGGGCCTGCATGTCTTAGTCTGACTGCACGTGATGCAAGTTCGCAGAAACTTGACATGAAAAGCCTAGCTCAGCATCCGCACCCCACGCTGAGGTATCGTTTATTACATAACTAGAGGCCCGGTGCACGAATTTGTGCATGGGTGGGGTCCGGTCTGCCCGCCCCGATGGGGGCCCATGCGGCCGGGTCAGTGCGGGGGGAAGGGCCTTGGGCAGTTGGCCATCCCCACCCCCAATCTGGGCCCGGATCAGGCTGGTTGGCTGCCGCGGTGCGTGTCATAGCCACCGGTCATTCTGGTCGTCCTGCCGTTCCGGGCGCTGGGCTTTTATATATAGAGATATTTGGTCAGGTACAGTGCAACCCCGTGGAAAGTGACTATATGTGGTAGATCTTCCAAATGTCCCTGGAAAGATTACTTGCTAACTGAACAATCAGCTTGCCAGGGTAACATGCTGCCCAAATCGCCCTGGGGTTGAATCGTAAGGTCAAACCATATCTTACGAAGGAGTCGCCATTTTTCAACAAATGAACATCCACTGAGCTGATTTTGTACTCTAACCATTCACTTAAACCTGGAGGTCATTTCACTTTACCTCAGAAATCTGACTCAATTAGAAACATTTTTGCCTTTCAATTTTTTTCTCCAATATATAATATCATATGTAATGTATACACATACATATATAATATATAATTTTTATGGTAAGAAGAAATTGTAATGGCCAGAGCCCTGATAGGTAATGCACGTCTCAGTTCCATCTGCACGTCATGAAATCAAAGTAAGAGGGAGCCTGACCTTCTGTGGGATAATCAACTTCCTGGAAGACAAGATCGGAGGCCGCTCACAGCACCCATCAGTTGATCTACCTGGGCTCAAGTCCATCGTCCTGGAACTGGAGAAAGAAGGAGGAAAAGGTCGCAAACACAAGTGGAAAAAAGTTATCCAAATTCTCTTAAAAAAGTTAACCAAATAATCATAGTAGAGTCGTTTCAACAACAACAATTTCCTCATTTTTTCCCCAAATTAAGATTATTTTTGTGTGATTCCTAAGACTCCTTGTTGTTAGACCACTGTTGTCACTAGTAAAAGATTCAAAGGAATCACAAGTAAATAAAACAGTCTCTGTCCTCAAGACACTCACAGGCTTGGTGGAAAATTTAGATGCAAAAGAGAGACTACGCTGAGACACAGATAAAGAAGCTAGCCTTTAAAAAGCCACATACCTGATTTTACAAAAGTTACCGAATACATAATAAAAAGGTAATGTATAAAATATTTATTCTGAGCAAGTATCACATGAACTAAATAATGTGGAACTCAAATGCAACTTTCGTTATAAAAGTAACCATCACTAGAAACCTATTTTTAAATGTTCGTTGCATAGTTTTTTAATGTAAATTCTAAAAAAAGAATGGAAGGTTCACATTAGAAAAACAACAGTTTGAATTTGCACCAATTCATAAGTAAATAAAAAAAGTGAAAAGAAAAGAAAGAAAAAGGGGGGAAAGATCCACCCCTTTGCCAGGCTCAGCCCGGGTACCTGGAGGGACCCGAGACCCCCATCCTCCTGCGGCTCCCAGAGAAAAGCCAGCACCAAACAGTGTAGAAAACACCCCGGAGTAGAAATTTATTGTAACCGAGCAGCCTGTGCGCCCCCTGCTTTTTTTTTTTTTTTTTAATTTAAAACCAAAGGCATATAAATAAATAGCGAAATGAATAAAAAACATTGAGCCAAACAAAATCATGACAAGCATCATCCTAAGAAAGAAAAAACACTTAAATCTCCATTCCTGATGACAAGGAGTCAGCAGAATGGCCTGGACGGTGGCATAGATATATTCTCTATACGGGATTCACCAGACATATGTAAATATTACCTACACACATATGTACATACGTATCCTCTGTGTGCACTAATACATGTGAAAGCTCTTTGTAACGACAGGGCACAAGGTAACATGGTCTCTAAGCACCACCTGTAGGACACAGGGTCTTGTTGGAGTGACAGTCATCCTTAACAATGGTCTTCCTCCTCAAGACCAAGAAAAGGGTAGAACAGTGGACCTGAACTCAAGAAAGGAGGAAACCAGGGGGTTTGAACAAGAGCCCAGGACGCCGTGGGTGAGCCTTCCTGGCGGGGGGCACAGCGATGGGTCGATCGCAGAGGAAACCTGGGGCCGGGTGCTTACGGAGTCTTCTGCCTCCGGCCAGGGATGGATGTGTGCACCCAGGGAGGCGGGCAGAGCAGGCACGTCCTGCCCGGGGATCCCCCTCAGTCCCGGACAGAAACTGGACTGAACGCCAGCCAGGCCTTCACCCCAAGCAACGCTCCGGAGCCACGAAGGGAGTCCACGCGCAGGCATTTCCCTGACGCTGGAGTTCCCACGGGCCATTCCCCTGAGCAAGTGATCCAGTCCGCCGCCACTTGCACGCAGAGCCGCCGCCTCGCTCACTGGACTGGCCCTTGTTAAAACATGGAAATGCACAGCTCCCTGGCCTTCGTAAGAACATGGACATGCATGGCTCCCTGGCCTTCGTTAGAACATGGACATGCATGGCTCCCTGGCCTTCGTTAGAACATGGACATGCATGGCTCCCTGGCCCTTGTTAAAACATGGACATGCACGGCTCCCTGGCCCTTGTTAAAACATGGACATGCATGGCTCCCTGGCCTTCGTTAAAACATGGACATGCATGGCTCCCTGGCCTTCGTTAAAACATGGACATGCATGGCTCCCTGGCCCTTGTTAAAACATGGACACGCATGGCTCCCTGGCCCTTGTTAAAACATGGACATGCATGGCTCCCTGGCCTGTGTTAAACATGGAGATGCACGGCTCCCTGGCCCTTGTTAAAACATGGACATGCATGGCTCCCTGGTCCTTGTTAAAACATGGACATGCATGGCTCCCTGGCCCTTGTTAAAACATGGACATGCATGGCTCCCTGGTCCTTGTTAAAACATGGACATGCACGGGCTCCCTGGCCATCGTTAGAACATGGACATGCATGGCTCCCTGGCCCTTGTTAGAACATGGACATGCACGGCTCCCTGGCCTTTGTTAGAACATGGACATGCATGGCTCCCTGGCCTTTGTTAAAACATGGACATGCATGGCTCCCTGGCCTTGGTTAAAACATGGACATGCATGGCTCCCTGGCCTTGGTTAAAACATGGACATGCACGGCTCCCTGGACCTTGTTAAAACATTGACATGCACGGGCTCCCTGGTCCTTGTTAAAACATGGACATTCATGGCTCCCTGGCCTTCGTTAGAACATGGACATGCATGGCTCCCTGGCCCTTGTTAAAACATGGACATGCATGGCTCCCTGGCCTGTGTTAAACATGGAGATGCACGGCTCCCTGGCCCTTGTTAAAACATGGACATGCATGGCTCCCTGGACTTTGTTAAAACATGGACACGCATGGCTCCCTGGCCTTGGTTAAAACATGGACATGCATGGCTCCCTGGCCTTAGTTAAAACATGGACATGCATGGCTCCCTGGCCTTGGTTAAAACATGGACACGCATGGCTCCCTGGCCTTGGTTAAAACATGGACATGCATGGCTCCCTGGCCTTGGTTAAAACATGGAGATGCATGGCTCCCTGGCCTGTGTTAAACATGGAGATGCACGGCTCCCTGGCCCTTGTTAAAACATGGACATGCATGGCTCCCTGGCCTTCGTTAGAACATGGACACGCATGGCTCCCTGGCCTTTGTTAAAACATGGAGATGCATGGCTCCCTGGCCTTCGTTAGAACATGGAGATGCATGGCTCCCTGGCCTTCGTTAAAACATGGACATGCATGGCTCCCTGGCCTTCGTTAAAACATGGACATGCATGGCTCCCTGGCCCTTGTTAAAACATGGACACGCATGGCTCCCTGGCCCTTGTTAAAACATGGACATGCATGGCTCCCTGGCCCTTGTTAAAACATGGACATGCATGGCTCCCTGGCCTGTGTTAAACATGGAGATGCACGGCTCCCTGGCCTTTGTTAAAACATGGACATGCATGGCTCCCTGGCCTTTGTTAGAACATGGACATGCATGGCTCCCTGGCCCTTGTTAAAACATGGAGATGCATGGTTCCCTGGTCCTTGTTAAAACATGGACATGCATGGCTCCCTGGCCCTTGTTAAAACATGGACATGCATGGCTCCCTGGCCTGTGTTAAAACATGGACATGCATGGCTCCCTGGCCTGTGTTAAACATGGAGATGCACGGCTCCCTGGCCCTTGTTAAAACATGGACATGCATGGCTCCCTGGCCCTTGTTAAAACATGGACATGCATGGCTCCCTGGACTTTGTTAAAACATGGACACGCATGGCTCCCTGGCCTTGGTTAAAACATGGACATGCATGGCTCCCTGGCCTTAGTTAAAACATGGACATGCATGGCTCCCTGGCCTTGGTTAAAACATGGACACGCATGGCTCCCTGGCCTTGGTTAAAACATGGACATGCATGGCTCCCTGGCCTTGGTTAAAACATGGAGATGCATGGCTCCCTGGCCTTAGTTAAAACATGGACACGCATGGCTCCCTGGCCTGTGTTAAACATGGACATGCATGGCTCCCTGGCCTTTGTTAGAACATGGACATGCATGGCTCCCTGGCCCTTGTTAAAACATGGAGATGCATGGCTCCCTGGCCCTTGTTAAAACATGGAGATGCATGGTTCCCTGGTCCTTGTTAAAACATGGACATGCATGGCTCCCTGGCCCTTGTTAAAACATGGACATGCATGGCTCCCTGGCCCTTGTTAAAACATGGACATGCATGGCTCCCTGGTCCTTGTTAAAAAATGCACATGCATGGCTCCCTGGCCCTTGTTAAAACGAGCACATGCATGGCTCCCTGGCCTTTGTTAGAACATGGACATGCATGGCTCCCTGGCCCTTGTTAAAACATGGACATGCATGGCTCCCTGGCCTGTGTTAAACATGGAGATGCACGGCTCCCTGGCCTTTGTTAAAACATGGACATGCATGGCTCCCTGGCCTTTGTTAGAACATGGACATGCATGGCTCCCTGGCCCTTGTTAAAACATGGAGATGCATGGCTCCCTGGTCCTTGTTAAAACATGGACATGCATGGCTCCCTGGCCCTTGTTAGAACATGGACATGCGTGGCTCCCTGATAAAGAATGCCTCCCCAGGTCTGCACAGTCAGTGTGCTCGCAAGCACATCACTCACTCTGTCCTGGGGATTTGACCTGCGGCGTGGGAAGGGAAAGAGACACGAAATGGCACCTCAGTGAGGCCAGCAGCTGTCCCCAAAGGAGATGAGCCCTCCCCGGAAAACACCATGGCCTTCCCCACGCTGCACACGCGCAGCCCAGCGCCAAGGCTGCGTTCTGCTCTGGGGGAGGGACAGCTTCTGCTGTGGGGGAGGGACAGCTTCTGCCCTGGGTGAGGGACAGCTTCTGCCCTGGGGGAGGGACAGCTTCTGCCCTGGGGGAGGGACAGCTTCTGCCGTGGGTGAGGGACAGCTTCTGCCCTGGGGGAGGGACAGCTTCTGCCCTGGGGGAGGGACAGCTTCTGCCGTGGGTGAGGGACAGCTTCTGCCCTGGGGGAGGGACAGCTTCTGCCCTGGGGGAGGGACAGCTTCCGCTGTGGGGGAGGGACAGCGTCTGCCCTGGGGGAGGGACAGCTTCTGCCGTGGGGGAGGGACAGCTTCTGCCCTGGGGGAGGGACAGCTTCCGCCCTGGGGGAGGGACAGCTTCTGCCCTGGGGGAGAGACAGCTTCTGCCCTGGGGGAGGGACAGCTTCTGCCCTGGGGGAGGGACAGCTTCTGCCCTGGGGGAGGGACAGCTTCTGCCCTGGGGGAGGGACAGTTCTGCCCTGGGGGAGGGACAGCTTCTGCTCTGGGGGAGGGACAGCTTCTGCCCTGGGGGAGGGACAGCGTCTGCCCTGGGGGAGGGACAGCTTCTGCTCTGGGGGAGGGACAGCTTCTGCCCTGGGGGAGGGACAGCTTCTGCTCTGGGGGAGGGACAGCTTCTGCTCAGAGGCAGTGAGGCACACCATTTCCCCATAGAAACCCTCACCGAGATCCGTCCTGCCTTGGCTTTGCTTAGTTCTCCGAGATGCTGGATAAGTTAGCTCACAGGTGCTCCCTCCAGCCTGGCAGGAGAATGTAGAGCAATTTGTCTTGCTCACCACAAAACCCAGGATCCAGAAGGGAGGGTCACTGCCTGTTCTCCCACTGCAGAGCACACTGAGTCTCCTCCGAATTGGGGGGGGGGGGGGGGGGGGGCGCAGAATGGGACTAAAAGCCCAAGCGAGAGGCTTTGACCTGGCAGAGTGTCCTCCTGAGGGAGAGGGAGAGGCTCTGCTGAGAAATCAGTCAAATTGAGAGGAAAATTATATCACGAAAGATGTCATGGTTTAAGAAACTTTGAAAAAACCATGGAGAGAGCACGCAGCTGGGAAGACACCTAAGCCACACCGGGGAGAAGAGTCTGTGTGATGAGCCACGGTCAGGTTCGGCTTGGATTTACACCCAGAAAATCGCACCTGCCCCCACGTGGAGCCCTTCCCAGCATCTGCTCATGAGAGTGACAGGCATTGTCTCTCCTGCGGTAATCCCCAGCTCCCCGCTTTATCCGCGCCTGCAAACACCCATTCAATCCTGGGAGCTGGGGTGCAGCCCGCGTTTCAGTAAGTGAGGGATTTCCCAAACTCCAATTTTGTTCAGAACTCAGGAGATAAAATGCAGGTCAGGATAAACTTTAAAGAGCAAAGCAACCCCATTTCCGTTCCATTAAATCAAACAACAACAAGAACGTGGGAGTTTTCAATAGCACATGAAGTTACTTGTCAGCCTTCCCACCCCCAATCCAGTGATCCATCACTTCCCTGCAGGAGACACAGGGCGTTTAGGGGACGCACTTGTTGTAGGAAAAGCTATTGTTTTCTGTCAGACACCACGGAAGGCTTTTCACGCTTGAGGAACTTTCTGGGCTCCTTGAAGGAGTGGGGCTGGAGTGCCTTCGCTCACGCACCTGCTCAGATCTGTGATGCCCTGGCCAAGCCACCTCTTCATTCCTGTCAGCCTGGAAGCCTCTATTCTTCTCTGGTGACTGAGACAGAAGCAAAAAAAGAAGGGGGGAGGGAGACAACTCCACACGATGTGAGGGAAGCCTTTGTTACCGAAAAGTCAGAAGCTGGGGGAGAGAAAGGGAAAGGGGCAATGGTGTCAGGTAGCGCATCTTTAACATAAGCCAATGGCAGCATGGTTCGTCTGCTAATCCCAGGAGTGGGGCCCTGGGCAAAGAGAAAAAAAGTGATCACCATGGGGCTGATGGCGCCGGCCAGTTGGCCGAATCTGTGACCCCTGAGCTGGCCCCCAGCTGCCATTCACCCTCAGCAGCCTGGTTCCCGCACCCGTGGCAGCAGCCAGCTCAGTACGCCCTCCGCACCCAAGGTCTCCCCTTCGCTTGGGCTCCTCCCTCTTCCCATCTTTCCAGGAAGTGCCAGTTGCTTTCTATCGCCTTATGCTGCTGCCACCAGGTTTATTTATGACTAGAGGCCTGGTGTACGAAATTCGTGCACTGGGGGGGTGTCCCTCAGCCCATCCTGCACCCTCTCCAATCTGGGACCCCTCGGGGGACATCCCTCTCACAATCTGGGACTGCTGGCTCCCAACCGCTCGCCTGCCTGCCTGCCTGATTGCCCCTAACTGCTTCTGCCTGCCAGCCTGATCACCCCCTAACCACTCCCCTGCCAGCCTGATCGCTGATCGATGCCTCACCACTCCCCTGCCAGCCCGATTGCCCCCAACTGCCCTCCCCTGCTGGCCCAGTCACCCCCAACTGCCCTCCCCTGTGGGCCCAGTTGCCCCCAACTGCCCACCCCTACAGGCCTGATCACCCACAACTGCCTTCCCCTGTAGGCCATCTTGTGGCAGCCACCTTGTGACCACATAGGGGTGGCCATCTTTGTGTGAGGGTGTGATGGTCAATTTGCATATTACTCTTTATTATATAGGATGGTATTCAGAACAAATTTTGAAATCCAAGTGTTTAAATAGGTCCCTATCGATCTTAAAAGCAGCTTGGAAAAAGGCACTTTATGATGACTTTGTAGATACCATTTTTAAAAGTGGGGCGAGGGCTCCCTGATTAGAAACAAACACGACTCGCGGCCTCAGAGTTTTCCAGATGTCAGTGTGTTCTACTTTGTCCAAATCCCTCGAATGTCCTTTCCAGATAGTCCTCTTAATATGATGGTAGTAGCGTGACTCTGCCTCCTATGCCTACAGCGACTGAGCAGGGATAGAAGATCCCGAGTTATTTCTAATCACATGTGTCTGTGGACCACAGGAGAGATGCAGTGATGTTTAGGGAGCACTGCGGGGGCACAGACGCACACTCAGCCTCACTGAGCATCCCTGTACCCCGGAGCCCAGGCATCCGTCCCGGGCATTGCTGCAGCTCGCCTTCCATGGCCCCAGGAAAGAGAGGGAAAGGTCAGGGGTAAGGAACTTTGAAAAAACTGCAGTGGCTCCTGCAGCTTTACAATTGAGACACGGGTTTGGGGAGGTTCCGTGGCTGCAGCGCTCATCGCTGGTAAGAAGGGGCCTCTCTGACCCTCCGCGTGAACATTTTGAACAGTTTACAATCCCAGATAGAAAGTCGGTGCCGCTTTTCTAGTTCTTCCCTGGCTGTTTTGCCAAAACAAGCCCCCAGAAAGCTTCTTTCCGCCCAACAGTAGAAAAGATCAAATGACAGAGTAGCAAACATCATCAAAGGGTAACAACAGGCCACCTGGCACTGTCTCCCTGTTATGGGAACAGCAAAGTCCTTGTCAGCAAAACCACTTCAGGTGGAAGCCAGAGCGGCCCGGCTGCCCACCTCAGAACCCAAGGCAGAGGCCGGGGAGAATGTGCATGTGCTCGGGGAGTGGCCGAGAAAGGGACACACAGAAATGTCAATGAGAAATGTCCATCATTCACACCAGCAGAAATGTCAATCATTCACACCGGCTCAGAGCATCGGCCAAAGATTCCACCAAGAGTTCCTTCACGGACGTGGGTGGTCCTTATCAACCAGTCTGGGAACAACTTGAGGGCAAGAAGGAGTCCTTCCAGATGATGGCCTCCATATCCCAACTAGTGCCCAGTATTTAATGAATTGATTTAAATGCATCCATTTAATTGACTAGATAATAAGGTAAGATTTTTGTTACTTCCTAAATAGCGTTGTCAGTCTCAGGAGATGCGCTGGGTCAAATGGCCCCCTTTTTATGTGAGAAGAAGATACTGCAGCGGGGAGGAGGTTCAGGCCTGATCCAGCCAGCCTTCCATTCTACTCTTCCTAAATGGTCAGCCTTGCAACGCTCTGTTTTTCAGCTAGAAGACTAATTTGGCCATTTGGGGGATTTCTGAAACTTCCATTAATTAACAGAAAGCCTCTCCCTTAGCTATTCCAGTACACAATGAGCTGGGATGAGTCCATTTACATTAAGGTAATGGAAGTAGGGTGAGCAAACGACACAGTTTGCTCAGGAGTTCGTCTGGTGTTAGAACTGGAAGTTCATGTCCCAGCGAACCCCTCAGACCTGAGCAAACAAGAATAGTTGATCACCCTAAAAACTCAAAGACAATTTCTAATAAAATCAGAGCAATTTCAGTTGGAGGAATGACTCTGACAGTACGTCATTTGAGTCCCCAGTTGTTGCTTAAGCGTTTATGTTTATTTCTTTCTTTGTTTGTATGAGAACTGGGTGGCTTTTCTACCCATAAGACCTCTGCTGTCTGTAGGCAAAATAAATTCATACCAAAATCAAATATTTACATGGTCATTTGGAAGGAACTTGGTGAGTTAAAGTCTGAAAGCAAGCTGACTTCATGGGAGCGGTGTGGTCTAAGCCAGGGAAGAAATAGAACTGATTAAACAAGAAAACATGATTTAAATTCAGCAAGAGAAAATTTGAAGAGGGTGCCGAATGTGGTGAGAAACTACCCACACCTGGCCCCCTCCCCACAGACTCTAATTCCGTTGTCCTGGCATGGGGTCCAGGCCTGGGTATTTTTACATCGTTCTCCAGGTAAATGTACTATTTCGTATATTCCCTGGAAATACTGTATTCTTGTAGAAATAAATTTAACAAGAAAGAGCATAACCAGAGTGGAAATGTACCTTTTGATTCACAATTGATTAAAATTTATCTTTTCATATTATTATAAAAACTAGAGGCCCGGTGCATGGATTGGTGCACCGGTGGGGTCCCTCAGCCTGGCTTGTGAGATCGGGCCGGAACCGGCTCTCCGACATCCCCCGAGGGGTCCCAGATTGCGAGAGGGTGCAAGCCAGGCTGAGGGACCCCACCGGTGCACGATTGGGATCGAGGGAGGGCTCCAGGGCATTTCCAGCCCATCTCGCCCAGGCCCAATTGGCCAGACCCCAGCAGCAAGCTAACCTACCGGTTGGAGCATCTTCCCCCTGGTGGTCAGTGCGCGTCATAGCGACTGGTTGAAAGGTCAACAGTCAGACACTTAACGTATTAGGCTTTTATTATATGGGATGAAGAAATGTCTACATAGATATAGGGGGTTTTTTTAGTATGGTTAGGAATTGAGAATTTTTAACTTAGAAAACTTACATGATAGTGGATTACTCACATGCCAATAACATCTAATGGAGACTGCTAATTTCCCATGTGTTTTTGCAAAGCATATACTATAACCTATCTACATGTGCACATGCACGCATGCATGAAACAATGCATCACTATTGATTTTTTAACCAGATAAGGAAAGGGAACAAATTGTCATCAGTAAAGTCCTTTCCTATAATGAAACCCAAGGACATATATAAAGAGAAATGGACATTTGGAATCAGTAATAGGATATGAACACAATGACCTCTTAAATGCTATTTTTAAATTTCTTCAGGTCAATAATAGCCAAATGTTCTAATAGACTGATTGCTCAGTGACCCATGTCAGTTAACTAGATAATGTGAGTCTTATACTAGTGAAAAAAATCAATATTGTAGTTACTAAATTGTATACCTACGTTGTAAAATTTCTTCAAAGAAAACCAATAGAAATAGTTATATGTGTAAAATAAAATCAAAATATATAATTTCAAAAAATATATGACCAGTAAAAATTATGAATATTTGGAAATTAATTGACAACACTTTGAGAACTAATTTGTACCCAAATATTTGCTGTGGAAGTAGACATTAACCAGATAAATCACATAGGGACTTGAGCACTATGTTTTCTAAAAACAGGTTCCATTTCTCTTCTTTTCACTTAAGGGCCCATTTCAAGAGTCAAAATGTATGAAAATGTATCAGAATCAGCACTGTGGTTAGTAAAAATGTATTGGGCTGGTCAAGCCTGTATGTATTTCTGTGGCAAATTTTGTACTGACTCAACAATTACCTAAACCATTAAAATGCTTTATGAAACATTATAAGTTGGTTCTCAATAAAAGTATACTATCTATAAAATCAATCCAACATCAAGTTTTATGTATGAGAATCCTCCATATCATGGGTCACATGTATAATGTACATGTTACATAAAGATGAACTAGAATCATGCTGTGACTTGTAAAAAGAGTGCATTAAGGATATGGAGAATTTACAATAAAAGTCAAATGATCACAAATTGGTCTCAACTCATTTTTAAAGTCAAGTTTTGTACACCCTATGAAAATACAATAGAAGCTAAGATTCTGACCAGACGTGAAGAGAAAGCAAGATAACCTTTATAGAAATATTTAGGGCGGGGGGGGCATTGGAGAGTCATTTAATCTTAAATAAGGTCATAGGGATACTTTTTTAAAAAATATAGTTTTATTTATTTCAGAGATGAAGGGAGAGAGGGAGGGAGAGAGAGAAACATCCATCCATGATGAGAGAGAATCATGGATCAGCTGCCTCCTGCACGCCCCCTACTGGGGATCGGGCCCCCAACCCGGGCCTGTGCCCTGATGGAGAATTGAACCGCAACCTACTGGTTCATAGGTCCACACTCAACCACTGAGCCATGCTGCCGGCCCATAGGGATACTTTCCAAATAAACAAAAACAGATTAAAATCAATCTATAAAATAATGAAATCATGTGCAGAGGGGCGGTCGGTAATGGTGTGATTAGGAGCTCGGTGAGACGTTCATCAGGGGAAGCCATAACAAGTCTTCTTGGGTGACCAGTACTCATAGGGAGCCGGACCAGCTTTCTATCCCACCTTTAAAGGGATATAAACCGAATGTGAACTAGCCTCACCACGGACTACCGTGCCGTTGTGAAAATAAACTACCTGCGGCCGAAGGCCACACCATGGCAGAGCATCAGAAATACAGCACCAAGCAGGCCAAACTGCATGAAGACTGCCTGTCTGTCGGGGGAGCATTTTAATGCAGTTCAACAGCAAGGATGTCTATGCATTACATGTTTAAAGGTGCACCCATGCCCGGTCACCTTCAGGCATCCTCAAACTACGGCCCGCGGGCCACATGCGGCCCGCCGAGGACATGGATCCGGCCCGCCGGGTGCCGCTGCCTGTCCTGCTTAGCAGCCGACGTGTCCCGGGCCCGCAGTGCGCATAGGAATGTGTTCATAGTTTTTTTTTAAACTATAGTCCAGCCCTCCAACAGTCTGAGGGACCGTGAACTGGCCCCCGGTTTAAAAAGTTGGAGGACCGCTGCCTTATTTCTAAAGGCAGTGGAAAGGGGAGCCCTGGACCCAGCCCAGTGGCCACATGTCCCCGAGGCAGGGCGGCCTGGGAAGAGCATCCAGGGGCGCTGTGGGGTGCCAGCACCTCGCCATGCGCTGTTCGGAGGGCTCGCCGTCCAACCTATCACTATGCTTCGTAGGATCTCACGGCTATTGTGCATCACGTTCTCAAAAGGAAAAGGAGACAGTTGGAAGAAGGCTTCCAGCGTCGTGTCGCTCCACTCACGGTGCTGGAGGCGCTAGGAGAGGGGCCAGGACGCTCAGCAGGGAGGAGCGAGAAGACAAACGAAGGAGACAGCAGGCGCCAGGCCGGGAGGGGACAGCAGGCGCCGGGCCGGGAGGGGACATCGCAGTGCACTGAGGTAGGAGAGAGGGAGGTGGGGGCTGTGGCACGGGACCCCGGACCCAGGGGGCTGGCGCTGACAGAGTGACTCCTGGCTGCTGTGGAGGCCTGGACACCAGCAAAGGACAGGTTTACCTTCAGGCGATGGAAGGATGTCCACGCCTTGTTCTGAAGCCGGTGGCCCCAGCCCACTGCCTCCCGCTGAGACGACGAACGCTCTGCAGGGTGGCAGGAAAGCGGGCCTGTGAGTAAAGAGGAGGTCACAGTTATAACGGAACGATGACAGTGACTGTTGGCTGGGCGCACTTCTCGTGCAATGCTTGGCGCGGAAGTATGTAGACTCTGGATCACCTTTTCCATTACCAGTGTTACGGCCTAGTTTGGGCTAAGGAGGTAGTTACTAATGAAAGATAGGATTGTTCTGAGATGCTGTAAAAGTGCCAAATGCACACATTAAATGGACCATAGCGTGGCTATGGGAGAAAGCCATCATTTCATGAACGCTGCCAGGGACCCTGGGAGGGTGCCACCATTGGGGAGGGCGCCACCATTGGGGAGGGCACACCTCGGGACCACCCTCCTGTCCCTCTTGATCTGCTTCTGTCCCTCTGGGCAGCCTTGGCCCCTGACTGTGAGATTCGTATTGCAGCTCTCCGTCTATTTCCCAAGACCTGGAATGTATCTAATTGCAAGCCTGATATTTTATTGGTTTTTAAATCTTCATTGTTGAAAGTATTACATTTGTGCCCTTTTTACCCCCATTGACCTCTCCCAGCCCACCCCCACCTCACCGCCCCCAGGCCTTCACCGCCCCATTGTCTGTGTCCATGGGCGATGCATATAAGTTCATTGGTTGATCTCTTCCCACCCACCCACCCTCCCCTGCCTTCCCTCTGATATTTTTTAAATTCACCATTTTATGATAAAACTAGAGGCCTGATGCACAAAATTCTTACAAGAGTAGGCCTTCCTTCCCCCAGCTGCCGGCACCGGCTTCCCTTCAGCACCCAGGACCCAGGTTTCCCTCGCATCCCCGGCTTCGTCTGGAAGGTCATCCGGAGGGACGTCTGGAAGGATGTCCAGTCTAATTAGCATATTACGCTTTTATTATTATAGATGAAAACACAGTTTTTAAAGGGCTAAGTCATAGAAATCTGAATTCAAAATACGGTGTGGACAACGTTGGATAATTAAAAAAAAGCAGTGTGCTGCTTCCTGAGGTGGTGCCAAGTCAAGACTGAACTTCTCTGAAGGGGAACTCATCAGAACAAGTGTGAATGGAGATGTCCTCATGTTTCAGGGACCAAATTTTGTTAAAAATTATATACCATCTTGTAAAACTCCAGGATCATTTTATAATAGAAGTCCGCGGGTGCCTCCTGTGCAGCTGGATGGAATGTTTCAGGGTCACGTTTCAGAATGACAAGAACATAGAATAAATGAAGGAGCAAACAAGTTCATTCTGGTTTTAACTGAGTTCGATGAGCGTGAGACAAAGAACACCATAGCACCCCAGAGACTTTCCTGCTTCTGGCATCGTACATCACCTGCTTCAGGTAAAATCGTGTTTTCTATTTTCCTCTGAATATTTTCCCCCATAAGCGTGTTTCTGTGTGTCTGGTCTTTCCTTGCCTTTCCTCTTTTGAGGAGAGGGAAGGAATATCTGATTTTACAACCGGGTGGGTTACTCAGCCTCTGCCCAGGAGACAGCAGCCGGCCGAGGGCTGGTGTGAAACAGACTTTTGCTGCCCTCTTTTGGAATAAGTAAGTGAACAATGGCCCTCGCAGTCTGTGGACTTGGCTATTGTCTGTTCCTGCCACTGCCTCGCTGCTCAGGAGACAAAGAGCTAGAATGCAATTACCAAATGCCTTGTTATTTAAAACCTGGAGATTTATTTTAATTTATGACTGCAAAAAAAATGTTATTTAGCATAGGATTAGTTAACAACATGCTGAATAAAA
Source organism: Plecotus auritus (assembly GCF_963455305.1). Taxonomy (NCBI): domain Eukaryota; kingdom Metazoa; phylum Chordata; class Mammalia; order Chiroptera; family Vespertilionidae; genus Plecotus; species Plecotus auritus. The sequence goes on from NC_137774.1 coordinate 176,095,326, forward strand.
TTATAATTGCATTGACTACAACAAATCCAGATTACGAGCTAACCTACAAACTAACATAGCAATATGTGGGGTTTCATGGAACCTTGTAAGTAGTGACAATTACATAAATGGAAATTTTCAGTATAAAATAAAATGGCAATAGATTTAATTATTAAAATATTAGAAAAGCTTTTAATCTACAACAATGAAGAAATCGCTGCATTTATTTTAGTTTCTTACGTATATCTTCCCGTTTTGGTAATAACCCTGGAACTTACAGGTACTATTCCTATTATTCACAGGTAGTACACCAATGTTTGGTGAGCCAGTAGGGAGTTTTAAAAGCAGGAAATTTTAGACAAAACTTAGATCTGACCCAACCAGTTACTATGCTACCCTTCCTCCACCAGAAAAAAAAATTGTCAACAAAAATGTATGATTGCAGATATTAAACTTTATAATCATAACTACAAACTACAGCCGACACCAAACAGAACAGAACAAGGTGGAGAATATTAAATATATGTGTACGCTTTTGCTGAGAGGATCCAACCCCCACTGAGTACAGTGGGGACCAAGTCATGTGAAAGGTGAAATATGGTTATTTCCCTCGGTGCATGGAACCCTTTGGAGAGACGTGTCTTGAAGACATGATCAAATGAATGGCTGCACATGATTCGAGGGAGAAAGAACCTAATGTTTCAGGAGCCTCTAGACTACACCGCCAACAAGGAGAACCCAAAACAGCAGCAAACAAAGCAATTAAGTGGATAGTCCCAAATGCGGCCCAAATCCTCATAATAAATAAGAACCATTGTCTGTGTGAGAAAAACCTGGTTTTGAGCATATTTAAAAAGTGGAGTTTTAGAAAAAAACTTGTTTATAACATTAAAATCGTCCACTGTGCAGGACGAATTGTTTACAAGTTGTGGACAGAAGCCTTATTGTAATCACTTCACATAAAGAGGAAATTTCAAAACCCTTGGCTATCACACATAGAGAGCTGGGATCAACAATTTCAGATGTCAGCAGGCATTCATGTATTTTAGTATGTAATTGTATGTAAGTATAGTGTAATCCATAAAATATCTATGCAGTATATAGAATTTTATAATCAGTAATCTTCATTCCCTTTTAGGTATTTTGGCAACTCTACTCACTCATATTGCATGATACTTAGATACCTAAATCAAAATACTTGTTAACTGGATTAGTATTAATAATTATAAATATGTATTACATTCAAACCTCCATCTTATTTTAAATTGCATAAATGTTAATTCAGTTATTATTATTCCAACGTGACAAGATATTTCAACACTGATGCCAGACAAAAATGACGAGCTGATGGAGAAGGTGACATTTCTGGAAGTAAAATTTCTGGATAACCTTGGGGCTGAAAGGTCATCAGGCAATGAGATACAAATGAAGCTAAATGACGTGGGCTTGTCCTCAGAGTCAACACATCCAGGTGCATCTCACTATATTGAATGCTGTCAAGTGAGCCTACATCTATAGATAAGCCGTTTGTTTGGTTCGGGGTAAGCAAATTAAATAGACTTCGTCTAGACAGAATGACCCCACTGCATACATTTGCTCCCACAGAAGCCAGAATCTAATGAAAATTCCAAATTACTTTATTAAATAAGTGTCCTTAGCTATGCATATATGTTGCTTTTTCCTGCAGTCCTGGCAATGCTACTGTGGTGCTAGGAGCTTTCATTCTGCATAAAAAAAGTACAGAAAAATCCTATGGTAGGAACATAACAAACTGTCTAGAAGTCACCACACTCTTATTTATCACTTTCTTGTGGCTGTTGATTTTATTTGAATTCACTACTATCTATGAGGAGACGTGCAGGCTCGTAGGTACCTGCAGGCTAAGTTGGGTGATTTCAGGACAGATGGTATAATGGTTAACCAAGAACTGGCAAAAATAAGAACATAAGAAAAATCCCAGTTTGCTTTTGTCTCTTTCTAATATGTGCACATGTGGGGGAGTGTTTCCTTGTTTTAGATTTAGTTCAGCTCTTTGTTGCTGTGTTGCTATCCTCCTGTTGCGTTGCTGTTGGGTTGGAGAAGTTAACCCTTCCCTGAAGGAAGTACAGGGAAAGGTATGGGGGATCTTTAGAGTTAGGATTGAAACTCCACCTTGAATGGCCTAAGGCAGGGGTCAGCAAACTGTGGCTCGCGAGCCACATGCGGCTCTTTGGCCCCTTGAGTGTGGCTCTTCCACAAAATACCACGGCCTGGGCGAGTCTATTTTGAAGAAGTGGCGTTAGAAGAAGTTTAAGTTTAAAAAATGTGGCTCTCAAAAGGAATTTCAATTGTTGTACTGTTGATATTTGGCTCTGTTGACTAATGAGTTTGCCGACCACTGTTCTAAGGTGTCAATAACACACCTGTGAGAGATTTCAGCAATTCCGGAGGAGACCTGCGGGCAGCAACACTACACCGTAGATTTGGGCCACTCCTATTATCTTTTCGTGATAGCAAACTAAATGTTTGGGCAGCCTGTGGACACAGACTCTGTCAGATGCCAAGTTGTAGTGATGGAGCATGAGGAAGCTGCGGTGTAAGGTGAACCCTACCATTCTGGTGTGGAAGTCCACCATCACCTACTAACAGGTTCCTCTAGAGAGGAGGTCAGCAAGAGGAGGTCCATACTTTCTCATGCTTCAGTCCTTGGAAATAATAATGGGAACAAAAAGAAACATGGGAACAACAGCCACTACTATTTGTTAAACAATTAGTATATGGCAGATAGTAAACTAAATATGATTTTGACTAATCATAATAACAACTAATACCCAGGAGAGCACCAGGCAGATAAATTCTTCAATAAATTTATGTGCGTTGTCAAAATTAACATACAAGCAAATGACATAACTTTTATTAATTCTATTGAGCAAATTAAGACTCAGAAAGGTTAAGCAAATTGTCTAAGACTACATTGTAGGTGTTTCTCTCTTTTCCACGTCCAGCACGGAAAGAGGGTGGGTCCAGTTCCTGAGTAGAGGAGCTGGGGATTGAGAAATAAAAGAAAGAAAAAGACAAAACACAAAGATAGAAGAAAAAAGCTGGGACCAGGTGGGATCACCGTCCTCTCTGATGGAGGGACAGAGCCAATCCAGCAAGTTTATTTTATACCCCCAAATACAAGGAAGTTTCATCAAAAGTTAGGATCAAAGGACATTATTTGCATTCTTGAGTAGGCCCGAGCATTCCTGGTGCTTGACTGGATTTACATATCAAAGTCCCATTACCAGACACCTGGGCAAAGGTAAGAGTCAGTGCTGATAACACATCTGCCTTTTTGGTAAATGTGTATCCAAGACGCTTTGCCTGTCGCCTTGGATTCAGCTGACAGTAATTAAAGAAATGCCCATGTGCCTTCCCAGGCGCTGTCTACACACATTGGTAGTAAGTGGAAAGGCTAGGAATTAAGACCAGTTGTCCTCATCTCAAAAGCCATCTCCTAAAGACGTCTGGCCCACATGTTGCTCCCAAGGCTTTCCGTGGATGACCAATGTTAACATCTAAAAGTATCAATGCACCCATCCTGTGTGACCCCCACCGGCTGCTCTCTGATGTCCTGAGCATTCAGTGACCCAGGAAGCAGATGACTGAATATTGGACACCCCCATTTTCTCAAAGTATACTTCTATTTTCCACCCAGTGAGGTGGTTCCTGGAAGGACATGGTCTACAGCAAAGGTGGGATGTGCCTACTGCCATAATGATGGACATGGAGTGGCCTGGAGAGATCATAGAGATTCTTGAAATTAGAGCTTCAAATTGGGAGCAAGAGTCAACCAAGCCGAGTTCCTTAGAGATAGAAAATGCCTCCCTGTTCCACACCACAAATTATGGCCCAAGTATTAGGAGTAAAATTATACTAGTAGAGCTTTGTGGGCCCATTTGTCCCGATATCCTGGTAGCTTGAATGGGTGCCCACAAGAGTTAACGTCAACTCTGGCCTGAAAGCCACTTTCACAGGGGACAATGCTACCTTGATATACACAGGTCACCTGGGCTTCGGTCTGCTCTAAGGTACTTATTGGGAGTATCTACTTATAAGCAGCTTCCTTTTATAACTAAACAAATGACACTTCTCACTGGGAATAGCTAACATGTGAATCACACAAAAAATACTGACCTAGCTCCTTAATATGAAATCCATTTAACGTAGGTGCTGATAAATGTGTACTGGAAATTTATTCAAACTTGGAGATTTGCAGTATATAAATTGTCTTCCACATGGAATATCTCCAGAAAAGTTTCATTTTTGTCTGAGGAAAAATCATATCTATTATCAAATAACATCAATTAACCTCTATCACTTAGTATATTGTTGGTTAATTAATCATTGACTAATTTTAATAAAAATACCATTAATGATGACCCATGCCCCACTATTAACAGTTGGTATGGAAAACAGCAGTAACAAATAATTCTTAGTTACTTAATGTGAAATATATTGGACACAATTGCTGATAAACGTTTCCTGGAACAATTATATGATCTTTGATTTCTTTATGGCATAAATTGCCTCCTCGTGGCATAGTATGTCTTCATAAAATTATTCTATTCTGAGAGAAAATTATCCTGATCATCAAATAGTAATCAATCAGTTTTTTTCATGGAGTATAAACTGTGTGTGCCTTGAACTTACTTATTACATTAGCACTAGACTTTAGTCTATTTATCTACCAAAAGACTCTGGAGGACCCCTTTCATCCAGAATTGCTGAAAATGCGGAATTTTATAACAATTCCATAAAATTATGAGGTGGGCTGACCCATTTATTTATCACAGGTTGAAGAATTACTCTTTTAACTGACTCAAATTGATGTCATGATGCCAATTCAGCGCTAAACAATGCTTTTATTTTTAAATTAAATCATGTTTATTGAGAACCTTCTTTGTACCAGCCACTGTGCCTGATCCTAGACACATAAGGACAATCATGGAGCCTGGTACAGAGCTGGAAGGCTTAGTAGCATTTAGATGCTTTTAAAGTTGATTTTTTGAAAGTAAGTATAACATACATATAAAAATGCAAAACTCCTATGCATAGCTCTGCGAATTTTTACAAAGTGAACATACTCTTTTGATCAGCACTTGGAATATAGAAAGCATCATTTCCATCCCCTGACGCACCTCTCATGTTCCCTAAAACTCGCCGTCCCTTCGAGAGTCAACACTGCTCTCGCTGACCACAACCTAGAAGGTTTTCCCTCATTTTCACCTCTGAGGGTGCATGCTGGTGGGGGGACCAGGCCTGCAGGGGAGGGCAGTTGAGGGCAACCAGGCCGGCAGGGGAGGGCAGTTAGGATCGATGGAGCCAGCAGGGGAGGGAAGTTGGGGGTGACCATACCTGCAGGGGAGGGTAGTTAGGGGCAACCAGGCCAGCAGGGGAGGGAGGGCAGTTGGGGGCAACATCTTACTTTAGAGATGCATCATGTTCTTGCATGTACTTGTAATCCATTCATTCTCACTGCTGTATAGTATTTCATTTAATGAATAGTTTGTATATACTTTTTACTGTAGACAGAAATTTGGATTGTTTCAAGTTTGGGGTCATTATGAATTGTCAGGCTATGAATATGCTTGTTTTCCTCTTCTGATGCACGTGGTAGATTTACCAGATCACGAAGTCCATACATGCTTAGCTGTATGAAATATTGCCAAACACTTTTCTAAAGCAGTTGTATCGACTTACAATTCCAAGTGCTTATGGACATTTCACTAGCTTCAAATCCCCAACAATACTTATGATTATTGATCGTTCCATCGTAGGCATGCTGGTGTATAGCGGCGTCTCATCGGAGGTTTGCGTGTGCATCTTCCAGGTGATGAATGACACCGAGCACTGATTAAGATGTGCATGGGCCACTTAGCTAGCCTCCTCTGGAAGTATCTGTTCAAGTCCTTTGCCCATGTTTTTTCTACTTGTGTTTTTAAATAATTCTTTGTTGTTGAAAGTATTACATGTCTCCCTTTTCCCCCCACTGACCCCCTCCAGCCTGTCCTGCCCCCCGCCCCAGGCCTTTACCATCCTCTGTGTCCATGGGTTATGCATATATGCATAAGGTCTTTGATTGATCACAGCTCACCCACCCACCCTCCACCTGGCCTCAGTCCTATTGATTTTTAGGAGTTCCTTGTATTTTGTGGGTATGAGTCTTCATGAAATATATACTTCAGACCTACCCGCAATGTGAAAGCTTGCTGTTTTACTCTCTTAATAACAAATTATTATCCTGTGTTAATAGATTATCAATTACAAAATTCTTAATTTGTAATAGTCCGATTTTTCAAAACTTCTTTTACAATTGGCACTCTTTGAGTCTTTGTAAATATTTGCCCATCCCCAAGATCATAGAGATCTTTATTTTTTCTCCTAAAAATCTTTATTTTTCTAGTTTTGCATATTTAGATCTGGAATGGATTTTGAACATGGTTTAAGGTCAAGGTTCATTTATTTCATATAGATATTCAATTGGCCAAACACCACTGCTTGAAAAGACCACTCTTCCCCTCTGCCCTGCAGTGTCCTTCTTGGCACAGGTCCACTACAGGTGAGATGGGGAGGGGCCTGGCGAGGAGGGGGAGGCAGAGAGAGGGCGTGGCCATCGGCAGGCGTTGTTACTCTGGACAGTCACCTGGTTCAATAGCAGACTTTGCAGAACCTAAGAAGCCACCTTCTGCTATTTAGATGCGGGGGCTTGTCTGAGACGGCAGCGCAATTAAGTGCCTTCTGTCATAGCCATTGTACGAAATGACTTACATTATTTTTAAATAAATAAATTCAATTCAGGACCAGATGAAGCCATCTGGGCCATTTCCAGTTATGTGATGTTTACTCGGCCAAGCTACGCCGATTTTAAAACATGAGTGAATTGATCCTATACAAATTCTAAAACATAACTTTAATTCAAAAATAGGATTTTAGAAAATTGTGAATGTCCCTTTTAATTCTGTACATAGTGTCAAAGTAGTTAATATTTTATGTCACCATTTAACAGAGCAGAAAACGAGCAGTATTTTCCATTTTCTAAAACACTTCAAGGGTTGAAGTACTTCCTTCATAAAGAGGAGAATGCAGGACAAGGGTGACATGTGTCATATGGAATGGTATGACAGGTTTTTTATCTGGGCAAACTCCAAGCTCAAACATATACCTGCACCTTTCTACCCATGGTTGCCAAATGCTGGCAACTTCAAGACAGTGTGTGGGGTATGCGGGGTTTCTGCTATAACACTCAAGGGGTCACAGGGCAGAAAGGTGTGGAGGTGATCCCTGGCCAGCAGCTATTTTACTAGATTCCTGAAGAACTAAGAGTCCTGTATACTGTTTCCAAGCTATTTGCTCAATAACTGGTCTTTGAAAGAAATAAAATGTATGTGACTTGGTTTCTCCACATTGCAATAGCAATTCTCTACCACCTCACTCACCGATTCCATGGACTAAGACATGGACTAAACCAGCCGTGGGCAAACTATGGCCCGCGGGCCGGATCCGGCCCGTTCGGCTGTTCTATCCGGCCCGCGGAGCTGAAAGAGCAGAGGGTTCTCTTGCTCTCCCCTCCGCTCCTTTACTTTGAATTTATATTAGTTCACACAAACACTCCATCCATGCTTTTGTTCCAGCCCTCCGGTCCAGTTTAAGAACCCATTGTGGCCCTCGAGTCAAAAAGTTTGCCCACCCCTGGACTAAACCAAAGTGTCGGTAAAACGTTTCAGTTCCTTGAGAGCAAAGAACGTTACATGCCTAGGTCATACTAAACATGCAACCACCATTTGTTGAAATGAATGAAGGCGCTCTGATTCGTTCTGCAAAGTAATTAACAGTAGTTGGTAAATTAATACACAGGAGAGATGCTCCGACCCCCCAGAATCAGAACCAGTAATGAGAACAAACGAGTCATTATTCCGGAGCAAGAAGGGTTATGAGTTGTTCCAGACTCACGTGTCCAAAGAAATCGCAACATATTCAACTTCGAAAAAACACACAAAGAACCCTTCCCTGGTGCATGTCTGCGAAGGAAAATGCGGGTTGCTTTGGAGATAGAAAGTAGTGAGGAGAGGAAATTTTTCTCGGAACCAGATGGGTGATATTTTAGCTCTTAGGAACCACTGTGACCAGCCACCATAAAAGCCTCCGGCGGAGATGCTTAAAGGTGAGCAGTTCCAGCCTTCCGCCAGGCAGTCGGGGGAGGGGGAGAGGCTGCGGGAAAGCTGGGGGAGTCATGTGGTCCAACCGTAAAACAGAAAAATTGCATGTAATTATTTCACAGGCAGCGCGCGACGCTGTGAAAGGAAGAACTAATGACGGTGCACTCAGCTTGTTAGAGCCTTTTCCGTCGGGGGAGCTCGAGGTTACAAGAAGGGCTGCTCACAGGAGCTCTTTCCCCCTCTTCCCGGCTGGCTGCCTCATGGAGCAGTGAGCCCGGCACAGAGCGGGTTAACGCTGCAAGGATGTTTTTAAATAATTTCTGTGACCAAAGCCGGAGACAGAAGCCTGGCCATAATTCTCCCTGACTTCCAGCATCCTGTATTGATTGATTAATTATTCCACCAATGAACTAACAGGTATTGACCTTATCTGGTTGAGTAGCATTTAGCCAAAAGTCAGTAATCTACATCGATCACTTAATGGAACATCAAAGCCCGGCCTTCTGACAGGTTTATGTCATTCGGCAAAAACCTGCCTATGTTTTGCTGATACCTTGACCTTTCGTATCAAGCAGTCTTGACAGGAAACAAGCAGCAATGACACAATGAAATCTTGGAAGCGCTGCTCTGTTATGCAAAAGGGAGTTCTTCTCGGACTATTGCAGAGCGCTGAGGCTGGGACCCCACCGAGGGCTCCTCGCAGTTCCCCGCAGCTGGCCGCGCAGGGCCTCCTGCTGAAGCGTGAAGCCATCCGCACATGGGCCCTGGGAGAACCAACACGACAGCAGAGCTGCACAGAGGGGCCATGGAGCAGGCCAGATTCTCCAGGGAGCGGTCCATGCAGATTGGACTTGGGCCAATGCTTCTGAATGGGGAGGGCCCAGTGCTGTCTGTCCTTGCCCGTTCTGGGTACCAGAAGCCTGACTCTAATATGCAGACAGATCTACTGATCCAACCAAATACTTCTGTATCTACCCCGAACACTAGAAGAGCTTGCTACAGAAACAACAGAGGGATCCGGTGCAAATATCTAAGTCACCTTTGCGATGATGATAATGATACCCTTTGAGATCAGATGTATGCACAGTGAATATGAAAAATGCCCAGTAGAGTCTTACTGTGGTCTGTCTCCTCCTCCTCCTCACGAAGGAATCGGTGAACTTTCCCTTCACAGGCAGGGCTCGGGGAATGGTCTCTGGAATAGTCCCTCTTGAGTCCTCTTCTGTGACTCTAAGCATGCTTTGGTCCCACGAGGCCTGGCTGCCTAAGGATGCCCACTTCTTACCTCGGAACTCTTTGAGCTTTAACTGTGGCTCCTGCCCTGGGCTCGAGTACCTAGGCTTGCCTTCTGGAAGGCCCTGCTGCTTTCCCACAGGTTAAGATGACGGCTCTACCCAGGCAAGGCTTTGCCACAGGGCAATGCCCCCTGCACCTCTGCCTCTAAGGCTGCCTTTCCCTGGAAGACCCTCCTCCTAATACGCTGTGGAGCCAAATGGCAGGCTGCTTGGCTTTGGAGCCCTTCAGTGAGAAGCAGCTTCTCCTGCGTGGAGTCTTACTGAAAACGCTTCTCACATCCGCCGAGCCCCATTCTCAGCCGTCCTTGGCAATGCCTGGCATGCCTACGGGTCTGCTTTTGAAGACAAGCCGTGAGCTGTGTCCCCAGACAGTGTGATAAGCTTGCCCATTCCGTGACAGTCTAAACTCCAGGTCTGCATGCAGGGCTTCCTGTTTATTTATTAAAACTCAAATCTCCTTTTACCGATAATGCTGTTCAATACTGGTTGAATATTTTCCACAGCTAATCTGATAATCACTGTCTATAATAAAAATAGTAAACGGATTTCAGCCTGGGTTCTGATGCTTCTATTATTATTTATTTGGTGCTAAGTCATATTTGATCAGTTCTCTTGTCAGCAAAATATGGAGGTTGGCCTGCGAGAAATTTAAGGACTATTCCATCACTCATGTTCTATTATGCTCTGTGACTGTTTATTGGTAACATATTGCACAATATGTTGATAGGAAAGTTCACCAAAAAAAAAAGAAAAATACCCAGCCGGTGTGGCTCAGTGGTTGAGCATTGACCTATGAACCAGGAGGTTATGATTTGATTCCTGGTCAGGCAGGCTTGATCCCCAGTGGGGGGTGTGCAGAAGGCAGCTGATCAATGTTTCTCTCAAATCAATGATATTTCTGTCTCTCTCTCCCTCTCCCTTCCTCTCTGAAATCAATAAAATATTTTAAAAATAATAATAATATGCTGGAGAAGCTTTTCCAACAAGTAAAATGAAATCAGCAGAGACATGAAGTAGGAAAGATACTCCACACTAGCCTCAGATGGCCCCCAGAGTATCTGATGGATCACCAAATCAAGGTCAATGTCTTCGGAACTCAAAGCTGGTTTCCTTGAGAACCTGACCCAACAGGAACAGCTCATGTGACGTCACAGTCATGAGGGGAAACAAAAACCCAAAACTCTCCAAACACCCCGGACACCTGAGAAGGACAGAGCTTGGATTTCACCCGGGCCTTATGTGCGCCCTCGGCTCATGGACCGTGACGAGGTTCAGAGAATGAGTGAGAACCTTTTATGGATAGTTTTCACATTTGACTGCTCTTCCCTTTAAATTCGAAGTGATTAAAGCGAGGTAGCCAGGAAAAATGGGCAACGATGTTTTTGTTATGATTTTGTAGTGTGTATGATATATTTTGGTCTAAAATTAGTTCTTATTTTTGGCCAAGGTATCCATATTACTAATGACTGTTGAGTGACATATTAGTCACTTGTTTGGATTTTGCGTTCATTCTGTATAAACCAGAGAACTTTGTCTCCATATATATTTTGCTCCACAGTATAAACAAGTCCATTGAATTTACATTAATGCTTATTTATCTTCATAACATGCACAGAGACCCTGTATGCTAAGAAGAAGGTACATCTTCCTCCTGGAGAAATAAAGATGAGATTTATGTTCCATAAACACTAACCCTTGAATTTCATAATTTGAAGAAGAAGACTATGTATCTTCTTGGTAAAACACGTTAGCAGAGTCAGTAGCCATAGGACTGGGCAGACCTTCTGCCAAGCAGCTTGGAAAACAAGTGTATAAAACACTAGTGAGTAAAACTAAATTAAGTAAACTCATCCTAATGGATAAATTTCTAGAAGTCAAGTTATTGAAGAGCATGAGGACCCAGGAATCTAAATATATGAAGTCCAAGGCCCCCACCCTCCAAAGTGGCCACACCATCTGCATCCCCACAGCGATGACTAAGAGTTCCCGTTGTTCCCCCGGCCCGTCAGCACTTGGTGGCATCAGTATTTTGGGTTTTCACAGCCTAACACCGTGTAGCGGTACCTTGCATTTTAATTCGCAATTCTCTAATACCATGTGACATAAGGCTCTTTCCCTGTGCTGACTTGCCATCTCTATATCTTCTTTAACGAGGCACAAAAGTGATTTTTTACATCGTGAATTCGTCCTTTGGAAGCTATTGGTTCCCTGAGTCACACAGATCTTTAAAATGTTGACATATTTCCTCTCACCATCTGAAAAATTCACATCTGTTAACATCCCTCCCAGTCTTCTCAGGCAAATGTCAAGCTGGTCATGGCAAATGCAAGGCTCTCAAAATTCCCGCTTCCTCTTCAATGCTCACATTTTATTCTTGGAAACTTATACTGTCCATTGTTTACCTTTGACAAGATTTTTCCATCTACTTTCCAGGAAATATGTGTCGAATAACCCCAATCTGAATAACCATAGTTTGTCATTTTTTTTTTAATTTAAAAAAATATTGACTTTTAGAGAGAGGAGGAGAAGGTGGGGGGAGAGAGAGAGAGAGAGAGAGAGACATCATTGGTTGCCTAGCGCGCACTTCCCCGACCAGGGACCAACCTGCAACCTGGGTATGTGCCCTGACCGGGAAATCAAACCTGCAACCTTTCGGTGTGTGGGACCATGCTCCAACCAGCTGAGCTAGCCGGCCAGGGCTCCTTTGCTCTTTAAAGTAGAACTGGTGCTTCGGGGGGATAGGGCCCAGGGAAGCCGCCTTGGGCACAACTGCACGGCGCTCCCCCTGGAGGTGACCGTGCTCACACACAGCACCAGATTCTGTGCGCACTTTCCATCCCAGCATGAGAACATGCAAAAGGCATTTGACGGTCCAGATTCAATAACATTAGTGCTTATGCTGCATCGCTGGTAAGTTACAATGGCTTTTAATTTTCACCGTGAGGGGATGGCGGTGAGAAACGCGGGGATGTTGAAATAGTTCACGCAAACACGTTGTTTCTGTGCTAAGGGCTGTCGGGTTTACCCACCCTCGATTTTGCGCAGTGAAAGGCACGTCGTGTCTCAGAACTATTATATAAGTCGTTTGGAGCTTTACACCCTCTAGAAGCGTCTGCAGGATCCCTAGGATTTAAGAACCAGCCTTGAAAACTTGCCAAAACCGGTTTGGCTCCGTGGATAGAGCGTCGGCCTGCGGACTGAAAGGTCCCAGGTTCGATTCCGGTCAAGGGCATGTACCTTGGTTGCGGGCACATCCCCAGTAGGAGGTGTGCAGGAGGCAGCTGATCGATGTTTCTCTCTCATCGATGTTTCTGACTATCTATCCCTCTCCCTTCCTCTCTGTAAAAAATCAATAAAATATATTAAAAAAAAAAAAAAGAAAGAAAACTGCTGCTACTGTGTGCTTTTACCTACTGGCTACAGAGGGCTTGAGGAGCTGTGGAAGGGCGGACCCCCTCATTCTAGACTAGGGTACACACACACACAAGCTTTCCATACGGTCTTAGAGGTCCATGGACCATCATGAAGCCACCCGCAGACACCTGGGCAGAGTCAGCCCCACCTGAGACCCATGGGCGTTACTGGCTGAGCAGGTGGAATTTTCTACCATAAAATTAAGAGGAGCTTGACAGTACAGAGCCTATTTTAAAACATAAGATTCTAGTGTTGAAATATGTGGGTTTATTCGCAGTAAAAACTACACAACATCATATATAACTAAGATGAAAATCATTTAAATAATAATGATACAACCAAGGTTTAGAATCTTAGAATTTCTCAAAATTCTTATTTCTGCCCCTTTAATTTCTTCCCTGTTAGGAAAACTAGGATAAATTGTGTATAAAGATTGTTTTAATGTTGATGCGCTTGACCTTCCGTGAACTGGTCAGGTGCGCCTTTCTTGGTGAGCTCAGTTGGTGTTGCCCGTCATACTCAAACTCAGGGGATGTGAATATGGGTTTTGTACATTTCTGTGTTGCTGCCAGAGCCCTCGGGAGTATCCCGGGTGATACCAGCCTCGAATCAGCCTCCAATGTGCCCTCGGGTCGGGGTGGCGCCCAGGCTGGTGCGGGAGCCCTGGGCCCACTGAACCCAGAGACCATTATGGGGACCCGCAATTTTACAAAACTCCCAGTTTGGCACAGGTTTCCCTCATCCATATAGACCCACTCACACCTCAGAGGTGCGTTTTCTGCGGAAAGGGGAAGGAGCTTTTTAGCACCTCGTTGCGCATACACTGGGCTTTACGTTCAGAAGGTTCCTTTCGGTGGATAATAAACCTAACGTAAAGCAAGGGTCTCTGACAGCTGATTGGCCTGTGTGGTGTAGAGAGGTGCCTTCCTCATAATGGTACCTTCTGATTCCGCTCTCCCTGAGTTCAGTGACCAGTGTCAATTACTGCTGGTTGCCATAGAAATGGAACAACTAATGGTTTTTAAATCTTCATTCATGGACTAGTGTTACAAATAATGTAGACTTTGGAACGACTGCTTGCCAAAGACATAAGGCTTGCAACAGATGCCAAAAAAGTTAACCCTTCAAATGATGTTTGGAGTTTGCTGTGTAGTTTTCACTACTAGTAAACCCACACATTTCAATGCAGGGACCTATAGTTCAACACGGAGGAGACGCCGCCACCTCGCCCGGCGGGATGCTGAGTGGCGTGTGTGACGGGGACGCAGCCGGCGAGCAGGCCAGCACCTGGCTTGGAGGGCCCGCGGGCTACGGCGTGTCAGGAGCTCATGCCCTTACCGGTGTGACGGACAAACCCAGCTCTCCCTTTAAGTAAAATGGGACATGGAGGAACACTTTCTACACGCCCCCAAAACGGGAGAAGAAACACTAGCCAGGCTACATTACTATTGTTAATGGCTTGAACACGCACGCGTGCTCTTAGGCAGCGATGATGCAGTTGTGGATCCCTGAGAAGTAATTGCGTCTTCTTTTTTTTTATATATATATATATTTTATTGATTTTTTACAGAGAGGAAGGGAGAGGGATAGAAAGTTAGAAACATCAATGAGAGAGAGACATTGATCAGCTGCCTCCTGCACGCCCCCTACTGGGGATGTGCCCGCAACCCAGGTACATGCCCTTGACCGGAATCGAACCCGGGACCCTTCAGTCCGCAGGCCGACGCTCTATCCACTGAGCCACACTGGTTAGGGCGGTAATTGCTTCTTAAGCTATTTCAGAACTTTCTGTGTTTCTAGCATAAATCCAACGGGGGGAGCTCTTTTCCTGCTTGCTTTCCTTAGGCGTGCTGTGGTTATACACGAATAATGCATCCGCGACCCATTTACGGTACTTATTAATGACCCTGGCAATGACCGTGCAGCCCGTGAGAGCCGCACAAACCAGAGTCCCCGTCGCTCCGTGGGTCGCCGTAGAGCTGGGACCCTTTGTCCAGCTCTAGACCTTCCTTCAACCAGCTGCCAAGTTCTAACTGTGATCTGGGAGCATTCCTCACGTGGCTGCGATGGCCCCTGCAGCGGAAGACTGTCACAGCAGCTCTCCCACCGACACGACGCAACAGGAGAGCACGCGGCTTCACCTCGAACAGGCCACGGGAGGCGCCTGGTTGGGGTGCACTGGCAGTGAAGGTAGAGGGGCCCTCGTTTCCTGAGAGCACCAGGGTTCTTTGGACCCCATCACATTTCGACTTGCGTTCACCAGGAAGCTTTATGTTCCTCCTCATCTCAGAATTAAATCTGCTGGGGGGGCCTCGGGTAGGGGGCGCCTCGGGGCGCCAGGGGGACAGCATCTGCAGGCATCGAGGGTGCGCGTTACCTGTGACACTGAAGTTGACCCAAACCTCACCCACCCTTCCAGCAGATGATGCCTCTACCGGGGGGGTTGGTCTTGGGCAGAGCCTCTGCGTGGCGGTTTCGGGCCTCCGTGGGGTGACTTGGTTAATGTCGGGGGTCTGCCATAGCCGGAGCGCCCCGTTATCTAGCATTTCAAAGGCAGGTTAAAAAAACGCAGCAGGCCCCAGCGGAAATATTTCCGCTCAGCGCAGCCAAGCCGCAGGCACAAAACACAATAGAAAACTACACAATGGGACAGAGTGAAAGAAAGGCCTGCGGATGAGATCTTTGTCGCGCCGCTGCATGTAATTCATAACCCCGGCTACCCGTCTCTCCATGGACATCATCGAGGCCCCCGTTAACGAGAAGAGACATGAAGCAGATTGCATCCAATAGACGCTGGACAGGAGGCAGGAAATGGGTCGGCAATCCGGGCGCCTCGCTGAAGCAGCAGAGCCCCTGAATAGCAAAGGGGCGAATGCGTGCTCGCTGTTCTCGCTTCCAGCCATCAGCCCAGGAGCAACGTGGAAAGTGCTTTCTTTTTCCAGGGGGCTCCCCTACCCCGCTGCCCCCCCCCCCACCCCACCGTGAAAGCCGGTCAACAAGGATCAAAAACATTTCCTTTTAAATGCATCCTGGCAAGCCAATAAAGATGCAACACGCAGATTACGTGCAAATCGATGGCAGGAGCCGGGGGGCAGCAGGCCTCGAGGAACTGAAATTGCTCACAGTCGGGGGATGTCTGTCCATAATGAGCTGTGGGGCTCAGCACAGAGCGGTGCTACGCTCTGGGCAAAGCCCTCCAGCTCCCTCGGCCCCGGCTTCCTTAAGCGACTTTGCCGTGTGGTAGTTATCGGCTGAACCCTCCCCAGATGGGCCGAGTCAGCTTAGCTTAGCTCCCCAAAGAGGGCCTGCAAGGGCACAGTTAATACCCGGGAAACAGGCAGACAACGGTAATGCTAAGGTCTAGTCATCCTCACATAAACTGGGGACAGGATTGATTTAAGAGTCGATTCCTCTGCATGATCATTTATCAAATGGAAAGCAACAAATGAACAAACACGAAAAGCAAAAACTCATAGACTCAGACAGCCGTGTGGTGGCCAGCAGAGGGAAGGGGGTGGGGGCAGGAAAGAGTACATGAAGGGGGCAAATCCGTGTGGTGACACCAGCAGGTTTGACTTTGGGCACTGAGCACACAACGTAATTAACAGGTGATGTGTCCTAGAATTGTACACTTGAGACCTATGTCATTTGACTAACCAATCTTACTCCAATCGATTCAACTAAAAAAGAGGATTCTGGAAAATAAATACAAAGAAGATTCTTAAATGTCCGCTTGCCAGCCATTACCTATCAGTCGTGGCTGTGTTTTCATTGCGGCTCCTTGCACATAGTTGAGGGGCGAGGAGGCATTTTTCCGTTTGGAAGGCAAAGGGATGAAACGCCCGTTTTGTGCTGCGCTATGTCTACCACGCGCATGCGTTCTTTTGAAAAGTCTCAACAGCGTCAGCAGCTCCGCAGACCTCTCTGCCCGGCACGCACTTCTCTTCTTTTCATGTTCACTGCGCCCGGCCAGGGAGAATGACGACGTCGCGTCCAGGATGCTCAGGGGGGACTGGCAGAGAAAGGGGATGGCCCGGCACCCATGAGCCAAGTCACAGCATCGGTTTCCGATGCCCAGGCGTCATCCAGAGTTACTCCAGCCGGGTCTGAGACTGCGGGCGCTCATTCACCCTCCCTCGGCACCCGTTTCTCCATCAGACACATCCTTTCAACTCTACGTTTTCATCTTCGGCCCTAAGAGTGCGTGTCGATGGAGAGAACAGCCATCCCAAGTCTTTCACGTGTAATCAAGGGAGCGGTCATGGCTTTCAGACCCTTTCGAGCACTGCGTGTGCGCTGAAGAGACTTGACAACAGTTGCCTCACACGGGCTATTTTTCTTCTTGCATATTAAAGAGATTTTATTAATAGGAGCCACCTTATTGCATCCATTACCTGCGAATAGCCTCCTTTGTGATTAACCCAAAGGTCTACCATAATCACCGATAATCAGCTGTTATTAGAAAACTAGCTGCTTCGGAGGGCACTCCTGGTTTCCTTCACATTCACCGGCCATTGTACTTCCTGTCCATTCTCCCAGGGCTGCTGAGCCCTGTGAATAGTCGGGCATATGGCGCTGTTATCCTCTCTGGGAGGAGAGAACCAATTTATTGCAAATGGAGAGAACTTATCAGATCCAGACGGATCTCTGCAACACCTGTAAGATAATGTGGATGCACAGCAGTAATCAAGTAGCAAACAAATTTCCCTCTGCTGAAGATGACAAACGACCGCGCTTCATTGAGCAGACCTTTCCTTATCTGATTTGTTTTAAAAATGATAAATATATCTCCATAAATCTGAAAGCAAGCCAGGAGTCCCCATCTACCTAATTGAATCAGAGCTTATACGATTCAGAGAGATAAGAACACATTAAACAAATGGGGGATCTTACATTGCCAACGTGGATGTAAGTGCGCCTCCGAAGAGAACAGGGGAAACATTAATACCCAGAGCAGATGAAGGACCAGAATCCAAATGCAATTAGTGAAACTCTGCGTCTGGGGATAAATCTCTGCTCGCAGCCCCCGTTTCACTTTTGCACACATTTGGGCCAGTTTTGTATGGTTTCCTTCCACATCCACTCGTCGCTTGGAATGAAGCCCTGTGTCACCAAACTGTCCTTTCTGCTCGGGACCTGCGTGTTTCCACTCCACCAGCGAATGTCCCGGGAGTGGATCCTCCTCTTTTCCGGGGAAAGGCCGCCAGCCTGCTGAGTGTCTCTGCGTCTCCCCTCGCAGCTGCTGGCTGGTTCCCCCCGGCTCCGCCTCTGCCCTTGGCAGCCTGTTGGGTCTCCTGTTGGTCATTATTTCTGAGTTTCCACTTTTCAGTCAATTCTGCTCAGAGTCAGACGCTGGCTCCTTCCCTGGCCATCTCTGCCTGAGCGTTCGCTGGGGATTCTGCCCGGGTCGTCTCTCCCGACACACGCGGGAGCCACCAGGAACGGGTGGCACTTAGGAGAGCTCGTCTCTCTAGACCAGCCGTGGGCAAACGACGGCCCGCGGGCCGGATCCGGCTGTTCTATCCGGTTCTCTTGCTCTCCCCTCTGCTCCTTTACTTTGAATTTATATTAGTTCACACAAACACTCCATCCTTGCTTTTGTTCCGGCCCTCCGGTCCAGTTTAAGAACCCAGTGTGGCCCTCGAGTCAAAAAGTTTGCCCACCCCTGCTCTAGACAACCAAGGAGGGTCCGGCTGGTTTGCATGGACAGCAACGCGATGCCACTTGGCGTCCGGGGTCCTGCAGCGGCCTCTCAAGATAGAGAAGCAGGCGCCGTCCTTGGCATCAGCGTGGCGGGTCATCACTTCGTTCTCTCTCTGGAGACCTTTCAAAACAGAGTCTGTCCGCGACAGCTCAAGTTCACCACGCGAAACCGGGACTCCCTTCAGCTCATAGGCGTGTTCCCGTGCACCTTTACTGTCCCAGGAGCAACGGGGTGAAAAGAAGAAATGGGGAGATGAGGAAACGTAGGTCTGAGTCAGCTCAGGCCTGGGGGGCGTCCTAGAAGCGGGAGTGACCACAGAGCAGCCAGAGAAGGTTCTAGAGAATGAGGAGATCACAACCCTTCCCAGGCCAAACCCTCCAACGGCTTCCTACAGGCTGAGAATAAAACCCAGACTCCTCACGAACATCCATGAGGCCCCCCATGGTCTGGGCCTTGCCATCATCTCCAACATGGAAGTTCCCTGGGCTGGACGGAGACCTGGCTTCCCCCCAGGGAGGCGGGGCCGGCTCTGTGAGCGGGGATGCTGGGCCGTGGGTGCCTCCCCCTGACAGCCCAGCAGAGGGAGGAGCTTGTAAGGCAGGTGATAGCTGCTGGGCGGGACCGGGCATCCGGGAGGAAAACCCGGGGGAGCGGAGATGAGTGGCATCCACAGTGTCTGGAGCTACACCCCCTGTGCACTGCCCCCTGCCCTGGGGGGCGCAGGCTGTCAGCGATGGGCACTGGGACTTTGTGTGCGTTAAAGGGAACTCACAGGTGCTCATACTGGTCGGATGTCTGGGTTCATCGTTTCACATCAGAGTCCAGCTGCTCTGAAGGATCAGGAGCTCCCAGCGCCGAGGCCTGGGCAGCGAGCTGAGCGCGGCGGCCGCTTCAGACGAGACATGGTTCCCCGCTTGCCGCAGGCCCCACCTCTCCCTCTTGTGTCTCTGGGGCTGAAAGTCAGGTGCTGTGTCTGAGCTGTCCCCCCACGCTAGGCTTCTTTCAGACATTTACAACGCCAATCTAGCCCCTAGAGATTTGCAAATGTGAGTCGCCAGCCCTGGTGTAACATATTCCCAGACTCTCCCTACACGGAGGGGTGTCTGCACTGGCGCTTTCTGGGGAAGGATGGATCCTTTGGAAACTGCACCTCCAGATGGAGGGTGGGCCTCCACTGTGAGTCTCTGCTCACAGCCCTGCTATGGAACGGCGGGCTGGCAGTCAGCAAACACTCAGCCCCTGCATGGCCCACTCCCCAGGGTTCCTTTGCCAACAAAGCCCTATCCACAAAGACCTGGATAGCTCCGGTAATGACCGTGGGGGGCTGGGAACCAATAGGAGTCAAGCCCTTCCTTCCTCACATCGCCTCTTAGCTGAGTCTCTCCCCATCTTTTGCTGAAGAATGCCACAAACATGGAAAGACCTCTGAAGCACCTGGAAATACAGTAGCAGGGACACAGGTGGGCAAAGTAGGCTTACACTGTGGATATGCAGAAGTTTACTTTTGCATTACTATTAATTACAGTATTGTTTATTGGTATTATTTGTCTTATCGTTATTGTTACTAGAGGCCCGATGCACGAAGATGCGTGCAAGAATGGGCCTTCCTTCCCCTGGCTGATGGCATCGCCTTCGCTCTGGCCGGAGCCACCTTTCTGTCTTCCCACGCTGCCCAGAGGCCCTGAGCGGCTGGGGCGGTGCGGAACGTCTGCGTCATCGCCATGGCAATGACACAAGCGTCCTGCCCCCGGCCGCTCGGCGCCTGCGTATGCAAATTAACCCACCATCTTTGTTGGGTTAATTTGCATACTCGCCCCTGATTGGCTGGTGGCGTCGCGAAGGTATGGTCAATTTGCATCTTACTCTTTTATTAGTGTAGGTTATTGTGTATCAGTATTTATGATTTATCTCTTAGGTAATGATGCTGGCAGTTGAACTTCTTTGGCCCACCCTCGTCCTTTCCTTGTCTTTGTGTGAAATTGGCTATCGTCTGTGCTATAGAAGACCAAGCCCAGGCCCTTTGGGCAGACCGGGTGGGAGCACATTTTAGGCTTTTGTAAACTTTGAAAAATAGGACAGGATTGATCTGTTTGCAATACAATACCTCAAGCTGACCGAGAATTTCATAGACAGAAAACAAACCAATGTTTAGCTGTTCCTTCGCTATATCTTGCTAATAGCAGGCTTTTCATCCATTTGTCAGCTTCCTCTGTTGCTTTTGAGGTTTTCCCATGCCCGAGCAGAGGAAAGGTCAAAGCAAAATCCCATAATCATGACTCACTGAAGCCCACTCCCATCCTCACATGAAAGGAGAGAAACCGGGGGCTGGGGTGCAGCATGCTGGGACAACCGGTTGCAATAGCATCAGCTTTTCACGAACTGACCAAGTTATCCTCACAGGAATGACGCTTCCCTCCTTCTGTGGGAACGTTAGCAGACACTCAGAACGGTGTACACGTTGTAGAAGTCAGAAGTTTACAGGGTGGTAGCAATAGTGGAACCACAGAACTTTGTGCAGACAAATGGTATGGTGCAGTGGGCAGCTGTGTAAACGTGCCATCTTAATGATCTGTGCAGCGTGTTCTTCAGCCGATGGAGAGGATGTTCGTTTATAACCTAACAGCGGCAGAGGTCACACACCGGGGAGGCCTCAAACCACTGCGCTGGGCTTGACTTCATCAAGACTCCTTTAACCTTTGCTGGGAGAGCTACAGGATCCATCACAATCCGAGTTTCCATGGTGATCAGCCTTTACCTCAAGACTCAGACTCCTGAGCGTGCCTGGCTTCTCTCCTGTCAATTCTACATGAACTCTGCTGCTAACGGGCTATAGAGAGGATGTCTACGTGCCATTTGCAGTCAGAAATTTCACCTTGGTCTCCAAACTCCCGACTCAAATGCCAGCCGTGAACAGTAGCTTTCCATTGGTTAAGCTCTCGTTGTGTAAACTTTCATTATTCTGTGTGTCAAACTCTAGATACAAAACATGTTGAGCCCAGGATTTATTTATTTTAAAACTCTAGTCAACAGTGTGTGTACAGAAGGGCTCAGGGGTGCAGTCTGAAAGTGACTTATAGGAACATCAAAAAATAAGATGGATTGATGGATGGCTAGCGGGAGGGTGGATACATGTGTAATAATGCCAATACAGCAAAATATTGATCTCAGAATGTAGGTAATGGATATATGGATGGACGATGGTCAATTCTTTCAACTTTTTGTATGTTTAAAAATTACCATAATAAAATCTGAAAGAAAAATTCACTTGAGGTAATATGTTAAAATATCTAATAACCAAAACAATATGGGCACTGACCAATCAGAGCAACTGTTGGCAGTTTAAACCAGCAGGAATAGGCCAGTTACCTACATTGAATCACCCCTCCTATTTGTTCCGAAATCCAGGAACTCTCAGGGGTGCAAGAGGTATCGTTACTAGATGCCTGGCCCTGACCACTGAGCACCAACACTGCTATGGCGTATCAAGCGTGACATACAAACATGGTCAGAAATAAAATGGACACCACATGAGTGTACTAGTCAGGGAAATCGAACGAGTAGTGTATACACAGGGGGTCCCCCAAAAATGTATACACACTTCAACCACTGATAGCTCAACTGATGCTTCTTTCTTTCAGACTGAATGCATTGGAATTCATAATGGTTCAAAGTGTGTGTACATTTGTGGGACGCCCTGTATAGACATGTTTACAAGCAGATGTCCATTTCAGGAATTGGCTCACCCGGTTACGGAGGCCAGGAAGTCCCACCGTCTGCTGCCTGCAGGCTGGAGAGCCAGGCCAGCCAGCAGTGGGATCCAGTCTAAGTCCAAAGGCCTAAAAACCGAGGGGCCCACAGTGTTGAGTCTGGTCTGAGTCCAGAAGCCAAGAGCCGAGAGCACAAACGTCCAAGAACAGGAGAAGATGGTGCCCAGCTGCACCTGAGAGAGCAGGCTCCCCCTCCCCACGCCTCTGGGTTCCACTCGGGCCCCAACCAATTGGATGACACCCACCGCATGGGGGAGGGGGCCTTCCTGACTCAGTGCGCTGGTTCAGATGCTCATCTCTTCCAGAGACACCCCGCCACACTCGCCCAGAAGTCCTATTTCACCGGCCGCTGGGCACCCCTTCCACCAGGCTAGTGGACACATCAGATTTGCTATCACAGTGAGAAGGTAACATTTTCCTACTGTTCGGCTTCCCTCCTGAGCGCCCAGGTATCGGTAGCAGAAGAGAAACAACTCCGGCCAGGGTTATAGCTTCCCCATGACCTGATTATTCAAATGGTTCCTTGACTTGTACGCAGGGACCTGAAAGATCTCTGTCTGCGAGGAGCAGAAGCATAAAAGGCGTAGGGAGAAGGAAAAGGAGTCTTTACAGTGAAGGCAGGGAAGTTTGTAGCAAGTCCGGCCGCTTGCCTCCGGGGTCCCCTCCTCCATCAGAGAGGCGTGCTATCCACCACGAGAGGCCGGGTTCCGAGCGCTTCTCTCCTAACCCGTTTCTAACATCCGAGGAGGCAGGCAACATGGAGAAAAATGGGGCCAATTTACACAGTGCGCAACAAGATGCCATCCGCCCTCGTTTATTATAATCGGGATTTAAAAGGATGCTCATGAGCCAGTTAGACCTTTCAGCGAGTTGAGCAGAATGAGCGGCTTTGCACCAGATCTACCCTTAAATCATTTAGCGCCCTGTGGCACCATTAAAGGCAAATATATACACAGATGCCCATATATGTGTTTGTTTAACTGCAAGAATTGTAACAATTCACTGCGCGGGAAAGCAATTGCCCCACCACTTCAAAGGCTCACAGGGGTCAGGAGGACCCCTCGCGTTCCAAGCTTCAGTCCCCGGGAGACGTCTCCGGCATGCTCCCCGGCGAGGCGACCGGGAGACGGGGCCAGCTCGCCACCTCCTGCCTCCTTGTCACCGCCTGTGGTTACAGTGTGTTAACCAGATCTGGGCGGGCACTCTGTCTGGCAGAAGAGAGAAACTGGCCACGGCCACTTCGGAGACAAGCCCACTGAACACAGAGCGAGAGCAACAGGGCAGGGGCAGCTTGGTGCCGGGGCTGGTCTGCACGTCTGGGCACCTCCAAGCCAGCACTGGCCGGCTGCTCACGGCATCGTCCCTTTCTGGGGGGGGCGTCCAATGAAAAGGCACTCACGTCTCCCTCACACGCCCCCAGGGGACATCAGAACCACAGCCTGGGATCCCTTCATGGCTCGTGAACCGACGACTTTCTGTGGACACAAGACCCGGAGGGAAGGGGCTAGTTTGCACACCAAGCACAGTCGGTGGACCTCTCCTGAGAAGCCGAGGCTCTATAGCTCAGAGCCATGAGGGACACTGCCCGCCCCGCCCCCCCCAGAACCCATGGGCTTCCACTATAGACAGAGCGTGCAGAAGACATCGATGGGGCACGAGAATGCCCATTGGACTACATCGCAGCTACCATAGCATTGCTTTTTATCATCACTAGTACAGCCCTTGTCACAATACATCAAAGGTGGCTATCTAACTAACAATTGCCCAACTTACTGAGCCACACTGGTCAGGGCTAACCAGCACACTACCACCAATTCAAAGGTGGTAGTGTGCTTGCTGGTTACCTGCCCTCCGTCAGTTAGCCCTGACCAGTGTGGCTCAGTAAGTTGGGCATCGTCCCCATGCACTAAAATGTCACCTGTTCAGTTCCTAGCCAGGGCATATGCCTGGGTTGCGGGCTTGGTTCCTAGTAGGGGGTGTGCATGGGGCAGCCTATGGATGTGTTGCTCTCACATAGCTTCTCACATCAATGTTTCCTTCTCTCTCTCCCTCGCCCTTCCCCTCTCTCTAAAAATCAATAAAAATATTTTTTAAAAATAGTAATTAGACTAAGGTAAACTTTATATATGTTATGTCAACCGATCCATACAGTGATCTGAAGAAGTGGGCACCACGATTGTCCTGTTCCAGGCGGGGAAACTGAGCGGTGGTGAGGTTCGGTCGTTTCCCCCAGGATCACACAGCCCCTGCTCACCCGGGTCCGGTGCCAGAGCCACCCCCTTGAAGGATGTGCTAATAATGTCTGCAGTGGCCCGGCTTCCCTACGGGGCAGCAAGCTCCCTGAGGGCGTCACTGCTTGTTACCCACTCCGCATCCCCAACGACTGACCGATAACAGCTGCTTAGAAAACAGTGAATGCATGTCACATGAGTAGTCCCACATCTTGTCCAACCCACTCCACAGATCCTTCTGTCAAAACACGCTTTCTTAGGGTGACAGACAGACTCATTCATAGAAGAAAAAGAGATTGAGAAGCCGGTATGTGGAGTCTGGTCACGTGCCTGGAACGCTCTTTGAATTGGTGGTAGTGTGCTGGTTACCTGCCCTCATCAAGCCCTTGGAGGCCAAGCTGACACACGTGTTTGGCAAACTCTCCTTGGTTCAGTGTTGCTCTATTAGGTGGAATACCGGCGTTATTAATCGGGCTATAATTTATTTACCCTTACATTGGAGCACATGGACCTACACACTCATTGACCAAGAAGGGCTGTTTATCACCCAAGTGGGAGATGAATTTTGGGTGGAAATTCAAATACAGCAGCACTCACGGAGCGGTCAGACCCCCGCACATCCCCTCGGGGGTGCTTTTCTCCCGAGATAATGAGTGTAAACAATTCAGGACGAGCTTGCTTTGCATGTATAGACAACTTTTCTCCCAAATCAGTGGCATTGCGTCAACTCTGCTAGACCTGTGCACGGGAAGGAGACGAAGCCCATCACACAGCAGGAATCGGGGCGAGCGCAGCCCTGCCGCTCAGCAGAGGCAGAGCTGTCGGTGGGTCTATCCAGGGGTGGGCAAACTTTTTGACTCGAGGGCCACCATGGGTTCTTAAACTGGACCGGAGGGCCGGAACAAAAGCATGGATGGAGTGTTTGTGTGAACTCATATAAATTCAAAGTGAAGGAGCGGAGGGGAGAGCAAGAGAACCGATAGAACAGCCGGCTCCGGCCCGCGGGCCGTAGTTTGCCCAAGGCTGGTCTATGGGGTCCACGCTCCCTGCCCCACTCCTACCAACTTTTTCCTGTCTGAAGGATTGCTCACTTTTCATAGACTTCATAGGCTGCACTCCACATAAGCCTCTGTTAGCACATGAGGAGAGATCCATTTGCTAGTGTTCTCAATCTCCACTCTGTTCAGTGGTTACCTGAGTAGTAAATTTTAAAAAAAGAAAATATCATGGAACTAATCGAGTAAAATTCCTTAACTATTAACTCTAGTAATAATACTCGGTAAAACCTGGCTGCCACCCATGGGCACTGTTGTCGGTAAACTAAACAGGGCAAACCGAAAAAGGAAAAAGGAAAAATATAAAATAATTAGAAACAGAGAATGAGCAGTGGGGAGGATCAAGGAGATAGATACATGAATGAGACATGTCCCCCCAAATTGCTGCAAGTAACATTTATGGTAACAAGGTTCATCTGTGATGCTTTTCAGCAATGATTTCAAGAAAAAGGTCATTTTGGTGTGGACGTTGTAAAGCAGTACACTCAGTGTAAGCTGCATATCACGTCTCATCAGTAAGTCTTCATCAACAGTCGATCTTACATTTTAGGATCATTATCTCAGGCCCCACCTACCACAGCCATGGAAGAGACCCTTTTCTCAACTCTAAGGCTCTTTAGTAGGGAAAGGAGTCTGTTTAGAAGTGGTAGCTCTTACCCACTGCCCCAAATTGGGGTATAGTCAGTTTTTCTGAGGTCTCACATCCATAAATTTATTCTAACTCCGTATCCCAATTTCTACCTCCTCCCCGTTATCATTCTTCTAATCAGGACATCAAACACTTCCGAGGCCTTTGGGAATCCCTGCATATCACACGGATTTCTTACTGTTTTTATTGTTGTTGTTGTTGTTGTTGTTGTTTTGTTCCAAGGTGCAGAAATGCCCACTCCAACCAGCTTAACGTTGTACAAGGGAAGAACTGGCCCATGTTCCTGCCAATCTGAAGGCTTTGCAGGACCAGGGGGTCCTGTTCTGGGTCAGGAGAAGCTGGACCCAGCAGTCCCAGGGGGTCCCCAAAACCCAGTTGTCTGCATTTTGCCTTCAATGGTCATCACTTTCTCCTCGGCCTCTCCAGAGGGCTCTGGGCATGGCTCTGGGGACAGTGAGTGGCCGGGGCAGTCCTGAGCGTGCGTCCTGGCACCGTATCAACCCTGAAGAGAAAAACCATCTGAGTTGCAGAACCATCAGTTGGCACCTCCTGGCATCTCACGAAGGCCGATCGGGCTGTTGCCCACCTGGGAACTGGCGGATTGGGAGACTGGGACTCACGGATTGGGTTCAGTCACTCACGGGTCAAGGCTGTGTGACGTGGGGTGGAGTGGACACTTCTCAGAACACGTGGCTGTGACCAGAAGACATTCAGGACCCAGACCCAAACCCAACTGAACTCTTCTCTCGCTTGAGAGGAGGGCTGTGTGCCCAGCAGTAACAGCACCGCAGCCCCACCAAAGCCGTGACGCTGCTGCACAGATGTTGGAAGAGGAAGAAGGCGGAGAGACGAAAGGTGATGACATCCTGACCGTGATGAAGATTCCAAGGTTCGGAAGTGGGTGCAAGGTCCATAACACAGAACGAGCGCACGAAAGAGATAAACGGGCTCCCTCGCACACTCACCAACGCAGCCGCATGAACGCACCCCACCGCTCGCTCCCCGGGCGCAGGGGCCTGTGGGACTGTGGCACACCATTCCCCCCATCGCGACTGAAGCTCATCAATTTTGAAAGAGCACTTATTGAAAGTTATAAAAATGGAAAGAAAAAATAGGATCTTCAGAAAACATCTCAAACATACATTACTAGAACGGCCAACCTTCTGAACAGCGGCCGCAACAAATGATGCAGCCGGGCTCGCCTCTGAGAGCCTGCAAGGCGCACTCAGGCAAGAGCACTCAGGAGGAGCACTCAGGCAAGAGCACTCAGGGGGAGCACTCAGGAGGAGCACTCAGGAGGAGCACTCAGGAGGAGCACTCAGGCAGGAACACTCAGGAGGAGCACTCAGGAGGAGCACTCAGGAGGAGCACTCAGGAGGGGCACTCAGGAGGAGCACTCAGGAGGAGCACTCAGGAGGAGCACTCAGGAGGAGCACTCAGGCAGGAGCACTCAGGAGGAGCACTCAGGCAGGAGCACTCAGGAGGAGCACTCAGGAGGAGCACTCAGGAGGAGCACTCAGGAGGAGCACTCAGGCAGGAGCACTCAGGAGGAGCACTCAGGCAGGAGCACTCAGGAGGAGCACTCAGGAGGAGCACTCAGGCAGGAGCACTCAGGAGGAGCACTCAGGCAGGAGCACTCAGGAGGAGCACTCAGGAGGAGCACTCAGGCAGGAGCACTCAGGAGGAGCACTCAGGCAAGAGCACTCAGGAGGAGCACTCAGGAGGAGCACTCAGGAGGAGCACTCAGGCAAGAGCACTCAGGGGGAGTACTCAGGAGGAGCACTCAGGCAGGAGCACTCAGGAGCACTCAGGAGGAGCACTCAGGAGGAGCACTCAGGAGGAGCACTCAGGAGGAGCACTCAGGAGGGGCACTCAGGAGGAGCACTCAGGAGGAGCACTCAGGCAAGAGCACTCAGGGGGAGTACTCAGGAGGAGCACTCAGGCAGGAGCACTCAGGAGCACTCAGGAGGAGCACTCAGGAGGAGCACTCAGGAGGAGCACTCAGGAGGAGCACTCAGGAGGGGCACTCAGGAGGAGCACTCAGGCAGGAGCACTCAGGAGGAGCACTCAGGAGGAGCACTCAGGCAGGAGCACTCAGGAGGAGCACTCAGGAGGAGCACTCAGGCAGGAGCACTCAGCCAGGAGCACTCAGGAGGAGCACTCAGGAGGAGCACTCAGGAGGAGCACTCAGGAGGAGCACTCAGCAGGAGCACTCAGGCAGGAGCACTCAGGAGGAGCACTCAGGCAGGAGCACTCAGGAGGAGCACTCAGGAGGAGCACTCAGCAGGAGCACTCAGGAGGAGCACTCAGGAGGAGCACTCAGCAGGAGCACTCAGGCAGGAGCACTCAGGAGGAGCACTCAGCAGGAGCACTCAGGAGGAGCACTCAGGAGGAGCACTCAGGAGGAGCACTCAGGCAGGAACACTCAGGAGGAGCACTCAGGAGGAGCACTCAGGAGGAGCACTCAGGCAGGAACACTCAGGAGGAGCACTCAGGAGGAGCACTCAGGAGGAGCACTCAGGAGGAGCACTCAGGAGGAGCACTCAGGAGGAGCACTCAGGAGCACTCAGGAGGAGCACTCAGGAGGAGCACTCAGGAGGAGCACTCAGGAGCACTCAGGAGGAGCACTCAGGAGGAGCACTCAGGAGGAGCACTCAGGAGGAGCACTCAGCAGGAGCACTCAGGCAGGAGCACTCAGCCAAGAGCACTCAGGAGGAGCACTCAGGAGGAGCACTCAGGCAGGAGCACTCAGCCAAGAGCACTCAGGAGGAGCACTCAGCAGGAGCACTCAGGCAGGAGCACTCAGCCAAGAGCACTCAGGAGGAGCACTCAGGAGGAGCACTCAGCAGGAGCACTCAGGCAGGAGCACTCAGCCAAGAGCACTCAGGAGGAGCACTCAGGAGGAGCACTCAGCCAAGAGCACTCAGGAGGAGCACTCAGGAGGAGCACTCAGGAGCACTCAGGAGGAGCACTCAGGAAGAGCACTCAGGAGGGGCACTCAGGAGGAGCACTCAGGCCGGAGCACTCAGGAGGAGCACTCAGGAGCACTCAGGAGGAGCACTCAGGAAGAGCACTCAGGAGGAGCACTCAGGGGGAGCACTCAGGCCGGAGCACTCAGGAGGAGCACTCAGGAAGAGCACTCAGGCAGGAGCACTCAGGAGGAGCACTCAGGAGGAGCACTCCGGAGGATCACTCAGCCAGGAGCACTCAGGAGGAGCACTCAGGAGGAGCACTCAGGAGGAGCACTCAGGCAGGAGCACTCAGGAGGAGCACTCAGGAGGAGCACTCAGGAGGAGCACTCAGCCAGGAGCACTCAGGAGGAGCACTCAGCCAGGAGCACTCAGGAAGAGCACTCAGGAGGAGCACTCAGGAGGAGCACTCAGGAGGAGCACTCAGCCAGGAGCACTCAGCCAGGAGCACTCAGGAGGAGCACTCAGGCAGGAGCACTCAGGGGGAGCACTCAGGAGGAGCACTCAGGAGGAGCACTCAGGAGGAGCACTCAGCCAGGAGCACTCAGGAGGAGCACTCAGGAGGAGCACTCAGGAGGAGCACTCAGCCAGGAGCACTCAGGAGGAGCACTCAGGAGGAGCACTCAGCCAGGAGCACTCAGGGGGAGCACTCAGGAGGAGCACTCAGGAGGAGCACTCAGCCAGGAGCACTCAGGGGGAGCACTCAGGAGGAGCACTCAGGCAGGAGCACTCAGGGGGAGCACTCAGGAGGAGCACTCAGCCAGGAGCACTCAGGAGGAGCACTCAGGAGGAGCACTCAGGCAGGAGCACTCAGGGGGAGCACTCAGGAGGAGCACTCAGCCAGGAGCACTCAGGGGGAGCACTCAGGAGGAGCACTCAGCCAGGAGCACTCAGGAGGAGCACTCAGGAGGAGCACTCAGGAGGAGCACTCAGGAAGAGCACTCAGGAGGGGCACTCAGGAGGAGCACTCAGGAAGAGCACTCAGGAGGAGCACTCAGGAAGAGCACTCAGGAGGAGCACTCAGGCAGGAGCACTCAGGAGGGGCACTCAGGCAGGAGCACTCAGGAAGAGCACTCAGGAGGAGCACTCAGGAAGAGCACTCAGGAGGAGCACTCAGGCAGGAGCACTCAGGAGGAGCACTCAGGCAGGAGCACTCAGGAGGGGCACTCAGGCAGGAGCACTCAGGCAGGAGCACTCAGGAAGAGCACTCAGGAGGAGCACTCAGGAGGAGCACTCAGGAGGAGCACTCAGCCAGGAGCACTCAGCCAGGAGCACTCAGGCAGGAGCACTCAGGAAGAGCACTCAGGAGGAGCACTCAGGAGGAGCACTCAGGAAGAGCACTCAGGAGGAGCACTCAGCCAGGAGCACTCAGGAGGAGCACTCAGGCAGGAGCACTCAGGAGGAGCACTCAGGCAGGAGCACTCAGGAGGAGCACTCAGGCAGGAGCACTCAGGAGGGGCACTCAGGCAGGAGCACTCAGGCAGGAGCACTCAGGAAGAGCACTCAGGAGGAGCACTCAGCCAGGAGCACTCAGCCAGGAGCACTCAGCCAGGAGCACTCAGGCAGGAGCACTCAGGAGGAGCACTCAGGAGGAGCACTCAGGAGGAGCACTCAGGAGGAGCACTCAGGAGGGGCACTCAGGAGGAGCACTCAGGAAGAGCACTCAGGAGGAGCACTCAGGCAGGAGCACTCAGGCAGGAGCACTCAGGAGGAGCACTCAGGAGGAGCACTCAGCCAGGAGCACTCAGGAGGAGCACTCAGGAGGAGCACTCAGGAGGAGCACTCAGGAAGAGCACTCAGGAGGGGCACTCAGGAGGAGCACTCAGGAGGAGCACTCAGCCAGGAGCACTCAGGAGGAGCACTCAGGAGGAGCACTCAGGAGGAGCACTCAGGAAGAGCACTCAGGAGGGGCACTCAGGAGGAGCACTCAGGCAGGAGCACTCAGGAGGAGCACTCAGGAGGAGCACTCAGGAGGAGCACTCAGGAGGAGCACTCAGGAGGGGCACTCAGGAGGAGCACTCAGGAGGAGCACTCAGGCAGGAGCACTCAGGCAGGAGCACTCAGGAGGAGCACTCAGGAGGAGCACTCAGCCAGGAGCACTCAGGAGGAGCACTCAGGAGGAGCACTCAGGAGGAGCACTCAGGAAGAGCACTCAGGAGGGGCACTCAGGAGGAGCACTCAGGAAGAGCACTCAGGAGGAGCACTCAGGAAGAGCACTCAGGAGGAGCACTCAGGCAGGAGCACTCAGGAGGGGCACTCAGGCAGGAGCACTCAGGAAGAGCACTCAGGAGGAGCACTCAGGAAGAGCACTCAGGAGGAGCACTCAGGCAGGAGCACTCAGGAGGAGCACTCAGGCAGGAGCACTCAGGAGGGGCACTCAGGCAGGAGCACTCAGGAGGAGCACTCAGGAGGAGCACTCAGGCAGGAGCACTCAGCCAGGAGCACTCAGGAAGAGCACTCAGCCAGGAGCACTCAGGAGGAGCACTCAGGAAGAGCACTCAGGAGGAGCACTCAGGAAGAGCACTCAGGAGGAGCACTCAGGAAGAGCACTCAGGAGGAGCACTCAGGCAGGAGCACTCAGGAGGAGCACTCAGGAAGAGCACTCAGGAGGAGCACTCAGGCAGGAGCACTCAGGAGGAGCACTCAGCCAGGAGCACTCAGCCAGGAGCACTCAGGAAGAGCACTCAGGCAGGAGCACTCAGGAGGAGCACTCAGGAGGAGCACTCAGCCAGGAGCACTCAGGAGGAGCACTCAGGAGGAGCACTCAGACAGGAGCACTCAGCCAGGAGCACTCAGCCAGGAGCACTCAGGCAGGAGCACTCAGGAGGAGCACTCAGGAGGAGCACTCAGGAGGAGCACTCAGACAGGAGCACTCAGCCAGGAGCACTCAGCCAGGAGCACTCAGGAGGAGCACTCAGGAGGAGCACTCAGACAGGAGCACTCAGCCAGGAGCACTCAGGAGGAGCACTCAGGCAGGAGCACTCAGGGGGAGCACTCAGGAGGAGCACTCAGCCAGGAGCACTCAGGAGGAGCACTCAGGAGGGGCACTCAGGAGGAGCACTCAGGAGGAGCACTCAGGAGGAGCACTCAGGCAAGAGCACTCAGGAGGAGCACTCAGGAGGAGCACTCAGGAGGAGCACTCAGGAGGAGCACTCAGGCAGGAGCACTCAGGGGGAGCACTCAGGAGGAGCACTCAGCCAGGAGCACTCAGGAGGAGCACTCAGGAGGGGCACTCAGGCAGGAGCACTCAGGAGGAGCACTCAGGAGGAGCACTCAGGAGGAGCACTCAGGCAGGAGCACTCAGGAGGAGCACTCAGGAGGAGCACTCAGGAGGAGCACTCAGGAGGAGCACTCAGGCAGGAGCACTCAGGAGGAGCACTCAGGAGGAGCACTCAGGAGGGGCACTCAGCCAGGAGCACTCAGGAGGAGCACTCAGGAGGGGCACTCAGGCAGGAGCACTCAGGAGGAGCACTCAGGAGGAGCACTCAGGAGGAGCACTCAGGAGGAGCACTCAGGCAGGAGCGGCTCTCATGCTGCGGAGAGCGCTGGGACCACGTACTATGTCAGCGCTCATTCCTCCCACAACCCGTCGTTGTCACTGCACAGCCATTCCAGACAGGAGAAAGCATGGGCCTGCAGGTGTTTAGACTCCGTGGACTGTTGGCAGTGCATTGGAAGAAAACATTTAATAAGATCAGAAAACCCAACAAAAGTCGGTAATTTCTGAAGCGGAGCACGGCAATGCTTTCTCTGCGGGTAGCGAGAGAGAGGTTGGCATCGCACCAATCACACCCGCGTCGCAGGTGCCCCCAGGAGCTGCCTCACAATGCCTCTCCGTGACACGGCTCAGCTGCCTTCTCACCTGAGAAATTGGCGCGCTCACCCCCGGGCCTGAAGAGCTCATGATTCAGGAGTGGAGGGCTCAGCCTGCTCCCTCAGGGCAGACTGACACGGAAATCATGGACTAAAGAAACATGTGACATTGACTGCAGAGATCCGTCAGCTCATGTATGGAATCCAGCCGTGGGCAAACTACGGCCCGCGGGCCGGATCCGGCCCGTTCGGCTGTTCTATCCGGCCCGCGGAGCCGAAAGAGCGGAGGGTTCTCTTGCTCTCCCCTCCGCTCCTTTACTTTGAATTTATATTAGTTCACACAAACACTCCATCCATGCTTTTGTTCCGGCCCTCCGGTCCAGTTTAAGAACCCATGGTGGCCCTCGAGTCAAAAAGTTTGCCCACCCCTGGAATAGACAGTGACGGAATGTGCCAAGTATCGCGGCGGCGAAGGGCAGTGACTGCTGTCGAGGTTTATGACCGAGACGGGAGATGTGGGCCAGGTCTATGGGATCCCAGAGATTCTGTGAAATTTTAGGAATATGAGGAAAGCTACCAAAATAGAGTTTTTAGTTTCTCAGTAGGGGATGTCAACCAGAGTGCCTTCATTTGCATACCTTTGCTTGGATGGAAACCATTTCCTTTAATGTTGTCCAGGAATAAACTTAATTATAAAACCTGCATTGTTCTACCACACAGATCCATTCATACCAACAGCCTTCCTCAGGAAGCAGAAGTTGAGCTCATTTTTCACTGACGTTGACATTCGCTTACCAACAACGTCATGTATGCAGGAAACGTATTTCACTGGCCAAGGATTCCCCCGAACCAAAGGGGCTCCTTTCCACGCAAAGGAATCCACCCCGGACATGGCGTCTATCTAAAGAACGCAGTAACGAGCTCTAGCCGGTTTGGCTCAGTAGGTAGAGTGTCAGCCTGCAGACTGAAGGGTCCCGGGTTCGATTCCCATCAAGGGCACTCGCCTTGGCTGCAGGCTCGTGCTTGAAACAACCAATGGATGTGTCCCTCTCACACGGATGTTTCTGTCTCTCCCCCGCCCTTCCTCTCTCCCTAAAAATAAACAGAAAAATACCCTCGGCTGAGGAGTCACAAAAACAAGAATAAAGAATGCAGCGATGAATGCATGAGTTCCAGCTCGTCTCAGCAGCAGCCCCACTCCAGTTCGTCGTCTTTGAACAACTGTGTCCACCACCACAGCCGTGGGGGGGTCGGGGCTCATGTGCAGATTTCCTTCCATCCTAAGCAGCGCTCCTCCCCCACAGGTCTTTAAGCTAAGACTGTATTTTATCGCTAGTTCTCTTTTATTTCACCCCAAAAATGGAATTATTATGTAAAAACACAAACTGAAGCCTTGGATTGTGTGATATACTATTCAGATTATGCCCATTATTTCACCAGCCGGAGCACACATTTTAAACGCTAATGTTCCTCCCTTTCATCCTCATCGAAGAGCGTGGAACCTGAAGGGAAATCTGTTAGTTAGAGAACGTGCCCACGGAGAAAGAGGTCCAACCTGTCCCAGAATTTTTCAGAAACGAAAAAACATAGACGAGAAATCTGCCAAGATATGT
Organism: Plecotus auritus; assembly: GCF_963455305.1. Lineage (NCBI taxonomy): Eukaryota > Metazoa > Chordata > Mammalia > Chiroptera > Vespertilionidae > Plecotus > Plecotus auritus. The sequence goes on from NC_137774.1 coordinate 176,129,995, forward strand.
AACCTTTAAAGCGGCATTAAACACTGGTGTCTGTTGACTCTTGTTTCGGGTTTCAAAAAAATCACTTCTCCATTGTTCTACAAGGAAGTAGCTAAAACAAAACACGAAATTCCTTCCACAGTGCAGTCATAAAAGAAAAAAATGGGAACATTTAACTAGGACATCTGAGGGGAAATACTCCCACCTTGTGGCCGCTGCTGGAATGACATGCTTTAGACATTTTCATCCCAGCCACCATCACAAAGGCCGCTCACTGCCCTTGAGGGTGCACCTGTCAGGCGCCACGTTGGCACTCGGTGTGACCTACCCTCCTTAAAACTCGGAACACACAAATCGCAACGTGCCACCTACATTGTGAGGAAAATCAAAGTAACCTGGTGCTCCTGAAACCCCACTTTTTAATTTCACCGATGAAAACACCTGAGGTCCTCCTGGGACGCGTAGTCTTAATTAGCCGTTTATTCTAACAGAGCTCGGACCTCTTGGTTTTTGGGTTTGTATCCAAATATCCCATTTCCTCCTAAATTCTGTTCATCTCAGTCAGACTGAACGGAAAATACCGACTTCGATATTAAAACCACCATACCGTATTTTTCTGTGTATAAGATGCTATTTTTTTTCTAAAATCGTTAGACTGAAAATCGAGGGGCGTCTTATACATGGAAGTCGGCCAAGGAGGGAGCCGAGCGGGTGTGTAGCTGCCCAGACCTTGTCAGACAGGCTTCCTCCAATCACGAGCCTTACTGTTACTGACGTCAGAGATGCTGTGATTGGAGGTGGAGGTGGAGAGTGAGCAGATGCAACAGGGACCGGAGCCTTCGGAGCCCATAAAGATGTCAGAAATAAGAAGATAAATACCGGTAAGCGACTGTCTTACTCTGCAAAATCCAAACTGAATGCAGTCAGCTGTGCCGAAGAGCGTGGAAATAGAGCTGCACAGAGACAATTTGGACCTCCCCCCACTGAGTGCGTGTGTATATCGGACAGTGGAGAAAACAGGAAGAACAACTCCTGAAGATGCCAGCAAAGAAGAAGGCCTTGAGAGGAAAACCAGCAAAATGGGCAGACTTGGAGCAGAGACTTAAGACTGGGATTATGGAGCAGCGCCAGAGTGGCTTACGTGTGTCAACCACGTTTATTCAAGAATGTTTGCAAGCGAAATGGACATGGTTGATTTTCCAGGAAAGGCGAAATGCTGCTTCAGTTTCGTGAGGAGAGAAAGCTTGGCCATGAGAACACGCACAAAGTTAGCTCAGAAAACGCCACCAGTTTATGAGGATGATCTAACACAGGGGTCCTCAAACTTTTTAAACAGGGGCCAGTTCACTGCCCCTCAGACCGTTGGAGGGCCGGACTATAGTTAAAAAAAAAAAAAAAACTATGAACAAATTCCTATGCGCACTGCGGGCCCAGGACGCATCGGCTGCTAAGCAGGACAGGCAGCGGCACCCGGCGGGCCGGATCCATGTCCTCGGCGGGCCGCCTGTGGCCCGCGGGCCGTAGTTTGAGGACGCCTGAATTCTAATATATACATTCAGTGACGCAGAAGTCAGCAGTGATACAATAGACGTTGAAGAAATTGCTGTGTCTGGAACTAACAGTGACGAAGAAGAGAGCAGTGATGCAACAGAGGCTGAGTAGAGTGACATGCTGCATGATATCATAGCGCTGATATGTGAACGTTGTCTGCAGTAATTAGTAAATAAAAATGTGTTCTGTTCTATGTTTAAATTTTTAATTTCTTAATTTTGGGTTGGAAAAGTGGGGGGCGTCTTATACATGAGGACGTCTTATACATGGAAAATCCGGCAATTCTCATGATCTTCAAGTTATTTTTTATCCAAATGAAGAGTGTGGGTTTCTTTTCTTTGGCAACTGGATAGAGAGTTACAATTGCTCGCCTGCAGAGGAGGGGCCAGGTCAAGCAAAACACTATTTCTGATTGGCCAACGTCCACCAAATAAACTTCCAGAAAAAAAAAGAACTATTGGCCTTCAGACAAATGACAGAAGTTCAAAAGAAAATGTCACTATATTCCTTAACTAGAAATATATGTTATCAACAAACTAATTTAGAAAGGAATTATCAACCTCCATGCCACCATGACGCCCATTTTACCAGAAAAAAACAGTGAGACACAGAGACAGAAAGACACTTAGTGCAGTCACATCTTTTAAAAATGAAGTAACATTTTCTAGAACCTTCCTCAGTGACTATTTGTTGGATTTACTCTAAAGAAAGCTGGCAGTTACGGGGACAGAGAGCAACATTCTGAGGGACGTTATCCTGACAGACACCCTACTCATTGGTCTCCACGTTGGAGGCCTCAGAGCATGGAAATGAGTGAAGCATAAATGAGCGTCACCATTTCTGAAGCTCGCCTAAGCTTGGGAAAGATAAAATTGGCCAGATGAAGCCATCAGTCCCAGCCCCTGCTGCGGTCCTTCCCACCTGCTGACATGGCAGAGTCTGGATGGAGATGGGGGGGGACACAGTTGCTGGCTCACCCCTGGCCCAACTCTCACTCACTTAACACAAATGATCAGACCCGTGGACGCGGAAGTGGACTTTCTCCCATAAGCGGGCCCATGCAGCAGGAAGGATGGTGCTTTCGGATCTATTTGTACGTTGTCATTGGGAACACATACCTTTTATTATTTTAATTCATTGGAATAAGGTACACATGGAAGTCCTTATGCAGCCAATAAGAAAAACTTATTCGTTTACATCTATACTAATAGAGAGCTAATATGCTAATGGTCAGGACGCCGTAATGGGTAACGACCAGGTCATTAGCATATTAGCTGGGGCATTGCTCTGGAGATGGGGCGGAAGCAGGGAGGCACCTGGAGGAGGCAGGACCAGCCCGTGCCGGGGAGGGCAGGGGTGAGAGCCCATAGCGCCCCCCTCACCAGTCCTTCGCCACCCACCGCTCGCACTCTGAGCGCCCCGCGGCCACCTGCCAGGGGAGGGAGCACAGCCCAGCAGGCGGGAGGCTTCCACGCTCCCCTCCCGTGCCCTGCCAGGCAGAGCCACCGCATTGCTCTGGAGACGGGGGGTGGAAGCGGGGAGGTGCCCAGAGAAGGCGGGACCAGCCCGAGGCGACTGGAGGGACTGAGGGCGGGGCTTGAAGCGGCCAGGGAAGGCCGGAGGGTTTGGGGGCGGGGCCAGGGGCGCTGGAGCTCTGCGTGGACAGGTTCAGGTGTCAGGGCAGGGCTGCAGGTGGGTGGGCGGCGCCGCGTGAATTCGCGCGCTGGGCTCCTAGTATTATTACTAAAAAGAGAGCAAGGAAGGGAATAATGGCGGCGGAATAGACAGACGTGTTCCGAGCCTTGTCCCGGAGCAGAAAGAAAGAACAGCTGAGGGACGCACAAGGAGTGTTTGTTGGCTGGTTGGGAGACAGCTGAATTCCAGAAGGAGGTGGGGGACTGCTGAACGGGGTTCCCCTGACCTGGCAGCACCAACTGCAGCTGGGTCCCCTCCCGGAGCTGCGGGCTTGGACGCGGAGTCTGCGCCATCTTGATCCGGAAAGTGGAGCTTATCTGAAGCCTGAGAATCCACAACTGCGGCACCCCAGGAACAGCTGCGAGCCCCAGAACAACGCTCCCCAACTGGCGCAAGCACACGGGTTCAGAGGAGCTCTACACTCCACCACGGAAAGGTCAGATTTCGCCTGGGATAAGGTGAGGTCTCTGGTCCCGGCGGGAGAGAGGAACGCGCGTTTTGCGGGAGCTGGAGGACCAGGGAAGTCTGTGCCTAGAAAAATCCGTGGCTGTAGGGGCTGGCGTGATCTGTGATTGTGGAAAGGGGTCCTCAGAGCTGCTAAGAGAAGGGCACTCTAAAAAGCAACCCATTTTGATCTGAAGTGCAGGGACACCCTAAGAATTTCAGGCTGTCCAGACTTACGCGCAGCCCGTGCGCTCCCTTTGTGCCTGGGTTTACTCGCAGTCCTGGAGTTCGCACACTTGGGCTTTTTCCTCTTCAAATCCTTGCTTCTGATTACTAAGCCCAATACATAGGATCACCCAGTTGGGGACACCCTGGGAGACTGCAGGGGAAAGTTGTTTTTCTGGAACCTGGGGATCGGAGCGGGGAGTGACCATCAGAGAGTCAGCTCTGAGGCAGACCACGCCCACAGGCCGGTGGCAGTGCCACAGAGAAAAAAGGCTCTAACACTGCCTAGAGAGGCCATAGATAGACCCGGAAGTCAATCCAGAAACACTGCCACCCAGGGGCTGAATCACAAATTGACTCTTGTGTAATCAAAAATAAAGGAATACGAGAAATTAAGACACACCGCCTGCTTAAAATCAGGACTGGCTTACAACACCGAAGAGCAGTGGATCGCAGGGAACTGCAATACTGTCTGGACTGAGAAACAGGCGTGCCAAACAGAAAAACAGAGGAAGTGAATGACCTTCACTACTTCACATTTTATTTTTACCTTTTATTTTTTTATTTTTTTATTTTTTTTTATTTTCATTTTTTGCATCCTTTAATCAAGAAACTTTTTTTTCTTTTTTCATCACTTGATTTTACCTTTTTAATGATTACATTTTTATCTTCAATCCGTATTATTACTACTGATATTTTATCTTTTTTTTTTAAAGTGTCATTTTATTTTCTCTTCATTTTATTTTGGGATTAGGGTTCTACATTCTATTTTTTATCTTTCCTTTAGCATCGTTTTACTCTATCTCAACTCTACCTTTAGGCCATCACTCTCTTCCTAACCTCCCCCTTTTCAGTGTCCTGTTTGTCTTACCCTTTTACTGCTTTAGATTTTCCCTATTCTTTCTGTTTACCCCTTGTTAAAATTTCACCCTACTTACATATCTAATCTCTAATCCCCTGCTCCAAGTCCACATACACCTCTCCCTTCGCTGTCTGAGCTATCCATAAACTTGTCCTTCTCTCTGTCCTTTTGTTGTTGTTTGCTTGAATGTAGATTATATCCAATTTTTATGCTGTTTTTGTGAGATTGTTTTGCTTATTCTTCTTTTGTTTATTTTTTTGTTTGTTTTGTGCTTCAGCTTTCCCTTGCCTCAATCCATATTAGTTGGTGTTGTAGTTTGTATTAATCCCCAGGCACTTGTTGCTGGCATTTGCCGGGATTAGTGATTGTTCTATTGGAGTTTTATCCCCAATATATATAGTCTGTTCCCCTTTCTCTCTTAGTCACTTTCTTGTCTCTCTTACTTTTTTGTTTCTCTTTACTTTCCCTTTTCCCAATTTCATTTTCACACTCCTTTTTTCTTTTTTTCTTTCTTTCTTTCTTTTTTCCTCTTCTTCTTTCTCTCCTATCACCTAATTTGCCTTTCTCTGGTGGTCACCTTTATTGGAGGTTATTAATATCGTGAATACATTTCTGTTCAGTGCCTTGTGAGTTGTACCTGGTAGTGCTGTATTTTGTGCCTTTAAATCAACCCAGGAGAGAGAGAACTACATAACCAGACACCCAGAGAAGAGAGACCATGGGGAGACAAAGAAGCAGCCCGCATATGAAAGAAAAGCAGGCATCACCAGAAAAGGAAGTAAACGAAATGGAGGCAAGCAACCTTCCAGAAAAAGAATTCAGAGAAATGGTCATAAGGTGGCTGAAAAGAATGGAAGACAAATTCGACAATATGAGCAAGAACCAAGAGGAAATGAAGAAGAACCAAGAAGAAATGAAAAATGACATCGCTGCTGTAAAGAACTCAATAGAAAGCATCAAGAGTAGACTAGAAGAAGCAGAGGACCGCATCAGTGAGCTAGAAGACAAGATGGAAAAAAATACCCAAGAAAAGCAACTTCTAGAAAAAAAAATTAAAAGGCAGGAGGAGAGTCTAAGGGAACTTTGGGACAACACGAAACAAAACAACATCCGCATAATAGGGGTTCCAGAAGGAAAGGAAGCTGAGCAAGGAATAGAAAACCTCTTTGAAGAAATAATGACAGAAAATTTCCCAGATATAGGGAAGAAAAAACCCACACAAATCCAAGAAGCTCACAGAGTCCCAAGCAAAATGAACCCCAAAAGACCGACGCCAAGGCACATTATAATTAAATTGGCAAACACCAACGACAAAGTAAGAATCTTAAAAGCAGCAAGAGAGAGACAGAAAGTTACATACAAAGGAACCCCCATCAGACTAGCAACTGATTTCTCAACAGAAACTCATCAGGCCAGAAGGGAATGGAATGAAATATACAAAGTCATGCAAAGGAAGGGGCTGAATCCAAGAATACTGTACCCAGCAAGGCTGTCAATCAAAATTGAAGGTGAAATCAGGAGCTTCACAGACAAAAAAGGACTAAGGGAATTTATTACCACAAAACCAGCAATGCAAGAAATGCTAAAGGGTCTACTGTAAAAAAAAAAAAGAAAGAAAGAAAGAAACAGGAAGCGAAGAAGTAACACAGGGGTAAAGAATAGGAATGGCGACAAATAAGTACCTATCAATAATAACTTTAAATGTAAATGGATTAAATGCCCCAATCAAAAGACATAGGGTAACGGATTGGATAAGAAAACACGACCCATATATCTGCTGTCTACAAGAAACCCACCTCAGAAAAAAAGACGCACACAGACTGAGGGTGAAGGGATGGAAAAAGGTTTTCCAGGCAAATGGAACTGAAAAAAAAGCTGGGGTAGCAATACTTATTTCTGACAAATTAGATCTCAAACTGAAGGACATAACAAGAGATAAGGAAGGCCATTTCATAATACTAAAGGGAGCAATCCAACAAGAAGAAATAACTCTGGTAAACATATATGCACCCAATACAGGAGCACCCAAATACATAAAAAAACTCCTGGAGGATATTAAGGGAGACATTGACAGCAATACAATCATAGTAGGAGACTTTAATACCCCACTATCACCATTGGACAAATCCTCTAAACAAAACATCAGCAAAGAAACATCAATCCTAAATGACTCACTAGACCAGATGGAATTAATTGACATCTTCAGAACATTTCACCCCAAAGCCACAGAATATACATTCTTCTCAAGTGCACATGGGTCATTTTCAAAGATAGACCATATGTTGGGACATAGGCAAAGTCTCTTCAAATTCAAGAAGATAGAAATCATATCAAGCATCTTCTCAGACCACAGTGGCATAAAACTGGAAATCAACTACAATAAAAACAACCCAAAGAAATCAAACACATGGAGACTAAACAGCATGCTATTAAACCATGACTGGGTTACCAGAGAGATCAAAGAAGAAATAAAAAACATCATGACAACAAATGACAATGAAAACACTACAATCCAAAATCTATGGGACACAGCGAAAGCAGTCTTGAGAGGGAAGTTCATAGCTCTACAAGCCTACTGCAAAAAACAAGAAACAGGGGTAATAAATTACCTAACCCAACAACTCAAAGAGTTAGAAAAAGAGCAACAAGAAAAGCCCAGTGTAAGCAGAAGGAAGGAAATAATAAAGATCAGAGCACAGATAAACGACATAGAGACCAAAGAAACAATACAAAAGATCAACAAAACCAAGAGCTGGTTCTTTGAAAGGATAAACAAGATTGATGAACCTCTAGCCAGGCTCACCAAGAAGCAAAGGGAGAGGACCCAAATAAACAAGATCAGAAATGAAAGAGGTGAAATAACAACAGATCCCGCCGAAATACAAAGGATTGTTAAAAATTACTACGAACAACTCTATTCCAACAAACTGGACAACCTGGAGGAAATGGACATATTCCTAGAAAAATATAACCTTCCAAAACTCAATCAGGAAGAATCTAAACAGCTCAACATGCCAGTAACTATGGAAGAAATTGAAGCAGTCATCAAAGAGCTTCCGGCAAACAAAAGCCCGGGGCCAGACGGCTTCACAGGAGAGTTCTACCAAACATTCAAGGAAGAACTAAAACCTATCCTCCTCAGACTATTCCAAAAAATTCAAGAGGAAGGAACACTTCCCAGCTCCTTCTATGAAGCCAGCATCACCCTAATACAAAAACCAGATAAAGACAACACAATGAAGGAGAATTACAGGCCAATATCTCTCATGAATGTAGATGCCAAAATCCTCAATAAAATTCTAGCAAATAGGATCCAGCAGTACATCAGAAAGATCATACACCATGACCAAGTAGGATTTATCCCAGGAATGCAAGGATGGTTCAATATCCGCAAATCAATAAATGTGATACATCACATAAACAAATTGAGAGATAAAAATCACATAGTCATATCAATTGATGCAGAAAAAGCATTTGACAAAATCCAACACCCTTTCTTGATAAAAACTCTCAACAAGGTGGGAATAGAAGGATCATACCTCAACATCATAAAAGCTATATATGATAAACCCACAGCTAACATCATACTCAATGGGCAAAAACTAAAACCATTTCCCCTAAGAACAGGAACAAGACAGGGATGCCCACTCTCACCACTCCTGTTTGACATAGTACTGGAAGTATTAGCCACTGCAATTAGACAAGAAGAAGAAATAAAAGGCATCCAAATTGGAAAAGAAGAAGTAAAGCTGTCCTTATTTGCAGATGACATGATATTGTACATAAAAAACCCGAAAGACTCCATCAAAAAACTAACAGACTTAATAAATGAATTCGGCAATGTAGCAGGATACAAAATTAACACCAAGAAATCTATGGCATTTCTATACACCAACAATGAACTTACAGAAAGAGAGACTAAAAAAGCAATCCCATTTTCCATCGCACCAAAAAAATTAAGATACTTAGGAATAAACCTAACCAAGGAGGTAAAAGACCTATATGCGGAAAACTACAGGACACTGAAAAAAGAGATAGAGGAAGATGTAAACAGATGGAAGAACATACCATGTTCATGGATTGGTAGAATCAACATCATTAAAATGTCCATACTACCCAAAGCAATCTATAGATTCAATGCACTCCCCATTAAAATACCAACGGCGTATTTCACAGACCTAGAAAGAACTCTCCAAAAATTCATCTGGAATAAAAAAAGACCCCGAATAGCCACAGCAATCCTGAGAAAGAAGAATAAAGTAGGAGGGATCTCAATACCAGATTTCAAGCTGTATTACAAAGCCACTGTCCTCAAAACAGCCTGGTACTGGCACAAGAACAGACATATAGATCAATGGAACAGAATAGAGAATCCAGATATCGACCCAAACCAATATGCGCATTTAATATTTGACAAAGGAGGCATGAGCATACAATGGAGTCAAGACAGTCTCTTTAATAAATGGTGTTGGGAAAATTGGACAGATACATGCAAAAAAATGAAACTAGATCACCAACTTACACCATACACAAAAATAAACTCAAAATGGGTACAGGACTTAAATATAAGACGGGAAACCATAAAAATACTAGAGGAATCCACAGGCAGCAAAATCTCAGACATATGCCAAAAGAACTTTTTCAGTGATACTGCCCCTAGGGTAATGGAAGCCAAACAGAAAATAAACAAATGGGACTACATCAAAATAAAAAGCTTTTGCACAGCAAAAGAAACCATCAACAAAACAACAAGAAACCCCACTGTATGGGAGAACATATTTGCAAATGGTATCACTGATAAAGGTTTAATTTCCAACATCTACAGGCAGCTTATACAACTTAATAAAAGGAAGATAAATGATCCAATAAAAAAATGGGCAACGGACCTAAATAGAAGCTTTTCGAAAGAAGACAGAAGGAAGGCCAAGAGACACATGAAAACATGCTCAAAGTCACTAATTATCCGAGAGATGCAAATCAAAACAACAATGCGATACCATCTCACACCTGTCAGAATGGCTATCATCAACAAATCAACAAACGACAAGTGTTGGCGAGGATGCGGAGAAAAAGGAACCCTCGTGCACTGCTGGTGGGAATGCAGACTGGTGCAGCCACTGTGGAGAACAGTATGGAGTTTCCTCAAAAAACTGAAAATGGAACTCCCATTTGACCCAGTAATCCCACTCCTAGGAATATATCCTAAGAAACCAGAAACACCAATCAGAAAGGATATATGCACCCCTATGTTCATAGCAGCACAATTTACAATAGCTAAGATTTGGAAACAGCCTAGGTGCCCATCAGCAGATGACTGGATCAGAAAACTATGGTACATCTACACAATGGAATACTATGCTGCCGTAAAAAAGAAGGAATTACTACCATTTGTAGGCACTTGGATGGAATTAGAGAACATTATGCTAAGTGAAATAAGCCAGTCAATGAAAGAAAAATACCACATGATCCCACTCATTTGGGGATAATGAAAAACATTATAAACTGATGAACAAAAAGATAGTTACAGAGGCAGTAAAGCATCAAACAGACTGTCAAATTACAGTGGTAAGGTTAGGGAGAGGTGGGGGAAATAAGAGATCAACTGAAGGACTTATATGCATGTATATAAGAGTAACCAACGGATGCAAAACATTGGGGGGTGAGGGCATATATGGGGGTGGGGTGGGGGTCGGGGGCAATGATAAGATATGTACACATGTAATACCTTAATAAAAATTTGAAAAAAAAAAAAAAAAAAAAAAAAAAAACAAAATTTGCTTAGAACACAAAAAAAAAAAAAAAAAAAAAAAAAAAAAAAAAAAAAAAAAAAAAAAAAAAAAAAAAAAAAAGAGAGCAAGGATTCTACTAACGTCACACACGAAGTCTTATGCAGCAAGTTTCTGTTTTTAAGTACCTTTAGTGTTAGAGAAATGTAATGTAATAAAGGTGTTTTTTTAACTATTTAGAAATCTTCTCAGTACTATTTGATGTTTTCAGGCTAAAAACACTTTGACCGTTAGGGCAGAGTTTCCTGCTCAGGTTTCTTTTTTCACATGCAGGCAACACTGAGCTTCATGCTTGCACATTTCACATGCGTTGCTATGTCCAGCAAGCCATGCATCACATACATGGCTCTCCACCTTGCAGCCGCACAAGGGCCATGCCGCGGCTGCTGAAACACACGCTATCTAGGGGCCAGCTTTGCAAGTTGAAAGCTTGCCTTAGGAATGGTGTGCAGGCTGCCGCCCTTGGCCCATCAGCAGGTCCCGTGAGCTGTGCAATTAGCTGCTCTCTGGAGAAAGGGGGCTCAGGAATGCAGTGCCCGGTGGACGCCAAGCTGGGGTGCGCACAATGGCCCCGCTAGCCCACCACTGCTCTGCCTGCTGACACGCTGCACCAGGCTTTCTTTCCCGAATTACGGCGCTAACTCTTTCTGCGAAGAACAGCCATGGGAGAGAGTGGAAACAAGCAGCCGGCTCCAGGTCTGAGAGTACCACCTGGATGAAGTCCTCTGAGATCCCAGCACATCTGTAGAGTCGTTTGTAAACAACATGAGGAGCGTGGTCAGGGTTAGACGTACAGAGGAGATATCCGCGAATAAAACCTGGGATTCTCGCTCACCTCAGGAGAGAGGCTGATCCCCTCAGTTCCCCGTCCCCCCACACTCTGGGAGGAGGAGGAGGAGAGGTGGGAAAGGTGTGGGCCTCTGCAGGCACCCACGGGCCCTGCCTCTGAGCGAAGTCTTCTCCCCAGTGCAGCCATCAGCTACACGCCAGCCCGCTGATGCTAACGGAGCTGGGCCAGCTGCAGGCAGCGGGCACGTCGGGTCAGGATGGTCCGGATGAAGGGTGCGGCCAGCCCGGTGATGGGACTGGAGGGGCGCCCGGTATCCTCTTCGAAGGGACTGAAGTGCAGCCTCCCGGACTCACCGCTTCCATTTCAAAGCCAGAGGCTCTGGCGTTCGGGGCTTCCTTGGAAAAGGGAACGGATCCTCTGCAGGGAACACCTCAGTGAGGGTTAGTTGACCCTTCGCTAAAAGGAAGTTGAAGGAGATCGTCGCTGGTTGCCTAGCAGCAGAGAGAGCAAAGGAAGACTGCATGGTGTTATTAAAATGCTCTTGGTCTAGCACCTCTCATTTTTCCTGGGGCTCATCCTCTGTTTCAAGTCTGCTTTTGGTGCCCCTTCCAGGAGTAAACAGGAAAGATTCGTGCCTCTCAAATAAACACGAAGGCTGGGGGGGCATCTCACACCCCAATCCGCAGGCGCAGCGTATGTTTCGCATCGGGAAAGCCTACAGTCTGATTCTGTCTCAGAGTTCTGTTAGGCTGGCTCTCAGGAGTACCCTAGAATGAGATGTTTTATTTCAAAGGAGAGACGTGACTGATGGATCCAGATCTATTGATTCCCACTGCACAGACCCACGCCTCCATCGTATTAAAAATTATTTCTGAAACACTCATATTTTCATTCATTGGTAAACCATTGTCCTCTGGGATTCACACGTCACAAGACATAGCCTGACTGCCTCCACTCTGGTTCCCGAGCGTCTTCTAGAAACAGGGCAGAGGTCCTTGGAGGGGATGGGAATAATGCAGAGGCACGGGAAAGGAGGAGCTAAGACGTCCCGGTAGACTTCCTGTCCCCAGGCGCACGTTCTCCAGGATCACCCTCACTTCCTGTGACAGCACAGTTCCACTGTCCTTAGGGCCTCACGCTCTAGGGAAACACTGACACTGAGCTGGTTTCAGGATGACCTACCAGCTCTACCCGGGGCCTGCAGGTCTCTCTTTGGGCCCCAAAGTAGGAACAACGGTCAGTGAAGCCCACACTTGTTTTCCCGTCACATTGATGCCCCTGTGCCCTTCCCGCCTCCACCCGCTCCGACCCCTCCCTGAAACTAATTTGAAATAAAGCCAATACTTTTAAAAAATATATTGTTATTGATTTCAGAGAGGAAAGGAGAGAGAGAAACATTAATGATGAGAGAATCATTGATCCTCTGCCTCCTGCAACACCCCTCACTGGGGATCGAGCCTGCAACCCAGGCATGTGCCCCAACCAGGAATCCAGCTGTGACCTGCTGGTTCATAGGCAACGCTCAACCACTGAGCCACACCAGCCGGGCCAAGGAAGCCAATAGTCTTAATATGAGAAAGAAAATCAGCTCTCGTTTGATTGGATTTTAGCTATCAGCTCGCACCTTCCCACCAGTCACTTTTGCTATGTCACTGCTCCCTCTGGCTGGGGGAGTCACTGGACAAGTTTCTCTCTTCTCCTAAAACTCCTAAATTTGATTTTAACCATCAACTTCCTTCGTCAGACCCAAATAAGAAAAAAAAATAGATATCAAAACTCCTGAAATTTAGTCCATACTTCTTCCTTTTCCACTCTAGATTAAAATATGTCTACTCCAGTTCGCGTTGACTGGACCAGGGTTTTGCTGTCTATTTCCGTTTCAGATGAATTCCGGATTGTATTCTTCAGGTTAAGAACAAAGGCCATAAACGTTAGTGCACAGTATGTTAAATTTCTGGAACTTTTTTAATAGGAGGCTGTTCAGATTGAGGTGGGGGGAAATGCTGGACACTCCAAAGTTTAGAGTGCTTCGTAGGTTCTTGTCTAAAGGTAAACCAGAAAATAGGAAATGGATATTGAACATTAGACTGAGATGCTAAATATTTCTTCAGAAAGTATGTGTTTCTTATAGTCTTTCACCTTCGCCAGGTGATGCTGTTCACATAAGAAGCCGTCAAACCTGTAAAGAACTGTTGTGAGTTTACTTGCGCCAACTGCCGACAATTGCCGGGAAGCAGAATCTCAGCGGATTGGGATAGTGCTCTGGAGAATGGCAGCTTCTCACCTTGTTTTACATCACAAAGGAGGAGACATAGTGGGGCACGTGAACTCCACTGGTGGGAGGTTAGGGAGGCGGGAGAGAGCAAAGGGAGGAAACGGCTGGGATTGGATAAAAGGTAAAATGATGGACACACACTTCCTTTACTCAGTGAACAGGCAACAATTAACTCAATGACAAGGAGGGGATTTGTGGTCTGAGCAGAGCGGTGTCTGTACGTTGAGGGGCTGGGGAAAAGGAAAATGACCCTGACATTCCAACGACATGTTATTACAGATGCAAAAAGGCAACAGGCTCAGTCAAGGTGAAGACTGACCTTTGTCAGGGAAGATACCAGCCGAGGACGTGACTACCCACCATCACTGCTTTCAGTTAAAGTTTTCATTTCAGACCAGCCTTTGTGGTTACCAGGTGTACCGGTTAATAATGCGGATTTTTTCAATATAGATGGAGTTACACACATGTTCATATATATTTGATTTGATATGGATGCTATTTGGTTGCATTGACAGCAAGCTTCAAAACTTCATGTGTCACATTTTCTGAAGGTGTTAACATCATAGATATTTTTACGCTTAAAATGTCGAATTTCGTGAAAAAAAAAAGAGCATTTGTGGGAAAATTCATTACTTTATTTTGAAGAAAAAGTTATCATATACTTTGGGAAGCTTATGGTGAACATGATCCATCTCAAGATACTTGTGAACACTAGTTTATTTTTTTAAAATATATTTTATTGATTTTTTACAGAGAGGAAGGGTGAGGGATAGAGAGTTAGAAACATCGATGAGAGAGAAACATCAATCAGCTGCCTCTTGCACGCCCCCTACTGGGGATGTGCCTGCAACCAAGGTACATGCCCTTGACTGGAATCGAACCTGGGACCCTTGAGTCCGCAGGCCGACGCTCTATCCACTGAGCCAAACGGTTTTGGCTGAACACTGGTTTAAACGCTTTAAAAGTGATGATTTCGATGTGAAAGACAAAGAATGTCCAGGTCAACCAAAAAAGTTTGAAGACCAACAATTACAAGCATTTTTGGATGAAGATGAGTGTCAAATTCAAAAACAACTTGCAGAAAGATTAAATGTTGCTCAGCAAACAATTTCCAATCGTTTATAAGCAATGGGAAAGATTTTAAAGGAAGGAAAATGGGTGCCACATCAACTGAACAAAAGACAAATGGAAAACCGAAAAGTCATCAGGAAAATGTTGCTTCAACGGCACGAAAGGAAGTCTTTTTTTTTGCATTGAATTGTAGCTGGTGATGAAAAGTGGATTTATTTTGAGAATCCCAAATGCACAAAATCATGGGTTGATCCAGGTCAACCATCAACATCAACTACAAGGTCAAATCACTTTGGAAAGAAGATCAGGAAGGTGTGGTGTATTATGAGCTTCTAACACCAGGTGAAATGGTTAATACTGATCGCTACTGACAAAAAATAATGAATGTGAACCACGTTTTGATCATGAAATGACCAGAATGGGCCAGAAGACACGGCAAAGTAATTTTGCTTCATGATGACGCACCATCACACACTTCAAAGCCAGTTAAAGACACATTAAAAGATCTTGCCTGGGAAGTATGAACCCACCCACCGTATTCACCAGACCTCGCTCCTTCAGATGACCACTTGTTCCGATGGATGGCACACGCACTTTCTGAGCAGCACTTCAAGGCGTACGAAGAAGTGGACAACTGGGTCACTGAATGGTTTGCCTCAAAACAAGAAAAGTTCTTTTGGGACGGTATCCACAAATTACCTGAAAGATGGGGGAAATGTGTAGCTAGCGATGGACATTACTTTGAATAAAGCACTTTGATGTTTCTCTTGAAATGACTGTGTTTTCTTTGATGACAAAATCCGCGTCATTAACTGGTCCTTTAGGTCTCCGTGAGCTGGCATGTGGCCCCTTTCACCCACAATGCTAAGTTGGAAATTGTGGGTTCCCAGTTGCAAGAGCAAACCCCCTTTAGTGCTCACTTTTGTTTATATTTGGCAAACGGTGTCGTCCTGCTTTTAGGAAAGGAAGTCTTCCAGGGGCTTATGATCCCCTACACATCAAATAATGGCCACACCCACCCTCCTTCTTAAATGCAAGCTAGATGCATCCTATATAATAAGAGGAGAATATGCAAATAGACCAAACGGCAGAATGACCAGAACACCCGCGGCCCCCCACCCCAGCTGGCCTGCCCTCAATGGCCCCCATCTGGCAGCGGGGGAGGCCGGCTGGACCCCACCAGTGCACGAACTTGTGCACCGGGCCTCCAGTATTTAATAATTAGAACGTTGAACTGAAATGGTCAGAAAAATTCCAGTAGACAATTCTAGTCAACTCTGACCCATGGGAAGCCCTCTTGAAGTGTGAACTCCAAACTATGCCCCAATTGTCGCTCCTTCTCCTAACACCACCGTGGCTATACAAACTTGGCTTATCTCCAACAGAGGGTGTTTAGTCAGCCAATCTCTGAAAAACAGAGTGAGCAAGACCTGAACTTCACTCTCAAGGTTCTTGAGGACTAGAGCATGTGAATGAGACTTCTCAAGCTCACCATGTATGCATGTATGCATTACCCATGGGCACAGATAATAGGGTGGTGAAGGCCTGACACAGGGCTTGAGGTGGGCTAGAAGGGGTCAATGAGGGAAAAGTGGGACATCTGTAATACTTTCAACAATAAAGATTTAAAAATAAATAAAAAAGCTCACAATGATTTTAGTTGCTAAAAATGTATATAGATCCACATACATTTAAATCATAATGTTATATAAATGCAAGCATTATGTGGGGGTAATTTCTTAAAAAACTTGCTAACAACCCTACGCTTCAGATAGGTTAAAGATGTGAATTAACCCTTTAATCTTCTGTCCTTTAGTTTAGTTCACCTTTTCAATGTTTCAAAGCTGATAGATGGTTCTGAAGAGATAACCCAGGGCCCGTCACCTGTCTACTCAGGTCCACTCCACTGACCAAGGACAAGTGTCCTAGGAGAGGAACACAAATAAAATCAGACACTGTTACTGACCAGCCACACAACTAAGTCTCCCGAGGAAGCTGCCCCAGGCCCTCCTCTCCATCACTCCAACCCTGCACCCAGGTGCTGTTAAACAGTAAACCAGGAAGGTATACTGCCAGGGGTCTTGTCCAGCATCTAGAAGGTTCAGGAATCTGGAGAAGGGCTGCGGTAAATTATTAAAGAGTCTAGAGACGAAACATAATTTTGGGAGGCATTTTGGGGAGCCAGAGCAGACTTAGCTAAAGAAACCAAGTCCTCCTGTCTCTCTGGACCCAGAGCTTTTTATTAACACAAAAGGCAAGGTAAATATACACATCAAAGGCCAAGGTTTCGTATACAGAGGCATTGTCAGATTGGGGGAACTGCCTTCCGCTGTTCAGGTGTTTGGCCAGCAGGAGGCAATAACATGTAGATTGAAATGCCTCAGCTGTCTGGCAGCAAGCAATCACTTAAGCATCCTTTTCAGGTTTGGGGAAATGCCCTCAGCTGTTTCCAACAGGCAATAATGTGTGATTTTCCAGCCTTGCTGAAGGCTCGAGGTCCACCAACCTTTGGATAACTTCTTGCATTTATGACCTGCTGGAATTAGCCGCCGGCAGTACACCTCTGAAAACTACAGACATCCCCATCAACCCTGAAAGAGCAGCAGGAGTCCGAGAAAATCTGAATAAACGACAAAACTCCCTCAAACTCAAGTTCAGGAAGCTCTCCGCATATTGGGAGAGGAAATCCTGGGACGCCGAGCAGCAAGATCTCCACTCTCCATTCACCGCACGGATCCGTGATTCCTGCTCCACCAATTGAACGACGTCTAAAACCTGCAGCCATTTGGATTCAGCCTTAAAATGAAAAACTAGCATGCCTCCAAAAAGGTGGGTTTTTTTCCCCATTAATCTCCCAGCAGAACATCAAACACAGCAATCTAGCTGGACCAGCACCAAGCCACCTGGACCCATCAGACCCTGGGAAGGGTTTTGCAGAGACACAGTGAAGATCAGACTCGGAAGCTGCATCAAAGCTGATCGTCATTTCTTACCCCCGAAACTAGTACAGAATAATGTGGAGTGTAAACTGTAATGTAAAATAACAGTAGTCATCTCTAGGGGAGAGGAAACCCCCTCCCTCCACACCCCCTCCCTCCCTACCTGACCCCACGGCCACAGATCATCGCCAAATCTGGGAGGCGTTAGTGGAGTGGCTCACCTGAGCGCCACCGTGGTCCCAGAACAGGAAGGTTGTCTCCGAGGCAGTCAAGGTCAAGGTTCGGCGGGGAGCATAAGGTTCATGTCGGTCACAGGGGTACTCCCTAGGAAACGGAGGGCCATGGGCGAGACTGCTCAAATGCTCCCAGGTGGGGAGGGTAGCGGGGGAGGAGGCGATGCATCCCAGGATCCTGACTACACCACCCCCCCCCCCGGGGGACAGCCTCGTGGGCACCATTCGCACGCCCCGCCTCCGCCCGAGGAAGAGAGGCCTTTGCGAAGGACAGGCGCCCTTAGAGGTGGTGGAGCACTGAGCAGGGTGTGTCTTTGCTGATGACGCTGCCGTGGATTTGGTGGGTGAAGGGTTCATCCATCATTAAAGCTGCAGTGTAAACAACAGACCAAATGCAATTTACTGTTGGGTCTCTGGATGGTCTGCCTCCAAACAAGCCAAGTTCTCCCGGGTCGGTCTCCACAAATCACCTGAGGGATGGGGGCATGTGCGGCTAGCGATGGACATCACTGAATAAAGCACTTCTGATGTTCCTCTTGAAATGATGGTGTTTTCTTTGATCACAAAAGCCGCGTTATTAACCGGTACTCCTGGGATCTAAGAACCTGCAGACAGTCAATGCCACGCAGAGAGCCTGGTCCCAGGACCCCCTGTGTGGTGACCCCTGGTGACGGAAACGTACTAACTTGGGGGACCCCCTTCAGAGATTCTGTCAAGTGAGGCTTTTGGGAGCTGGTGCTCAGATGCCGGGTCAGGGAAGGGGGTGTCAATAGGGGCCAGTCTTGCTCTCACAAGAGGGAGGGGGGCTGCCCTCGGGGCTGCCGTGGGTTCAGGACGTGCCCTGTGGCGAAGCCGGGACCCCGGGCCCAGAGCAGCAGCGTGGATGGAGCCCTGGCCCTTCTCAGGAGCGTGGCCTCTGAGCTTGGGACCTGGGGACGGGGACCAGCCACGCCGTGCACCTCGGAAAACGCTGAAAATTGCATTTTTCAATTTTCCCACCTCCCCTCCCAGCGGGAACCACGCTGCACCCACAGTCAAGCCGGCCCCTGGGCAGTGTCCTCACGCCGCACCTCCAGGCCCCGCACACCCTCTGCCCGATGGTGAGAGGGGAGTGCGTGCCCCTCGGGGCCGCGGGGCCTAGAGGTGGGGCCTGAGGACACTGCCCAGGGTGGGGCGCGCAGGAGGCAACTGATCAATGACTCTCTCTCATCAGTGACGTTTCTCTCTCTCTCCCTCTCCCTTCCTCCCTGAAATCAATAAATATAAAAATAAAATCAAGTAATTTAGCCTTGATCAATGCTAATAAAAGAGAACGTGCTAGACATTATGAATGAATAGTTAATACCACGGTTGTGGGCATAAGTGTGAAAAGATACACCATCTGGTGGGAAATGATACAAATGTTTTCTCAGCCCAAGGATTTTTGAAAATTGTTTGTAAGGATGAGAAAATCTCAGCACCTTTAGGGGCCAAGCAGGACCTCAGGAGATGCACGCTGGGAACGCTGTATCCACCCGAGTTTCATTTCTGTCTCTGAAAAGACTTGGTTTCCCAACAAAACCAGAAGAGGCTGGGGCTGGAGCCTACTTCACCAAATCACACTCGTGAGTGAGGCACCAAAAGCTCTCCTTCTGTATTTATTAAAAACCTTCCAAAATTATAATCCGTTTTAAATACGTTATTCCTCAGATATACGCTGACACAGATTCTCTTTAATTTTCAACCTGTAATTAGAAAAGAATAGCAGATATAATCGTTATTCTAATAAATATTGTAATCACCGTCTTCCTGCATACCCCTCCCTCCCTTCGCCTAGAGCAGGAGAGGTGAGATTGGCTCTCTTTAAGCATAACCCTTCTCCTCACAACGGAAAGAAACAAGGCTTCAGGCCCAGCAGTCCTTCATCCTGTCCCAAAGCCACGTCTGTGTTTCCACGGAAAAGCTAATGAACCTCGAGTGACAGCCTCGGCTCAGAGTGCTCCCGGACACCCACGTTTCTGTGTTCAGCTACCTCGTGGTCAGCCTGGATGGTCCAGACCAGGGGTGGGCAAACTTTGTGACTCGAGGGCCACCATGGGTTCTTAAACTGGACCGGAGGGCCGGAACAAAAGCATGGATGGAGTGTTTGTGTGAACTAATATAAATTCAAAGTAAAGGAGCGGAGGGGAGAGCAAGAGAACTGGATAGAACAGCCAGATCCGGCCCGCGGGCCGTAGTTTGCCCACGGCTGGTCTAGACACTCACAAGTCCAGCAAGTCAAACACGGAAGGAGGGAATGAGTCCCCCCCTTTTCTGCGAAGCGTTTTCCCTCCGAACGTTTTCTTCATTAACTCTCTCAGCACCCACCCGCCCGTCAGCGGGGTCCTCTCGGCTCCCTCTCTGTCCTGCCTTAAGCAGGACTTCCTCTCTCTCGCCTGAAACATTGCAACAGCTTTTCCAATCACCTCGCTGCCTCCAATATCGAATCCTTTCCTTTTCCCCGCAGAGATAACTTTCTAAAAACCAAATCTGATGAAGTTCCTCCCCCGACGGAAAAGCTTTTTATTGTTGACACCAGGGGTCCTCAAACTTTTTAAACAGGGGGCCAGGTCACGGTCCCTCAGACCGTGGGAGGGCCGGACTATAGTTTAAAAAAAAAACTATGAACAACTTCCTATGCGCACTGCGGGCCCGGGACGCGTCGGCTGCTAAGCAGGACAGGCAGCGGCACCCGGTGGGCCGGATCCATGTCCTCGGCGGGCCGCATGTGGCCCGCGGGCCATAGTTTGAGGACGCCTGGTTGACACTATTACACATGTCCCCGTTTCCCTCCCCTTTGCGTCCCTCCACCCAGCCCCTGCTCTGCCCCAGGTTTTCAGCACATTGTCGTCTGTGCCCGTGAGCTGCGTGTCTACGTTCTTTAATCACTTCTAGGCCCCTCCGCCACCTCCCCTCTGAGATCAGTCTGTTCCATGCATCCATGCCTCTGGTCCCATATCACTCATCAGTTTATTTTTTTCTTTAGTGTCCACATGTGAGTGAGATCATGGGATACTTGTCTTTCTCTGACCGGCTTATTTCGCTTAGAATTAAACTCTCCAGGTCCCTCCCTGCTGTCACAAAGGATAAGGGTTCCTTCTTTTTTATAGCTGCATAGTATTCCATTGTGTAGATGCACCACCGTTTTTTATCCACTCGGCTACGGATGGACTCTGGTGTGGAGGTGTTCTCTCTTTTCCGCGTCCAGCACGGAAAAGGAACAGGTCCGGTTCCTCAGTGGAGGAGCTGGGGATTAAGAAATAAAAGAAAGAAGGAGACCAGACAGAAAGATAGAAACAAAGCTGGGAGCCAGGTGGGACGCCATCCTCTCTGACGGAGAGGCAGGGACCCCGGAGCCCACACAGCACATTTATTTTATACCCCAAATACCAGGAAGTATCACCAAAACTTAGGCTCAAAGGAGCTTATTTGCATTCTTGAGTAGGCCCTCGTATTCCTGGTGCTTGCCTGGATTCACATATCAAAGCCCGCTCCCCGGCACCTGGACGAAGGTAAAAAGTCAGTACTGATAACGCCCCCCACCTTCTTGGGGAGGGCGTAACCGAGACGCGGCTCTGCCAGTCGCCTTGGGCTCAGCTGACAACAATTTAAAGAAATGCCCATGTGCCTTCCCAGGCGGCCCTCTACACTCTGGAGCTGCTTTCGGATCTTGGCTATTGTAACAAGGCTGCTGTGAACACGAGGGTGCATCCATTCTTTCTGATTGACAGACAAGCGCTGAGGAGGGTGTGGAACAGAGGGACCCTGGTGCACTGCTGGTGGGAATGCAGATCAGGGCGGCCACCGTGGAAGACAGTATGGAGCCTCCTACTTAAACTCTTAAAGGCTCCCCTCCCGGGGAAAGCTGCGCTCAGATGGCATGCAAGGCCCTTCCTCGGTGTGCTTGAAGCGAAGGCTTCATGTCCAACGCTCCCCGCTCCGCTCCCCTAACGTCCCTCCGTGTTAGTAACCTTGTGTTCCAGGCCCCAGAAAGACATGCGCTTTCCCACTGAGCGTCATGCCACTTCACACCTGCACACCCTGCCGGAACGCCCACGCCCCTGGGCACACTGCCATCTTCAGACCCTGAGTCAACCCTTCACTCGGGCGGTTTAACCCCCAGATCACTCAACACTTTCTACGCGGCTACATTTCCCTACGTGGCTCACTCATAGTTGATCACACTCCTCTTTGCGCCAGACTGTATGAAAGACATAATTCTAATAATGCACATAACACTTTATTTTTAAATGTTGTTTAGAATGTCTTCCCCACAGGGCTTTGAAATCCTTGTAACAAAAAAACATCATTTTCCCCCTTGTGCTCCCAAAGCCTTGGAGAGTTTGGTATGAAAGAAGCACTAAAAATTAAATGTAACAGTAGTGAAGGTCTGAATTGAAATGATGTAAATTCTATGATTTGCAAGTTACCATCCCAGGTATTGTGGGGCTTATAAATATAAATAAAACGATGTTCTCCATTTATGGAGCTAGTGGAAGTCACGAGATGTGTATGTAAGTGAAAATACAGCAAGATAGGAAGGGATATCGCTGTGGGAAACTGGAGGAAGAGACATGTTTTCTTATCAAAAGGACTAGGAAGACTTCGTGCAGAAAGGAGACATAGACATGGTAACTGGGAGAGTCCTGAAGCCAAGATCCAGGCTGAAGTGCGTGGACTCTCACTGAAGTGAGTCAGGAGGCCTCCAAATTCTGCAAACGTGAAAATTGATGTTCAGCCGGAACCGGTTTGGCTCGGTGGATAGAACGTCGGCCTGCGGACTGAAGGGTCCCAGGTTTGATTCCGGTCAAGGGCACGTACCTTGGTTGCGGGCACATCCCCAGTGGGAGGTGTGCAGGAGGCAGCTGATCAATGTTTCTCTCTCATCGATGTTTCTGACTCTCTATCCCTCTCCCTTCCTCTCTGTAAAATATCAATAGAATATATTTTTTAAAAAATTGATGTTCTGAGCAAGGCTCATAAGTAATCACCTGGGTAGCGGTAGGCAGGGTAAACTGAATAAACGGAGGATGGATGCAGCGTGGCCATTTAGAGAAGCAGTACGTTATTCCAGACAAACCATTCCACGGGACCTGATACTTAAATCCCAGAAATGGAGATGCAGGTGAGAAAGCCAAGAAGTGGGAACAAACTTGGGATGTTTGCAAGACAGGACCACTGAAACCTGGCAAGTAATTTCAAGCAGGAACAAATCAAAGAGATCCTCACCCAAGAAGAATCAGAAGTCTAAACCGGAGGGAGGGATTGAAGGGTGAGAACAGAGACGGGGGCCACCGGGGCACTTGGGAAGAAGTTGCCTCTGTGTTTGCCATGAACCTGGACACGGTGGCATACGCAGGAGGGAAGCTCAGTAAGCAACTGGGAAGGTGTCTAAGAAATCAGAGAGAGATTGTGCCTGAAAGTCAGGAGGTGGCCATTCATCTAAAAAAGACCTCGAAGGACCCGGGCATGAGTACTGTTGCCAAGGGTTACAATACAGGCGAAGGCACGGTTTGAGAAAGAAACTCGGAGCGTCTTACATTAAGGAAATTCGCTCAGAAAACAAGAAAACTGTCCTAAGATCAGGATCATTGACACCAGAGAAAAGCGAAGTATAAACACGAAGAAGCTACTGACAAGCTCTACTGGCATCCGGGTACTGAAGTAGTGCTATAAATGGGGTACACCAGGGGTGGGCAAACTTTTTGACTCGAGGGCCACCATGGGTTCTTACACTGGACCGGAGGGCCGGAACAAAAGCATGGATGGAGTGTTTGTGTGAACTAATATAAATTCAAAGTAAAGGAGCGGAGGGGAGAGCAAGAGAACCGGATAGAACAGCCGGATCCGGCCCGCGGGCCGTAGTTTGCCCACGGCTGGGATAGCCACTAAGCTGCATGTGTGGATCAAAATTTAAATTAAATTAAATTAAATTAAATTAAATTAAATTAAATTAAATTAAATTAAAATGTACCACCTCGTTTGCATTAGTCATATTGCAGGTGTTTGCCACCCCATGTGGCAGGCAGGTCCATAAAAGAATAGTACAGAGGCAGGCCCAACCCACCCCGGCAGAAGGTGTTTTTGATGGTGTTGGGCTGAGGAATATGAAGCCTGAAAGAAAAGTCAACATGAAAGGGGTTTTCAAGGCATGTAAGGGCATTGGCTCTGCACGCCACCAGCGTTCATCCCTCTCTGCCCGCTTACTCTGTGGGAGCCCTCCCACAAGCGGCTGATCTCTTTATACTCAGTCCCTAGCACTTACCCCCAGAGTTCTTCTCTAAGAGCTTACATGCTAACATGATACCACAACGCAGGTTATGGGGGTAACATACATGTAGATCATCATTCCGTCGCTTAGTAGGAGGACAGCTTCAAGTCCCAATCCTGGGAGAAGTTCTTTTAAAGGAAGAGCCCCAGCCCTAGCAGGTTTGGCTCAGTGGGTAGGGCATTGGCCCTCAGACTAAAGGGTCTCAGGTTCAATTCCAGTTAAGGGCATGTACCTCGGTTGCAGGCTCGATCCCTGGTGTCGGACACATGCAGAAGGCAACCAATGGATGTGTCTCTCTCACATCCGATGTTTCTCTCTCTCTGTCTCTCCCCCTCCCGTCCACTCTCTATAAAAATCAATGGGAAAAATATCCTCAGGTGAGGATTAACAACAACAACAATAATCACGTTGGTGCCCTAAAGGGGGCATGAGCATAGGGAATGGCTTAGAGAGCACACGAGGAGGAAGCAGATAGGAGGAAGCTGGAAGGACGTAAGAGCGATTTCTATTTTCTCATTGTTGAAGGGACAGTTGCATTGTCTGTCCAAGATGGTATCACCTATCAGTGAGGGGAGTGGCTAGGCCAGTGATCGGCAAACTGCGGCTCACGAGCCACATTCGGCTCTTTGGCCCCTTGCGTGTGGCTCTTCCACAAAATACCACGGCCTGGGCGAGTCTATGTTGAAGAAGTGGTGTTAGAAGAAGTTTAAGTTTAAAAAAATGTGGCTCTCAAAAGAAATCTCAATCGTTGTACTGTTGATATTTGGCTCTGTTGACTAATGAGTTTGCCGACCACTGGGCTAGGGGAACCTCTATGGGGAAGGAGAAGAGGAAATCAGAATAGAGCCAGCTGCGTTTCCCACGGCCCTAAAATCACACTATTCCTAGGGAAGGGCTGGTTTTACCTCTAAGGCCCAAGTCTGACTGTGTTGGCAGTCGCTGCCTGAAGCCCTTGGTTGAACAGGGTTCTGAGCTGCACTTGACCTCATTGGAAAGAGGCATGAATAAACAGGGTGACGGCACAGAAAAGCCGCTGTTTAAACATGACCCTTTCTCCTCTCTGCCCGTCCACGCCCTTTCTCAATCATTAAACTCTGGGACATCAGATGCTGGTCAGCCTCAAACTGTCTCAAGAACATCGCCTCCGGTCTGTTGACCCCATGAAGCAGGGGTGGGGGACATCCGGCCCTCTGGCCACATGAGGCCCAAGAACTCATTGGGTCTGGCCCTGCCAAGGCATTAGGGGTGAGTTCATTAAATGTTTGACCAACTGTAACAGACTACTTTGTAAACTCTGAGTAGCTACCCATCATCAGCCAATCTATTTAGCAATAGTGGTACAGTGAGATGTCATTCTTGACTTCAGGGCAATTAAGATCTAAAACATAGTAGGTGCACGATGATTTCTGGGCTTCTAAAGTGAGTCAAGGAAGACAGTGAGGGTTTTCTCTGACCATGTATCAGGGACATGGATTTCAGTCGTCATGTGTCCTTTTCCATATAATGTGCCTCACACTCCCGAGAGCAACAGTGGTCAGTGTGACCATTAAGTGTGTCAAGAATAACTTAGTTGTGAGATTTCTTTGATTAAATGTATGAATTTCACAGAGTCCCTTCATAATTTTTAATCATAGTCCAGTATCCTTCATACTTGGAAAAAAAAAAAAATGGAGGCTATTTCTCACGTCCCAGTTCTCAATCAATTAAAATCCCAGCCGGATTGTTTATGCCCTCCCCCTCCTCACCCTCACCAACAAAAATACTCAATTTTGGAAGAGATGTCAATTCCTGGATTAGATCACGTTTTGCCAAAAATATAGTGGCCAGACATTACCACACGTTTCACTGTTCTGCTCTAACGCGATTTTTCTTTCTTAAATGAAATCCCTTGTGACAGGTTTATGGAGAACTCAGAGAAAAATGGAAGAAGTGGTTTGAATTATCCTCTTCGGTAGGAGGGGAAAACGTGGAATGAGTCCGTTTTCCCTTTTACCCAAAGCATGGTTAACCCTTAAGGTTTATTCTCCGTGGACAAAGGACTGAAAGAGTGCAGAGCTTGGGAAGTGAGACAGACGTGTTCAGGCTAAAACAAGGGCCCCTCACAAGTTCGCTGGGCTGTAGAAAAATAACAAAAACCCAGGCCCCGTGGAGCGGAGAGACGTTGGCTCTTTCAGTCCCGGCGTGTTCCCCGGGAACTGGGGGCCACGGGCCCAATAGGGCCTTTCATTCCCCCCAGGCCCAGGCTCCTCGGGGGACACGGGGCCTGTAAATCACAGGCCTCCCAGCCAGCGCCTCGGCCCCTTGCTGTGAAAGCACATTAAGCATGTGCTTCCTGTGACCACTTCAAAAGAAATGGAACTTTCTCCAATATTATTTAAGTGCCACTCGAGGGCTGTGAGAGAGAGAACGTGGAACTGCCTGCGAGTCCTTTACTGCACAGGTGGGGAAAGAGGGAGGGGTGATGGCCAGGGTACACTGACCAGGCTAGGAAATGGGCAATAACGTGTGATTAAATGCAGATGGGAACCTGGAAATTCAGTTAATCACAGGGATTAACATGCCTGGAAGCCATAAAAAAAAAGCGGAGCGTAAACCACTGAATAACCAACCTTTCACTGAAGGAGTGTAGTGATCCCCAATTCACATGGGGGGGGGGGGGCGGGAATAAGGGACCAAGTTTAAACTACTTCATCTTTTCCATCTTGTGTAAATGTTTATGTACAGATGAACAGACCATTAACTAGACTAGGAACCAGGGGACATGGGCAAATGGAGTAAATCAAACCGGAGCAGAAAGAGCCGTGAGTGACAGGTGTGTAAGTAGCACTTGGAGAGGAACACGCTGAAAAATATTCCATCTGAGTCAGCTTGCACCACACGAGGAGCACTCGAAGGAGGCCTGGAAATCCAGAACGCCAGTCACACCCGCAGACAGCACGGCGCTAGGGAAAGCAGGCCCTGATCCCCCAGTGCGGCTCGGAGCTCGGCCCCCGCCCCCCGCGAACGCTCCCAGCCTCACCCGGGCCGGCACAGAACTGACACCCATTCGGCGCTGCTTCTGGCGGACGGCCAGCAGCGCTCCTCGGAAGAAAACATTGAAAACAGCCTTGGGCAAACTACGGCCCGCGGGCCGGATCTGGCTGTTCTATCCGGTTCTCTTGCTCTCCCCTCCGCTCATTTACTTTGAATTTGTATTAGTTCACACAAACACTCCATCCATGCTTTTGTTCCGGCCCTCCGGTCCAGTTTAAGAACCCATGGTGGCCCTCGAGTCAGAAAGTTTGCCCACCCCGATTTAAAAAGTGCAGCTACACTAAGAAGAGGGCTTCAAACAGAATTCACAGAAGTGAGCACAATGGCCACTGTCTGTGTGTTCACACCCACCGGCAGTCACACCTTTTTCCAAGTCTGGCTGCCTGCCCCCCATGGTTGAAAAGCTCCCGTTCCATCTGGCTCCACTGAGCCCCTCCTTCACCATGTTCAGCTGCTGACTTCGGCTTTCAGCAGCTGGTTCTTCAAAGCCAAGCTGAACATGCAGTCAGGAGTTCGGTGATGGGCTAGGACAGTGGTCGGCAAACTCATTCGTCAACAGAGCCAAATAGCAACAGTACGACGGTTGACATTTCTTTGGAGAGCCACATTTTTTAAACTTAAACTTCTTCTAACGCCACTTCTTCAAAATAGACTCGCCCAGGCCGTGGTATTTTGTGGAAGAGCCACACTCAAGGGGCCAAAGAGCCGCATGTGGCTCGCGAGCCGCGGTTTGCCGACCACTGGGCTAGGAGAGCCACAGGTTCCAGAGTGGCCTTTTGAAAAACAAAGCTAAAGCATTTCCTGCCATCCTTGCTTCCCAACGCAGCTTCCAAGATTTGTCCTTGCAAAATGTGGGGCTCTCCCAGATCCATGCATCCACACCATGGGGCCCTGAGATCCACAATATTGATCGGACCACAGTAGGAAGATGGGAGGAGAATTCCAACGTTTTTAATAGTAAACAAGCAAAAGGAAAACGTTTGGTGTTGAAGAAACCCTGAGACTAAGGTCTTAATTGCTGGTTCCTCGATGTCCATGCTTTTCTCCACCGGATTAAAGGGTTCCCGCAGTGCTGCTGGTCCAGAGGGAGTGTTTTTGTTGAAAGACAGAGGAAAAGGATGTTGATGGAATTGTTAACAAAAATAGCATCCTCACCCAGCATGAAATCCAGGATAGGAAAGAAGGAAGCAGGTCCACGCGGAAGCTTGCAAACTGAAAAAAGTGAGAGAGCGGAGGGGAGAGTCTAGGGCTGGAACAGCAGTGGCCGAGCGAGTCAGCGGCGGCAGCTCAGATCCTGCCACGACACGGGTTAGACATGAACAAGGAGTCCACAGTCTTCTGGAGGCAGAAGGGAGAGGTGGAGGCAGGAAGGCTGGCAGGTCACCTCATCTCACACCCACAGTCCTTCACCGTAATCACAGAAAGGCATTCTGACGATGAAGCAAGAGATGCCATCAAATGTCATTTCTGCCCCCAAACAATCCCACTTTTATTTTTAAATATATTTTATTGATATTTCACAGAGAGGAAGGGAGAGGGATAGAGAGTTAGAAACATCGATGAGAGAGAAGCATCGATCCGCTGCCTCCTGCACACCTCCCACTGGGGATGTGCCCGCCACCAAGGTACATGCCCTTGACCGGAATCGAACCTGGGACCTTTCAGTCCGCAGGCCGACGCTCTATCCACTGAGCCACACCGGTTTCAGCCAATCCCACTTTTTTTGTGGGAGAATATTTCTTGGGTAAATCACAGAAGTAGAAGAAGTAATTCCTAGAAGGAGTGGGCTCAGGAAACAAGTTACAGAGGTAGAGGAAGGGCCCTTGGAGCGTGGGAGTGAGGAAGCTAAAGCACCAGGCGGTGGGGTGGGAGAGGGGAAGGAGAGGTGGGGGGGGAGGGCTCCCAGGAGGGAGGGCCTCTGGCTCCTCTGTCCTAAGGGCTTAAGGGTGGAGATCTTAGGGGAGGCCGCAGGGGAAGATCTCAATAGCACCGTCAGCAGCTTTCCAGGTGTGTCTTTCAGGGTGTGGTCTTCACTGATGGACTGGCCGGCACCAGACAGGGCGTCATTAGCCAACGCACTTGGATGGGCCAGTGTTGGCCGTTATTAATGCCATCAATGTGTTTCCAAGATCAGTTTTCCTCATCTTGGGAAAAATGCTCTACAAACAGAGGCTGGGAAAAAAACACACACACAAGAAACCCCAGCTCATTTCCTGTGTGGAACTGGGAAAGCAAGGAAAGTGTTCAATTAGAGAGCAACTATTTTGACATTTTTCTTCCTTTGTATTCCCCCATGCATACTCCTGAAGTAAAAATAGAATCAATCCTATCTCCCATGATCCAATTCAAGTTTAAAATAGGGTTGCATATATCCAGGGATGAAATAATGAGCGTACCAGTATTTGAGGCCAGGAATAGAGTCTATAACTTAAGAACCTTAAGAATTTACTAAGTGGGTGGTGAACACTTAATACACTATACAAATGATGTATTATAGAATTGTACACCTGCAGCTTATATAATTTTATTAACCAGTGTCACTCCAATAAATTCAACAAGTTTTTATAAAAGAAAAAAATAATAGTTTAATGAGAGTCCACAAAATAGCATCCAAACCTACAAAAAAGTTTTATAAGGGTTTATTTGAGCCAAGTTTGTGAGAAAATGCTGCTATAGTGAATGGAAGATTTGCAGTTTCTTTTAGGCATTTAGAATCAACAGAGAAAACGTAAGGAAGGCACCTGAAATCCACCAGTGGTGGATTAAGGAGGTGGGAAAAGCAAAGCGGGGAAACCCTAGGGTTGGATAAAAGGCCATGTGGAGCGATAGATACTGCGTTCCCATTGGTGGGTGCTGGTGAACTCACACCGAACATCTACAGCCCACGAGATGGCATGCGGGTAAGCGGGTAGCATGAGGGGTTCTGTGGCTGGAGCTCTGGTGGTCTTACCTTCTGCAGCCTGCGGTGTGGCTTGAAGGATCTAGAAAAAAATACTGACCTTTCAAAGGTATGTTATCCTAGATACGCAAGAACAACGGACAGGGCGCACTGAGGAGGAAGGTTAGTCTTTGCTAAGCAAGCTGTGGGCCTGGGCATGTGGGCATGACTACCCACCAGGACCTGCCCAGCCACAAATCTGAGATCAGACCATCCTCTGTGCTGACTGTCGGTCACTGAGCTCGTCAGGCCTGCCTTGGGTCCCCTTGACCTCGGCAGGTGCATAGTGTCCCCATTTTTGCTCACCGTGAGTCTTACGTTAAGTGAAATAAGTCAGACGGAGAAAGACAAATACCATCTGTCTTATGTGTGGAATCTTAATAACAAAAGGAAACGGAAACAAACTCAAAATCCTGAGAACAGCCCTAACCGGTGTGGCTCAGTGGATAGAGCGTCGGCCTGCGGACTCCAGGGTCCAAGGTTCGATTCCGGTCAAGGGCATGTGCATTGGTTGCGGGCACATCCCCAGTGGGGGGTGTGCAGGAGGTGGCTGATGGATGTTTCTCTCTCATCAATGTTTCTAACTCTCTCTCCCTATCCCTTCCTCTCTGTAAAAAATCAATAAAATATATATTTTTTTTAAAAATCCCGATAACAAGCGGATGGTCCCCGGAGCGGAGGTGGTTGAGAGGATGAACAGAAAAGGGGGTTGAGAAGCACAACGTCAGCTCTGAAATGTCATGAGGAGGTGATGCCCAGCACAGGGAATAGCGTGGTAACTGTGCACAGTGACAGGTGGTTACTGACTGCGCTTATGGTGATCACTTTGCAAGACGTAAAAATGCTGAGTCACTATGTTGTACACCTGAAACTAATATAATACTATCTGTCAGCTACAATAAAAAATGAATTAAAGAGGTGTGGCTGGCGTGGCTCAGCGGTTGAGCGTCAATCTATGAACCAGCAGGTCAGGGTTTGATTCCCAGTCAGGGCACATGCCCGGGTTGCAGGCTTGATCCCCAGTGTGGGACATGCAGGAGGCAGCCAATCAATGATTCTCTCTCATCATTGATGTTTCCATCTCTCTCTCCCTCTCCCTTCCTCTCAGAAATCAATAAAAATGTATTTTTTTAGCCCTGCCTGGTTTGGCTCCGTGGATAGAGTGTTGGCCTGCGGACTGAAGGGTCCTGAGTTCGATTCCCAGTCAAGGGCACATGCCCGGGTTGTGGGTTCGATCCCCAGTATGGGGCGTGCAGGAGGCAGCCAATCAATGATTCTCTCTCATCATTGATGTTTCTATCTCTCTCTCCCTCTGCCTTCCTTTCTGAAACCATTAAAATATTTAAAAAAATAAAAATATGTATTTTTAAAAATGAATTAAAAAGCAAAAAGACATTTGTGAGATTTCCTCTCTTGTCAGTGATGGCTTATCCGAGCAGCTTTGCCTGAAGACCCTCAGTCCCTTTAAGGAGGTGAGCGCTTTGCTCACCACGGGCCTTTGCAAAGGAAACCCTTTTCTTGGCTCCTGGATACTGGGCTCCATCCCACGGTAACCCGTGTGCTTCTCTCCTTTCTGGAATCTTGGTGGGTTTTGCTGTTTATTTCTAAACGTGACAGTTCCCTACCTGAAAACACGGATTCTGTCTAAAGCCATTGGAGTCCACGTGGACAGACCACCACACAAAGTGAGAAGATAGCAATGACGCAGCCCGCGCGTGTGAGCGAGCGGGAACACCCAGCCAGGATAACCAGCTCCAGGAAGACGCACTGCCTGCCACTCCGGTGCCTACAGGGTAGCGGCTCATAGCAGGTGCTCGTAAGGATGTATTGACTGACAGAGTAAACGAGTGAAAAATAGTTCTGGATTGACAGCAAATGTAGTTGAAGGGCCCTAATGCATGTAGCATTTAATTTGAGCTTTACCCTCCACTGGGGAGCCGTGAAGGGGCTTCATGATTATTGGTGGTCTTGTCCAAGATTACTAACTCAGGGGAAGACAAGCGAGACCCAGACTCTCAATTATATTTACGCTTAGACGTCTTTTCTTAACTTTTCATTTTGAAATAATTGTAGGCTCACATGCAGGTGGAAGAAATAACATATTTTGTGAACACTTGACTCGGTATTCTCCCACGATAACGTCTTGTAGAACTAGAGTGCAATATCCCAGTCAGGAAAGTTACACGGATACAACCCATAAGCCTTAAAATACATGCACTGTAACTAACCCACTTATAAAAATGTGCCCTTATCTGTGTGTATGCATATTCAGTTCTACACAATTTTATCACATGTGTGGATGCGTGTGATCCACTTAGATGTCTTTTATTAGTTTTAATTCCATTTTATTTCAAAGAATTTCTGCCAGAGAGCAGGTGAAGTGGGCTGCAAGAGACAGAATGGCTGGACCCAGGGGGTCTACTGCAGGATCCGGATACGGGAGCAACATAAGCGACAAAGTCGGCCTTTATCTCCCACAGCATACCAGGCGTCCTCAAACTACGGCCCGCGGGTCACATGCGGCCCGCCGAGGACATGGATCCGGCCCACCGGGTGCCGCTGCCTGTCCTGCTTAGCAGCCGACACGTCCCGGGCCCGCAGTGCGCATAGGAATTTGTTCATAGTTGTTTTTTTTTAAACTATAGTCCGGCCCTCCCACGGTCTGAGGGACAGTGAACTGGCCCCCTGTTTAAAAAGTTTGAGGACCCCTGGTACACAGTGAGGGCGGTACAAACAGGAAGAATGAGATGCATCACGCAAATAAATGAGGACCAAGTAAGGGGCACCTGAAGGAGCCAGGGAACTGGCAGAAGACACAGGAAGATACGCACTGAGGTCTGTTACTATGAAAAAGGCAGCAGCGATGGGAACAAAATGCAGATGTGGGCTAAAACAGCCTTATTTGTTTTCCAGGGTTATCTTCCTGGTCTCTAACAGTCCCTACTAATTTCACAGGACAGCCATTAGCAAAGACCTGCCTGGAAAAACCATCAGGCATATTAGAATAGGTAAGCATAGTACTGCATACACTATGCAAGATAGGAGGTTTTTAAATTTTATTTTCTTCCGCAGGCACACACATGCACACACACACTAGACACTGACATCTGCTCTTTCAGGTAGAAAAACATATTAGGTCAATTTTTTAAAGTTATTGACAAGTCTTATGAATGTTTCTCCTTTATTTTCACACTAGAGGCCCAGTGCATGAAATTCGTGCATGGGTAAGGTCCCTAGTGGCTGCTGCCTGCCAGCCGGGGCCTCCCTTCCCTGCCTGCTAGCTGCCAGCCACGCTTTCCTTCGTTCACGCCACCCTTGGTGGTCAGCACACATCAGAGTGAGCGATCGAACTCCCCATCTATCGAACTCCCCATCTATCGAACTCCCCATCTATCGAACTCCCTGTCTATCGAACTCCCGAGGGGACACTTTGCATATTAGGCTTTTATGTATATAGATGCTTGAGAGGTTCCAAAGACAACTGCTATCACCCATGAAGGGTACAAGAACCTAGAAAAGTGGTATGCTTCTAGAAAAACACTCCAAAGTACTCCTGTTCCCCATACTCAACTTGAAGCTAAATAGTACTGATGCCTCTTGAAATCTTAACAAAAACAACCACTCGCCCTTTTGATCTACAGTTTTCTTCTTCATGAAACTGCAGATTTATCTCTAAGGTTTTGCTTACACTGTTAGTCACGTCAATTAGAACTCTGAAGCCGTGCCTTTCCCTGGAGCCTCTGCAATGTTTAGACATCTGACTTCCTTTTCAACCTTGCTTACTTATGTGTGAGAACTTTCAAAATCCTTTCCCAGGAGATCTGTGGGTTTAATGTCCATCCATTATCTTCCATGGTAACCGACATAAAGAATTTATTAAACATTTTATCAATGTCTTCATTTTTTCTTTAATATTTTCCCTTTTTTATAGTAGCCATATCCCTTCCATACTTCTGATCTCCAATGACATTTATAATTATTCACATTCTGAAAGGATTAGATCTACAAATTCTTTAGAAGCTGGTAAACAGTGATCTCTTTATATTCCTAATTGCGTTATTAAGAATTCTTATAAAAATAAGATTTGACCTGGGCTTAGAAAAACTAAGGTAGACAAGATGCCATTCAAAGAGTAGGCCCCCTATAAAAATAATCCGCTATTGATAACTTCGGCTCTTACGATTCTACACACAAAGGAAGTGTGCCCATGTATGGAAAAAGATAAGAAAAAGATATAAAAGTTGACACTAAAACAAGGTGGTATTCAGATCAGATCTATAAATTTGAAGTAAATGATAAAAATTTATTTTAAAAATATATTGGACTCCTGAAATAAGTAAGTGTCCTTGTGATTCAGGCAGCTGAGCCTAGAAGAGAGTGGCTTATAGCAGTTATGTCAGTACATTAAACACTAAAGCATGATTGAGCATGGAAAGAGGTGATGAGATTTCATATTATTTCCCAACATTCATTAAACCTGTGAAACAAAAATTGGAGAAAACTTTAAGTGCCACCCACTAACCTGGAAATGCAGTAAAAGTGCTTGCTGAAACCAAAGGCAGTGAACAGGGGGGAAGATTTGAATAAAATAATAGTGGAACCCCAATCCTATTCTCTCTGTGCGTTTAAAATCTAATTTACATTGTGGTCCAGAGTCAGAGAAACTCATGGGGACCTGATGTAAATTTACTGGGAAGGCAAACTTAACTCTACCTTTAGAAATGTCCCCACAGCCTGGGCACCAGCGCCATGCAGCCTACAGGTGCTGAAAAGGTAGCCGACTGCTAACTGACTGTGTTCTAGACAAACATAGGTGAGAACCAGTAAGCTTTAACAAGTGGGAATATTTGCAGACAAAACACAAAAAAGTACATTTTAAAAATCAGAAAGAAGCTTCAAGTAAGTTTAAAATGTTCTAAGAAATAAAGGAATAGAAATAAAACGTCTCCATACTAAGAGAAGACTGTGAACAATGTCTACTTAGAAAATGACCATATGGAATATGTAGGAGAGAGAAATGTATGTTGTGTATCAGTGATTCACTGGAAGGATTCACGGGTCTCAGAAAGGTGTTAAACTGCTGGTTGCAGTGAGAGGCTACAGATTAAAGTCAGGAGGGAAAAGACACATGAGTGAATTCCAGGAGAAACCAGATCACCCCTCCAGGTGTCCTCCACCAGCAGAGTCACTCAAATGTGCGTAATTATACAAACAACTAGTGGCCCAGTGCACTAAATTCATGCACGGGGAGGGTAGAGTGTCCCTCAGCCCAGCCTGCACCTCTCTCCAATCTGGAACCCCTCGGGGGATATCCGACCAGCAGTCGGGCCAGCAGTCGGACATCCCTCTCACAATCTGGGACTGCTGGCTCCCAACCACTTGCCTGCCTGTCAACCTGATCACCCCCTAACCACTCCCCTCCCAGCCTGATCGATGCCTAACTCTCCCCTGCAGGCCTGCTCACTCCCAACTGCCCCCCCTGCCAACCTGCTTACCCCAACTGCCTCTGCCTCGGCCCCGCCCCATGGCTTTGTCCAGAAGGACATCTGCAAGGACTCCTGGAAGGTCTCCAGGATAATTAGCATATTGCCCTTTTATTAGTATAGAAGATGATGTGTAATGACACCTGTGACGCGTTGTCACTCAGGGAAGCTCACGTGAGCCTCCTGTCCACGGTTTTTATTGGGGGTCAATCAAGTAGGCAGGCAGGACTTAGCCTCCTCAGATTCCAACCACTGAGCAAAACAGGCTCACCATGAACCACATCTGTGAGCACAAACCATCTGGTCACATTGGCACTGTGTGGCCCAAGAAGAAGGTTCCACAGACTCAGAGCTCAACTTCCAGGGGTTGCCCTAGGGCCAGATCAGAAAACAGGCCTTCCTTGGAAACGTAGAGGTTTGAGCTACTCACCTCTGAAGAGTTAACTCATTCCTGCACCTATTTATAAAATTAAAAGAAAAAAATCAGTATGTTGAACACAAGAATAAACACAAAGAAAACATAAACAAATAAATTTAAAGACAGATCCAAGGAAGTCTCCCAGAATTCAATACAAATTGACCAAAAAAAAAAAAAAAAAAAAAAGAGAGACATAAAGGCTGAGATGGGAAGGTCCAGTGTCCCACTAGGAAGAGTTAGTGAAAGAGAAAATAGAATTAAAGAAAAGTTTTCATTGTGCCGAGGCTGGATGCCTTTCAGAACATTTGAAGTCCACGCGTGGCCTTTTTCAGTTGGACGTGACTGCCCCATTGCTGCAGAGAAGCCTAGCATCCTGGCACCGGGCACGGAAGCCAGGGGGTTGGCCTCCTCATGTGCTAGTGCAGGTTTCCACGCACACGTGTTCCAGGAGAGAGGACATGGAAGCTATCGGTCTCCCACATCCCGGGCCAGAAACGGGCACTGGCATTGTTCGGGTCTTGTAAACCAGCCAGTACACCAACTGCATAAGAAATGGAATGTGGCCCTAGCTGATTTGGCTCAGTGGATAGAGCGTCGGCCTGCGGACTGAAGGGTCCCGGGTTCGATTCCGGTCAAGGGCATGTACCTTGGTTGTGGGCACATCCCCAGTGGGGAGTGTGCAGGAGGCAGCTGATCGATGTTTCTCTCTCATCGATGTTTCTAACTCTCCCTTTCCCTTCCTCTCTGTAAAAAATCAATAAAATATATTTAAAAAAAAAAAAAGAAATGGAATGTGAAGCTATTTTTTTTAAAAAAACCAGCAGATTAATTTTTTAAAGCCAAACCCAGAGGAGGCATTTCCAGAAAGTCACAGACGGTAACTGTGATTACATAGCGCCGTGGTCGGCAAACTGCGGCTCGCGAGCCACGTGCGGCTCTTTGGCCCCTTGGGTGTGGCTCTTCCACAAAATACCACGGCCTGGGCGAGTCTATTTTGAAGAAGTGGCGTTAGAAGAAGTTTAAGTTTAAAAAATGTGACTCTCCAAAGAAATCTCAATCGTTGTCCTGTTGACATTTGGCTCTGTTGACTAAGGAGTTTGCCGACCGCTGGTAGCACATGGGAACCTCAGCTCGCCCGCGGGAACTGGAGAAGAGGTGGCCTGGAGTGGCTTGTCTCTGGGCGGGTCACATTACAAGGCTTCTCAAGGGCGACTCGGGCCCCCAGGGAGTGCCGTACAGTAACGTCGGTGAGAAAAGGGGAAGAACCGCTGAGCTGGTCAAATGCTCTGTCCTCCTCCGAGGGGTCAGCCAACAGGCCTCGGAACAGCTCATATCCTAGACAGTGGGAATGCAAGCGAGGGATTTTTCCCTTCTCTCCCAGGAGAAAAAATAAATATCCAGGCAGGACTTTTGAAATCCAGAAAATTCACAGCTGGAAACCCAAAATAACCCATCCCGAATCCTCAGATTCTGTCTTTGATCTATGATCTCCTTGAGAGGACAGCAAAGTAGGACGTGAACGTCACAGGGGGCTCCTCCCGGCTTCCAGCAGGGGCCCCGATGATTAGAGGTAACTTGCTGCTTGGATTAAGGTTTGTTGTATGCCTTTACATTTAATCTCACTTTTAACTACTCAACCTAAAAGATCCCTCTCAGCCGTGGGCAAACTACGGCCCGCGGGCCGGATCCGGCTGTTCTATCCGGTTCTCTTGCTCTCCCCTCCACTCCTTTACTTTGAATTTATATTAGTTCACACAAACACTCCATCCATGCTTTTGTTCCGGCCCTCCGGTCCAGTTTAAGAACCCATGGTGGCCCTCGAGTCAAAAAGTTTGCCCACCCCTGCTCTAGTTTCACAGTCTCTCTCAGCAGCTGACTCCCATCCTGCTCTCCGCGTGTCCAAGAAGCCGTGTGCAGTGACCTGGATGGATGCCCCTGGAGCACACACTTCCCTCCCCACACGTGCCCCGCACATGTGCCAGTTCCATTGCTCCTACTTGGAAAGGTTGCCTGATGGGGGGAGGGGCGGGGGATGAGACCTAGGATCCTTCCAAATTCTTTCACAATCAGCCGTCTTCTCTCCACAGCTGCATGCACTGCCCGTGTTGTCTTATTCTCATTTGGAAGCAAAAGGAAGCAACGAGAACAAGGCACCAGGGCCCTGCCCTGCCCAGCCTTCGGCATTGCTGCTGGCGGCGTGACAGCCACGCACCTCACCCACGTGGACCGCGGCCAGCGAGGCTGCCTCAGTGCGGACCAGGCAGGTGAAGGGCAAGTGGCAGGACCAACCGGCCCGCACGGCCCGCTCACCCTGTCCTCACACACCTGACAACCCGCTCTGGCATGTTCCTGCGAATTCTTCCAGGTGTGGTCACTTCTGTTGAAAATCTTCCCACGTGTTGCTAGCAGCTTATCGACAGCCCTGTACACTCACGTTAATAAAATATTCTCCCCACAATGACAATACGCAATTACATGGCACTTTCCCGTACCGAGCACTGGTCTGATACTTCACAGACAGACCTATTTGTGCCCCACCACATGCCTGGGGGGTAGGCATGATCCCCCGTCGCCTTAGGGAAGAGATGGGGAAACGGAGATACGCAGAGGCCAAGTCATGGGCCCACAGTCACCAAAGCAGTCAACAGCCGGCCATGGGCTTGGACTCAGGACGCCTTGGTTTCAGATCCCTGACCTGAACCACGGTCTCCTGCCTCTCCGGCCGCCAAGCATCAGCCGTGCCCAGAGACTCACGGTCATTGAGCTGTGATGTGAAGGCCTGGGGAGTCCTGGAGTGTTTTCAGCGTCGGGGTTCTACACCCAAAGAGAACGCTGGCTGCAGGGGAGACCGCACAGGTACCCCTGGTTCAGAAGCTCGCCGCTGCCCGGCTCTCGGAGGCTGGCTTGTGCTCCACAGAAGCGTAAACCATTCCTGGAAATAATACCCATTTGAAGGCATTAGGGCTGACAAGGATCGTCATCCTGCTGTTCATCAAGTTCATGTCCCAAACATTTATTCGGCATCTGCTATTCATAAGACACCAGGCGAACTCACAGGGGCAGGCCTCGCCGTCCAACTCAACTGGCGGAGCAACCGTCCTTGGACTTGGCTACATACGATGACCACCTGGGCGGTTCCAGTGAACTATTTCAGCGGGGGAAACGCCAATGACCCCAGTCGAGTAAATGCAGAATCTCTAGGGTGGGACGAAGGCATGAGGAAGCCCCCAGCTATTCCACTGTGCAGCCAACGCTGAGAAGGCTGAGCCCCGGGTTAGGGTCCCGAGTGTCTGAGCCCGCTGCCCTCAGCAACAGGATCTTCCCTACCCCTGCGTTGCTCTTTCCTTCCTGAACAGGTGAGTTGAATTTTACTTAAGCGATTTCAAGCGCCTTCATCTGGAGCTCGTCTTTGCTTCTAACTCAAACTGGCCGAGGCAGAGCATTGTGGGGTGGCAGTGGTCATCGCGTGAGGTTCCATCGGACTCGGGGACCCGGGGGCCAGTGAGGTAGGAAGCAGCCTGATGTGGTGGAGAGGCCTGGGCTCCGAGGACTGACACGCGTCGCTCGCAGCTCAGTTCCCAGGTGAGGACCCTGGGTGAGTCAGGCATTTCGTCAGTTTCCCTGTTGGTGGGAACGATGCCTGCCTGCGAGAACTACACTTAGTAACTTACACAGAGGGCCTGGTACAAGGTCGGTGGCCAGCGGGTGCCATCTTCTACGGGACTGCGTTTCTCCTGCTACTTAAAATGAATTCTGTTCTGCCATGGCCGGGGTGGCTCAGCTGTTTGGGTGTCAGCCCATCCACCGAGGGTAGCTGGTCCGATTCCCAGCCAGGGCCCATGCCCAGGTTGCAGGCTCCATCCCTGAATGGTGAAGCGCCCCCAGCTAGGGGCTGTGCGGGAGGCAGCTGATCACTGATGTTTCACTATCATGTCCATGTTTCTCTCACTCCCTCTCTCCTCCTCCTCTCTCTCTCTCTAAAAAAAAACAAAATCAATTAAAATATTTTAAAAATTAAAAATGAAATGAATCCCGTCCCCTTTGGAGGCCTTCTTTGCTGGGTTCCTTTAAGACTGCCTGCCGAGCGGGGCTCCTCTCCCCCGTTCCGACAAAAGTCGTGGCCCCTCCATTCCTTTCGCAGCCATTTCCCACACTGGACACTGACGTCACATTTTGGCTGGTCCCAACCGTTTCCCATTCTTCAGATTCTTTGGTCGCTTTCATTTTTTTTCCCACATCCTCAGACTTCCACTCCAAAGTGATCTTTGCTCTCAAGGTCTTTCCATGCAGTTCCTTCCTGTCCGCTTTTCCTCTCTGCTGAATCTGCCTCTTCCTCCCACCACCTTCAAATACACAAACAGATGCGGACCCTGTGCATCCCTGCTCTCTCCTGCAGCCGGTCCTGTTAGCAGGAAGGCTGTAGCCCCAATGGAGGCTGTGTGTGGGTCCCTACTCAGCCTCCCTCTGCTGAGGTTGGTGTGACAACCAGCAAAAAATCTGTAAGAAAATAAACTCCATAGGAAAACCAGACAGAACATATTAAGGGGCCCCAATAGGACGGCCTGATGAGTCAAATGTTCTAGAAGACTTGCAAATTCCCGGTTGATCTCACCTGCCTTAGCCTCTCCGTGCAGCTGAGCATCATCCTTGCACGTAACCGCTACGGGCTCCCTTTTTCAAAGCCCACGAGCACTTGTTATTCCCGCTTCTCAGTCCTTTGCCTGCACTGTTATCAGCTGTGGAATAGCCTGAAAGCGATGACTCAGGGTCCCCGTTATCTTATCTCTGCATAGCACAGCCCTGGCCCCATTGGCTGCATCAGAGCTGCTTCTTGTCATTTCTCCGTTTCCCACAACGTTAGCCAAACGATAGACGGAAGATCCCCCTAACAGATGACCTCCTTGCTGTGCACAGAGCAGTCTCCCGTGGGAATGTCACTCACCCCAAGGCCTTGCTCTCTCCACCAACCCACCCTGACTCGGGAGAGGCCAGGCATGGACCTGTGAGGTGTCGTGGGTGACAGAAAGCAATGAGCTCACATCCACTGTTTGCAGGGCGGCTCCATGATCCGGCTGCCTCATGCTGGCTGGCTCATCAATCTTCTCATTTCTAACCGAGCCATCTGCTCCTGTTTTCCCAGGCTCTTAATGCGGTTTACAGCCTTCCTCTGATCACGTACACCTGTGCCTCTCACCGCCGTGGTTTTTGCTGAATTTCTTTTCCATCATAAGCTGGGAGGTGACCTCGTCAATTCCTGCTGTCATAAACAGAGTCCATGGGGCTTTATCTTGCAGATGATTGCTTTTAAAGACTCTTTCTGACTTAGCCGTGTTATCGCTTAGTCATTCAAAATCTTCTGTATTTTTCTCCATGCTTTTTGGTCTTTTTCTCTTTCTTTGTGTGTGTGTATGTGTGTGTGTGTGTGTGTGTGTGTGTGTATTAATATGATATATATATATATATTAAATATATATAAATAAAAGCAGGCTACCTTCAAGGTAATGCCATTGATAGCTGTTTTCAAATAGCCAGGGGTGGGCAAACTTTTTGACTCGAGGGCCACAATGGGTTCTTAAACTGGACCGGAGGGCCGGAACAAAAGCATGGATGGAGTGTTTGTGTGAACTTATATAAATTCAAAGTAAAGGAGCGGAGGGGAGAGCAAGAGAACCCTCCGCTCTTTCGGCTCCGCGGGCCAGATAGAACAGCCGAGCGGGCCGGATCCGGCCCACGGGCCATAGTTTGCCCACGGCTGTTAGTCTGTCAGTGTTCTTAAAGCATTTAAAGATTATAAATCTTCACTATGTGAAATTTAAGTTAGTCTTTAAAAGGTTTGGATAAATATTGATAAAGTATCATCTTCAAGAGCCAGAGATTACTTAATTTTCCCAAGGCTACTTGTTCTCTCCAGAAGTTTTATGAAAGTCGCTGTTCCTAACACACCCCCACCGCTGTCCCTAACACACCCCCACCGCTGTCCCCAACACACCCCCACCGCTGTTCCTAACACACCCCCACCGCTGTCCCGAACACACCCCCACCGCTGTCCCAAACACACCCCCACCGCTGTTCCCAACACACCCCCACCGCTGTTCCCAACACACCCCCACCGCTGTTCCCAACACACCCCCACCGCTGTCCCTAACACACCCCCACCGCTGTCCCTAACACACCCCCACCGCTGTTCCCAACACACCCCCACCGCTGTCCCTAACACACCCCCACCGCTGTTCCCAACACACCCCCACCGCTGTCCCGAACACACCCCCACCGCTGTCCCTAACACACCCTCACCGCTGTCCCGAACACACCCCCACCGCTGTCCCGAACACACCCCCACCGCTGTCCCTAACACACCCCCACCGCTGTCCCGAACACACCCCCACCGCTGTCCCGAACCCCGTTCTCTGTCTCGGCACGGCACTAGGACCGGGAAGAGCAGCAGCAGGTCTCTGAGCAGGGAAGGCCATGTGCGCTAGGGGCACTCCCAGTGGGAAATCATGGCATCCACATGTTATGTGACATTGAAGCCATCAAGCTCAGTCCTGGAAAACTGAAATAAACAAAACAGAGGTGTTCTTTCTCCTGGAAAAGCATCCCAGGAGGTGAACACAGAGCTCCCCGAGAAGTGGGTGTGAAACCACAGAATCCCGCTCTCGGCCACCCCTCTTCCTCACCCCACTGAGACCGTTTGAAAACTTCTGATCTAGTTCAACATGTTTACTGATCAGTGAGGACACAGGTCTGAGCAGGCGGTTACCTGACCCAAGGAGCAGACCCTGTTAGTGGCACAGCCAATAAAAA
Organism: Plecotus auritus; assembly: GCF_963455305.1. Classification (NCBI taxonomy): domain Eukaryota; kingdom Metazoa; phylum Chordata; class Mammalia; order Chiroptera; family Vespertilionidae; genus Plecotus; species Plecotus auritus. Next base: position 176,172,810 of record NC_137774.1, read on the forward strand.
CGGAAGTCTCCCGATTTCTGGCCTGTCTCCCCCTCGGAGAGGTGCATTATGGAAGTCACACTCTGACCACGAAAGCGGTGGTGGGACGTCTTGAGATTCTGCTTGGACTGTGGAGTGTGCATCTCAAGAAAAATAAAAAAGCAGATAAGGCTCGTCACTGCGTCTGCAGGCGCCCTGTGCTTGCTGAGCTCTGGCCTTGATATCTTTGACCTTGGCACTAACGGATGGGTTGACGGCAGCTTCCTGCCGAGAACTCTGTGGTCTCCCATACGTGGGAGCCTATGGCGATCGCTATGACAACAGGGATAGGATTCTGTAAACACTTGTCATGGGCCATTCAGCTGTGTTTAAGTTTAGGCAAGCTTTAATGAGTTTGAGTAAGCAATATTTTCAGACGTGTTCTATACTGATCACTGTCCTATAGACCTGACTCAGCTGGTGATATAAATCAGCCGACAAATAAACAAATTTCTGCAAACTGCATCTTTCTTGGAAGTGAGATGTTATCCCAGAGCCTCCGGAAGACATGAATGGGACAAACCGTGTTTATAAAAGACGATGGAAACTTTTGTAGATCATTCATAAGGATGAAGAGAATAAGCTGATCAATCTGAGCCTCACTGACCTCAGAACCTATGAAACTTATAATCAGTATACATTTTCTTACTCAGCTTGGGTCACCATAATAAAATATCCTAGGCTGGGGGGTTTAAACAACAGAACTTTATTTTCTCATAGTTCTAGAAGCTGAAAATCCAAGATCAGTATGGCAGCGTGGTTTGGTTTGGGTGAAAGCTCTCCTCCTAGTTTTGTGATCCTGCCTTTTCACTATGCCCTCAGACCTCACATGGTAGACAGAGAGAGAGAGAGAGAGTCTAGTTTCTCTTCTTGAAGGACACTAATGCTATTGGGTAAGGGCCCCATCCTTATGATCTGATTTAACCTTAATTTCTTCCATAAAGACCCTGTCTCCAAATATCATCATGGTGAGCATCAGGACTTGGACTTCAACATATGAATTTGGGGGAGACACAGTTCAGTTCATGGTATGCATGGTTCTCATTTAATATAGAACTTGGAATAAATGCTATAACATAGGCCTTTGATATTTCTAGCACATATTATAAAACACTTTATGTATTACACAATTGTATTGAAATCTATATTATATCTATATTTAAAATATGTGTAATACAGAGAGAAAGCCACTTTCCAAACATCATATGAAAATGAAATATTTAGTACACATGGATTTTCCAGATAAGTAAAAAGTACCATTATAAGCCATGCATCTTTGATATTACAACTATTTCACGAAATTATTTGCAGCATGTTCACAAGTCTCCCTCTTTAACTATAGACATGCATATTTAAAAATAATTTAAAAGTATTTTCTTGACAATGCAAGGTCATCATTTGGAAGACCAAGTTTTATACTCTGACAGTGAAGGATACAGATGTGCAAAACTGTCTCCTTTGACTGTGAGAGACCCGGATTTAACATCTCCACACTCAGAAATCAAACAGACGCAGGAAAATGCAATCCCAGACATGGCAGAGGCAGGCCTTCTAGTGTGCTGTGTACTCTGTTATTTATTGCATAACCTTTTATATGAAAGTAGAGGCCCGATGCATGAAATTCATGCAAGGGGGCTTGGCTCCTGCCGCCGCAGAGGCCGCCTCTGCCTTGGCCCCCGCCGCCATGGCTTCATCCAGAAGATCATCCAGAAGGACGTCCGGAAGGACGTCTGGTCTAATTAGCATATTATGCTTTTATTATTATAGATGGCAGTGTTTCCTTTTACCTTTCATTTTGAATCAACAGAATGTGGGCTAGGGGCCTAAAGTTTCATACCAGGGAAAAGTGTGTGAGCTCTGTAAATGTTGAGTTTGTTATGAGATGTTATTTATTTGTGTGTGTGTTTAGATATGTGTGTGTGTTTCGTTTCTCTTAAGAATTAAAGTTGCTAGAAGTTCCATGATATATAAATACATTATTTGAAAGTAACCAAACTGCATTTAATGGAAATAGTCTACAATTTAGGCTTTTCACTAAATATATTGTCTTCAGAAGCATAAAGGGGAAGCAGCATATTGGCTTGATGATTATTAATGAAACTTACTCCTGTGAATATTTCCCAGTCCCACTGGGAGTAGCCTAAGTGCTAAGGACTATTTTTTATGTGTGTACTTCCTTCTCTCAAAGGCTCTACATATTTAAGTAATTTAAACTAAATAAAAACAAATGTTTGGGTAGTCACAAGCATTTAACTCAGCTCTCTCATTACAATAATGCTGTTTTACATATTTTTCAACTTTGTTTCATTTCTACTGAAATGAACCATGATTCTCCCAACAATGTTTAAAGTTGTGTTGATAGATTTTTATTACTATTGGTGAAACTAAGCCCTAAATTGTATTTTTCATATACAACATTCATTAATTTAAGTAACATTCGCGTGTATATTAAGCATAAAGTATGTCTATATGCATTTGGGAGTTTTAGAACATATTTGTTTTGTTTCAAAATTTAATACACACAACTAACTCCATGGGTACATAAAATAAACACTATTGGTTATTACTATTAATGAAGAAATTAGTTCTAGATAAGAATTTATTTTTTAAAGGAGATTTGGCAAATAGACTATGTTTGAATTTGACTAAAATTCCTGATTTGTTTTCTCTTAAGATTATACTAGTGCTTCCCTAAAATGTTATTCTTCTTGAAAGAATTTGACCTTTACTTTCCATCTGCCCACCCCAACCTGGGGGGTCAGGGCACTTACACTCCAAGATCACAAAGTAAGCTGCCACCCAGACTGCATGGACAGTGGTTTAATAACAAGGTCATTCCTGTAGGACCCCTTTGTTGTCACGATCGTTGGCAGAAGCAATGTGGTACAGTAGAAAGTTTTAAATTTAGATTCAGCGTTTTGTTTCCAAGAACTTTGGGAATATGTATCTAGAAACCAAACTATTCATGTCCATTGACTTAGTACAGAGTATTTTTCTCTGGGGAACCTCCTATTAAATATTAAAATATTAATCAACAGAAAACTATGCACAAAGAGAAGCTCTGAGGCATTATTTGTTACAAACACGGAAAACATTTTAATTTATATGACAGAATAGTATGATGGTCTAAACATGTGGACTGAGGTCTAACATTAAGGCCCAAGGTCATGTGCTGCCTGAGCACTGGTGACATCAGGAGGACCCGGAATGGCCCGACCGGAAGTTTCTCTCCCAATTCTGCTCCAACGCATAAGGCGTGAGCCCTGAATGGCCCTTTCTTTTTTGTTTTCTTAATTTATTTTTATTGTTGTACATTTGGCAGATATCCCTCTTTTTCTCCTCATTGACCCCCTCCACCTCGATCCCTGCCCTGCTTCACCACACCATTGTCTGTGTCCATGGGTTATGCATACTTGCATAGAAGTCCTTTGGTCTGAATGGCCCTTTCTAATGCTATCAGCAATAGTATTTCACTCATTACAATATACGCCAAATACATTACAATACAATACAATACTGAAATTCAGGTGCTTATATTCTGCTGTAATTATTACTTGACATTTGGAATGGGCTGGGGTTTGGGCTATTTTTTTTTTTTAACTACATATCATCAAAAGACCACATCTACGATAATTTTGAACATCTTAGGAAGCCTGTTTCCATCTGACCATTTGGTATGATGAGATTACAGGCTAATGCTCTGTTTGAAAAGGCCTCGGCAGCTGTCGTTTGAAGCATCCCCAGATGTGTGTGATGCATCAGAGCTTAGTTCTGGAAAGGCGAGATTCATAATGATGGAAGATGGAGTGATAAAAAGGTGCTGCATGAAATCGAGTGGGTCTGGGGAAGAAACAAACAAACTTCTGGGACCTATTCTGAAGTCAGCTACCACTAAATAGATTGTTTATTTCACTTGAAAATTTAAAAATAAATAAATAAAAAAGAGTATCAGAACTGGGAGACACATATCATCAGATATGATTCTTTCTGATTTTCTCTCCTGAATGGGCGTTTGCTTTTGTCCAGAGCTTGCAAATCCGTTCCTTTCTGTCTGTCTGTCTGTCTGTCTTTATAGCTGTGGTTGGGAATGGAGTCCCTTTCCCACATGAACAACTCTGATTGTAAGGTACATAGGCAAAGAGTGCAGTGACTACTTTTAAGAATACTTTGATTTTCTTTTATGAAATATTAGGGAATGTATCTAAAAAATCTGCAGAAGCCATTTTATATATATATATATTTTTGTATTTGTTTCAGAAAGGGAAAGAGAGAGAAACATCAATGATGAGAATCATTGATCGGCTGCCTCCTGAACACCTCACAATGGGGATCAAGCCCACAATCCGGGCATGTGCCCTTGACCGGAATCGAACTCAGGACCCTTCAGTCCACAGGCCAACGCTCTATCCACTGAGCCACCGGGTAGAGCCGCAGAAGCCATTTTGGAAGGCATGCGAATGTGTCATTCTGACGTAGAGCATCCTCTAGCTGCCCATGTGATCTGATTAACGGGGACCAGGACTCATAATACGCGGGTTCAAAACACCAAACCCACCACTTGGCCTTCCATAATAATAGAGTCGCTTCCCTAATATTAATGATGTAAAGCTTTACCTGCTTAAGAGAAAGGGGTGCATCCCTGGTAAGGAAAAGGATTGGGGCCTAGAAGGGAAAGACTTACTGTGTCATTCACTTTGCAAAGGTACCAGTCTCTTTTATACAAGTGCAGAAATATATATTAAACCACACACACGCACACACACACGCACACACACTTGTGAACATGCATACATGCAAACATCTCTGCCATTAATTAAATGTATTTCCTTATCACTAAGACCACACCTGTTGGATCACTTCAACCTCTAATTACAGACTCACTTTAGAATTCAGCTGTAAGCACAGTACTTACTAAATTAAGGCACAGAGACCCGTTACTCTTCCCCAGTCTCAGGAGCAAGGACTAAGGGGAAAATGTCTTCACAGGCAGAAATCGGGCCACATGGACTCATGAGATAAACAAATGAATGAAAAATCCGAACGACTGCTTTCTTGTTATTTTGACTCACAATAGCACTGAGACTGGATTTACCTTCACCAGGTCTATGTAGGTACATCTAGTTGAGTATTTCTTGAGAAAAATACCAATAACACCTTTTTGCTACAATACCACTTGTTAAATATTCTCATAAAAATTGTCAGTACTGCCATATATTTTTTAATTCTCTTTCCAATTTAAATTCTTTATCGTTGAAAGTATTACATATGACTGCCAGATATTTTTGAGATAAACCATCTCTAGGGAAACTTTAAGTCTCTGTGTACAGGAACTCACTAGTTTCAATTCAATTACTTAAATTTCCACGTATTTAGATGACGGAGCAACTAACTAAAGTCGAGAAGAGAAGCTCTCAGTGGGACCATGTGTAAAATTTGAGTATCAAAGACAAAGCCCGGAGTTTACACAAATCCCAAGCCCTCACTCCTACTCATGCCCTGCTGGAAAGCCTGCATTTTCTCACACCTCTGCACGCCCGGTTATCGGGGAGGCCGAGCATGGAAGAGCTCAGATACCAAAGGCATGACTCTGTGTCTTTGTGGCCAGACCCGCAGGAAGTATCAGAACCCTCAGGAGGGTTCCCTCCCTGGTGCTATTTCCAGCGTTCTGTTTCATGTTTCCCGAGGTCTGCACAGTTCAAAGGGCTTTCTCCAAGGCAATGAACCTGAATCTCTTCCAAAGGCGAGTCCTACAGAGCTGTATTCTTCAAGTTTTGTGAGAGCGAGGAGAAAAGTGTCCCAGAAAACTCTTTCCTGGCCTATGCACTAGATTCAATAACAAGCAAGGGTTCCCATATATTTAAAAGGTTAGATCTAGCCCTAGCCGGTGTGGCTCAGTGGATAGAGCGTCGGCCTGCAGACGGAAGGGTCCCGGGTTCGATTCTGGTCAAGGGCACATGCCCGCGTTGCAGGATCAATCCCCAGTAGGGGGCGTGCAGAAGGCAGCCAATCAATGATTCTCTCTCATCATTGATGTTTCTATCTCTCTCTCCTTCTCCCTTCCTCTCTGACATCAATAAAAATATATTTTAAAAAATAAAAGGTTTAATCGAAATCTTACTCAAAACAGTTACACAACTCTCATGGTTATCCATAAGCCCAAGGACCCAAGGACATGGCGTGCTCAATATCCGTATCCCTGTTTCTCTTCGGCTCATAGCCAGTTTCTTGGATTCTATTAAAAATGCCAAGTCCTGAGGCTGTCAGTGGGAGCAGAGCCAGGCTTCAGCATCAGAAACCACAGAGGCTCAGCCACAGTAACTCAGCGGAAGGGTAGCAGGTCTCTCCAAGCAGGGCCACAGCTGGTGCCCGCCGCCCTCTGCGCGGAGGGCGTGGGAAGGGCAAGGCCCTTCCTGCAGGAGAAGACACATGACCGAGGGGGGGGGGGGGGGGCTCAGGCTACACAGTTCTGCCCCCAGCCCACCCCAGCCCACCCCACTCTCTGACCCTTTGCACCCAGTGCGCAACCCGACAGCAGGCCCTGCTCTCTCCACTCTGTCCCCAGCTCTGACCGGGTCACGGTTCACACGCCACGCCCTGCCGCCAGCCAGCACGTGTTGGACGTGGCTGTGGCTCCCCTTCGCGTCCGCCCTTCCCGTGCGTGGGGAGGTCGGGACGCTCGGGTCTTCTCTCTGGCTGGGATGGCTGTGGTCTTATTCTTGAGTAGGAAACTACAGGAAGCAGAGGCCGGGAAAGAAGCAGGGAGCATGTTTTATGCGGGTTCGGGGGAGCTAGGTGGTTTTGTGGAGCCAACACCACTTCTGCAGGCACATGGACTTTCAGAAACTATCGCAGGCCTGGGCGCCGGGCGGTGAAGAGAGACCGCACACCCCAGTACGAGGGGCTGCATGAGACCGACCTGGGGTGCAGGCGTGGGAGCGGAGGAGCTGCCGGGGTGCGGGGGGGGGGGGCGGGGAGGCGGTAAGTGCCAGGAATTGAGGACTGACGGTGATAGAGGCCGTGAGGGCAGAATGCGAGAATGAGGCGTTTTCTGGCTTCGGCCAGTGAGTAGCTGGTGGCGGAGAACAGAACGAGGGTCACTGTGAGCGTGTGAAGTCCGGGAGGCCCGCCCCCGAAGGGTTCGGTGGGACGTTGAGCCTGTGCGTCCCTGCCTCCAAGTCCAAGTTGCTGCCTCTGCATCAGGATTCCACTCCAACTGTTTGCATAAGTGAGAGGCGGGAAAGGGAGCAGGCGTCCGTGCCTGCACACGCAGCCCATTCCGTTTTCCCTGCCCCCCCCGGCCCGCGAACCTGGACACAGACGGGGGAGGGGGGGGCCTCAGGCACCAGCTCCAGAGCGCCTTCTGCTAAACCAGGAGCCCAGCATCCTGAGGGGGGCACGGATGTCCACGGGCGTTCTCGTGACTTCTGCGTTCACATGCTAAGTCATCGTACACAGCGGGCACATGGCATGGCCGGGGACCCCACGGCAGCCCGTGTCACTCAGAAGCCCCGGGGACTGGGCGCTGGACAGAGACCAGGACAGAGCCCGGGACAGAGCCCGGGACAGAGCCCAGGACAGATACCAGGACAGAGCGCAGGACGGAGCCCAGGACAGGGCCCATCTGAGGCTGTGGCTCGCCCCCTCCGCTTCCTGACAGGCTGGTGTCAGCTCACCAGTGACTCCTAAAGGAAGCTGCTTAACCGCTTGTGAAGTCCTCAGCGATCCTATCGAGCAGTTCCTCCTGGTGCCCGAGGAAGGCGTGCTGTGGTTATAAAACCTTTCCTCTGCCCTGACCAGTTTGGCTCAGTGGATAGAGCGTCAGCCTGCGGACTGAAAGGTCCCAGGTTCGATTCCGGTCAAGGGCATGTAACTTGGTTGCGGGCACATCCCCAGTGGGAGGTGTGCAGGAGGCAGCTGATCGATGTCTCTCTCTCATCGATGTTTCTGACTCTCTATCCCTCTCCCTTCCTCTCTGTGAAAAATCAATAAAATATATTTAAAAAAAAAAAAAAAAACCTTTCCTCCACACCGAGACCCACGGGGCACTGCCCGCCCCTCCGCGCCCGCCCCGGCGCCTGGCGGACAGAGGAAGGGGCTTTGGGGAGCATGTTCTGGCTCCTGCTGAAACTCGGGGGCTTGTGAGAACGCACAGGTTGCATTGGGGCCTTTGCAAACCATTGATGTGTCAACCTGGCTAGAGTTGCTGTGGATTCCTATCCCCCACCTTCCCGGCATCTCGTGGCTGCCAGTGACATTCTATCTGCCGGTGCCTCCGCATCACCTTCTCCCTGCCGAGCCTCCACTGAGCCTGAGGCCTAGGCCTGGGAACTACCCTTCCCAGCACCCCGGCCTCCAGTTTCCAGTCTGGACTGAGGCTCTCCGGTGAAATATAGAAGGAAAAGTGGGAAAGGGCCAGGGAAAGAGGACTCGGGAGGCTGGAGTGGAGGCCCGTGGGCGTCGGGGGGGTTGGGGCGGGGGATCCCAGCCTCCAGGCGTATTTCCTGAAAGGTACCCCTTTTTGGTGCTGGAAGCAGCTGGGGTCATTGTCATTGTCAGCCACTTCCTGCCCTTCCCTGGCTTCCGGAAGGCAGCAAACCTGAGACCTGGAGGTGACCTCGCTTCCTGCCCTTCAGACGCTACAGGCACTCGCTCTGTCTTGAACTCTTTGACGCCCGGCAGAGGCTCCGGCTTTCCGGATCATTCCCTCTCAAAGCCGGGGCAGGGCGTGTCCCTGTGAGGACAGCACGGGACACTTTCCTTTTAGACTTTTCCACCAGAGGCTTTATTTCAGTGACTCAAGGAAAGTCACGTCTAATCCGTATTTCTACCTTAACGCTGGGACTGGAAACATCAGACGTGCGGAGACATTTAGGGCTGGTCAGGAGTGAATGAGAGTAGCTATTTATATAAAGGCGGGGCGGGGGTACGGGGTAGATGTCACAGATTAATTTTATTAGCAGTAATGGTGAAGACATTCAGCCTTTCCAAGGCCAAACAAATATGACATTTAAGAAAAGTCACTTTTTCTCAAAACCTGGACATATGTGACGCAGATGGAAGGGAACCCCTCCAGGTTCTGCTAAAAACGCCGAATTCACCGGAGAATGGGGAGCGGGGTGTCCAGGCCCTCCTGGGCGGCCACGTTCTCCTCCGCATGTCAGTCTGGGGTGTCCAGTCAGTTCTTGGGAGACAGAAACGACGGGGAATGTCACAGTCGCTGGGGCAGGCGACGCCCTGCCCTTCCATTTCGCTTTCCAGTCTCAGATTCTTCCCACTTTCACAGGCAAAGCAGGGTGAGAGCTGGGGTCTTGCTTCCCAGCATTTTCCAGCTTTTACGCAGTAAGAGAAGAAAAGCTGCAAAATAGGAAGGCGCAGGCTGCCGACGAGAGGGGAGCAGGACCGTTTGGTTTAGAAGCACGTGGTATCGTTTGTGGTTTGGGTTTGTTGGTGCTCGTTTCCTCCTGACATACCATTTTCTACTCGTCTTCTTGGATATTCTGTTAAAAAAAAATAGTTTTTTCTGAAGAGAAAATGGATACTGAGAATTGAAAGCACCTAGGAAGGAAACTCTTAGTTCTTGCAATCTGGTTATTTATTTTAATCCTAGTCCCAAATCCAATGGAAGATAATCTAGCATATTAGATTTGCTTATTTTTACACCAAAAGTTGTGGTTGTTGAATTTCATACTTGTTTGGGCTAACGGGTTTGATATCGTTTTTGTGTGTCCATTGTTCATAAAATAGTCAGGTGCAAAAATTCCATTTATTCCGCTTGCAGCCGGTACTTACTGCCTCCCTACAGGATTCGGTGGTTATATGTGGTTGTACACGTGGCTGGGGCTGGGGCTGGGCACACATATGAATAAGCCTTAATTCCTGCCTTTGAGGAGCTCAGTCTATAGATCCAGGCGATAGATCTTATCCTCCCCGCGTTTTAAGGCCTTTTCTTCCGCAGCCTGGGCGTGAAAATATACCTATGGGCCAGACATAAGTTTTCTGGCCTAAAATCACATATACTAGTAAAGAAAAGGCGGGGGAAAGCATTAGACCAGCCGTGGGCAAACTACGGCCCGCGGGCCGGATCCGGCCCGTTCGGCTGTTCTATCCGGCCCGCGGAGCCGAAAGAGCGGAGGGTTCTCTTGCTCTCCCCTCCGCTCCTTTACTTTGAATTTATATTAGTTCACACAAACACTCCATCCATGCTTTTGTTCCGGCCCTCCGCTCCAGTTTAAGAACCCATTGTGGCCCTCGAGTCAAAAAGTTTGCCCACCCCTGCATTAGACTCTTTATTTTATTTTTGGATATTTTATATATTTTTATGGATTTCAGAGAGGAAGGGAGAGGGAGAGAGAGAGAGAAACATCAGTGATGAGAGAGAAGCATTGATCAGCTGCCTCCTGCACACTCCCTGCTGGGGATCGAGCCCTCCACCTGGGCATGGGCCCTGAGCAGGAATCCAACCTGGTTTGTAGGTCAGCGCTCAGCTGGCCAGGCGGCGTTGGCCTCTTTAAGGCTCCGGAGATGGCCCACAGCACACACTGCTGACCCAGCGGCAGACGTGACGAACGGAGGGAGTGGGCAGAGCACTGGCCATCCCGTCAGCATGTCCTTTTTAGGAACGTTCACTGCAGACTGCACAGGAATGCAGCTAGTGTCCAAGACATGCTGGTGTTTCCCTGGGAGCCGCGGAGGGGCCTGAGAGAGCCGCTTCGTCCTGCCGCCCCAGGCAGAGCAGAGGGCCGGGCCATCCTCCCTGCAGCCGAAAGGGTGCAGCGGCGAGGCCCTTGACCTTCAGTCCGATGAGCAGTTCCAGGACCAGGCACCGCACTTCCCGTTTGTACTTTCACATTCTATGCACTGCGTTACTGGCAGGCCCTGGCCAGCATGGACTAGGGGCAGTGGTCGGCAAACCGCGGCTCGCGAGCCACATGCGGCTCTTTGGCCCCTGGAGTGTGCCTCTTCCACAAAATACCACGGGCTGGGCGAGTCTGTTTTGAAGAAGTGGCGTTAGAAGAAGTTTAAGTTAAAAAAATGTGGCTCTCCAAAGAAATGTCAGTCGTCGTATTGTTGATATCTGGCTCTGCTGACTAATGAGTTTGCCGATCCCTGGGCTAGGGGTTAACGCAGCAACTCGCACTGCTCTGAGGGGTTTCTGCAAGATTCCCTGAGCTTGCCAGGCAGAGCTGGTGGGAAATTCAAGGTCACCTGACCAAAGAGCCGGTGACCTCAAACGCCACCTTTCCATGGGACCGCCACGTCCCAATTTAAAGCTCTCCCCCGCGTTCCTACCCCTCCTTCCTGCTCTACTCCCCGTTTCCCTGCGGTCTTCATTGCTTTCTAACAGACTATGGACGTGTCCCTCTCTTTTACTGGCTGTCTCTCTCCACGAGGATGTGAGTGGGACGTGGACGGCTTGTCTGTTTCGTTCATGCTGCCTCCCCAACCGTAGACCAGTGCCTGGTCTATAGACGGCTCAATCAGTATTTGTTCCATGACTCCGATAAGGAATCGTACTCTGAAAGTCACTACGGACCTGTGGCGTACGGTCCATGAACCTGAGAAAGAGTAGACGACACTGGGTCCCTTTCCGGAACCGATCGGTCTGAGGAGGGGTCCGGTCTGACTGCTAACCGCCTGGCGCATGAACTGGGCCTGTGTTCAGGTGGCAGTTCCTTCTCTAACTTCATGTGGATCATGTAAACTTCATGTTTCTCTCTGAGCACCTCCCTGTAGTGTTGTTGTGAAGGTTAAATACCATACCCATTGCGTGTATGATGGTGTTGCTACTCTTTCTGCTTATTTTAAAAGAGAGATTACACACCAGTATCAACCCCCTAATTTTAGAAAGGGCGTATTTAAGCCCTGTCGGTGTTAAGAAAATTACTGAAGCTGAAACCGGTTTGGCTCAATGGATAGAGCGTCGGCCTGCGGACTGAAAGGTCCCAGGTTCGATTCCAGTCAAGGGCATGTACCTTGGTTGCGGGCATATCGCCAGTAGGGGGTGTGCAGGAGGCAGCTGATCGATGTTTCTCTCTCATCGATGTTTCTAACTCTCTATCCCTCTCCCTTCCTCTCTGTAAAAAATCAATAAGATATGTTTAAAAAAAATAAAATAAAATTACTGAAGGTCACAGAGCCAATAGGGAATAGAGTCTGAACTCTAATCTAAATCGTCCGCATCCCAGCCTAAGCTTTCTCCATTGCCACTTATAATTACAGGAAAGGGACAAAAATATATATGCGTATGTACATTTATGTACTACACTAGAGGCCCGGTGCACAAAATTTGTGCATGGGTAGGGTCCGTAGGCCTGGCTGGCGATCAGGGCTGATCTGTGGGGCAATCGGGGGGTCCCCGCTGGCACCTGCCTTGGCTGGCCTGGAGCCTGCGGGCTGCAGGCAGCTCCTACGTTGAGCGTCTGACCCCTGGTGGTCAGTGCACATCATAGCAACCGGTCGTTCTGCTGGTTGTTCCACCATTCAGTCGATTTGCATATTAGGCTTTGATTATATAGGATGTAAATGAGTATGTAAACTTAATACAGGCATGTCTTAAAACTTACATTGCTTTATTTCATATGAGTTTATCCACAAGATCTTAGTCATTGCTAGCTGACCACGGACATAGCTAAAAATGTGGCAACTGATCCAGGCTTGGAAATAAAGTCTCCTCGTCAATGCGGTGGAATAGCCCTCTTTGTGCTTTGCAGCTGAGGGCTTGATCACTGTAAACTTCAAAGAAAAACCTGGACTTGAAAGATCAAAGGAACTCAGACCAAAGGAGTCCTTAAAATAGCCAGCCTTGTTCACTAGTGCATAGGGTCCCCAGAGCTGAGAACTACAAGAATAGGCATCTCATGGTTTTAAGTCAAGGTAGCTGTCTTTCTACTGGGAAGATGTGAACAGCAGTCCTGTAGTATTTGCATTTTATTAATTTAACAAGTGTTGCTCAGCAAGAGGGTGAATTTTGCGTTTCTCAGTTTTATTCTCATACTGGTTTGAGTTTTTAAGTTGTATATTACATTTTATTATAAATCTGATGTTTCTGTTACCCACTTTGAAAATAATAAGCACCAATAATAGTATTTAATGGTAACGAGGTATTGTTGGGCTTCAAAATACTAGGTGACAATATCACTTAAGAAAACACGGCTCAGAAATGACTCATAGAAATATTCAATATTTGCCCTGACTGGTTTGGCTCAGTGGATAGAGTGTCGGCTTGTGGACGGAAGGGTCCCACGTTCGTTTCCGGTCAAGGGCATGTACCTTGGTGGCAGGCACATCCCCAGTAGGAGGTATGCAGGAGGCGGCTGATCGATGTTTCTCTCTCACCGTTGTTTCTGATTCTCTGTCCCTCTCTCTTCCTCTCTGTAAAAATCAATAAAATATATTTTACAAAAAAGAAGTATATAATATTTGATTTGAGAAGGTATGGATAGATATTTTACTGTGGCCCCTTCCTTCATACATGAGACCAATACCCAAAGAAATAATGTAACCCAACTTATTAGGTTACAATAAAAATTAACACCAACAGCCCTAACCGGTTTGGCTCAGTGGATAGGGTGTCGGCCTGCGGACTCAAGGGTCCCAGGTTCGATTCCAGGCAAGGGCATGTACCTTGGTTGCGGCCACATCCCCAGTGGGGGGTGTGCAGGAGGCAGCTGATTGATGTTTCTCTCTCGTCGATGTTTCTAACTCTCTATCTCTCTCCCTTCCTCTCTGTAAAAAAATCAATAAAATATATTTTTTTAAAAAAAATTAACACCAACAATGAAATGGAAAGCCAGGTTGAAGTCCAGAACTACAATAATTCTGACAATGGTAGCCATTTGGCCTTTCAGGCTATACCTTAAGGGATAAAAATGACAATACTGAAAGAAGATGTGAGATATGCGTATATAACATGAAATACTACTTAGCCATAAAAACGATGAGATCTTGCCACAGCGTGGATGGACCTTATGCTAAGTGAAATAAGCCAGATGGAAAAGGACAAAAACCATATGATTTCACTTATTTGTGAATATAAAATAAAAAGGACACACACACAAAAAAATAGATACAGACAACTGATTGGTGGTAACAGAGAGGAAGGGGGCTTGGGGAGAATAATGGGGTAAAATGGAAACTCGATTTTTGGTAGTGACTGTGCTGTACTGTAAACAGATATTGAGTTATAATGTTGTACACCTGAAAATAAATGAATAACTCATCGGTATTTATCTTATCTTAGGCCTTTGTTATTTTAGTGAGATCTGAATTACCCAAGTCCTGAAGAAGGGCTTCGTTTTGAAAGGGATAATTACTGCAAACAGTAAATGTTTAGTCCTTTTGATGTTGCCTCGCGCATATGTGCGAAGTTTCTGAGCTGTGAGTAATCTTCGATCATATGGAGAATCATAAATTACCAGCAGTGGAAAGAATGCTAGCGATCGGTCATCAAACCGAGGGTTTCGTTTCTCCAGATGTGGCAACCGAAATGTCACAGCAGAAGTGGCTGGAAGTCACCGTAGGCGTGGCCCCACTCACTGTCGCTCCCAGCCATTTGTTTGGAGGATCTGTACTTCTTGACCCGTCAAATATGGGCTCTGCAGGAAGAGGTTCATCAGAATGAACGCTAAAGCTTCCGGTCACTCTGCCTCCGGGTTCCGAGACGCCAGGAAGCAGGGAGAGGAGCCACCCTCCTGGGGCGTGTGATCCCGATGTCCGGGAGCGGCTGTTGCACAAGGAGGGCAGGGACACGCGCTTGTCACCAGCTGGCCCCCAGGCACCTCGGAGCGCCCGTGCGCAACGCTGCCGATGAACGGACAGATGCGTCAGCAGTGGCCTGCAAAGGGCATGGCGACCTGGGCTCACACCGTTCAGGTGACGAGGATCTGGGTCACCCTACCCGTTAGACCATGTGGACAAGCAGAGACCCAGGCCAAAGGTGAGACAAATCCAGAGCCTCAGGGGAGGAGGGGAGAGGGGAGGGCCGGGGGCGCCTGGAGCCTTAGCCAGCACCCAAATTGCTCCCAGAGCTCCCGGGAGCCAGGAATCGGAGCAGCTCCAGGGTGGGCTGGCACGAACCGCAAGGACGAGTCTTCAGGGTGAAGCACTCCCTTCTCCGGTTTCTGGGACCGCAAGCTGAGGCCCTCTGCAGAGATGGACCTTAACGGAGGGCACCCACCTTGCCCAACATGAACCCCCCTTCGCAAGGGCAGCACACTCTCAACAAGGGTTCGTGCAGGAGTGTCAAGGCCTGCTCCCCGCTTTCCCAAGTCAGAACCACGCTGGGGGGCCACCCCAGCTCTGGGGGGCCGCGTGGGATTGACCGAGGCTCTGCTGGGACCTCATGGCAGCCCCGTCTCTTCTGCCCCAGCCCCTTCCTTTCTTCCCACTGACGGCGGTCCCCTCCCCACTCAGCCTCCTTCCTGGGGACCCTGACTTCCAACACTCATCTGGTGAGTGCGGAAAAGTGCTAAACATTCAGGCAAGTCAGCACAGGGCCCTTTCCCTGTGTCATCTCTCCAATGGAACCTGAAATCCGGAATGCTGTGCTCATGCGTACAGTAGGAGATTCCTCATCGGAGAATTTTACCAGCGGCCTGAGTGGCCTGAATATCTCAGTGAGATGTGCGTTGAACACACCGCTGCCCACTCCTGATGGGAGAGCAGGGGAGGGTCCCACGCCTCGGCGATGAGGTGCCATCAGGGGAGAAGCAGCGAGGACATAAGGGCATCTGCAAGGAGCACGCGACCCTACCCAGGCCTAAACAATCCGCTTTTCAATGAGAGCAATCTGATGAAAATGGAAAGTTAAAGGACCAACTTTTGAATACATTTATCTAAAAACCTCACAGTGCTCAACGGTCTAATGAACGTGTTTACTCCTACATCCAATTAAAGAACACGCACCCCAAAATGTCTTGAGCATACATTGGTCGTATTATTTTCACTTATTCTGAACAATAGCAAACAAAAACATGTCTATACTTTATATATGCATATGTAATGTATTAAATGTGTGATTTTTTAGTATACATCCCCTTGGTTCTGTTTCTCTGGAGAACCCTGACTGAGGAAAGGTGAGAGATAAAGAGATGATTCAGGTTAAAGGGTGTGATATACAAGTGGGAGGGAGCCTTCTGGAATAGAGGCCACGCCCCAGTGTCAGATCACAGGCACCTCAGCAGACTGAGAGCAGGTGCACCTGAGCTCATGGGAGCATAACCCTCCCCCAACCAAAATCCACGGGGGAGCGGTGATGTCTTCAAATAATGGGGATTCCGATCTTTATTTGCCCCTCTCAAAACATTTACAAAGATTCTAGTGAGCCGTCCATTCACAGCAGTTTCTATTCAATATCTGGTCCCCAGCTTTCTTGAGTCCCCACTGGTCCACACTCTGCCTTCCTAGACAACTGCTTTACTCCCTTATTACCGACCACCCTCAACAGCATCTCCCCCATAAAATATCACCCAATTTGCTCAATAGTAGGAGTTATTTTTCTTAGGAGAACCTACTGACTTATACTTGTCCTTTCTCTCCTCAAGGCCAGTTGCACAGGGGGTTGCGGGGAGTTGTGAATCTCCTGATCATTAATACTGTTGTCTCCTCATACCAGATTGACCAAGGTTGTAGTGGGGGCTCTAAGAGATGGGACCTTGTTCCTGTTGAGAAACTCTCATTAAGAAGGGTCAGTTAAACCCTAATGGCCTAAGACTTCCCTTGTATGTGATGAATTAACTTATCTCCTATGCATCTGGAATTAAGCCAACTACTTCAATCTTTGCTTCCAAGTTAAGAATAGTCACTCACATTAGTGTCTGTACACTTAATTCTCTTATGTAACTGGTAGAGAAAGGCTGATTTAGAGAGAAGACTGAGGTTAAAAGCAATAGATTCTCTACGAAATCCGTATCGGCAGGAGTTATGACTATCAAATTTTCAGTCCTGAGTCCTGGTGTGCAATATTGAGTACACAGCGTTCAATAAAGGTTTGTTGAATGAATGAATTTGATGGATGGGTGGCATAGCATCAGTGGTTCTATCCAGATCGATTCTAAGCCCTAACAGTCCCAAAGTGAGGGAACAGCAGAGAGCACCTGTCACGGCTCTGTTGGTGCTTTGCCTTGTGCCTGGAAATGTGAGTGACACCTTTCTTGCATTAAGCCGCAACCACATGGAATTCCATCCTTCTCTCTCTGGGAAGGGGTTAGCTGTGTACCTGGGCGGTATGACTGAAACACAGTGCACCATGTCAGACACGGCATGCTCTCCAAAGACTACAGCACAAACAAAACCCGAACCAGGGCTCTGCTTTTGGAACATACTTGTCTTATTCTTATCCTCGAACCTTCCACATTGTGGTGGAGGCAAGGTCACCACTTGTGACATTTCTAAACCACACTGCCCCCCACCCCCACCCCACCCCCCGCCTGCCACCCCCCACCAGCTATTAACAGCTTCCAGCAAAACTTCCTGTTGCTTCTTTTGTCAGATGCTGTTTGATAAGAGCAAGGTGGGGAGTCAGGGTGGGCCATGTTCTGCTTCTAATCTTTGATAAAGAAGGATCCATCTTCCCACAGGAGGCCATAGTCAGTAAAACAAATCAGGATGGCCCTGGCTGGTTTGACTCAATGGACAGAGCGTCGGCCTGTGAAGCAAAGGGTCCTGGGTTCAATTCCAGTCAAGGGCACGTACCTCGTACCTCGGTTGCAGGCTCATTCCCAACCTGGGCCCCGGTCCAGGCCCCTGTAGGAGGCAACCGATCCATGTGTTTCTCTCACATCGATGTTTCTCTCTGTCTTTCCCTCTCTCTTCTACTCTCCCTACAAACCAATGGAAAAATAACCTCAGTGAGGATTAACAACAAAAACTAAAAAATCATGATGAAACCGTCAAGGACCTGCTACCATTCTTCATCTTCTGTGTTTTACCAAGTTCTCTCACCCTATTTTGGAGTCAAGGCCATAAATATCCCTTCCTTCTTCCTCTGCGCTCTGTTCCAACTAGCCTGTGGACTCTTGAACCTTCGAGAGGACAGGGACCTGCAGGAAGTGACACACCCGGGTTCTTGATCCAATTCAACAACTTCTGGAAGGACAGACACAGGGTGTTCAATGAGAGGGGAGGTGTGAGCCGTGGGCTCCCGGGAGACAGCCAGTCCCTCAGCCTTGAATAGGTGCTCACCACAGCACCACTGTCATAGCTGGACCCAGCAGTGGCCCCACACAGCTGCTACCCTGGAGGTTTAAGGAGGAGGATGTATTTAGACTTTCCAGAAAGTTCCACTTCCACGTGGAAAAAACAATACATAGCATTCTTTTCAAAAAGTGAAATAGACTACAGCTTCACACATGAGTCCCAGCTGTTGAAAATTAAACTGCTAAAGGAAATTCCACGTAAGAATATTCCCTAGAACGATTTTCATGTAATTAAGACCTAGACGATGCAATCTCCAAACTGAAGCCTCAGGTAGTTAAATAAGTGTTGATAAGCATGATGGTTGTGACCATGCTGTCTCTGTTCAATTGCCTACATCAGCGGTCCCCAACCTTTCGGGCCTCACGGACCACCAGTGGCGACAGACCACTGCTTGGCAACCGCTGGCCTCCGTTATTTTTGAAACACAGAAGGACCTACGTGATAGGAAACATGCATATCCATTTTCTTCAACCATGGAGGTGACTTGTCTTCTACTTTTACATCCACACATGTATGTTGACATCCTTAGGGATTCCTACATGTCAACCTTTCTGCTGCTGTTTCTCCCTCGTTGGTACCTTCCCGCTCCACCATCCCAGAGTCTCAGAAGGACACCCTGATCCTGGGCGAAGGCTGGATATTTCCTCCTCGGTATTTGCCACCTTTGCCAGATCCATCATCATTATTTTGTGGAAAATGCTACCCAAGTTTTGCCCTGCATTGTCAGCAATATCCATGACCACTATATTCTAAAATGCATGGTTTACTTCTGGTTTAACTTTGTGGAAAAGGAACTAGGCAAAGATTTCAAACATTTCTCTAGTTGTAACAATAAAAAGGAAAGTGATATAGCTCTTGCACACACACGCACACACACACACACACACGCACACACACATTCTTAAAACAAACACAGAGAAGATCCCGAGGTAGCAATGGTTTCCAGAGCGAGTGGAGTAAGAAGGTAGTTTGGCCCACCCTGTGTCTACCTTCTGTCAGAAAAGCACCAGATTGCTCTCAAAAACCCTCTGTTTTCAGATGCTGGAGAAGGCCTGTCTTCCCTTTCGCTTGCCTCTTTCATGTCCGTAAAGCTGGGGTCACAGACTGCACGGCCTGCTCTGAGTTGGGAAGAGGCCTCTGGCACACTAGATGTGAGAGGAGAGAGGAGGCCCAAGAACAGAGCCACGGCCACTCTGAGTCACAGGCCGAAGAAAGGACTGTGGGGAAGAGAGCCGGCCCCCGAGGCCTGGGCTCTGACCAGCTCTTCCCAGCCTGGCCTTTCTCCCACAGGAAGGAGGGGCAAGCCCTGCTGCCAGCAGAGGAGATCAATCAGGACCCCTTTGGGCAGGGACGGCCAGCTCGCCAAAGACAAAGGATGCATTTCAAAGGGACTGATATGGCCAGGCACCAACCAACCCACCCACGTGTTGTTTTCACAGGGAAAATAGCTTGATTTCATTATATTAAAAAACGACCACATGCTTATTATACAAAATCGTAAAAGCACAAGGAAGAAAGAAGGAGAAAACCACCTGAAGTAGGCATGGAATTGCTTGCTAATCTACCGTGTGTCATCACGGCTAGCAGTAAGGAAGACACCGATGCTCTCGGGGAGTTTATAATCTGGTGGAAACGTAGCATAGGAGACAGCCTCAATGGGATGGCAAAGGTCTCTCTGGCCTTACCCAGATAAGCCCGAT
Organism: Plecotus auritus; assembly: GCF_963455305.1. Classification (NCBI taxonomy): domain Eukaryota; kingdom Metazoa; phylum Chordata; class Mammalia; order Chiroptera; family Vespertilionidae; genus Plecotus; species Plecotus auritus. The sequence goes on from NC_137774.1 coordinate 176,192,723, forward strand.
GGTGTTTGTCTGAGTGTCTATGACACAAGGGCCCTCGGGGAGCTTTCTTGCTCCCCTCAAAGAGAACACGACTGGCAGAGGACCATGGGGAGAGAGGTACCCCAGGTCCCCTCCTCCACCTGGAGTGTTGTTGTTTGATTGATTGAGTTTTGTTTGTTTGTTTTAGAGACAGAAGAAGGGAGGTGAGGGGGCGGGGAGAAACACTGATTTGTCATTCCACTTACTTATGCTTCGGGCATGTGCCCTGGCCAGGGATTGTTTTCAATGACATTGAGAAACATTGAAGGAGTCCTGACTGAGTTCAAAGAGTGGCTCTAGACCAGCGGTCGGCAAACTGCGGCTCGCGAGCCACCGTTTGCCACTCTGTTGACTAATAAGTTTGCCGACCACTGCTCTAGACAAACCTGTTGACTTTAGACAAACTCGTTAAATCATCTTAGCCTTGATTACTTAAAATAAGCCAAATAATCTCTACGTCACGGAGCTGTGGCCACATATTGGTGGGGGGGAGGAGGTGTCCCTCAGCCCAGCCTGCACCCTCTCCAATCTAGGACCCCTGAGGGATGTCCAACTGCCCGGTGGGATTGGGCCTAAACAGGCGGTCGGACATCCTTCTCACAATCCAGGACTGCTGGCTCCCAATTGCTCGCCTGCCTCTGCCTGATTGCCCCTAACCCAGGGGTGGGCAAACTTTTTGACTCGAGGGCCACAATGGGTTCTTAAACTGGACCGGAGGGCCGGAACAAAAGCATGGATGGAGTGTTTGTGTGAACTAATATAAATTCAAAGTAAAGGAGCGGAGGGGAGAGCAAGAGAACCCTCTGCTCTTTCGGTTCCGCGGGCCGGATAGAACAGCCGAACGGGCCGGATCTGGCCTGCGGGCCATAGTTTGCCCACGGCTGCCCTAACCACTTCTGCCTGCCAGCGTGATCACCCCTAACCACTCCCCTGCCAGCCTGATTGATGCCTAACTGCTCCCCGGCTGGCCTGATTGCCCCTAACTACTCTCCCCTGTTGGCCTGGTCACCCCTAACTACCCTCCCCTGCTAGTCTGGTCACCCCTAACTGTCCTCCCCTGCAGCCCTGGTCACCTCCAACTGCCCTCCCCTGCTGGCCCGGTCACCCCTAACTGCCCTCCCCTGCAGGCCTGCCCCCCCAACTGCCCTCCTCTGCTGGCCTGATCGCCCACAACTGCTCTCCCCTGCAGACCTGGTCTATCCCAACTGCCCTCCTCTGCTGGCCCAGTCACCCCTAACTGCCCTCCCTGCTGGCATGATCACCCACAACTGCCCTCTCCTGCAGCCTGGTCCCTCCAACTACCCTCCCTTGCAGGCCTGGTCCCCCCAACTGCCCTCCCTTGCTGGCCTGGTCTCCCCCAACTTCCCTCCTCTGTCAACCTGGTCAACCCCAACTGCCCTCCTCTGCTGGCCCGGTCACCCCTAACTGCCCTCCCTGCTGGCCTGATTACCCACAACTGCTCTCCCCTGTAGGTCTGGTCCCCCCCAACTGCTCTCCCCTGCAGGCCTGGCCCCCCCCCAACTGCTCTCCCCTGCTGACCTGGTCCCCCCCAACTGCCCTCCCCTGCAGGCCTGGGTGTCCCCCCACAACTGCCCTCCTCTGCTGGCCTGGTCACCCCTAACTGCCCACAACTGCCCTCCCCTGCAGGCCATCTTGTGGCAGCCATCTTGTGTCCACATGGGGGCAGCCATCTTTGACCGCATGGGGGTGGCCATCTTGTGTCTTGGAGTGACACTCAAATTTGCATATTACTCTTCTATTAGATAGGTTAATTCAATCCTCATAACAACTCTAAGAGGTACCTGGTTAATGCCGCCATTCTGTGTGAGGGAACCCAGCACAGTTTAAGAACCAGCAATCTATTACCTTCTACTCCTTTGATAGGTGGAGGATCCAGAGCACAGACACTGGTGATTGGCTCATGGCCACGTCATTCATTAGTGGGGGACTTAGGATCCACTCCCAGGCAGCAAGGGTCACCGCCAGTCACTACCACACACTGTAGGCAAGATGATCTGCCATTTGTCTTTTCTGTACCGAGTCTCCTTCTTATAGAATCTGCATACCATGTTGACTCCCCAAATGCATGCCAAGAGTTGAGAGGCTGGTCACACAGACCCCGATCCTAATTTCAGCATCACCGTGTTTTGACTTCCGTCACGGGAAGTGTTAGGGTTGCCGAAGGAGGAACACAGGATGCCAAAAGGGGTGAAGAATTATGAATTTATTAGGTCATTTGGAAAACCAGATGGGCTGAGCCCCAAAATGGCACCAGCCCCCTGGGACAGGGAGTCAAGAGATCTTAAAGGACTCTAGGCGGCTTTTTCTGGGCGGAGAACTCTGGGTGGGTCCTGAGGGGAGAGATAATGGTTTTAGCAAGCAGAATGAGGTCTAAACGAAAGGGAATGTTGGTTGTCAAGTGGCTTCAAGGTCAGTTCCCAGGGGAGAGGGTATCCGTTCAATTATTTGGTCAGACCTAACAGGAAGCAAACCTGAATCTATTTTCTAGATAACGGACTTAGCAGCACACCACGTACCTCTCCAAGACAGCGATTTCTGAAATCAGTGTCACCACCATCGAGGAAGCACCCAGACTTCGGGGTTCTCAGAGGGAATGAGCTAAACTGGAGGGGAAAAAAGAGAAAAGGAAATCAGATCTACTTGTAAAAACTACACTTGTGAGAAAAACGGTGGGAGAAACTTGAAACTACTGAGTACAATGAAGTTTCAGAATTCTTTATTGTTTAATTATTTGTCTATAATTACCCCCTTTCATCACAGACAGGGTAGGTATCTATGCCCATGAAGGGTAAATGCAAGTACTCTGTTCAGACTTTCACGCTGTATTTCCCCAAGGAAATGCCTTGCATGGTCGAGTTCAGATTGGGAAATCATTAACTGCTTTCATGGGCCTGTGCTACCAAGTGTTTAGAAAACCAGTGGCCCAGAGCTCCTTCCTAACCTCCGCTCCTTCTTCTCTGATCCCCTGAAGTCATGGAAAATCCTGGGGAAATTCGATAAAATTATCTTCTTAAAAGGCAAAGTCCAAGATGAGATTGTTCTCCGTCCTGGGAGGAGCCGCAGGCACCAGGAGGTTCTGTTCTGAATCCTGGGTGAGACGAGAGAAAGTATGGGAAAACCTGGCAAATGCAGAATCAGAAGCCAGAGCCACACGCCACCTGGGACAGGGATGCCCTGCTTATCGATCTCCCGGCGTGAAAGGAAGCAGGAACAGCGCCAGGGCCCCCCCTCATCAGCACCAGGACACGCTGGACAGGAGAGGCGGTGGCCTGGAGGAAGATTAACACCGGGTCCTGCACGAGAAAAGCTTCCCTGAGCTTACAGTTTACGGTGGGTTTTCTTCTGTGTGTTTTTAAGTCTCCAAACTACCAAAGAGCGCTCGGAGGAAGAGGAGAGGGTGAGACACACCCAGGCAAAAAATTAAAAATTGAATATACTTATTCCTCTACCGATAGTGAAATTAGAGGTGCGGAATGAAAGGGAAACACAGAAATAAAAGCATAAAAACGTCATACACCATGAAGTCTCTCCCCACAGTCAGATGGGAAAACCCATAAAGAGGAAACCTCTAAGCCAAGGACTCAAAACAAGGAAACAGCAAAATCATCTCTTGAAACTGCACACCCCAGCAGAGCGCCCCTCAGACTCGAGGCCTTGGGAAGCTGGCTGCATTGTTCGCGCCCAGATAAGATAAGAAGCCCAGGAAGTTCGCTTTTTCCCCCGGATCTTGATGGTCAAGGCGACAAGGCGACGCCTTTGTACTTGTGGGAACAGTGACAAAAGCACACAAATCCGATCCCTGGCATGTGGAGGCCGTGGCCACCTGGGCAGCGGGGCGGGGGCTCTGGTTCCGGGATCCCTCCCCAGGGATGCGATGTCAGCATCTGAGAATGAGGCCCAGGGCCCCCACTTTTTAAAAGACGTATCTTTTTTATTGGTCTCAGAGAGGAAGGGAGAGGGAGAAAGAGAGACAGAACCATCAGTGATGAGAGAGCATCATGGATCGGCTGCCTCCTGCACGCCCCCCACTGGGGATCGAGCCCGCAACCCGGGCCTGGGCCCTGACGGGGAATGGAACCGTGGCCTCCTGGCTCCCAAGGCGGCGCTCACCGCTGAGCCACACCTGCCGGCCTCACAGACCTTCCTGGGCGCCCTTGATCTTGAGCGCCGTGGCTCTCGTTCATGAGAGCCCTTCCACGATTCCAAACGACGGGATCCCAGTTAACCCTGTGTCACCCGACTGCTTTCCCTCCCACAGTTGTTCTCCGCCTCTGCGTGACCTTCAACGTGGACGTGAAGAATTCGATGACCTTCAGCGGCCCCGTGGAGGACCTGTTCGGCTACCCCGTGCAGCAGTATGAGAACGAGGAAGGAACATGGTAAGCCAGGCGCAGTGCGTTGACATGGATAGAGCCGCAACCAGGCATGTGCCCTGACTGGGAATCAAACCGTGACCTCTGGTTCATAGGTCAATGCTCAATCACTGAGCCACGCCAGCCGGGAGCAGGGGCCCTCACATTTCACCCAGCATCTAGGGTGACTCAGGCCAGCGGACCCTCGCACCTCACCTGGAGAAGCGCCGCATTAGAAATTGCTATCAACCCCCCTCCCCGCCCGCCCCCCCCCCCCGCCTCGCCCGCATGCCGTTCTGAGTAGGTTGTGTGGGTGAACTCGAGATCTTGTCTCCCGCAAGGAAAGGGGACGCTGGTCTAGTGCCTACCTGTGGGTCAGAGACAAAATTCAAGGTGTTTCCTGGCAATCTGTGCAACTGGTAGCCGGACTTCTTGCTGGTAAACCCAGACATATTGCAAAATTCACAGATCCACAAAACCAGCCTTCGGGAGCACATTTCAGGGCCTGTTTCAGAGGGAAGGTGGGTGCTACTTGTTTCAGTCACCAGGTGGGGGACTGTCAAATCACTGGCTGGATGTGAATGGGGATTTTTATAAATAGAATTTTTAAAGTTATTCCCAAACAATCAAGATCACAAAGAAAACAATGGATCAGCCCTGTATCTTGTTTCTGATAGCATCCATCTTCCTGAATTTTCTTTCTGCTCCAGGGCCCCAGTAAGGAAACGCCCCTGAGGCACAGGGCCGTTCACATGGGTTCCATGTATCTGTGTTTGTGAGAATCTGAGCACCTTACTGACGGTGGTTCAAACCCCCCAGAAAACCGTCTGCCATCGCCGCCTTGACAGGAGCTTGGGACGGGGTCCCTTGTTAAAGGGCCCTGCCAAGTGACCTTGCTTCGCCAGCAGAGTTCAGGGATATTATTTTGCCTCAGATTAATCTCCCTTTCTAGGGATCAACAGTGACTTTCTCGCGCTTCCATGCTTTCTCCATGGTGAAACCTTACATGACCCGTTGAGCACTCGGTGACTGATATTTTCTATAAAATGATGTCTACAGGATCACGAGGCTGATAGTCTTTTCTTTGGGGTCGGGGAGTGAGGACCTAGCCAAGCGCCTCATCTTTGTTTAATGCAAGATGTGTTACCTTTTTGTGTTCTTGTCGGAGCCATGAATCACATCAGTCTCTTTCGTGGGAGACAATCCTTTTATGCTGCGTAACGTCACTCTTCTCATTCTTGTCTCCAGCCTAGAGTAGCTGCAGCAATTGCTGGGCCTGGGTATGCAGAGAGAGTCCTGATATTCAATATTTTTCTCCCGTTGTCAGACTCTATCACATGATGTCAACCCACCCATGACAAATTTTTCTTTGGAAATATAATTACCAAGTTAACACATGCCTTACAAATGGCTGACTTCACTGAGCACCTTGGCGGGCTCTACCCACCCCTCGCCCCCTCTTAGGACCTGTTTGATGGGAATTGGTTGAGGATGACATTGACCTAACCCTCAAGGCCAGGGGACACTTGCTCTGTCAATTAAATCATCTGTTTCCTGCTTCTGCAAGAATAGAGATTTCCTGCTGAGCAGACCGTCCTCGGGGTTAGCGCTCTCTTATCTGTTGGGTGCGTGTCTGCTGCTATTCTCCTGGTGAGTTTTCTGACCGTGACCTGGTCTTGACCTCTGGTGTTCACCTAGTCTCTTGTTCCTGTTGCTCAGCTGCAGCCTCTTGTTTTTGACCGTCAGTTCTACCCGCCCCCATCACTCTGGCTCTGCTGGTCCAACACGTTCGTTTTAAATACCTGTCGCATCGCCATCTGGAACTCAGCTTCACTCCCTCCGCCCGCTTTCCAATTCTCCATGATGCTGACTCCCACCGGACGTTCGCCTGCCGTCTCTTCCCAGCCCACAGCGCCCATGCCCTTCCCTAAGCTCCGGGCCTAAACTTCGGTTTGCTCTTCCCTGCCCCTTTCCCAATATCGCCCTGGTAAGTTTCTGACGATTGAAGCTACAGGGACAAAAGCAGAGAGCCACTAAGAAGTTGTTTCCAGGAGAAATGGACGTAAACTTGGGGGAATGTTTGCAACAGAAATGCCACTTCTGTAACGTGATCCTTCCTCCTATCTGCCCCGTGCCCTGTCCACTCCCTTTCTGAGTCATCAGGCTCTGGTCAACAGCAACCTGTCTTAGGAACAAAGCCGCAGGCCTGCTGACCTCAGAAACAGAGCTAACACCTTGACCTCGCTGTGTGTTGGCCCCAAGCCCATGGACGCTGAAGGACCTCAAGAACCACACCCTCAGGGAACCAGACCACAGCTGACGTCAGGGCCTGCTATAACGGCCTCCACCCCCTCCGGTGGCCCAGCCATCAGGAGAGCCCAGACCCCAACTCCTGCAGTGCCATTGATTCATGATCTTCCCCCTACGGGACCCGTCCCCTGGCCGCCATCGGGGGTCAGGCCTTGGAGCTCGAGCTCACCTGCGTCTCCCGGCTTGGTGTCATTTCCTCAGCTTTGACCCACACGGGCAAATGGACCCTTCAGTCCGGTAACGGGTTGACAATGAAGAAACTGGAATTCAGCTTCCAAAACGGGAGGCTAGTCATGAATATAAATGGAGGGGTGTTCTTTTCAAACACAAACCAGTTTAATGGCTTGATTTGTTTTCAGGGGGAAAAAAAATATCAAATTGGTAAGAAGACAGTAAAGTTCATTATTCAACTGACTTAAGGAGGTTTTTAAACCAAATTTCTGCTGGCAATTTTGATCCGAAGTCAAACTTGTTTGTACATGTGGTTCGTTCTCAAATACATATCTATCTGGCAACCAAGAGCCTGATATAAGGATGTCTTCAAACTATTACATGTTAGACTTGTCAGCCAGCAAAGGGAGCACAGGCACTTTACAGCTTTTCTAATTACAGGGACGTTGCTCCGTGCGTGTGCTGCTTACTGCTACCGTTCCCTTCCCTGACGATTCCTAGCCTGACCTGTAATTCGTGCCCGGCACACGATGCCAGCTCCCACGGCCACGTCACACTCCGCCGTGGCTTCCGCGAGCTGTCCGCCAGAGCATGGGGCTGCCCGAGCGAAGATGCGCTTCCAAAGGAGAAACTCAGGTTAGCACGGAAGGAGCACAGCGCCCTCAGAATAAGCGAGGAAAGAAACCCATCGCCGGGCCTCGCTGGCCCCCGCTTCACTGGGAACCTGTGTTGGGGGCCAGGACCTTCTCTAGGAGGCAGAGAGACTGTGCAGGGAGCTGCTGGTATGCAGGTGGCAGTTGAAGTCACGGGGTTCGACACTCTGTCTAAGAGACACCCGTTATACGCACTGAAGAAAAATCCATGTCGGATTAGGAGGAGACAACTTTGGAACAAGCAGGACTTTCTGTGGTCCCCTGAAAATCAGCCAGCTCTGCAAGTCCGAGAGTCTGTCTCCAGCATACATACACACACACACACACACACACACACGCACACAACTATACAACTGTGCTCCTGACTCCTCATAGAAATCTAAGAGCCTCAACCCTTAGTAAAATGACAATGTGGCTATAACATGTCCCTGGCAGTTCCGAAATATAAAATTAAAACTACTTGGAAGTCACTTCATCTAAAATATTAACTTAGAGATGGGGACGCTGAGAATAAAAGATGAAGCAACCTCTGAAGTCTCCCACAGACTGTGTCTCCCAGTCCCCATGACAACTGGGTGGCCCTGATGGGAAGCAGCTGTGAAGGGGTTCTCCTCAGATGAAGGCCCATCTGCATGTGGTGTGTGTATGTCCCTTTGGCCCGGAGCCCTGGCTCCTGTGAGCCTCGGTCCTCACCATGCCAGGGCACCGAAGGCTTCCATTTTCCTCCTGGCTGCGGTCACTCACGGCCGTCCACGCGCCGGGCATCGTGTGGGCACCTGACCCAAACCATCTCACTCCATCCTGGCAGCGGCCTTGTGTACGGGATGTCGCCATCCTCATTCTACACGTGAGGACGGGAAGCTGAGACATTAGATGTTATTCCCCACACCGTGAGTAGATCCTAAAGCAGCCGTGGGCAAACTACGGCCCGCGGGCCGGATCCGGCCCGTTCGGCTGTTCTATCCGGCCCGCGGAGCCGAAAGAGCCGAGGGTTCTCTTGCTCTCCCCTCCGCTCCTTCACCAGCAGCAGTGTTAACATGGCAACGTCGGGAAACACGGCCGCAGCTCCTTCTTCTGAGTGGGCGGATTTATATCCCCATTCAGTAGAAGGAACAACCTCTCCATCTTCCAGAGGCTCCTTGGAATGCCCGCGGACGCGGCCCCCGACATCACCCTGGGAATGCGCAGACAGGTTATCATGGTGATGGAGGGAGACACGCCCCTGGAGAGCACAGTATCAGAGCACAGTTTGAAATGAATAAAACTATTGAAATAAAAAAAAAAAGACCGTACCCTTTTATGTAATGATGTTTACTTTGAATTTATATTAGTTCACACAAACACTCCATCCGTGCTTTTGTTCCGGCCCTCTGGTCCAGTTTAAAAACCCATTGTGGCCCTCGAGTCAAAAAGGTTGCCCACCCCTGTCCTAAAGTCATCGTTTCAGCCCAGGTCACCTGATTACCAACCTTCTCCAGCCTTCTTCCATCGCTGGACTCTATTACCAGGTCCCAGGGAGGAGAGCGGGGCGTAGAGGGCCCGGGGAGGTCAGAGGTACCCGCCCACCCCCCGTCCCCCCCTGTGCCGGAGGAGGAAACTCCGAGAGCGCCACCCCCCGCTAGCTGGCCTACAGTTAGACGGACGGGCGATGCGGGTCCTGCACCAGCAGCCCCGGGCCTGATGGGAAAGAGGGAAAGTTCTCGTCCAAGACGCTCCTCTCAGAGCCACCAGGTTCCATGTTGCCGGGCAGACTGCCGGGGCCTCCTGCACCCCCTGGGTGGGCAGACCCCAATGCCCTGCCACCAAGTCCTGGTGCTCCTGGAAAAACAGGGATGCGAGTGTGGCGTTTTGCCTTCTTGAAACGATGTCTTCTAATTTGGATGTTACATCTAGTCCAGCATGGATTTTTGAAACAAATGCTCAAACCACAGAAGATTAGGAAATGTTATCCTTAAGTCATTGGGGAGACAGCTGGAGAGAAATAATGTTTGGGTCTTGAGCAACCCCTTCGACTTGCCCTGACTCCCGGCAGCCTTGAGAAATGGATTCCACCTTAATAGATACCAGGTGTCAATTTTACACAGAATCTGGGAAGTAATTAAGAATAGGCACGATTCGATCCAAGAAGTTATTTTGGTTTGTGTGGGAGTTATGAATTCAGTTTGCCAATACTTCAAAAGTATACCCTGGAATATGGCCAAGGAAAGGAATACTGTTTGCCCTTAGCCTTTCCACTGAAGCTCAAGAATGCAAGTCCTCCAGGGAACATCGGTCCGGCTGACATGCGAGGTCTGTCACTCGCTGGTTAAAACCCCTCAATGGGCACTTAAAATCCACCCTCTTCCAAGTACATTTTTATGGCTCTTCCTTCTTGCCTCATCGTCTTTATTTTTAGCCACTCCACTCACCCTACTGTGCAGTCACAGTCAAATTTTTTCCAAATTCTGTCACTTCTCCAAGCCTTGGTTCATCCTCTTCCCTCTTTCTGGAACATTCCCTGCTGCAATGTTACCTTCCCCCACCCCCATTCCCACACAGCCACCGCTTCCACTCCTCACTTGCACATCACTTCTTCCAGGAGCTCCTGCCTGACTCCCCAAGACTGGCTTCAGTGCCTCCCCGGAAAGCCCCCACATCCCTCTGTACTCAAGATAGTTCATTAGAATTAGTTGTTATGTGGTTTCCTCTGCCAGCTGTACGTTCTATAAAATGGCAAAGGCCTGTGGCCAATTAGCAAATGTTTGTTGCGTGTCCATGCTGTCCTAGACATTTGGGATACTGTGTTAAACTAGACATATAAGATCCTATGTCTGCCTTGCCCAACATGGCATCCTAATTTGAAATATATGCTTTTGTTCTGGGATAAGATGTATTTATGACAGAAGGTGGCATCATGGATGTTTTCAGTCCTTGCAACTGCATGAGGCAGGGCAACTTCTAGAAGGTGGAAGCTGCTCTCCTGGAAGGTGGAATCAAAGTGGCCCAGAGGGCAGCCACTAGACTCGCAGGGGTGGGCAAACTTTTTGACTCAAGGGCCACAATGGGTTCTTAAACTGGACCGGAGGGCTGGAACAAAAGCATGGATGGAGTGTTTGTGTGAACTAATATAAATTCAAAGTAAAGGAGCGGAGGGGAGAGCAAGAGAACCCTCCGCTCTTTCAGCTCCGTGGGCCGGATAGAACAGCCGCGGGCTGTAGTTTGCCCACGGCTGCACTAGAGGCCACCTCCTGCCTGGGCTGGATCTGGTGGAGTCAATGGTGTACTTTGGTGGCTCTTTGGAATAAAACATGCCAAGCCCTATGCTAGGAACAGAAAGATACAGTCCTTGGCCCCTTGGAGGCAAGATGTCTCAAATTGAGCCTGAGCATGAATCCTGCTGGTCTTGCTTGGCCCTTCTTCTCTCATTAATAATTAATTTATTAGCTAGCACTAACCCATTATAAGATTACTTTTCTGTATGACGGCTAATTTACTTAACAGAATTCATGGTAGGTGATAGACATGCCAAGTGATCAATGAGATTAGAAGTCTGGGAATATCAACTATCAAAGGCTGTCATTCCTACTCAATACATTTGCTGAAGATTCCCAATTTAGTTAGACTCCGTCTCTCTGATCTTGTAACACCTGGACTAGAATAGGCATCTCATTCAATTATTTAGATACATTGATATGTGAGTTCTGGACATCGGGAAGAATGAAGAGAGATGATAACCCCTCTGCCCTCTGGACATGGAAAGCCTTTCTCTCCCTCGGATAAATAGTGCAGCTCCATCAATTCACAGAAGCTTTCATTCGCCATAGATGTCCCAGAGTCTAGGGAGTCATTGCCACCTGGATGACTGAGTCTCTAATTTTCTGCTACAGTGACTACAACTCGTATATGTGAGCATCTTTAACCATGAAGCCGATTGTAGCATTTGCATCTTTCCCTCAATTTAAGGGCCACTGGTAACATGGAAGGTTGGGAGGCAGGAAGGAGATGAAGAAAGGAAATAGGATATTATATTAGACTAGAGGCCCGGTGCATGAAAATCCCTCAGCCCAGCCTGCCCCCTCTCACAGTCAAGGAACCCTCAGGGGCAGGAGGCAACCCTGTGATCAGGGGAAGGTGACGTCCCATCACACCTCTGCTGCTGCCACTGCCAGCAGCGCAAGCCTCAGCTAGCCCTGGTTACCTGAAGCCTCAGGCGGCCCCGGATGGCTGGGGACTAAGGGGACTGGGTGCCACCATCTTGTGGCTGTGGGCCACCATCTTTGAGGGCATGGCAGTCAATTAGCATATTCCCTCCTTATTGGCTGTGGGTGCTGCCATCTTTGAGGGTGGGGCAGTCAATTAGCATATTCCCTTTTTATTAGATAGGATGCTTGATATGAGAAGGAATGAGCCCACCTCTGGGGTGGCCTGGGGAGTAAGAGATGCCTGTTAGTCCTGAGTCCACACCAATAAATATATGATTCATTAAGAGAAGAATTCTGGACTTCTGAACATTCATGTTAATGTCCTTTTCTCCTCAAATGTCTTTAAAAGTATAACGTAAGGGAAGCAGTATTGGTGCCTCTAAGTAGATGCAGGCCGGGTGACGGACTGAACAGGGCAGAGGAAGTGAGTAAGTACCTGCCGGGGAGAAGGCCCCCGGAGAGTGAGTCATTTCACTTTGAAGAACACTCCGCAAGGCATCTGGGATTACGGCCAGCAGCCCCCAGGGCAGGCGAGGGCCTGGGGGGGCCACGCTGACCATGAAGGTCATTCAAATTGGATACACGAGGCAATTACTAATCACAGGAAAAGCCAACAGTCATCTTAGAAAGGAACTTAGAGCAGCAGTGGTTATTATTTACATCACCATAACAATATTAGCATGCCTGTGTAACCGAAATGTGTGGGAGGACTACCGTTTGAGGCTGACGACAAGGAACTGGGGAGGTAGTGACGGCAAGGGAGGAGGAAATATTCAACAACTGCGGGAGGAAGTCCATAAGTAAGACTTGAAATTGACACTTCAAGAAATATCAGTTAGGAGTAGTATTTCTAAATATGGAGAAAACAGCAGGGGGTGGAGCTGTAAGAGTTGAAAGTTGTGGCCTCTGACTTGTATGCATGCACATAAGCCTAACCAATGGACACAGACAACAGGGGGGTGAGGGTATGAGTGGGGGTTTGGGAGCAATGGGGAGATAAGGACACATATGTAATACCTTAATCAATAAAATAAAAGATAATATTTAAAAAAAAGTTGTTGCCTCTGGAACATGGGGTAGAGTAGGCTGGGAGAAGGAACAGCTTTTCAACAACAGACTTTTAGCTTCATTTGATTTCTTAAATTACGTGCATGTGTTACTTGGATAAAAAACTAAACCAAAAATATTTAACAAAAAAGAGAAGTGACCTTTACGTTTAGTAGTACTGGGGATATGGGACTGGAAGAAATCTTGATTCCATAATTCCACGTACTCACAATGCCAGCTGTGCACCTAGGAGATGCCTGATCATGCCTGGATGGGTGTGTCATGAAAGCCAAGCTTCTGTCTTGTTCACTCTCTGTTCCCAGGGCCCAGCACGGCGCTTGGCTAACATGGGCACCTCAGAAGTGGGTGTTGAGAAGAACATGGATGGAGATTACAGAAATGGTAGCTGATAAACTATTGCTGATTTAAGTGGAGGGGGCGGGAGGAAGGAAGGAAAGAACCTCCAAGGAAGACTCAACTTGAAAAGACCAAATATAACGGGGAGCCCTGCCAACCACTGCCCGTATAAGGAATGGAAACCAGGGTGAAGCCAGGGTCAAACCACTAGTAAAGGGAAATGAGAATAACATAAATTCAGCAAGGTATATCTGTGAATTTAATTTGCACTTTGTATACGGATGGGGTGGAGCTTATGAACCAAGAGGGCAATGCTGACCCCTTCTATGTTGAACTGGCTGATATTTTAAAATATAGGAAAATAAGAAAGGATTCATCATCCAATGTGGATGGTCAAAGAAAATGTATAAAAGTCTATGGCATATATGACACAGTCAATCAAATTCAAAACAGTTTTGAAAAAGTCTTCCATCTAAGTAGGAATAACAATGTAGGCCTAGCCGGTGTGGCTCCGTGGATAGAGCATCACCCTGTGGACCCAAGTGTCCCAGGTTCGATTCCAGTCAAGGGCACCTAGGTTGCAGACTCCTACTGAAGGGCCCTGGGGCACGTGCAGGAGACAACCAATTGATGTGTTTCTCTCACGTCTATATTTCTCTCTGTCTTTCCCTCCCTCTTCCACTCTTTCAAAAAAAAAAAAAAATCAATGGAAAAATATCCTTGGGTGAGGATTTAAAAAGAAAAGTCAATAAACATATCTTTAAAAAAAACAAAAGGAATACCAGTTTTATGTTTCAGACCATCTAGGGCCGCCGTGACAATGTGTTACAAGATGCATTAAGTGACAGAGGCGCCTTGCCTCACAGTTTGGAGGCTGAGAGTCTGGAATAAAGGTGTCCTCAGGGCTCATTCCTTCTGCGCTCAGCAAGGAAGACGGACCGCCCCAGGCTTCTCCCCTAGCATCCGGGGGCCGCTGGCATCATGGCATCCCTTGCCTTACAGATGCATCACCCCAGCCTCTGCCATCCTGGTCACATGGCATTCTTCCTACGTGAGTGTCTGTGTCCAAATGTCCCCTTTCTGTAAGGACACCGGTTATGTTGGGTTTGGCCCCTTGAGTGTGGCTCTTCCACAGAATACCACGGCCTGGGCGAGTCTATTTTGAAGAAGTGGCGTTAGGAGAAGTTGAAGTTAAAAAAATGTGGCTCTCAAAAGAAATTTCAATCGTTGCACTGTTGATATTTGGCTCTGTTGACTAAGGAGTTTGCCGACCCCTGGGTTAGGGGAGCCGTTCTCCCCCAGAATGACTCATCTCAATGCATTACATCTGTGAGAACCCTATTTCCAAATAAGGTCACATTCTGAGGTAATGGAGGCCATATGAATTTGGGGGACATAAATCAGTCTATAGCAGAGAAATTGTTTCTCTAGTCCAGCCGTGGGCAAACTACGGCCCGCGGGCCAGATCCGGCCCATTCGGCTGTTCTATCCGGCCCGCAGAGCCGAAAGAGCGGAGGGTTCTCTTGCTCTCCCCTCCGCTCCTTTACTTTGAATTTATATTAGTTCACACAAACACTCCATCCATGCTTTTGTTCCGGCCCTCCGGTCCAGTTTAAGAACCCATTGTGGCCCTCGAGTCAAAAAGTTTGCCCACCCCTGCTCTAGTCTATGTTTTCTAGAATCATAACCCCCCCTTTCTGTCCCTAGTAGTAAATTCTATGGCTTTTGTACATTTTATTATAAATCCCCAAGGTTTCCTTGGAAATAAACAGGCAATACAGTAGGGTGGATGACTGGGCAAATGGATATGTCTGGTTGTCATCGTCAGGCTGGGGTCAGCCCTGACTGTGGTGTCAGACCTGGGGGACCAACACTAGTAGAGTGGGTGTCTGTCAACTGGACGAAAGCGCTCTCAGCTGGAAAAAAAAAATGCAAAATTCTGAATCGGGTCCATTGGGAGAGGAAGAGAGTCCAGTAGCACAGAATCCAGCTCACACAGCAGAGGTCACAGCGTCTGAGAGGGTCTCACGCTGCTACACGGAACAAAATGGAAAAGCAAAGGCACTCACCACAGAGGCTGGGCCCCGAGGCTATGATGCTCAGTGAAGTGAGTCAGACAGAGAGAGACAAGGGCCACGTGGCTGCACTTACATGTGGAACCTAAAGAACATCAGCGAACAAACAAAGCAGGAAGGAACTGGAGACAGAGAACAGGCCGATGGTCGCCAGAGGGAAGGGAGCCGGAGAACTGGGTGAAAAGCTGAAGGGATTGAGAAATTCAAATTGGCAGTTACGGAATAGTCTCGGGGATGTAACGTACAGCACAGGGACTAGAGTCCATAATGTGTAATCACTGTGTGTGCTGCCCGGGGGGCACAGGAGATGTCAGGGGGGACAACTGGTAAAAGTATACGATTGTCTAACCAGGGGTGGGCCAACGTTTTGACTCGAGGGCCACCATGGGTTCTTAAACTGGACCGGAGGGCCGGAACAAAAGCATGGATGGAGTGTTTGTGTGAACTAATATAAATTCAAAGTAAAGGAGCGGAGGGGAGAGCAAGAGAACCCTCCGCTCTTTCGGCTCCGCGGGCCGGATAGAACAGCCGAACGGGCCGGATCCGGCCCGCGGGCCGTAGTTTGCCCACGGCTGAACCACTACACGTTACAAAACCTCAACTGTGATTGGAAAAAAAGAAAAATAAAGAAACCCAAGGCACGGAAGAGGCCGTGAGAAGATAACCGAACTCAGCAGGTTGAGCAGGCAAGTCCGGGGCCTGTGCGGACGTGCGGGGTCTTGCTATGACCTGCCGCTGTCCCCTGTGGGCGCTCTGTGGGAGGAGGTGTGGACAGATGAGGTAGCTTTCCGCGGCCAGAATAATAAAAAGAATTATCAGAGAGGTCTTAGCCAATTCCCTGGGTCACTTTCAGGGAGCACATCATGGGTGCTACATCCTCCTTGCCCGCCCCCCTAAAAACATCTGAAGGTTTTCACTCATTCCCTAGTCTGGGGTCACTTGTTACTTTGAGTCCTTCTAGCTTTTCTTTCTGCGTCTCCACTGCCAGTGACCTTTAATATCATTAAAATATAAACATTCCAAAGCTAGGAAGAGAGTCTGCCTATGGGAAAACGTGTTCAATGAGAAACAAAAGTTTTCCCTAAGAAAAAGGAAGAGCCCTCACCGGTTTGGCTCAGTGGATGGAGGGTTGGCCTGCGGACCGAAGGGTCCCAGGTTTGATTCCGGTCAAGGGCATGTACCTTGGTTGCGGGTACATCCCCAGTGGGAGGTGTGCAGGAGGCAGCTGACCGATGTTTCTCTCTCATCGATGTTTCTAACTCTCTGTCCCTCTCCCTTCCTCTCTGTAAAAATCAATAAAATATATTTTTTTTAAAAAGAAAAAGGAAGAGACTACCAACTCGCTAGGAACTTGGAAGGAAATATACCTCCAAAACTAAACAATAATTAATATTTCAGTAGATTATCACTGCACCAATTTTCAACCTCCATAAAGTTCCTTTATTACATTAAAATTGCATCTCCCTTCTTTTAATAGTGTAGCAATGATCTTCAAAAGACACCAGCACCACGAGAACATTCTTAGGACTCTACCACGGTCCTGGATGCAACAGGTTTATCAATTATTTGCGGAATAGTAGGGGTCATCATTGACTTTAATTCTCAAGCGTGATTTTGTTTAAAAAAAAAAAAAAAAAAAAAAGGTGGTTATTGGTTCAAAAACCAGGCAACCAGGTTACTTTCAAGTGCTATTGGTTCATGAACTACTTAAGTTCTATTCACCATAAATGGAATTTCTTTTCCTACCTCTGGGTTTTTACCTGAAATTTTCTTTTTTGTACACCATTCCTCTGATCAACCCCTCAATGCCTGCACTGCTTCCACTTCTACTTCTAGACCCCAAGACTCATTACTACACCCAACCCCAGGACAACAGCGGCAGGCTCTGAGGTTGGCCATCTGGACTACGGTAATGAAGAATTGAGAGAAACCACAAAACATTGTTGAAAGTAATTAAAGAAGATCTAAAAAGAATGGAAAAACATCCTTTGTTGATGAATTGGAAGGCTTCCTGTTGTTCAAAGGGCAATATTTTTCAAATTGACCTACAAATGCAATAATTTGTACCAAAATTACAACTGTTTTTTTGTTTTGTTTTGTTTTGTTTTTTTACATAAATGAGCAGGCTGATCCTAAGATTAATGTGAAAAGACAAGGGATCTTGGATACCTCAACTAATCGTGAAAAAGAACACAGGTGGAGGACTTGTGAGAAATTTCCTGATTTTGAAATTACTGCAAAACTGCAGTAATCAAGGTGGAATAGGACAGACATATAGACCAATGAAACGGAATCGAGAGTTAAAAAAAAAACAACCCATACATCTATGAACAATTGATTTTCAACAAAAGTGCAAATTGAATGGGGAAAGAATAGTCTTTTCAACAAATAGTGCTGGGAGAATTGGATATCCACATTTGAAAGAATGAACTTGGGCCCCGACTCACACCACATACAGAAATTAACTCAAAATAGATCAGAGACCCAAATGTAAGATTTAAAATAATAAAACTCTTAGAATAAAGCATACTTGTAAATGTACATGACCTTGGGTTAGCGTTTTCTTAGAAATGCCACTAAAAGCCCAACCACCAAAGGCAAATAAAATAAAAATAAAAAACTGTTCTTCATCAAAACTGCAAATGTTTGCGCTTCAAAAGACATTACGAAAGTGAAAACACAACTCATCAAATGGGAAAAAATAATTGCAAATCACATATATGATAAGGTCTCTTATCCAGAATATATATCCCGTCCAGAATTCTTACAGCTCAACAATAATAAGATTTAACAAAAATTTTAAGACGGGCAAAGGATTTAAAGAGACATTTCCCTACACTAGGTATACCAGTGGCCACTGAGCACACAATACGGTCAGGAAGCGCCAAGTCAGAACCGCGGTGAGATGCCGCCTGACGCCCACTAGGACGGCTATACCCCAACTAGAGAATAGCAACCATTAACCTCAGTTGGGAGTTTACTGAGATCTTAGGCTGTCCAGGGAACAGGAGATACAAAGAGGGCGGGAGATCTGTCTCATCCTTAGTTTTATGGACGGCTCTTGGGACATCCCTGGTCCAGGCCTCCGTGCCCAGCCGTGTCAGCATGAAGCATGCACCCCGCCAGGCTGCCTGCTCACAGCTCTGGGTGTGCAGCCCGGGAAGCAGCCGCCCGGGGAAGCGCTTGGCAGGAGAACACGAGGGAAGGGAGCAGGAAGCGAGGCCCAGAGTTCAGCTTCTCTCTCTGACCCAGTTTCAGAGGAGGAAGAGGGTGGGGTGAGGAGGCCTGAAAACAGCCCTGGGTCCTTCCTCAGGGGCTGTGCTCCCTGGCCTTCATTTTATGGAAAGAAACAGACTCATTTCTGGGCAGAGTCCCTTCTCTGATCATTTCTGTCACAATATTTTTTAATTAATTTTTTTTAATCTTTTTTCCTATCACAATATTTTAAAATATACAAGTTCAGAAAATCATAGGAACGTATTTCCCATTGCCCTATCATTTCCTGTTTATTCCAGAAATATGTGATATACTAATAGAGGTTATTTCTGCTCTCCTCGTTACAATATTTGCTTCATCAAACACATGTTCCACGTCCATCACTTTCCAGCCTCTGAAAGGCACCAGTGTAGTTTGAGCTCTTAGGCGCTGACCTTTGAAATAATTCGTAATTGAACTAGAGAATGCTGCTCCCTCATTTTCCAACCTCAGAGCTAGCAAGTAACTGCTGGAATAGTCTGTGACCTATAAGAAAGAGTTCTAAGAAGCTTATCATCATTAGAGAATGGTGCTGTTTAGGCAAAGAGCTAGACACTGAACGTCTTGTTCTAAAGGAAGTAAATAATAGGAATGAAAAAATAATGTCTCTGTACATTTCCCTGGGATCCACAACTGAAGTGAAACTTTAACTCAAACAGAAAATAGTTCATTACTTTTTATATTTAAAATATTCCCACTATCTGCCAGATAATTTGCTCAACACAGAGATTCAGAAAGCACCTCACAGCTTCGTGATGGAGATCTATAATAATAAAAGCATAATATGCTAATTAGACCGGACAGCCGAATGTCCTTCCAGACGACCTTCCAGACGAAGCCAGGGCTGCGAGGGCCGAGCCCCTTGCACGAATTTCATGCATCGGGCCTCTAGTGGACATATAAACATAGAAATTTACATTCATTCTGATCATTGTCATAACAGAACCACGCACACAACACTGAAGGAGTAAATATTTAATTCTGTGGAAATGTCACGGAAATGTCGTCCCCAAGGTGGAATGTCCTAACTGCAGGCTCACACAGTACTGCGACCCTGTCTTCGATGGAAGTTATACCACAGGTGCAAGTGCCCGTTTATCCAGTGGTCCCTTGTTTAATAGCTGTCTCCTCCGTGACTCCGGAAGCTCCATAGCATGTCTGTTCTGGCCCTTATTCTCGATTCTCCGGATAGTAGCTCTCCATTAGCATCTCTTACGTACAGTTCAATGTCGGTACGAAGGGCATTCCTAGAGGAGCACATCAGGAGAGTGGACGCGGCTGCTGGGAGTAGGTTAGGCATTTGCAGGAAGACTGCGCGAGAACAGGAGGCCATTACGAGCCAAGCAGGGAGCGGCAGGTGCAGAGAGGCACGCCCACGAGCTTGGTGCCGGGGTGAGCCTGAGCCGGAGTTTGCAGGGGCGTGTGGTGGAGGGGAGGAGCGTGCAGGGCAGGAGAGAGGGCATCCTGAGCAGTTTCAGCTTTTATCTCAGCGGGCCTGAGAGCGCGAGTCACCACAGCGTCCTGGCAATGTGAGCCATGCCTGCACTTTCCTGAAGTCTCAGGAGCCCGTTCCTTACACTTTCGTGTCCACGGGGGGTTAGGTTGCAAAGAACAGACATCCACTTGGGTTAGAAAAGAGTTTATTATAAGAACTAGAGGCCCGGTGCATGAAATTCATGCACGGGGGAGTGTGTCCCTCATCCCAGCCTGCACCCTCTCCAATCTGGGACCCTTCGAGGGAAGTTGGACATCCCTCTCACAATCCAGGACTGCTGGCTCCCAACTGCTCACCTGCCTGCCTTCCTGATTGTCCCTAACCACTTCTGCCTGCCAGCCTTATCACCCCCTAACCACTCCCTGCCAGCCTGATCGATGCCTAACTGCTCCCCTACCAGCCTGATTGCCCCTAACTACCCTCCCATTAAGGCCTGGTCACCCCTAACTGCCCTCCCCTGCAGGCTTTGTCGCCCACAACTGCCCTGCCTTGCAGACCTGTTCCCTCCCAACTGCCCTCCCCTGCTGGCCATCTTGTGGTGGCCATCTTGTGTCCACATGGGGGCAGGATCTTTGACCACATGGGGACAGGATCTTGTGTGTTGGAGTGATGGTCAATTTGCATATGATAGAGGCCTGGTGCATGGGTGGGGGCTGGCTGGTTTGCCCTGAAGGGTGTCCTGGATCAGGGTGGGGGTTCCCTTGGGGTGTGGGGCGACCTGGGCAAGGGGCCTGTGGTGGTTTTCAGGCCGGCCATGCCCCTAGTGACCCAAGTGGAGGCCCTGGTATCTGGGATTTATTTATCTTCTATAATTGAAACTTTGTAGCCTTGAGCGGAGGCCAGGCAGGCCAGGAACTTGGCTTCCTCCATTGCTGGGGAAACCCAAGCCTCCTGCTCACTCCGTGGCCACAGCCATTTTTGTTGGGATTTGTTTATCTTCTATAATATAACTTTGTAGCCTTGAGTGGAGTCCAGGGCTGGCAGGGTGTGCAAGAAGCTTGGCTTCCTCTATTGCCAAGGAAACCCAAGCCTCCTGCTCTCTCCATGGCCGCAGCCATCTTGGTTGGGTTAATTTGCATACTCGCTCCTGATTGGATGGTGGGTGTGGCTTGTGGGTGTAGCGGAGGTACGGTCAATTTGCATATTACTCTTTTATTAGATAGGTTAAGCATGAAAGAAAGGGAATGCTCTGTCAACAAATATGG
Source organism: Plecotus auritus (assembly GCF_963455305.1). Classification (NCBI taxonomy): domain Eukaryota; kingdom Metazoa; phylum Chordata; class Mammalia; order Chiroptera; family Vespertilionidae; genus Plecotus; species Plecotus auritus. The sequence continues at coordinate 176,213,863 of NC_137774.1, forward strand.
AGAAATGCAATGCCATCTATGGATGACGGACGGATGGTAGAATTGTACACTCCAAATCCAGATTGTTTTATTAACCAATGCCACCCCCAATAAATTTAATTAAAAAGAAAGGAAAGAAATGCTGGACATCTTCCAGAGATACTGGGCATCTTGACTTTGGCCAGAGCAAGCTTACTGATGTCCTGGGAGCAGACACTGATTGCAGGGAGATGGTTTAAGTCTGAGGAAGACACTGAAAACGGGCACTTTTACAAGAAGCCTGAAGAGAAAGGGGCTTCCAGGCCAACAGGCTGCTGAGAATTTATGCTTCAAAAAACCTTTCTAACACATAGCAGTGAGGGTAAGGTGTTCCACACACACTCACACACACATACACACACATACACACACACTCACACACACATACACACACACCCACTTGCACTCACACACACACTCACACACTCACACACACATACACACACACATATACACACACACCCACTTACACTCACACACTCACACACACTCACACACACACATACACACACACACTCACACACACATACACAAACTCACAAACACACTCACACACACACTCTCTCACACACACACATACACTCACTCTCACACACACACACTCACACACACACACTCACACACACACTCACACACACACACTCACACACACACACACACTCACACACACACACACTCTCACACACACACACACACTCACACACACTCTCACACACACACACAATCACACACATACACACACACACACTCTCTCACACACATACACACACACCCACTTGCACTCACACACACACTCACACACTCACACACACATACACACACATATACACACACACCCACTTACACTCACACACTCACACACACACACATACACACACACTCACACACACACACTCACACACATACACACACACACACACACTCTCTCACACACATACACACACAGCCACTTGCACTCACACACACACTCACACACTCACACACACATACACACACATATACACACACACCCACTTACACTCACACACTCACACACACACACACATACACACACACTCACACACACATACACAAACTCACAAACACAGTCACACACACTCTCTCACACACACATACACTCACACACTCACACACACACACACTCACTCACACACACACACACACACACTCTCACACACACACACACTCACACTCACACACACTCTCACACACACACACACTCACACTCACACACACTCTCACACACACACACTCACACACACACTCTCACACACACACACACACTCACACACACACACTCTCACACACACACACACACACTCACACACTGGACTAGACATCCCTATGTGGCTGACAGAGCGGTGAGTGGAGGCTGGAGCCTCGGTGTCTGGGCTTTGCGGTTGTGGGAAATCACCGAGCAGTGGCGGGCCGGAGGTCACCGAGAGCTGTCCTCTCAGAATGGGCTGGGCCTGAGCTGCCACCACTGCTCCGAGCTGTGCATTTGGGGAACCCCCTGCCACTTGCAGAAAGAAGCAGGGGCTGTGAGAGCACCCAGCTCGCTGAACAGAGCCGAGGGTGTGGAGCAATCGTGGGCCGAGGAGGCACTGGGAGAGGGGACCCAGGTTTGTGCTCTAAACTCAGCCATGCTGCCTCCCGGCTTCAGCTGGTCGTGTCCTGCTCCCATCCGGCCCACGAGGCAGGAGCTTCACGCTGATTGTAAAACGTAGCCCATCCTGGAGGTCCAAAGTGTGCAGAGGCGACTGCAAACCGCCAGGACAAGAGGGTGAGCAGCGGAGGGCGGGGGAGGCCTAGAGTATGTGTATGAGGAGTGTGTGTATGAGAGAGAGACAGAGAGGTCTTCTTATCACGGTTAACCACCTACAAAAATTGCAAACCATGTGAAGAAGCTAATGTGAAGAAAAGATCAACAAAAGAGGCAATCTGCTATGGAGCTCTGTCCCATGATCTTCATTTTATAGAACACTCGGACAAGGGCATGTTTCTCAATGTCGAGAATGTCAAAGAGGTAGCTGAAGATGTGATTTCTATTTAAATAGAATAGAAATATTATTGTGCAAAAACAAACATAGTAAGATCAGAGACAGGTAGATAGGTAGGTAGGTAGGTAGGTAGGTAGGTAGATAGATGATAAATAGACATGCCAATTATAAATCTTGGAAGTGAAAAATACAGTAATGAATTTGAAAATGCAATAGCAAATTTCCAGACAAAACAACCCAAAAATGAATGAGCAAAACAGAGAACTAAAGAATTCTAGTATGATGGGACAAAGATGCATCAGAAAACACGGCAAAGAAGTTAGACTGAGATGCTCCAAATTTACAAACAGGAGTTCTTTTAGAAGAAGAAAAAGAGAGAGTAGTGGAAATGCAATATTTAAAGAACTAATTATTGAGATGTTTCCAGAATCACAGAAGGATTAGGTTTAAGGGACTCTAAGAAGCAAGGGGATTAAATGAAAATAAATCTATACTTGAAAACATTATGGTGATCAAGGCAGATGATCTTAAAAGCTAGCAGAGGGAAAGTGTGCTTACCTGGAGATAATGACAGTAAATCGTACAGTAGATTATTTATCAGCGTAACAGAGGCCAGAAGGAATGAGGTGAAACCTCCAAGCAGGCCAGGAGCTAGCTAGCCTCAGTGGGCCAGGCCGGCACTCTGTCCTGCCTGTGCTTTGGTCAAGGGTCACACAGAGCACTACGCCAGTGAGCAGACATAGCCACGTCCCTGCTCAAGCTCAGGGACCCCTCCCTATGGCACCGCTGGCATTGAAGAACTGAATTTCTATTTAAGTTAATTTTAGTTACTTTAACTACATAGTCACTGCTAGTGCATCGTTTCCCATGACCTTGCTACTCTGACCACCATTGAAGGCCTCCACTTGCTCAAAACTTGGCCAGTAATCTGAGATATCCAGGTATGGAGCTCTCAACCTTGTGCTAGATGATACTTGGCCAATACCTGATCAGAAAACTAGCAATAAAATATATATAATGAACAACATAAACTGATGAACTAAAATAGATCCAGAGGCATAGAAGCATCGAACAGACCATCAACTTCAGGGGAAGGGTTGGGGGGGGCGGGGGGGGGGGAAGAGGTCAACCAAAGGACTTGTATGCATGCATATAAGCATAACCCATGGACACAGTCAGTAGGGGGGTGAGGGCATGTGTGTGTGTGGGGGGGAGGGCAGTGAACGAGCAGGGAGAAGTCAATGGGGGAAAAAGGATTCACATGTAAAACTTTAAACAATAAAGAATTTAATAAAGGGAAAAAATTCATCCTGTGCATTGCAATCTTGTGTTAGACCAGGTACTATTGTAAAAACGTTAACACAGTTATGCCCCAATCACACAACTTTTCATGACACATATAAATAGACCCATTTTTTTTAGGTGAGGAAACTGACCTTCAGTTTATCAGAAATAATACCTAGATGTAGGATCACGTGCAATGGACTCCGATGTCAGCTCTCTTTTTAATAGATTATGCTGTTGCCTGCTTTTCCCTGGAGTTTGCATTTAAAACGACCGTAAATGTTACTGGGGGAACAGAAACTGAGACGCGGAGCAGAGACAGGGTCTCCCTGGGTCATCATGCTGGGAGAACCGGAGGGCTGGGCGTGGTGGGCTGCCAGCCAGCGGGAAGCGGGAGTCAGCCCGGGGCCTGCCTTCAGCCCTTCTCTGCGAGCCTGGCCACAGGCTGCTGAAAGTATTTGCTGTTTTCATCGCCAACCCTTTTTGATAAATCCTTTCCCCGGGGAACACGGCTGCTCTCCCAGAAAAACGGATGCTCCTGGCTGCTGCTGAACCTTCCCCAAGGTGCCACCGTGTGTCCCGCTTCAGCCAAAACACTGACGTGGTCTCACTCATTGACCCATCGAGTGCGAGGTGTCAGCAGGCTTCCGGACAAGGTTGGTTCTCTCCTATCCCCCTGCGCTTATTTGCATTAAAATGAGTGGGCACTTGTGCTAGGTTTTTCCTTTAATTATAAATTCTCTTTCATAAGAATTGCAAATGCCAGGGCGTGCATTTCAGGGAAGTTGCTGCAGTTCATTTGAGGATAAAACCATTGGCCTTTGACCTCTTGTCGCCATTGCAGAATGCTAAAACTTCTCAGAACTGTATTGCCTTGTCAAGCCTTCTCACTGATTACATCTTCCTGTAAACTTCTTGAAGGCAAAGCAGCTAAGTAGCAGTTATTGACGTGATACGAATTATTTTCTATTCCTCCGAGTCTTGGACAGGAGCGCTGCAGTCATCCACCTCCGGGGATAACGCAAAGTCAGAGCAATGGGTGTGATGGGGGAGAGCCTTTCTCTATGGCCAACGCTCGGCCTGACTGTCAGCTCGTATCTGCTGGGGCTCCAGGAGGAGCAATCCCCTACTGCCCCACCGACCCGAGACTGGGCCTCCGGGGAACTCAGCCCCACCAGAACGGGAGCTTGGATCAAATCGCTCACATCACCGGGTAGCATCATGCCATCGCAGAGCACCGCCCTTGGGCCCGGGAGAGCGGGCCCTGTCCCTGGGAGCCGCTCCCGCACTACAGTGCGTGTCCTAGGTCTCCCTAGAGGGCCTGGGACCAGCTGGAGCCAGCTGCATGTGGCTACTGCACTGGACACCGGAGAATGGGGGCCATTTTACATTTTTGCAGACCATTCCATGGCGGAGTACAGCTGTCGCAAGTAGCTATATGTAGCCAGTAGCTATTGTAATGGACAGTAAGCTCTGCAGAGCAGGAATAGACTTCTCCTTAAATAAATACCTATAATAATAGTAACTAGCAATCCTATATAATAAGGAGGTAATATGCAAAATGACCATCACACCCTCACAAGATGGCTGCCTGAGACCAGCAGGGGGGCCATGAGGGGTGACCAGCTTTACAAAGTTCTGGAAGGTTTCAGACTGTGCCCTGAAGTGGGCTGGCATCAGCCTGTAGTCTCACCAGCTCACCGCAGCACCTCCCGAGGACAGCCGGTGGCCCACTGGCCCAGCTTCAGTGACTCCCTGGCAGACACTCTGCTTGCACAATAACTCACAGTTAAATGCTTTTACTGTAAATCACCCAACACTTTTCTTTCTCTTTGAAAAGAACTCATTAATGGACGAGGTCCATGAATGAAACATCCCTTGCCAAGTCTGACACCCACTCTAACTTGACGAATCGGAGCTTTGAAGGCAACCTAAAACCTTAGGGATTTTGTGATCATTTGCCTGTGACCTAAACCTAACTTCCTATGGCGGACAGGAAAATTCATATTAACCCTCATTTGAAAATCCCCAAAGATTTTTCAGATACCACAGTCCTCTTCAAACCAAAAGCTGGAAGAACAAGCAAAAATAAACCAAAATATGTGTTTCCTTTAAAATGTGCATTTGTTTTTTAAGTTCAGGCAAAGGTCATTTGAAAAATTTTGCGTTGTACCAGCCAAACACATGTACACTGAGTGGCCAGATTATTGTGATCTCTGAACGCATAATAATCTGGCCACTCAATGTATATCCTATATAATAAAAGGCTAATATGCAAATTGTCCCCTCAACTAGGAGTTCGACCAGCAGTCAGGCAGGCCAACTGCCCATGTCCCCTCCCCCTGGCCAGGCTGGCTGGACCCCACCCATGCACGAATTCATGCACCGGGCCTCTAATATACACACACACACACACACACACACACACACACACACACACACACTGAGTGGCCAGATTATTATGCATTCAGAGATCGTAATAATCTGGCCACTCAGTGTATATCCCAGGGGATTGTGCTGAGGGGTTCTTCATCCCCATGTGCACATGTGCACCGATAATCACAATTGTACTCATTGCCTTTGGCCGAGGCATTAGGGAACAAAGGTAATACGAAGCCCTTGAAGACCTAGAGTTGGTTATGAGTATAAGAATCCCAAATATTCCCAAGTATGTTAGGAGAGACAACTCACCTACAGTGAAACCGAGGTCAACTCGACAGCACTGTGACCTGGTGCTTCTCACTCCCTCTCTCCTGAAACCAGGAGTGAGACAGAGGCATTTGCGACAGCTGGACTCCACCATGGAATGGTCTGCAAAAATGTAAAATGGCCCCCATTCTCCCATGTCCAGTACAGTAGCCACATGCAGCTGGCATTGAAGAACTGAATTTCCATTTAAATTAATTTTAGTTACTTTCATTTCAATTTAGATAGTTTCCTGTGGCCAGTAGCTATTGTAATGGACAGTAAGCTCTGCAGAGCAGAAATAGACTTCTCCTTAAATATATATCTATAATAATAGTAACTAACAATCCTATATAATAAAGAGGTAATATGCAAAATGACCATCACACCCTCACAAGATGGCTGCCTGTGACCAGGCCAGCAGGGGTGTTAGTGAGGGACAACTGAACAACTGAACAAGCAGGCTGCGTGGGGCAACCAGGCTGGCAGGGGGGTTAGTGAGGGATGACCAAAAGACTGAACAAACAGGCTGCATGGGGCAACCAGGCTGGCAGGGGGGCCATGAGGGGTGACCAGGCTGGCGGGGGGGTAATTGGGGGCAATTGGGCTGGCAGAGGGGGCAGTGAGAGGCGACTAGGCTGGCAGGGGAGGCAGTTGGGGGTGACCAGCCCAGCAGGGGGAGGTAGTTAGGGGTAACCAGGCCAGCAGGGGAAGGGGGCAGTAAGGGGTGACCAGGCCGGTAGGGGGGGCAGTTAGGAGTGCCCAGGCCAACAAAAAGGGGGCAGTTGGGGGCAACCTTGCCGACAGCAGGGAGCAGTTAGGGGTGACCAGGCCAGCAGGGGGGGGCAGTTAGGGGCGATCAGACTGGCGGGGGGGGACAGTTAGGGGCGACCTGGCAGGCAGGCAGGTGAGCGATTAGGAGCCAGCGGTCCAGGATTGTGAGAGGGATGTCCAACTGCCGGTTTAGGCCCAATCCCAGGCCTAAACCAGCAGTTAGACATCCCCTGAGGAGTCCCGAATTGGAGAGGGTGCAGACTGAGCTGAGGGGACCACCCCCACCCCATGCACGAATTTCATGCACCAGGCCTCTAGTAATTACAATAAATACCTACCATTAGTTTAGCATCTAGGGTTTTGCCTGTTTATTTCTCAAGAGCCAATTTCCAACATCCTCCATGTCCTGAGTGCTGGTAGAATTACTCTTGATATGATCCTGTCCTAATGCATCGACGCGTGACTAAGGAAAATGACAAGCCTGGACCCAGGAGAACAGAGCACCGGAGTTGGTAGGACTGTGGATGAGCTCAGGGGACCAGAGGGGAATTCCCGTGAAGGGTAACTCAAAGCAGAGAGCATTTTATGGACCAAGAGTCAGTGGTCCGCCTTACAAGACAACACATTGTGAGCGATCTTGATGTGGGTCCAGGCCTAGCTCCAATGACAGTGGAGTCCTCTGAAAGGGAGGGCAGAAAATGCACACTTGACAATAAGCCCTAAGGAGTATGTTACAATCATGGGGTTTAACAAGCCGTTGGGGTTGGGAGAGGGAGTGTTTGCAAGTGAGGAAGAGCTTGCCTGTGGTGACTTGGTTTTCACACTTGACTCCTGTCTTTCTCTCACGCTGCTCATCTGACCTCTTCAGCAAACGCTATTGGCTCTGTCTTTAAAATATCCAGCGTCGCCCTAGCCGGTGTGGCTCACTGGATAGAGCATCAGCCTGCGGACTGAAGGGTCCTGGGTTGGATTCCAGTCAAAGGGCACGTACTTTGCTTGCAGGCTCCTCCCCAGCCTGGGCCCTTGGTCAGGGCTTATGCAGGAGGCAACCAATCGATGTGTTTCTCTCACGTTGATGTTTCTCTCTGTCTTTCCCTCTCTCTTCCACTCTCCCTAAAAATCAATGGAAAAATATACTCGGGTGAGAATCAACAAATAATAATAATAATAATAATAATGTAAAATAAAATATATCCAGAGTCTCACCACCTCTCATCACCTCCATTGGTCTGAGCCACTATTTCCTCAAACTTGGATGCAATTGTCCTCTCTTTCCTCTTGTCCCCATTACCATTTTATCTCAGAAGAGCGTGCAGAGTGATTCTCTACAGAGATGATAAGGCAGATGACGCCCCTCTGCTCAAAACCCATCACTGGCTTCCATCTCTGGATAAAAGCCAAGTCCTCTGACTGGGCGACACAACCTGTCCCCATACGATCTGACCTCGCCTTCCTCCACTCCCGCCTCAGTCACTGCACCCTGAACCTCCCGGAATGCTCCTGCCTCAGAGCCTTCCACGCTGACGCCCTCACCCTGGATTCCAGCACAGACCTGCCTCCCGGCTTCGCTCTCAAGTCGGCCTCACAGGGAAGCCTTTCGTGGTTCCCCTCCCTCACATTCACGACCCAAACTCCTGCGACCCTCTGCTTCCTCCTCTTCAGCTTTCTTTTTCCCAAGAAACTTACATAACCTAAAATATTATTCTACACATCTTCTTTTAATTTCCTAAACCTCTCCATGAATATAAGCATCAGGAATACGCTTCTTCTGATTTGTTCATTGTTATATTTGCAACACACAGAGCATTTCCCAGCAGGCAGTGGCCACTGACATAAATTAATACAATGAACTATTGAAACTTTGGGGATGGAGATGTGATTAAAGAGAAGCTGATAAACCTCCAAAGGTTGATTGTTGGGACAGAGTTTGCAGGCATTCAAGCTAATGTACTTGTCTTCAAATGTCATTTCCCAATTTTGATTCCTAAGTTGGCTCACAGCTAAGTATTGTTTTTAAGAGAATTTCTCTAACTAAGAGGCATGGATCTGGCTTGGCCGCACTTGAAAAAATGTAGATGCAAGGAATGTTACAGCTGGCAGGGGCCTCAGGGAACCCACGCCAGGGGCCTAAACTCTGTTCCCACAACAGTGAGACCAAGTTTTCCCACCATACAACTGAAAATGCAACATGTTTTCCAATTTGCAGAAACAGAAAGTGAACCACAAGAATTTTCTCAAATAAATTTTTTCCTCTAACAAATTTCCCTTAAGGTATTGGTACTGTGGTCGTTGGTCAACGAATAAGTACTAACAGACATCAAAAATCAGTAAGTCAGAGCAAACAGATCAAAGGAGAACAACCCAGAAACGTTTTCTGCAGCAGCTGGATTTGTCCTGGGTGCGTACAGATGGTGCTGATGACCTCGTGCCTCTATGTAACCGTGTTTCCTACGAGCGTCACTTCCCCTCGTCTGTCAGTGACTCGGAAGATTGCGTTTCCATGGCTCCCCTAGAAATGTGTGGCGTCTGGAAACCAGAAGTTGAGCTCCAGGGTCTCCCTGTCCTACAAGTTTGACAACTTCTAGTCTAGTCCCTTAATTCCACAGATTTGGCAATTTACACCCAGAAGACGTGCCCGGGCTCACGTAGTTAGTGACAAAGCTAGCTAACCTGATAAATACTTCCTGCTCACCTCTTTCTTCCTCATTTCATGTCTCAAGGACTCAGTCCGCCTGGTTAAAGTTCCCAGGATGTATGTTGTGGTGTGGGAATGAGCTACTCAAGCAACGGTCGGCTGAGTGGGGTGGAAGTTCCCTGGCACCCACCTCCCGCTCTGTCCCCCAAACCAACGCATTTTTCGAATCACTGTGTAAGTCACAATGTCTTAAAAATAAAGTGACAAAACTACTCAGAAACGTACCGAGAAGGGGAAATGTTTCCCTCATTTTCTCTCAGACGTGGTCACAGGGCAGAGACCCGTGAACTCTTTCCGACCTCCACTCAGGGTTTCCTTGAGGAATTTGGGAGGGGGAGGGGAGGGCCAACATGTAAAAATTAGACGGTTTCCAGCTTGACAATAGTGCAGATTTCTGCCTTCCTTTGAAACACAGGAAGATACTGCTACACCAGGCCCACGCCTTGAATGACAGCCACCATCAGGATCAGGCAGCGACCGTTCCCTTGGTACAGGACCTAGCGTCTCCTGTTCACCCCATTCTCTCCCCCTTTTCACCAGCAATGGCCGTGTCCATGTACTGTCTGGTTTGTTTTTGTTTTGTTTTGTTTTTTAAATATATTTTATTGATTTTTTACAGAGAGGAAGAGAGAGGGATAGAGAGTTAGAAACACTGATGGGAGAGAAACATGGATCAGCCGCCTCCTGCACACCTCCCACTGGGGATGTGCCCGCAACCAAGGTACATGCCCTTGACCGGAATCGAACCCGGGACCCCTCAGTCCGCAGGCCGACGCTCTATCCACTGAGCCAAACCAGTCAGGGCTGTACTGTCTGGTTTTACGTGTGGTTTTATTTTATTGTGGTAAAATCTTTCTCTGTCCCCATGTCACCAGCAAACTGAGGAAAAATAAATAAACTGAGACGGTAAGGAAAGGATTCAGTGAGAAGAACCACATTCACTTTGTGGAAAAAAAGCATGCTCCCGTACATGTTTTAACGTGCACATGATGAGTGTGAACACAACTTAAGATGGCTTTCTCTCCGACTCCAGCCCGTGGCTGCATCTGCGTTTGTGCTGTCTGTCTCAGAGTCATGGTGACTGGCTCACTGCAGCGACAGTAGCTGAAAGCCACCGGCTTCCTGTTTGCGTTGCTCCTGAAGACTACTCAGTGCTCAGGCTGTGACCCAGTGGTGGGCCCCATGTGTCATGCCTCATGGCTCGGAAACTCCCTTGCTCACCACCTCCCCACCTCGCAGACACACACAAATGCGTGTAAACTCCATGTTCACGGAAATAGCTCCAAACCCTTGTTTGCGGAGGAGTCGGCCTTGGTGACATTCCTGGGCACTTGTCCATGGACCCTGCGACCTGGGGAACCTCCAGGCCCCGAGGTGGCCTGGCTTCTCCTAAGGCAACCGGACTTCGGATTTGGGTTCTAGAAGATGTTCACTTTTGTATTTGTAACATTTCCAGGTTTTCATTTTATGAGATCGGCCAGGTAATAACAGGAATAGAAGTCAGCCAGAGAGGAGCAGAGAAGGAAAAGGAGAGCGTGTGGGCCATGAGAAAAGGGGTTGTTCCCTTTCAAAATACATGTATCAGCCCTAATTAAATCATGTTATAATCAGAAGAGATTTATTCACTGTTTTTCCCATTTCAGGGAACTGCCTTCTGCTCAGCAGCTCCCGGCCCCACGTGCCCTCCCACGGCTGTTCATGAAACCGGAAGTCCCTCCCCATGGGTGGCTGCCTGAGTTTCTAACTGATAATATTGGAAAAGGATGAGAGTTTCTAACTGATAATATTGGAAAAGGATGAGAGTTTCTAATTGATAATATTGGAAAAGGATGAGAGTTTCTAATTGATAATATTGGAAAAGGATGAGAGTTTCTAATTGATAATATTGGAAAAGGATGAGAGTTTCTAATTGATAATATTGGAAAAGGATGAGAGTTTCTAACTGATAATATTGGAAAAGGATGAGAGTTTCTAACTGATAATATTGGAAAAGGATGAGAGTTTCTAACTGATAATATTGGAAAAGGATGAGAGTTTCTAACTGATAATATTGGAAAAGGATGAGAGTTTCTAACTGATAATATTGGAAAAGGATGAGAGTTCCTAATTGATAATATTGGAAAAGGATAAGAGTTTCTAATTGATAATATTGGAAAATAAATGAGGAAAAAATGCCAAAGGAACCCAAACACGGTTTAATCGATTTTTTAAATCTAAGATATTGATCAGCTGTGAACAATAATGAGAACGCAGTGCTGCCATTTAAAGAGAAGTCACAGCCAAAACCGGTTTGGCTCAGTGGATAGAGCGTCAGCCTGCGGACTGAAGGGTCCCAGGTTCGATTCCGGTCAAGGGCACGTAACTTGGTTGTGGGCACATCCCCAGTAGGAGGTGTGCAGGAGGCAGCTGATCGATGTTCCTCTCTCATCGATGTTTCTAACTCTCTATCCCTCTCCCTTCCTCTCTGTAAAAAATCAATAAAATATATTAAAAAAAAAAAAAAGGACATCAGTCAAGCCACTGCTAGTTTAAAAAAAATAAATAAATAAATAAAATAAAGAGAAGTCACAGAACATTTTCAGGCCTCATCCCCATTTGGAATCCAGGTTACCACCATCAACAGCGACTTCGGGTGTATTTGGTAGTTTCTGCTGGGTTTTGCCCACTTTTGTCACAGCCTCCTATTTCAGTGATTTTAAGACACACAGGCAAGTCCGGAATTCCCGGGGGGCGGGGGGGGCGGGGGGGGCGGCCAGTGGAGAGAAGCTCCCTCCCGGCCTCACCCACTCCTGGGAGACTGGGGCACGCAGGCGGCCAGACCTGAGATGACCCAGGAGGTCGTGGGGCTGATCTCCCACGGGTTGCTGCCAGGACTTCACGGGGGCTCCGTGTTTTCTGGAACTTGAGCACTTCCTGTAAACCTGGGCCCTCATTTATACCAACAGACCGACAAGTGTGGGCGACCCATGGCATCACCGACCTCGGAGCATGTGGGACACAGGAACCGCGTCTCCATTCGCTCAGCTCCCGAGCTGGGTCCGAGTCCGAAAATCTCACTTCCTCAAAGTCAGAGGGGCCCTCCTTGTCTAGTGTGGTTTTTTTCCTTACGATTGGTTCGTTTGTGGTGTCACTTTCCAATATCAGCCAGGAGCCCCTGAGCCATGATCCGAGGGGTCTGACAAACTGGTTCCACAGCTCTCTAACTCAGCATTGTTTTAGCAACACGTAGTTTCACCTCTTCAACATGCATTCACCTCTTCTCCGGTTGACAGTGGAGAAATAAGCCGATTGCTCGTGTCCTGCTTGGAATTCCTACCTACCCTGCAGGGTATGGTCACGAGTGGACAACCGTTCCTGCTGTCGGTCACTCCCTGTGTCCTCTCATGGACTGAACCCACCTTGGCAAGCTCCTACCAAGCCTTGCCTGATAATTTGGACATGAGGCGCTCACGTTCTTGGGGAACATGTGAATACGCTGTCAAAATCTTATTTGGTCTCATTATCATGCTCCATCTCAAGGAAGTAAAATCAATATTCCAAAGTTTGCTGGCAGATACTTACTTCATGATCCTATTCTTCAGACATTGCTAACACTTTCAGACAGTCTGCACTGGGAGGTAGGTGACCACAGCTGATCTAACTGAGAATATTTCTGTACAGCCCGGCCAGGGTGGCTCAGTGGTTGAGCATCAACATATGAACCAGGAGGTCAACGGTTGGATTCCCGGTCAGGGCACATGCCTGAGTTGCGGGCTCGATCCCCAGTAGGGGCTGTTCAGGGGGCAGCTGATCAATGATTCCCTTTCATCGTTGATGTTTCCATCTCTCTCTCCCTCTCCCTTCCTCTCTGAAATCAATAAAAATAAAAAATTTTAAGAATATTTCTTTACAGCCTCTACTCCTCTTGTTTCCCTCAAGCGTGTGGACCAGTTTCTCGCAGACTGTGTCCTTGTTCACCCTAAATAGAAGCAACGACAGAAGCACTGCCTCAGACGCCGCTCGCTTCCTATTACCTACTCCAAGCCAGCTCATGCATCCAAGGGACCCTACATCAACCGATACTAATTCGACGTTGCCCACAATCCCTGTTTGATGCGTGACGGAAGTAACACTTGGCAGAAACACCGTTTTTAAACCAGCTCAGCTGGCATGTTGCTCTGTGGGATCCAGGAATTCTCTCTTTTCGCATTTTCTCTGGCTCGTGGCGTGGGCCCTATCCACAGCCGTGTCTCAACGGAGACATTTACCTTCCAAACTGGATTCTGTCTCGTGCCTCACATTTCCTCCTGGCACGAGCTTAAACATGATGTTTAATTCTCACCGCGTGGACTTCTTCACTCTTTCACCTCGTGGTGTTTACTATCCACGGTTCTCCTAACTCCTCGGCCCGGCTCAAGGGGCCCGGGTTAAAACGCCCATCGCCCACGAGCACTGTTTGAGATCCTACAGAGAAGGTGACACTGCAAGTGGACTTGGAGGACGGTTAAGATTCAAATGAGCGAAGCGGGGGCAAATGTGCGTTGACTTTTCTGTTTTCAAGATTCACCCGAATACGCAGGCCCCTGGGCCGGCAGGGAGCTTCCTCTCTCGCTGGTCACGCTCGCCTGTGCCCAGGGAACCGAGAGCTGCCCACGTTCCTGACAGGACTTTGTGGGCATCGATTGCACGTCGGAGTGCAGCCCTTACCCAGGAACGAGGAACGGGTCGTGCCTGACCAAGAGGAACTATTGTCATAGGCGGCACCCCAGGAAATGATGCTGATTGCACCTACAAATAACTCCATGGTTATTCATCGGGCCGAGACTGGAGAAAAGAAAGACAAGAGGAAAGCCATTGTATCTGAACCCTGAGGATCAGCGAGAAGAAGAAAGCATTTCAAGAATGTTCTGCCGAGTTCCTGATTAAAGAAAGATTAAGAAGAAGACCGGGGTGTTCACCGTAGGTCTTATCTCTCTCCATCATCGACAGCTGGGCTTCTCGGATCTCAGCTGGCAGGTGTCAGCTCAGAGGTTTCCGCTGCTGACAAGCCTTCCCTGACCTGCTGCCTCCGTCATGTGTGTGTCACATGTGCTTCTATTGCCTGGCTTGCCCTCCACGAGGTCTGTAAAGACGTTGTGTACAATAACCAAGATGGGAAGTGACTTCAGCGGCCAATGCAAGAGGGTAGGGCAAGGCTGTGCAATGAAATATAGTCATTAAAAGTCATGGATATGATACCTTAATCAATAAAGAAATTAAAAATAAATAAAATAAAATGTGGGAAAAAATAATGTTTCTTCAGCAATGTTAAAAAAAAGTCATGGATATGCCATTTTCAATCGCATAAGAGTATGTTCACAATAAAACACGGATTTCATAGTGAAATCACAGGATGAAAAAAATAGATTACAAGAACATAGTATGCATAGCATGATCACAATGTGGTCAATATTCATGTGGACATATGTACATCATACGTTTTAAAGGCTGTAAATGCGATGAACAGGTTATCCCTGGGTGGCAAGACTATGTAGTAGTTATTTTTATTTAACGTCTAATTTGTATACTTTGTTTACTTGTTATATAATCTGAATACTATTTATTGATTGTCTGATTTGTATTTTATAGATTTCTTTTGTCACCAGGGGAACAAGAAGGGTTATGGAAACGAACGTTTCCTGAGCGAAGAGCTGGTCATTTAAACAAAAAAACCTGATTCGTTCCGTCCAAGCACACGAAGGCCCTGGACGCTCCATCGCGCCCAGCGCAGCGCCGTTTCAGTGAAGTACGAGTCCCGTTTCCCTCCCGTTCAAGGTGGTAACATGTCTTCCCTCCCCCTCTTCCCTTGGGAAGGCTAGACCGGAGGGGACCCCAGGAACAGACATGGAAACTGAGCCCGCGGGGCCTGGAAATCTGAATGAATTCGACACTTGGACTCTGAGCCAGCCCAGCTCCGCCCGCCGCCGTCCCGCCCGCTGGGGAGGGGCACAAGGTCAACGTTGGCGCCAGCCGCTCAGCTTCTCCTCCTGAGTCTTGGGCGCCCCGTTTCACAGCCACCTTCGTTCTTGTGGTTCTGTTTTCTCCAGTTACAGCGAGCCACTCACACACCAGGCTGGGGAGCATCGTGGTCACGGGCCCCGGGGCTCTGCAGTGGGTCTTATTCGAAGACAGAGAAGGCACGCTTTGAGGGAAAGCTGGTGTCTTCATGCAAGTACACCACTCCTTAAAAAGTCTGCTGTGCAGCCCTAACCGGTGTGGCTCAGTGGGTAGAGCGTCGGCCTGCGGACTGAAGGGTCCCGGGTTCGATTCCGGTCAAGGGCATGTACCTGGGTTGTGGGCACATCCCCAGTAGGAGGTGTGCAGGAGGCAGCTGATCGATGTTTCTCTCCCATCGATGTTTCTAGCTCTCTATCCCTCTCCCTTCCTCTCTGTAAAAAATCAATAAAATATAAAATAAATAAATAAATAAATAAGAACCTATAAAAAAAAAAAAAGTCTGCTGTGCAGGGGGACTCAGAAGGTACGTGGCTAAACTGTTGTCGATTCTTGTGGTTTAACGAATGCTCACCTCTCGGATCCACGTACCTAATGGGGTATTTTAAAGTTGCTTTTTGTAATGCAGGATATAGTTAGTGCGAGACTTGGAACAAAATGATGCTTCTACCAGTGAATGGAAGCGACTTGCGTCTCTTAGCTCCTCCCACCCCTGCACGGTCAGCCTTCTGATCACTGTCTGCATCTCCAGACCCGCGGGGTGGAGAGATGAGAAATAGCAGGGGTTTGATTTCCTGGTCATTCCCCGGTCCTCCTTCTTCCTGCAGCATCCAGGTGTGCACCCCGTGGCTCGTTCCTGGTTTATAGTCACCTGTGCAAACAGCTCACCTTCAGCACAACTGGCTCCCGGGTTTGTTTTCCGAGTCTCCCTTTCGTCCCACGCATCCCCAGTCTTCTTGGCTAACGGTGTTCACACTCCGGGAACGCTTACTGGGCCTTTTCATTCAAATGTGGGTCTCCTGTGTGACCTTCACAGGCTGGCTCTTACCGGTCCAAAAATGCACTAAAGGTCATTTCCTCAGAGAGATCTTTTCTGGCTTCGTAGGAAAGCAGCCAACAGCCACAGCCACTCTGTTATAATGATCTGTGTCATATTTATTCCCAGGTGAAACGGCTGCTCGTTTATTCGTTCATTGTTTATTATTTAATCTCTTCCCAGCAAACAATCAGCTACGTGAGGGCAGGGACTGTGTCTGCCTTATTTGCTACTTGAGTGTGGCTTGGGATAATAAAGCTAAATCCCCTTAAGTCTGTACCCACTCCTGCCTTCCAATTGGGCACTCAGGCAAGGCCAGCACAATAGGAAGAATTAATCACTTTTATTAACTTACTAGAGGCCCGGTGCATGAAATCCATGCATGGGTGCAATCCCTAGGCCTGGCCTGCGATCCAAGTGTGAGCGTCTGGCGTGGAAGGGCAGGTCCCAGCTGACCTCTGGGCCCTGGGCAGCACCTGGGCCCTCTGACCCCCCACGCGCCCCCCTCTGCCTGAGTCATCGGGCCCATGCCCAGCTCCCTCAGCGCCTGGGAGCCTGGCGGCAGCCCTGCCCCCCACCACCACCACGACTGGTCACTGTCTACGGGGCGATCAGCGGGGTGCTTGGGCCCCACTCCCACCCACCTTGGCCTGGCGCCGCCCGCTCACCTGCTCCACCATCCCACCACGGTACTGCTCTCGTCGGGGCCCATCGGGGCAGCAGCGCCTCCACTGCCACCCGCTGCCAGCACCGCATCGCTGATGCCCCCGGTGGTCAGCGCACGTCATAGCAATCGGTCAAACTCCCAGTCAGACTCCCGAGTGAGGGGACAATTTGCATGTTAGGCTTTTATTATAGAGGATGTCTCAAAAGGCCAAGCCCTATTGTAACACACACTGAGGCAGATGTATTCATGGACAGCATGTTGCTTTTTAGTTCCAGAGAAACGTTCAATAAAATAACACTGCGTGTGACTCGTGGTGGGGGGGTGGGGGGGGGGGCTATCCGGTTAAAATGTAAAATGTAGCACTGCACCCCACTAGGTGCCCAGCAGCCCAGAGCAGCTCCTCTGGTGAGAGGCAGCTCCTTCTCTGTGGGAACCCCTTTCACGTCCTGCGTGGTTCAGGGTTCCGGTTCAGGGTTCGGGTTCTGGAGAAGGCCGCACACAAATGAAGAGAGAGACTAGAAAAGAGTTAATTTGGGAAAATTGGGGGCCAGGCGGGAGCCCACCTCTAGGGGGAGGACTACCCCCCCCCTCTGGCTTTGCTATCCCTTTTATTAAGGTTCTGGGATACACCCATATCCTTTAGGCAGGAAATTCCAATAATAGCCAATCAGCAAGAATTTACTTAAGAGTAACAGGTGGAGGCTGCTTCAACTACCAATGTCTCCACTAAACAGTGAGTGGTTAGCTCCGACCTTTCAGAGCATTTAAGGTTGACCAGCCTTCCGGATTCCCTGTCCACATCTCTCTATTAGTGGGACAATGATCGGTTTCCGGCACTTCTCCCAGGACCGACATTGGGAGGCCAGGAATGAGGCGGCAGGCCCGCAGCCTGGACTCCGGGTCCGAGAAAGCGGTGGACTGCGCACCTACGCGATGAATACGATTTTTTTTCAATAAAGCTGTTCCTGGCGCGTATGAACTATTCATCTCTATGCCTGGATGTGTTCCTAACGAAACCGAAAATGTTCTCCTTTGACATCAACACGTCCTACCTACGGCCGTCATTGGATTTCCTGTCAACGGAGCTCCACGGCGAAGCCACACAGCCAGCCGCATTCAGGGACTGCCAGTGCCTCATTGTCACTCTGCATTCCAGCAAAAGCCGTGGCATCCTGTGTGACGGGAAAGTGGGTGGAGGGCCTTGGAGAGCGGACTTCCAGAACCTTGTTTACGGCCGATTCCTGCCTTGCTGGGTGGCTGCCCCACGCTCCTTTCGCCAGGTCACGGCTTTCCTGGGGGCGTTATCTTCACGAAGCACATGGATCATGCTTTCCTCTTGATGGAACAAAATGCCTAAAACACACACGCAGGCGCCCTCATCAGCCCCTTTACTGGATTCTGTTCAAACTCCAGGCTGCTGGTAACGTCTGTTAAGTTCTGGATCGTGGCTGACAAATCAGGAGGCAAATGCATGCAAACTTGCAAACATACATACACACATATGTTTATGCGTGTGACTCGAGAGGTCTCATTCGTAGTGAGGGAACTTTGACTTCTACAAAAATAATGAACTAAAAGCTGCAGACACTTTCCCTTCAAGGAAGTGAGGAGAGAAGGGAGGGGAGGAAACGAGACAGAGGCAGCGTGTTCTTTGCCTGAAAACAATTGTCTTCTCCTGCCTGACGTTACCCAATAGAATTCAGCCGTGGGCAAACGACGGCCCGCGGGCCAGATCCGGCTGTTCTATCCGGTTCTCTTGCTCTCCCCTCCGCTCCTTTACTTTGAATGTATATTAGTTCACACATACACTCCATCCATGCTTTTGTTCCGGCCCTCCGGTCCAGTTTAAGAACCCATTGTGGCCCTCGAGTCAAAAAGTTTGCCCACCCCTGCAATAGATTCTAGATCAGAGAAAATAAAGGTAGGCATGCTTCTTTCACCAAAGGAATTCTAACTCTCAAATCCTCCATTTCGATTTTTTTTTAATACATTTTATTGATTTTTCACAGAGAGAAGGGAGAGGGATAGAGAGCCAGAAACATCGATGAGAGAGAAACATCAATCAGCTGCCTCCTGCACACCCCCCACTGGGGATGTGCCCGCAACCAAGGTACATACATGCCCTTGACTGGAATTGAACCTGGGACCCTTGAGACGCTCTATCCACTGAGCCAAACCCGGTTAGGGCGATTTTTTAAGATTTAAACCAATATTTCTTAATCTAGCAAATTAAGAACAAAGGCCAAACGTCAGTAAATTTTTCCAGCCGAAAGTGAGCGACCTGACCAAAATAGACAGTCACTCCAAACTCTGCGCCTGGACCGGTAGCGAGTGCTGTGGTCCTCAAGCGCAGGTGTCGCCTGGAACGCAGAGCCCTGTGCCCTGCGCACACGCCAGCATCAGGCCTGAGAGCGTCATGCACGGACCAGCACAGCTGGGTGAGGCCCTAAGAACTGTTAGTGTTTAAAAGTCACTGCGTCCTTTGTTGAAACTCCTATTTATTTCCATTGGAAGTCGTATCATTTCCAGGTTGACTTCCTCTTTGATGATATTCCAAGGTTTGCTTTATTTTGTGAGAGCTCTTGAGATTGATCATCAGTCCCCGCAGTGCCAGCGACGCTGACAAACATCCTCGCTGCTGCTATTGTCATTTCTTGAGGTTTTCAAATGCCGGTTTCATCCCCAAGCTGCTAACCCGATGTGCACAATGAGCAGGAAACAGATGTGTCCTGAGATTTTTTTTCTAATATTTTGTGTATATTTACTGCAAACAGACAAAAGTGAAAAAACAAGCCTAACGTGAAATAAATTCTCCTGAAAACGTTCCCAGGTCGTGGGCACACAGAACTTGAAGACAAAAGCCACACCCTCCAGAGTTCGGTCCGGCTCCAGTCCTTGGAGCCGTTTAGCGGTGGCTCTGAATTCCCACAAACCCAGGAAATTAGAGATACCTACCCAGCCTCCCTGATGGGGAGAATGTGAAATCAAACATAATGACAACGAAACAATCCTCAATGATTATAAAATGTCATACAAATAATACTTACTACAGTGTTCTTCTGCGAATAGTTACAAAGTGAAACGAGTGTTTAACGCCTCTTAAATTTGGAAAAACACTAAATCTTGGCAAACAACGAAAGACAAGGGGAAAGACAAGGTCACGGTGAAGCTCTAATGTAAGGGCGATAGAGGAAGCGAAAGGGTGGAACACCGCAAAGAGCCACCCACACAACTACGTGGGTGAGCAGTCCTCGCCCTGGCCTGGGTCTCTGTGTAGATCAGTGTCATAGTGTGAACGATGTTCTGAGATCTGTATGTACGTGTGTGTGTGTGTGTGTGTGTGTGTGTGTCTAAGAGCTTGCAAGCAGGCTCACAGATCCTACGTGTGTTTTCAATGTTAAGACCCAACCAGACTCAATTTTCTGACTTCATTAGTTTTTGACTGAAGAACAGTCAAGTCTTCTATTTTTTTAAGCTATTGCAATAAAGTCGTAAGATTGCCCTGGAATACAGTCATTTCAAGTCTCTGTTTTGTCAGCTTTTAATTCCATTTCATCCTATATAATAAAGATGTAATGTGCAAATTGACCCTCACACCCTCGCACAAGATGGCCACCCCCACGTGGTAAAAGATGGCCACCACAAGATGGCTGGCAGGGGAGGGTAGCTGTGGGCAATCAGGCTGGCAGGGGAGGGCAGTTTGGGGCAACCAGGCCTGCAGGGGACAGCAGTTGGGGGTGACTGGGATGGCAGGGGAGCAGTTAGGCATCGATCAGGCTGGCAGGGGAGTGTTTAGGGGGTGATCAGACTGGCAGGCAGAAGCGGTTAGGGGCAATCAGGCAGGCAGGCAGACGAGCGGTTGGGAACCAGCAGTCCCGGATTGTGAAAGGGATGTCTCCCGAGGGGTCCCAGATTAGAGAGGGTGCAGGCTGGGCTGAGGGACAAACCCCCCTCTCCCCCCAGTGCATGAATTTCATGCACCAGGCCTCTAAGTGGTTTATAAAGAAGGGTTAGGCTAATTCTTAAAATCAGCCACAGGAGTCAGGTGCAGATCCCTGGCAGTTGCTTACCTGCTGGGGTTTTATTTCCAGTGTGTCTTCCTGTTCTCACTGTCGGGACATCTGACTTATTGGGAGAGTTGTCATCGCGATTGGGCGGCAGGCTGGAAGCCATGGGAGCTCTCCTGCGCCCCTTGGCCCTGGATCCGAGGTGCTCCCTAGCCTTTCCCCCTGAATGGACTTCTGGGTCTTTCTTCTCGTCTATTTCATGCAGGTGCCTTACAGTTTGGTGATGAGCAGAGATATTCTGGGTGAATTTTACTGTCTCCCACTTTCTCCTATTTAGTAGCTACTATTGAATCCGTGCCTCAACCAGCAACGACCGTTTAAATGAACCATATTCATCTCAAAGAAATCTGGTGGTTTGTGTGTGCTTTGTCATTACTGTCAGGATAGCACTGTACGTTATCCTCCAGAATTTTCACTCGCATCGACTTGAGAACTGACACAGGACGTATTGTTTTTCACTTATCCCCTTGTTATTTCTTTCACATAAATTCTTTTTAGTTATTTTCTTTATAGTTACCCTGGGGGTTATAGTTAACCTAAAACAATCCAGTTGGAATTAATTTTAATCGTATATAAAAAATTTGCTCCAATATTGCCCAATTCCAGCCCCCTTTTCTGTACTATTATTGTTATGCAAATGACACCTTAATGATTGTAAGCGCACCAACATAGTTTTGTACCTTTTGTTATGTGCAGTTACTTTTAAATATGATCAAAGAAAAGGAACAAAATCCACATGAATTCTTTTCCCCAGTTACATACATAGTTACCTTAATTGGTGTTCTTTAATTCTTTCCTTTTTTTAAATCTTTGCCTGAGAATGTTTTTCATTGGTTTTGAGAGAGAGAGAGAGAGAGAGAGAGAGAGAGAGAGCGAGAGAGAAAGAGAGAGAGAGAGAGAGAGAGAGAGAGAGAGAGAGAGAGAGAGGAGAGAGAGAGAGAGAGGAGAGAGAGAGAGAGAGGAGAGAGAGAGAGAGAGAGAGAGAGAGAGAGAGAGAGAGAGAGGGAGAGAGAGGAGAGAGAGAAACGTTAATTGGTTGCCTTGCATACGCATCACAACTAGGGATCAAACCCACACCCTAGGTATGTGCCCTGACAAGGAATCAAACCTGCAACCTTTTGGTATACAGGACAACGCTCCAACCAGCTGAGCCACCAGCCAGGGCTGTTCTTTATTTCTTCATGTGAATTTGAGTTCCTGTCTAGTGTCTTCATTTCAGAATCAAGGACTGCTTTGGTATTGATGTTTTGCAGGGCTGGTCTGCTAGCAATGACTTAACTCAGTATTTCTGTATGTGGGAATGTGTACCTCTCTTTCTCTTTTCAAGAAGAGCTTTGCTGGATAGAATTAATAGCCAATTTCTTTTAAAAATCTGCCCTGCTGGTGTGGCTCAGTGGTTGAGTGTCAGCCTATGAACCAGGAGGTCAGGATTCCATTCCTGGTCAGGGCACATGCCCGGGTTTCAGGCTTGATCCCCAGGGTGGGGCATGCAAGAGGCAGCCGATCAATGATTCTCTCCCATCATGGATGTTTCTCTCTCTCTCTCTCTCTCTCTCTCTCTCTCTCTCTCTCTCTCTCTCTCTCTCCCTTCCTCTCTGAAATCAATAAAAAAATATTTTTAAAAATTTAAATGTCATTCTACTCCATTCTGGTGTTTTTGATTTCCGCAGAGGAGCCAACAGTCCATCATATGAGGAATCCCTTGCCCATGGTGAGTGCTTTCATAGAATGCTTTCATTATTCTCTCTTGTTCTTCGTTTTCTTCATTCAACAGATTGACTATGATGAGTCCAGGCGTGGCTCTCTTCAGATATGTTTTTCCCGTTGGTCATTAAGCTTCTTGGATATGAATATTAATGTTATTCACCAAACCTGGGGCTGTTCAGACATTATTTCTTCAAATGTGCTTTCTGGGACTTCGGTCGTGCACATGGTGGTGCATGTGGTGGTGTCCCCAGGTCTCCGAGGCTCGGTGTGTTTTTGTTGTTTGCTACTGCTCTGTTCCTCAGACTGGACAACCTCTTCACGTTCACTGACTCTTTCTTCTGCCAGTTCAGAACTGCTGTTGAGCCCCTTCTGGTGAATTTTTATTTCAGCTGTTGTATTTCCCAGCATTATAATTCCTATTTTTACTGATATAGATCCTTTATTGACATTCTGTACTTAGTTAGGCACCATCATCATACTTTTTTTTTTTTTTTTTTTTTAGTTCTTTGGACATAATTTTAGTTCTTTAAATATATTTATTATTGATTTAAAGTTTTCTCTAGTAAGCCCACTATTTCGGATTCCTAAGGGACAGTTTTCCTTGCTGCTATTTTCTTTTTTTTTTTTAATATATTTTATTGATATTTTACAGAGAGGAAGGGAGAGGGATAGAGAGTCAGAAACATCGATGAGAGAGAAACATCGATCAGCTGCCTCCTGCACACCTCCTACTGGGATGTGCCCGCAACCAAGGTACATGCCCTTGACTGGAATCGAACCTGGGACCTTTCAGTCCGCAGGCTGATGCTCTATCCACTGAGCCAAACCGGTTTTGGCGCTGCTATTTTCTTCTAGTTAGGCTATACTTTCCTATTTCTCTACGTGTCTTTTTCGTGTTGAAACTGGACATTTGAAACATAAGATGACAATTCTTCAAGTCAGATTCCACACTCCCTGGGGTTTGCAGGCACCGCTGTCTGTTTTGCTGCTGCTGCTGCTGCTGCTGCAGGATTAGTAAGTGACTTCCTGGCCTCATGCTGTAAAGTCTTTATGCTTGGTTCGTTATGGCTGCTGACGTCTCTGAATGATTAGCTTAATGGTCACTTAATGATTAAACAGAGATTTTTTTAATGCCTTGGAACATCGAGCCTCCCAGCCTTTGCTATGGGCTCTCTCTGCCTGGGAGGGCACCTCGTCAGGCCAACAGGCAGCTTACACGCTGCCTTCGCCTTGACTTCCTGATCGCTTCAAGGTCGGCCAGAGGTGAGAGATGGGGGCCTTCTCGGGGCTTTCCGGAGAATGCACACAGCCCTGCACGTGCACACGTCCTGCTAGATTCTCTTGAGTGTGTGGACCCTTTCCAAGTGTCCTACGACATCTGACTGTCCTGTTTGTTCCTGTGACATTGTTCTGGTTAGCTTCACCTCAGGCTGTTGTGGTGCTAAACAGTGGCCAGTGATTTTTGGTTTCTTTACAAATGTTCTTGAAATACGGCTACTTGCACAGGGCTACTAGCTCCGACTCAGCCCAAATAAAGAAAAACCTTGGGAAGGGAGCGTTTTAGGGAGCGGCCAATCAGGACAGGTAGCGAGGAGTCCCCGGGCTGAGGACCCAGGAGGGCTGAGGCTCTGAGGACCTGTGCCATCCACAGTGGCTGCCCGGCGGCCGTGGTCGTGGGCCCTCTGTGAGATGCTTTGTTTACCAGGTAGCACAGAGTTAAGAGGAAGGGGTGGGAAGAGAGCAAATTAAAAGGCCAGTTTGTTGAGATTCAGCTGTGGTTTTGTGTTGTTTTGTTTTTTTAACTTAAAAAAATGTTTACAACTCCTCGTTTAATCCCAGCGTTGTGAAAGGGTTGATTTTGGCAAACATTTGCCCATGTTCTTGTGGCTTTTTTGGAGGACCCGAGTTTTCAGGTACTTCCTTCGTAATTCCAGGAATACTTCGCCCCGCTCATTTATTTTAATAATGCACAAACATGCCTATTACTGTCATCCACACAAAAAGAGTCTTTCTTTCTTTTTCTTTTTCTTTTGTTAATCCTCACCCGAGGATGTTTTCCCATTGATTTTTAGAGAGAGTGAAAGAGAGAGGGAAAGACAGAGAGAAACATCGATGTGAGCGAGACACATCGATTGGTTGCCTCCTATACAAGCCCCAACCAGGGCCCAGGCCAGTGCGGAACCTGCAACCAAGGTACATGCCCTTGACCGGAATCGAACCCGGGACCCTTTGGTCCACAGGCCGACGCTCTATCCACTGAGCCAAATCCGCTAGGGCCAAAATGAGTCTTTCATTAACATATTTCATAAAATAAAAATGCCACATTTACTCAGAAGAGTTAACTTTGATCACCACAAAGTAGAAAATTCTAATTCACTTGCCCTAACTCTTAGAAATATAAAATATGAAACAATCTCTAGCCAAAACCGGTTTGGCTCAGTGGATAGAGCGTCGGCCTGTGGACTGGGGGGTCCCGGGTTCGATTCCGGTCAGGGGCACGTGGCTTGGTTGCGGGCACATCCCCAGTGGGGGGTGTGCGGGAGGCAGCTGATCGATGTTTCTCTCTCATCGATGTTTCTAACTCTCTATCCCTCTTCCTTCCTCTCTGTAAAAAATCAATAAAATATATTTAAAAAAATATGAAACAATCTCAACACTATGTATTGTGGAGATAATAAGAAAAATCTAAATATTTGTACGCTAGCTAGATTGAATTAACGTCAAAAACATATATTCTACTTGTATTTTGTGTGTTTTGGCAGGGTGGTCATTATAAAAGTGAGTTATAAGATTTTACAAGACAGAACCATAAATATCCAGTTATGATATAGTCAGGTGACAGATATATATAGTTTGTAACTTCCCAGGCCTGTTTCTAAGCAGTTTTTTATTGGGTTTATTAGAGTGACACGTTAGTTAATAAAATTATATGAGTTTCAGGTGTACAGTCTATACTACGTCATCTGTATATCGTATTGTGTGTTCACCACCCCAAGTCAAGTCTCCTTCCATCACCACGGGTCCCCTTTACCCTCTTACCTCCTCCACACGCACCCCTTCCCTCTGGCAATCACCGAGACTTTCTTCTTTGCTTAATCCCTTCATCACCTCCCAAGCACTTTTATGTCTCATTTTGCTAAGCACTGACAATGATTCCTAGACTACCTTGATATAATTTAGTTTTTATAAATATACTAGAGGCCTGGTGCACGGATTCGTGCACAGTGAAAGGAAATTAATTAGAAGGTGGCCGGCGGGGT
This sequence comes from Plecotus auritus, assembly GCF_963455305.1. Lineage (NCBI taxonomy): Eukaryota > Metazoa > Chordata > Mammalia > Chiroptera > Vespertilionidae > Plecotus > Plecotus auritus. Next base: position 176,240,029 of record NC_137774.1, read on the forward strand.
GGGACTGGGCAAGACGGGCCAGACATGCCCTGGAGCCAACTCCCGTGGTCCTTCCCTGGCTGGTCGCACCTGGGGTGGTGCCGGGACTTGAAGGGCATCTGTGGAGAGAGTGGGGTCCCTCTAGCAGGTGGGGTCCCTCAGCTCCAATGCAGAAGATGTTCCCACCCTACCCCCGGCTGCTCTGCACCTGCGTGCGTAGGACCGGAGTGGCAGGGGGTCGTTCTGGGACCCAGGCCGCTCCGGGCCTATGCGTGGACCTACAGGCTCAGAGAGGCCTGGGTCTCAAGGACGCCTGTCCCCGGGACGCAGGCCACTTGGTGCCGGTGTGCACGCAAGCAGCCACCCCACCCCCAGCCACTCCACACCTGCATATGCAAATTAACCCTCCATCTTTGTTGGGTTAATTTGCATACTCACTCCTGATTGGCTGGTGGGTGTTGCGGAGGCACAGTCAATTTGCATATTTCTTTTTTATTAGTGTGGATAGGGATGCATTTTTTATGTCCCAACGCAAATAAAAATTTAATCTTGTTCCAGTCAGCCCCCCAGAAGGCCAGGTGTGATGGATGGAAGGCTGTTTTCCTTCCGACATGACCACCTCTCCTCCAGGCACCTTAGGGTGCTGTAAGTGCCTAGATTCTTGACAGTTATGTTGTCTTCATGGGTGGAGTGACTCAGGCCATACCCAGGACAGCGCCGCAGCTGGCCACGCTGATGGGGGACTTTATGTCACTGTGTCCTCCCACGGTGATACACTCTGCTTACGAAAGCACCTGGTGGACCTGTGAATGAAGGCAGGCACTGAACAGGCTCTGGTCCAGCTGTGGGTGCCAGTACGTGCTGGCGTCTGGATGCTCTCCACCTCCATCCCGCAGTCTCTCTAGGTCTGGACCCACCCAAGCTTAGGATCCCCAGTGTCTCTCCATTCTTATCACTTTGATGATTCTTTTTCATCCAAAGAGTCCAACAACTTTCTGTAGCTCTTTGAAAAGGAAAACTCATTCTCTTGGTCATATTGTCTTCCATTTTCCTTCTTCTTCTCAGCAGGACTTAAGTCAGGGGGTGAGGGGGGAATAAAAATAAAGTCAAGCTCAGAAAAGGGAAAGGGAAAGGGGAACCTAAGTTAACTCTCAGCACAGTAGACCGGGGGCTTGAGAGAGAAATGTGTTCTCAGAAAAAGAGCCTCCTTTCTCATACTCCTCATTTTTGTGGCTGTGAAATTCTTCCCTGCAATGTAAACATGATTGTTTAATATTTCCATTTTATTAGCCTTACTAATACACCTGATATTATAATGACTTGTCCTATTACTTTTCATAGCTGGGATAAATTTAGCCAGAACTCCCTAGTAGGTCCATAAAATTCTCCTCTTATTCCTTTGCGGCACATCTGGGCCACCTGAAACAAAACCCCAGTCAGAGCCTGGTATTTAGGGCCGTCGTTTTGAATTTCACACCTTGCCCCACCATGCTTCCATCGCCATTGCCTACTCACCCGTGGCTTCGCCTTCTTGGCACCTGGCACCTAGGGTGGCTTGTATCTCGCCATCTCTGGCTCTCCTCTCAGCTGCTGCACATCCCTGTCCAGGAGAGGGAGCAACCAGCCATGGCTTGTTTCACAAAAAGTCCAAGATCCCCTGTTAGTGGGCTTCGCCCCACAGAGCAGACTTGGAGGACTGTGAGCTCATGGCTTCCTTCACTCTAGGAACCAACTTTGGGATCAAAATGCTTTCAGTGTCCAATATTGATCATGTATCTTTACTAATTTTTAATATGTTTGTACTGACTTGAAAGAGAGAGAGGAAGGGAGAGGGAGAGAGAGAGAAACCTCAATGGCCAATCTCCTACAAAACCCTTACTGGGGATTGAGCTCGGGCATGTGCCCTGACTGGGAATTGAACCAGAGACCTCTCGGTGCATGGGATGATAACTCAACCAACTGAGCCACAATGGCCAGGCCTTTACTAATTTTTAAATACCTATTGTATGGTGTCCAACTGGAGTATCTAAACTTTCTGTGACATCCCAGTAAGTGGCTTTATTTTCATCTTCTGTGAACTTAAAAGAACCACCAAAGATGATTCTTCTAGACTATTTATGCTCTTTCATCAGAGACAATGTCCAGTCTTCCACCTTTATTCTGGTAGTGCATGTATTGTAATTATTGATAATAAATAATAATAATAAGATTCCTTACAGAAGGCATTCCCTAGAAATTCAGGGGATGGAAGTTTCACCATGTGCTTCACAGATTTCATGTATTTCATGTCCTCTACTACAAAAATTAGATGAAATCAAGCCACTTCAGGAAACAAGTAAGAAGGAAAAAATAAAAACAGAGTGGAAACTGTTTTGAATACATCACTCAGAACTATGAATACACTAGAGGCCCGGTGCATGAAATTTGTGCACTGGGGGGTGAGGGCATCCCTCAGCCCGGCCTGCACCCTCTCTCAGTCCAGGACCCCTCAGGGGATGTCTGCCTGCCAGCTTAGGCCCATTCCCCACAGTTGGAAATCCATCTCGCAGTCCAGGACCCCTTGCCTCTTACCGCCCACCTGCCCGCTTCACCTTACTACTCAACTCGCTGCTCCTTAGCGCTGCCATGGAGGCAGGAGAGGTTTCCACCACCACCACTGTGCCCGCCAGCCATGAGCCCTATCTGTCTGTGTAGTTGTCTGTGGGCCAACTGCTCTCTTCCTTCTCACTTAGGGTGAGCAGCATGTGAGGGCAGAGTGCACTGTCGTGGAACGCAGAGGGCTGCCCAGAGCTGAGGGGAGTGGCCGGGCCCATGGGGTGAGAGGTGGACACAGAGGATGCTATCTCACCCAATTGTGGGGCAGGCCGGGCCGGCCGGCCTTCATCTGCCTGACCCCACCCAGGGAGGGATCGAGCAGGGTGTCCGCCTCTCCATTCTCCATCCTTCTATCTGTGACACCTGTCACCCTGGCCAGGCCTCCCCCAAAGTGAGTTCAGCTCAATCCCTGAATGTAAAAGGGCACGGAGCGGGGAGGGGTTCCACTCCAGTGCCCCCTGATTCCCAGGAACAGGACCTGGTCGACAGGACCTGGTCTCAGGAGAGTGGCCACAGCTGCAGAGCACAGATCTGTTTCAAGAAAAGGTGGGAATGCAGACTTCCGTATGAGCCCCTATTCCAAAAGGTGGCAGTTTATTCACCTTGTGGCAGAGACACCTTCAAGAGTAACATAAGTGGGTAAAGTCAGGGCCAAACCGGGCCATTTCTCATCCCATCTCTCTGATGTGCGTGGACAGAACCAAGACTCAGCTCTTTGCAGGACACTTCCGGGGTTTTTTAAGCCTAAAGGACAGTAGTCTATCTCCATTCTTGTTCTTTGGGATTTTTTCATCATCGGATAAAAGGATACATATATTGGGGCAATCCTCTCGTGACACAATATTCCAGTTGCACTCATGGGACCACGACAGCGCCCCTCAGAGGGAGGGAGCCGACAGATGGGGAGCAGGGAATTCTGAAAACCAAAGCAAAGGTTCAGAACCCGGAAGAAGTCCTTGGTGTTCTGCTGAGAACCTTGAACTCCTTCCTCTGCGGTCACACAACTGTCACACGCCAGGCAGTCACTCAGGAATATCTTGGCATCGGCCAGCTTATGGAATTCTCCCTTCTCTCCGTTCTCCTGAGCCGGACTCCGGACATTGACTGCGGCATTCTCTTGGTCATTGTTTTTGTTTTTTGGTTTTTTTCCAAACCGTTACAAAGTTTATATGAATATAACCTACAAAGATGAAGCCTCCTTTGTAGGAACAGGGAAGGAAGGGGTGGTTAAGTAAGGCACACGGAGCTGCAGCAAGCACCAAGGGAGGGCCAAGGGGGAGAGGAGGTTGGCACTGGGGCTGAGGCCCTAGAGCCGTTGCTGGGGAAGTAGGGATCCCGACTGAGTACCATATTCGGAGGCTGAATGAATTGGTCCAGCTGAGGCAGAGGTGGGTGGCCGTATCAGCCATCTTTGGTGTTGTTTACCCTTCCCCACCCTAGCTCTGTTGTAAAACCTCAGAGCCCTGGATTCCAAAGGCCCCACCCATAGCAGAGGCCCTGGAAGGGGTTGAGAGGAAGGGAGTAGGGCAAGGTTGAAAGCCAATATGCCTGTGTGCTGAGGGATGGCCGGAGACAGTGGTGAGAGGTATCAGGGGAAGGGGTCTCATACATACCCTTCTGTGGGGGCCACAGGTGAAGGAGGCCAGGGGAGCAGGGTAAGGATGGGGCACCATGGCCCCAGCCTCTTAGGCATCCTTGTCTGTCCTATGCAGTGTTCATGGAGGAAAGGGGCTACCTCTGAGGAGGGGCCAGGCCAGGCCAGGCCAGGTGACCATCTTGAGTTCTGGCTGAGGTGATGGTCCTCACCCTGAGATGCTGTCTAACTGGTGATGGACCCAGGCCTGACTCCCACCGCCGTGGCCAGAACCCAGGACTGACTCCCACCCACGTAGCCTGCTGTTTGGTCATCCGTCTGGTCATTTAGGTCATGACGGACCCTGCTCTTTATATATTAGGTTTCTATGCTTCTGAGGAGTCCGCATTCCTTGGCATCCTTCTAAGAGCCTCTCAAATCTGGCCCCAGCTCCACTTGCCTGCCCTCACTTCCATCCCATCCTACTCATCCATGCCCTGCTGCTCTGCCTAGAATGCCCGGCACCCTTTTCCTCTGCCCGTGTCCACATCCTGTGAAGCTAAATCCCGGTGCCACCATCTCTATGGAACGTGTTGCTTTCCTCCTGTTGGCTTTGTCTTCTTGTCGAGGGATCGTCAGTCCCGATTAGAAAGACCATTCTTGCATGTCTCTGGGTAGCTCGTCATGTCCTCGTGGACAGGGTCAAGCAGGTTAACATCTCTGAATCCCTAGGATGTAGACGACTTCCTCTGGACAGAAGGAACTCCACGACCGTGTGAATGAGTGAATTACATGGGGGCAGAGGCTGCTGGTATAAAAAGGAGGAATTGACTAGCTTGGTATGGATTAGGGTCTGGGAGAGCAGATGAAAAGTAGACACATCCTTATAAAATGAGCTATTTAGTGTAATTGTTTTAGAACCAAATTATACACATGTTTTCTCTTTATGTATTTGCTTTCTATTAAATACTAAAGAGCAAGGGTCCTCAAACTTTTTAAACAGAGGGCCAGTTCACTGTCCCTCAGACCGTGGGAGGGCCGGACTATAGTTTAAAAAAACAACAACTATGAACAAATTCCTATGTGCACTGCGGGCCCGGGACGAGTCGGCTGCTAAGCAGGACAGGCAGCGGCCCCCGGCGGGCTGGATAAATGTCCTCGGCGGGCCGCATGTGGCCCGCGGGCCGTAGTTTGAGGATGCCTGCAAAGAGTATTTCTCCACCTACCTATTTAGTCTTATTATTACAAGAAATGCCAGTCTTTTTCGCTTGATTACTAATAATTTATTTCTTGAACTCCTGTGATTGTAGAGCCCGCCTACTTGACTTCATGTTTTAGAAATAGGTTAAAGCCGTGGTCGGCAAACTGCGGCTCGCGAGCCACATGCGGCTCTTTGGCCCCTTGAGTGTGGCTCTTCCACAAAATACCACGGCCTGGGCGAGTCTATGTTGAAGAAGTGGCGTTAGAAGAAGTTTAAGCTTAAAAAATTTGGCTCTCAGAAGAAATTTCCATCGTTGTACTGTTGATATTTGGCTCTGTTGACTAATGAGTTTGCCGACCACTGAGTTAAAGGAAAATAACTAAACCAGTGGTCGGCAAACTCATTAGTCAACAGAGCTGAATATCAACAGTGCAACGATGGACATTTCTTTTAAGAGCCACATTTTTTAAACTTAAACTTCTTCTAATGCCACTTCTTCAAAATAGACTCGCCCAGGCCATGGTATTTGTGGAAGAGCCACACTCAAGGAGCCAAAGAGCCGCATGTGGCTCACGAGCCGCAGTTTGCCGACCACGGAACTAAACCAACCTGCTCAATAGTCCTAGAACTGCCTGACAGCTACCGTGGAATTCATTCCCTTTTGACATGAGTGGTGGCTCCTCTGAGTCAGACAGTGCCACGCCTGGAGCAGCCTTGCCAGGCACCGCCCCCCTCCGGGCCACCTCCCCATGGAGCCCGAGTGTGTCACCCACGCTGGAGTCTGCCCAGGAGCTTTGGGGAAGTTTCCACACTGTTAACTACGATGCCACGCCAGGATTCAAAAGTTCATTTTTTTCATCAGTACCCGGTGCCCAGATGTCTTCGGACCAGGCTTCTGGCACAGACTTGTTCAGGAAACAGGGCGGGAGGAACACCTATTTTACATTCTAAGTGAAAAAACACTCACAAGGACATTTCGCAATGATACTTTTTTAGAAGTTGGTTGGTGGTGAAGTTCAGGCTCCACATCTTGCGACTGTGCTTTGGTGATGGAAGCAGCAACCTCAGGTCCCTGCAGTGCGAGCCACGGGGGAGTGTCACCAGACCGCTCAATCTGACGGGTTAAAAGGGAACGTCGGTGTTAGAAGTGCGCACAAAACCGCTTGTTTTCTGTTCCTAATTACAAGTGAAAAACTTAATGGACGGCAGATTATCAGGAGAAAATCAACTGTCCTGGTCATTTTGGCCCTGGAGTCCTGTATATGTGCCTTGATTTGACAGGAAGATCAATAAATGTTGCCATAGGGTTCATATCCCATCGGAAAATTAACTTTAGCAGGGGTAGTGGTGGTGATCAGCATTCGTTTGTAAGTCGCAGAGGAGATAAAATATTTATTAACCCCCAAAAGAAAGGGAAAGTTCCCAGTAACTAAAGCCTTGATCATAGAATAAGTATGTTTTAACCCTACTTTATTTCAATAAGATATAACTTTATAATTTCTCTTTTATTTTTTCCTTCAATATATGGTAATTTTCTGGAAGCCCATGTAGGTATATGCATATGCATGTGTAAATATATAAATATATATATATACATATATATATATATACACACACAGATATATACACACTAATATCTGTTTTGAAAACAGCAATTTAGATAAATTTCTCTGTAATAAAAAACAATAGTTTAGAATCAAATATTTATTATAATTTTAAATGTCTAAGCATTAATCAATTAATCAATTTTTATTTTTTAAAATCTTTATTGTTGAAAGTATTACATATGTCCCCTTTTTTCCCCCATGACCCCTTCTAGCCTGCCCCCGCCCCCTACCTCCACCCCCACCCCAGGACTTCACCACCCTATTGTCTGTGTCCATGGGTTATGCATCTATGCATACAAGTTCTTTGGTTGATCTCTTCCCACCCACCCTCCCACCCCCGCCTTCCCTCTGAGATTCCTCAGTCTGTTCCATGCTTCTGTGTCTCGGGATCTATTTGGCTTATCAGTTTGTTTTGTTTATTAGATTCCACATACTAGTATGAGTGAGATCATGTGATACTTGTCTTTGTCTGACTGGCTTATTTCACTTAGCATGATGCTGTCCAGGCGCCTCCATGCTGTCTCAAAGGGGAAGTAGTTATTAACTACTAGAGGCCCAGTGCACAGATGTGTGCACCGGTGGGGTCCCTCAGCCTGGCCTGTGCCCTCTCACAATCCGGGACCCCCTCGGGGGATGTAGTAGTGCGTGAAGTGGCAGGCGGCCGGGGAGGAGCCTGAGCCCGGGCCTGGCGCCGCTCCCACTTATCCTGGCCCCGCTGTGCCTGCCACTGCCACCTGGTAGCGCTGCTGCAGAGGCAGGAGAGGCTCACGCAGCAACAGCTGTGCTTGCCAGCCGTGAGCCCAGTGTCTGTGGCCCATCGGTCAAGGGAGCGGTGCTCCCATTGTGGCAACGCACTGACCACCAGGAGGCACATGAGCATCTGCCCCCTGGTGGTCAGTGCATGTCATAGCAACTGGTCAACTGGTAGCTCGATGGCTTTGGCTTTTATATATAGACTAGAGGCCCGGTGCACGAAATTCATGCACAGAGGAGGGGGGTGTCCCTCAGCCCAGCCTGCACCCTCTCCAATCTGGGACCCACCGGGATCGGGCTTAAACGGGCAGTCGGACATCCCTCTCACAATCCAGGACTGCTGGCTCCCAACTGCTCGCCTGCCTGCCTTCCTGATTGCCCCTAACCGCTTCTGCCTGCCAGCCTGATCACCCCCAACCACTCCCCTGCCAGCCTGATTGATGCCTAACTGCTCCCCTGCCAGCCTGTTTTCCCCTAACTGCCCTCCCCTGCAGGCCTGGTCACCCGTAACTGCCCTCCCCTGCAGGCCTGGTCCCCCCCAACTGCTCTCCCCTGCAGGCCTGGGTCCCCCCCCAACTGCCCTCCCCTGCAGGCCTAGTCACCCCTAACTGCCCTCCCCTGCAGGCCTGGGTCCCTCCCAACTGCCTTTCCCTACAGGCCTGGTCCCCCCCCAACTGCTCTCCCCTGCAGGCCTGGGTCCCTCCCAACTGCCTTTCCCTGCTGGCCTGGTCACTCCCAACTTCCCTCCTCTGCTGGCTTGGTCACCCCTAACTGCCCTCCCCTGCAGGCTTGATCGCCCACAACTGCCCTCCCTTGCAGGCCTGGTCCTTCCCAACTGCCCGCCCTTGCTGGCCATCTTGTGTTGGCCATCTTGTGTCCACATGGGGGCAGGATCTTTGACCACATGGGGGCAGCCATCTTGTGTGTTGGAGTGATGGTCAATCTGTATATTACTCTTTTATTAGATAGGATAGAGGCCTGGTGCATGGGTGGGGGCCAGCTGTTTTGCCCTGAAGGGTGTCCCGGATCAGGGTGGGGGTTCCCTTGGGGCATGGGGTGGCCTGGGCGAGGGGCCTGTGGTGGTTTGCAGGCCGGCCACGCCCCCTGGCGACCCAAGCGGAGGCCCTGGTATCTGGGGTTTATTTATCTCCTACAATTGAAACTTTGTAGCCTGGAGCAGAGCCAAGCCTTCTGCTTGCTCCATGGTGGCAGCCATTTCTATTGGGATTTATGTATCTTCTATAATTGAAACTTTGTAGCCTTAAGCGGAGGCCTGGGCCGGCCAGGGTGTGCAGAAAGCTTGGCTTCCTCCATCGCTGGGGGCAACCCTAGCCTCCTGCTCTTTCCAGCTCTGTGGCTGCCGCCATTTCTGTTTGGGTTTATGTATCTTCTATCATTGAAACTTTGTAGCCTTGAGTGGAGGCCTAGGCCGGCAAGGGCAGGCGGAAAGCTTGGCTTCCTCCATTGCCGGGGAAACCCAAGCCTCCCTCCTGCTCTCTGTGGCCGTAGCCATCTTGGTTGGATTTATTTGCATATTTGCTCCTGATTGGCTGGTGGGCGTGGCTTGTGGGTGTAGCAGAGTGATGGTTACTTTGCATATTACTCTTTTATTAGATAGGACTAGAGGCCTGGTGCACGAAATTCTGCAGGGGTAGGGTCCCTAGGCCTGGCAGGCAATCAGGGCTGATCTGTGGGGTGACCAGTGGGGTGATCAGAGGAGTCCCCACTCTCAGCTGCCTTGGCTGGCCTGGCGCCACCCGCTTGCTGGCCCCTCCTCCCCCCCACCGCCACAGGTGGGGCCGGTGGGCTGGGGGCAGCTCCTGTGTTGAGCATCTGCCCCCTGGTGGTCAGTGTGCATCATAGTGCCTGGTAGTTCCGCTGGCCGGTCAATTTGCATTTAGGGTTTTATTATATAGGGTTGTGCAGAGCCGAGGGTCTCACTGAGAGGCATGAACCCTGGGAGACTGTAGACAGGGAGATGAGAGGTGCCCAAGGAAGGCCTTCCCCGAGAGGCTTTCCCAAGGGAACGGCAGGAGGCAGGTGGGTGGCATCGAGGTAAAGAGGATGCGAGACTGGAAAACCAAGCTGGGGCCGTAGGCGGGAGGCTGGACCAGGGGAAGCCGAGGTGAAGGAACTGCGAGCCAACCCCTGCGGTTTTCCTAGAGGCTTCTGTGCAGGTTTGAAGGCGGCGCTAAGACATGAAGAAGAAATGGAAGCTGGACACAAGGAAAAGAGGACTCGGGACGCACTTCCCCGGGAGTGAATCACTCCCACAGGTACCTGAGCCGAGGAGGATTTCCTTGGCTGACCCGGCTGTGTTCCTGCGACCTGATGGCCTTCCACCTCTCAGGGCAGCACCCCGCCACCCACTTCTGGTTGTCCTGAAACTTCCGTGACTGGGGCAGTGTATCCAGTCCTCCCCGGGGGCCTCCCCCTCCTCCCCTCCCATTACCTGCGCGGGCACCTGAATTCGCTCTACGAGTCCTCCTTGGGGTGGCGCCCTTGTCCTGCCCACCAGTCCTGCCAGGGAGGCTCGGTTCCTTGGGGGATTGATTGAAAGGCGTTGAATACAGCCCGTGACCTCCGCCACCTGTCAACACCCATCCACGCACCCACTCCTTCCTTTTCTTTGAAATTCTCGAAAACACAGACACCGCGGCTTTAAGAAGAGCAAGTTTTCCGTGACGCCAGCACCTGCCTGTGGCTCTGGGCTCCGGGAGGTTGTAGGACCCACCCGACCAGGTGCCCGGTCTCCCAGGGAGGGCAGGACCCAGCCCAGGTCGGTTCCGAGAGCGGGGGGGGGGGGGGGGGGGGGGGAGGCGGCCAGAAGGAAGACAAACCAGCCCCAGCCCGGCGCCCCGAGTTCTTTATGAGGCTCCCCGTGCAGCGTCCACATAGCCCGCCCGATCCCGCTCAGAGAGCCCACGCACATTCCTTCTCCGAGGGGCTGCTCCCACTCCCGCCTCCCTGCGCACGCACCTCCTCCTCCCCGTCTCCTTTCTCCCTTCCTCCCGCTGGTCCCACCGACTTCCCCGAGGACAGCGAACCCCCTTTCCTCCCCAATCTCCCCGAGCGCCGCTAACGCTGCCGAAGTGGAAGCGGAGCCCTCGGTGGGCGTGTCCGGGGGTTGCGCCCCCGCGCCGGCCCGCCCCGCCCCGTGCGCGACCGCGGCCAAATTCAAGTGCGCGCAGGACGCCGCGGGTCTGAACCCGCTCGCCCTGCAGACCGCCCGCCGCCTGCTCCGCAGTCGGACCCCGGAAAGCAGCCTGCCCTCAGGGCCCAGGCGCCCGGCTCTCTAAAAGGGCCCCCCCCCCCTGCCCCGCCCCAGCCCCCCGAGAAGCCGGGGGTGTGAAGGCGGAGCCACAGGGCTGGCAGCGTCCTCCCGAGGTCCAGCCCTCGCCCATCTTCCCAGCACCTTGGGGAGCTGGCGCGGGCGGCGGGATCACCTCTCCGCGAGAGGCAGATGTCCCTTTAAGGTTCGCTTCCCGGCGGGCGGACTTTAGCCTAAACACGGCCCGCGGCGCTGGCTTTATTTGTCCATGTCTCGGACCGAGCCTGGGAGGCTGCCAGGCTCTCCGCCGAGCAGGAGCGCGAAGGGGCGGGCGGCGTGGCGCTGCGTCTGGGATGTGACACGCGTGGAGCGGACTTAGACGCCTTCGTGGGAAACACGGGAGATCACTCTGCGGCTCCCGGACGCTCCGGCCGGCGGGACAGACAGCGACCGAGACCCGCCGAGGAGGGAGGCGGCGAAGTGGCCCAGCGCGCGCGGCGGCTCCCGCTCCCGGTCCTGCCGGCTCCTGCCCTGCGATCCGCGGCCGCTCCGGCCATGGCCCCCCGGCGCTCTGGCCGCCCAGGGCTCGCTGTCACCGGCTGCTGGCTCCTCACCGGTGAGCATCTCCGGCGCGCGGGCTGGGCGCGGGGAGGGAGGCGCACGGCGCCGGGGCTCGCGGGGCCGGGGGCACTGGGCACTCGCGGGCGCTCCGAGCGGCCGTCTGGGCAGGTTGGAGGGCGCAGCGGAGCTCTGCGTCTGGCCTTTGATAGGAGCCGGTGTTGCAGTGGGTTCGCCACCCGCCACCCCGGGGTGGGAGGGAGGCAGCGCCCAGAGCGTGACGGGGGAGAGCCGGCTTCTGGAGTTCGAGTTGTTTTGACGATGTGCGCCGCGTCGCGGGCTCTGCCGCCGGCTCCCCCTCCTCCCCCGGCCGGGAGGTAACTAGAGGGCGCCTGACGCCGGACGGGGACCGCGAGGGAGCGCCTACCCCCAGGTTGCTCCGGGCGGGCACGGCTGCCTCTTCCTGCGGCCAAGTTTGCCGTCTTCCTGCGGCGCAAGGACGCGGAGGAATTCGGAGAGCCTGCTGCTCGGCCCGAAACGCGCTCCTGCCGCGGCCCCGGGACAGGGCTTGGAAGCTGAGGGAGGGAGGGAGGGAGGGAACAGTCTCTGCAAAGGGGACCGAGGCCACGCGTGCAAAACGCAGCGTGGAGCGTGCTGTTGGTTGTGTAGAAAGAGGTACTTGGTCAGAACTTTATTTATTTATTTATTTATTTATTTATTTATTTATTTATTTATTTATTTATTTATTTATTATTTATTTATTTATTATTTATTTATTTATTTATTTTACCAGTTACTGATTGCGGAGGGAAAGTTGTTTGCCATGGTCAAAGAGAGAAGGCGGATGGGTGCCGTTTTGTGTTTTTAAAAAAACGGCCTGATGAAGGGCTTCATGACTGGCTGGCTTTGGGGAATACCGTCAGGATTCCGTGGTTCAGCGTCCTCACAGCCGGGTGCTTCTTGCTGCTGTCAATCTAGTATTTTAACCACCCAAAACGGGGGTGGGGGAGGGGGGAGCCAGCCCCTGTAGCCTGGCGTGGAGGGCCCGGGATGAACTGGCACGCAGATCCCTTGGAAATGGGTGATTGGCACGCACAGCTTCTTCCTCCGTTTTCGCAGAGGGCTGGTGCAGAGTGAATCAGGAGCCTCGGGGACGTTCACCTGAACGGTTCCCACTCCTCGGGAAACGTCCGGTATCCCACGCCGCGGCGACTTCTGGCAGTGAATGGTTTCATTTATCAGCTCCTGTCACCTCCCTTTATTCGTTTGACCTCTGACGCTTTTGCTGGCTCAGGTTGTTCGGAGGTGACTTGCCTGTTTTCATTGTGCAAAATCGGAATGGCTTACTGTTTCACGTTGCCCGCTAAGCAGGGACTGAGGCAGAAATGGTCAAAGGGTACTTGCATAGCCTCCAAAAAGAGCAGGACAAGACGAGCACATGTTGGCCAAGAAGCGACTTTTCGTTTATGTATATCTTCCTTACGTACACGTATAATTATTCCCATATCCACCTGCACAGAGAAGCATTTTTAGGTTCCGCTGCTTTTGTTTCTCCAGGCCTAAAGCCGCCACAGGTGCGCACTGTGGGTTTTCTGCAGCGGTTGGGATAACGTGCCTCGCTAAGTCCAAGAAGGGACTTAAAGGGAAATGGTGCATAGATATTTCAAAACGACATTTCCTTCCCTTTTGTGTGTGCATATGTGTATCCATCCACACGTTACTCCATCATATTGAAATGTAGAATGTAAAAAGTTACTGTGTCTGGATCAACAGCTTCCTCCCGGGCCCTATGTACGCCCGTTTCACAACGCAAGGATCTGAAATCGGGCTTTTCTTCCTTTTCTTTGCTGGTTTCCTGTCAGCCGTCAGGTTGTCAGGTTGCTTGGAAACTTCTCATGGAGGCATCGAGTCCACACCCAACCTGGGTCCCAGCCCCAGCACCCCCCCAGCCCCCTCCCCCGCTGCCCGCACTCATGCAGGGCCCACTCCCCGTCTCCAGTCTGAACCCAGCCTCTACCCTATCCTGCTCACAAGTCATTCTCATTATATCTTCGCTTTTAGTCAGAGCACTCTGGTGGTTCCTGGTCTTCAGATAAAGTAAAACATTCTCTTGCCGAAACCGGTGTGGCTCAGTGGATGGAGCGTCGGGCTGCGTGCGGACTGAAGGGTCCCAGGTTCGATTCCGGTCAAGGGCATGTACCTTGGCTGCGGGCACATCCCCAGTAGGGAGTGTGCAGGAGGCAGCTGATCGATGTTTCTCTCTCATCGATGTTTCTAGCTCTCTATCCCTCTCTCTTCCTCTCTGTAAAATATCAATAAAATATATTTAAAAAAAAAAAAAAGTAAAACATTCTCGACTGGCCATGCAGGTGTGGCCTCATCCAGCCCCCTGTATCCCCTTGGTCCACCCTCCCCCCACCCCCCCACCCCCCCACCCCCCCACCCCCCCACCCCCACCCCCCATAGGTCTCCTGCTGCAGTTGGAACAGATTGCCACGGATTTGATGGTTTAAAACAAGACACAGGCCCTCCCTCCCAGTTCCGCAGGTCAGACGTCTCCCGGGCTGGGACCCGGGGTCCGCACAGAGGTGCTTGGTCAGCAGGCTCCGGGGGCAATCTGTGTCCAGCGGCAGCGGCCGCCTGCAGCCCGGGCTTGTGGCTCCCTCCACCACCTCCCAAGCCAGCAGAGTGGCCTCTTCAGATCTTTCCTCGCCTCTGACGCTATTGCCCACTTCCCACAGGCCCCTTCTCCCCACCTTGGCCCCCTGACCCGTCCAGGGTCCTCTCCCATCTCGAGGTCCTCCAGGTAGTCACATCTGCCAAGTCCCTTTTGCCCTGTAAGGAAACGTATTCACAGGCTCCAAGATTGGACATGGGCATCTTTGGGGGCGGTACTTTGCCTATTAAAATCTCTCGACATAGCCCCCTCCCTGCCGGGTGCGGCTCAGCTGGTTGGAGCATCGTCCTGTAGGCCACAGGTGGCAGGCTCTACTCCGGGTCAGGGCACATACCCAAGGTTGCGAGTTCAATCCCCCGGTGGATCCCCAGTAGGGCACATGCGGGACGCAACCAATGGATGTTTCGCTCTGGCATTGGCGTCTCTCTCTCTCTCTCTCCCTCCCTCCCTCCCTCCTTTTCACTCTCTAAAAATCCATCCTTTTAAAACAGACACCCCTGAACATACACTTCCCGTGATAGCAGTCACCGTCCCTTACTTGGCCCATGGTCCTCTTGCTCATTTTGCTGCCGTGGCCGTGACCTCCTTGTTTGATGCATCTAGAAAAGAACTCCGCCCTTCCTTCCCACCGCCACGGCCCTCTAAACACACGCTCGCTCGCTCGCTCGCTCCCCAGCCTTCCCAACCTGTTTTCATCACAGCAAACCGCCACCACCCTAATATGAAAGCTTCCGTGAGGGTTAGAACAGTCTTGCATCGGCAGTTTCCAATATTTAGAGATGATTCATTTGGAAAGATGTCCTCCCTTATGACCCAATGAAGCCTTCATGGTTATTTCACGTATGTCAGAGTCCCAGCCAAAAACTAGCGGCACGTAGAAAGGGTTCAGCGGAAGGGAGTTTAATAAAGGGACGGTTTACAGAGAAACTGAGGAGATGGGGGACCCCTAAGGATAGACAATAGTGGGGAGAAAAGCCACCACCTTCCTGGCCTGAGGAGGGGCACCCTGTCCGCTGGACCTAGAACTCCAGCTCTGGGGGGGGGGGGGGTCCCCTGGACAGGAGCTGTGGCCCTGGGCGGAGGAACAGAGCTGGGGCCGGAACTGAGGCCCAGCAGGGAGTGAGCAGGGGAATACTACCTTTCCTCCCATCCCCTCAGTGTGTGCCCACCCCTCCCACTGGCCATGGCCAAATGGACTTCACCCTCCCCGAGGTCAAAGGTCAAACATACAGCGGAGAAGAAATAACACAACCTAATGATGCAAAGCACATATGCACTGACATGTCAGGCGTGAGCCCCCGCACCAGGAACTCGGCGTGTGTGATTTCACTTCAGTCTTACAAAAAGGGAAACGTGTGGACCTCTTACCCGTACCTTAGAGCTGAAGGAACCCGCAGAGGTGAGTTTATCCGAAGTCACACAGCAGTGAAGGGCAAGTCCTGTGCTCCGTTCTGGTCTCGGCCTCCCAGAGCCTGCTCTGAAGCCTGCCATCCGTGCTGTCTGAACGTCAGTCCTTTTCCTTCTCGCTCAACCTCCACGTGTTAAACCCAGGAATGGTCTGAAAGACTCTGATAAGGATCTAATCAGGCGTCCTCAAACCACGGCCCGCGGGCCACACGCGGCCCGCCGAGGACATGGATCCGGCCCGCCGGGGGCCGCTGCCTGTCCTGCTTAGCAGCCGACGCGTCCCGGGCCCGCAGTGCGCATAGGAATTTGTTCATAGTTGTTTTTTTTTAAACTATAGTCCGGCCCTCCCACGGTCTGAGGGACAGGGACCTGGCCCCCGGTTTAAAAAGTCTGAGGACCCCTGAATTCTAAGTAATGACTGAGCGAGGCTGTTCTTCTTCTGGCTTTCCGGTTCATAGTGAAACCAGACGATGTCTTCTCCTTGCCCTCCACCGAGGATAACCGAACGAGCGTGCTCTCTCTGGTCATTCAGGGTACGGCGACAGGGTGGCCCCCCGTGAAGTTCCAGGCCTCTCCTTCCTAGAAAGAGTCTGGTTAGCCTGGAAGGAAGGGTCTTCTTTTGTGGCTTTCTTCACGGGCAAGATCTCCTATTCGGAATGAAGTCCAGTGGGGCGGTGGCGGAACATGGGACGAAGTCAGCCACTCGCCTGTAGCAAGCAGGCGGCCTGCATGGGCTCACAGTGGATGGCCGGGAATCACAGCAGACGGAGGGACTTTCGGTCATTGTAATATCTGTAAAGACGGCGGTAAACTCACAGGATTTGTGTTGCTAGTTTCCATAGGAACAACTGGAAACCTACTTTTGCCCCACCCTGTATATTCAGAAAATTAAGGATCAAAATGTTTTTTGTTTTTTTTTTTACCTACACTGTTCTTCTGCTGTATGAAACACCACATAGGGTATTTGAATTCATGTTAAAAACTTGAGAAGAAAGCTATTTGGCGTTGTTGCCATAATGCTACTGTCAGAATACACTGCCCATTCAGAGTGCCTGTGACTGGAGAATTGTATTCGCTCTCAAAGCAAGTGCAGTATTGAGACATGGAAATGAGCCGAATAGCCCGTCAGTGGCTCAGTGGTTGAGCATTGACCTAGGACCCAGGAGGTCACGGTTTGATTCCTGGTCAGGGCACATGCCCGGGTTGCAGGCTTGATCCCCATTAGGGAGGCCATGTAAGAGGCAGCAGATCAGTGATTCTCTCTCATCGTTGATGTCTCTCTCTCTCCCCCTCTTTCTTCTTCTCTGACATCAATAAAAAGAAATGAGCCGAATATACTCCTGTCCGCGAGATACTGAGCTTCTTTCCGCTCCTGGGTTGTGGCAGCATCTCCGAAGCTGCTGGGCTTTTGCGTAGAGTTACTCACACGGCAGTGATGCTCAAGCCCCCATGGGAAAGTCATTTCCAAGAAACCCACTGGACTAAATCACACCCCTCCCCGACCCAGAGACCCAAGGACCTTGGCTTCTGTAACACATCACACGATGTTATAATTAAACTAGAGGCCTGGTGCATGGAATTCGTGCATGGGTAGGGTCCCTAGGCCTGGCTGGCAATCAGGGCCAATCTGCAGGGCAACTGGCGGGGCCATCAGGGGGCCCCCCTCGCTGGCACCCGCCTTGGCTGGCCTGGCGCTGCCCACTTGCTGGCTCCGCCTTCTGCCACCGCCTCTGCCCGTCAGGGCCCGCGGGCTGGGGGCAGCTCTTGCTTTGAGCGTCTGCCCCTTGGTGGTCCGTGCACGTCGTAGTGACCGGCTGTTCCGCCAGTTGTTCCGCCATCCAGTCCATTTGCATATTAGGCTTTTATTATATAGGACATCTGGTTGTCTTCCCAGCTTGCTGTGTGTTCTGTGAGGGTAGGATCTTTGTTAATTATCCTTAGCATCTAAAAATAACGTATTGAATGATTCATGAAAGAGTATAGACAAACTCATAAAATACTTAAGGGATCACACTGTCTCCTTTAATTATATCCCCACCATATTTATACCTAATTGAATGGAAACTGCCATCGATGGAATAATGCACCATAATTTAACCACCACGAAGAAAGGGAAGTGCTGCCAATCCAATTATAATTGCACGACTCTCAGTTGTCCCCTAGATCCAGGGCTGATATGCATCTGATCACCACAGTCAATAACATCACAATCAATAACTACATGGCCGTGTTCTACCACATTTCTTTGTATGTTTAGAAAGGGCGTCATTGAAGTTGAAACACACTCTGTCTGGATACAAATGACATTGCGTCTGGATACAAAGATGTGAACAATGTCCCTCTCGGTTCTCCCTCCCGCCCCCCCAATCAGGCTTGTCTCTGACTCGGGCCTAATTGCTCCTCTGGCACCAGCAGCCTCACCAGATCCTAACACAGAGCTTCCTCTCAATCCCTTTAAAAGGAAGCCCCGGGGGAAAGGTGATGGTACAATAACCAAACGCTAACTTTCTGTCCTAGTGGAGGGCTAGAGGGCAGTGTGAAGGGATCTAGTTCTCACCTAATGTCCTCTGTCATTTACAAGGACGACTGGAAGTCAGCTAAGTCTTAGAAGGAGGTCAGAGTGTGTGCTGGTTGGTGTTAAGAATTCACTTTAGCCCAGCTGGCATGGCTCAGCGGTTGAGCGTCAACCTATGAACCAGGAGGTCACAGTTGGATTCCGGTCAAGGGCACATGCCCGGGTTGCTGGCTCCATTCCCAGTGGGGTCGTGCAGGAGGCAGCCGATCCATGATTCTCTCTCATCATTGATGTGTCTATCTCTCTCTCTTCCCTTCCTCTCTGAAATCAATAAAATAATTTATTTTTTAAAATTCAGTTTAGTGCTAAAACATTAATATTGCTTTATCTAAAGAGTAGATCTCCATCAACAAAACAAGTGAGAAATATGAACTAAAAAAATCACTGTAATTCCGATATTCAAGGGAAGGGAGATCCATGCTTTGTTGGCATGATTTTATTTATTTGGTAGGAGGCTTTGTATTGTCTAGCGACAACTGCAGGTCCATATTTTTAATCGCAGGAAATGTAGGTAGTGAGTACAAGTTCCTTAAACAAAGCAAACTTTCCCTTTTCCTTTCCCCCGTTGACTGAACTTGCCGAATAGTGCTTCCATTGCCCCTTAGCTTGGCTGTGGGGGCCACACGGGCATCTTTTTACGGTCTGAGGTTGAACAATTGCATTTACTGCTGGATTTTCATCACCGGAGCTCTGGCTGTAAAGATCATTTCCCAAATCGTGTATAATAAAAGCAACTATTGTTATACACCATTTTAAGAGATTTTTAAGGTCTTCCCTTCCACAAGATGTTTAAAATAATCATTTTACTTATCTGACCACGGGTATCTCAAAAATTGGAATAGGTTTATAGAAACGTACCTTAAGCGTAAGCTTTTCAAAAGTTAGTAACATTGTAGAGCAGCCTGTGACTTCCTAATTGTAAGATGTCTGTGACGGACAGGTGAACAGCTCTGGATCAGAGGCGAGCTAACACCCACTCGTTCTTTCACGCAGTAACTGTGAGGAGGGGCGTTGCTGTGCTGGGCTTCAGGAACACACAGACAGACAGAGGGAGGTCTGTGCCCTTAAAAGGCTCCCAGCCCGAGAGAAGCCACAGACGAGCAAAGAAGCTCTGGCGGGCAGAGCCTTCCAGTGCTCTGAGGAGGGACGGTGAGTTTAGTTGTAGCGGAGTAAGCAGTGCAGAAAAAGACCAGGGAGAACCCAGAAAACGCATACAGCCCCTCCTGTGCGAAGCCCAGGTGTTCGGACAGGAGTCCCCCTTTCCGGAGCCCTGATCCCTGCTGCTGTCACACGGACCATTTGGCACCTAGGGTAACAGGGAGAAGGACTGTAACCCAAGCATGTGCCACTTTATGCGGCTGAGGCTGCCCTGGAGGAGAGGTGCTGGCATCAATGAACGCACCCAGCAGACTGTCCGTCCGTCAGCTTTGCTGAGCCATGTTCTCCGAGGCCGAATGATGATGCGGCCTTAAAGGGAGCCTTCGCCCCTGGCTATGTCTAATCCAGGAATCTAGCTTCAAGCCAGGCACTCTTAGGGACCCGGCATAGCACCTTCCATGTTACAGAGCGCTGTAGTTTACCCAAGATCATCCTCTCATCAGGACCCCATAAAGGTGTCAAATGCGGAAGGCAGGACCAATAACCTTGTTTACCCTTTCGAATGGAAAACATCCGGTTCGTAGAGGTTAGGAGAATTGATCTCAAGTTGCTGGACTCGAACTCAAAAAGACCAGGAACGCAGGTCCGCTGACTCCTGGTGTGCAAGTATTAAACTCAGGACCAATGTTTTACCGCTAACGTGGGCCTTAGCAAGAATCCAATTCAAAAGGTCATAGGCAGGACTGGAAATAAATGTGTTAGGGCGAGATTACGGGTATTGTTTTAATTGTTCAAATACTGTTGCAGCATACTTTTTACAATTAAAACAGTTGTTAGTTATTGAATTCAATCCCCTCAACTCTTAAGGAAGAGAAACTGAGTTTCAAAGAGACTGAGCACTGCCTAAAGTTACAGGAAAACAGCGGACAGGGTCAGAATTTCAATCCAGGAAGCTTGACTTCCAGCTCATCTTTTTTTTTTTTTTTTTTTTTTTTTGAGACACTAGAAGTATATCAACAGCAACAAATTGAAAACTTTTGGAGGTAATAACACCACTAACGTTTTTTCTTCTGGAGAGAGTAACAGGAATAAGATATTATAGACAAAATAGATAGAAAGTTACTGATGTAAAGGTTACTGTTTTCAAAGAACCAATAAATTACTATAAAATTAGAATTTAAAGCAACAGGGCTAAATCGTGGTCTTTTCCTCATGTCCTCATGTTTTTGCTGACTTCGGTGAAGAATGAGAGTACCATAGACTGCTATAGAATTATAGCAGTTTTAAAGGAAGAGGAATGACTTTTTAGGCTAAATTGTTCAATTAAATGAACTATAGCTGAGAAAATATCAGTGCCTTATCGCATTCCATTACCTGTGACAGTGTTCATAGAGCTGCCTCGGTGACATCTGATCCTCTCAGCTTGTCATCCTGGCATCCAGATACGAGTGCCTACTGTGTGCAAGGGGACTCTGCCAGGGTCCCTGCGGGGATCCACTCAGAGTTGACTAAGAAAGAAACGCGCTGTGGGAGGAAGGCCACTGAGACTTGGGTGTTAAGATTGGTGCCCCAGGCAATTCCTCCTTTCCGCCCTGTCTCCCAGGTTCAGGTGGCAAGCTTCGGTCAATGCCACTCCATAGCCAGGCAGGAGGGTGCGAGAGAGGTGTGCACGGGACGCCTCCGCCCCCACCCGCTCTTAGCTCAGGGGAAGCTTGCTGGGCGTTTTCCATTCGCGGGGCCTTTAAAGAGGCAATCCCCAACTCTCAAGCCGCCCCACCCCCAGCAAAGGTTAAGGGACCTAAGGGTTTACTTTAAAATCAATTCTGTAGCTGTCAGATCCGGGTCCTAGTGGATCCGGTTCCCCACTTCCCAAACCTGGGCTCTCAGCGGTGACCCAACCCCCACCCTAAAGCCCTCCTCACCCGCGCAGAGCAGCGGGCTGAGGCCGCCCACCCTGGTCTCTGGGACTCTGGGCTCCGGGTGCTGGGACCCTAGGTTCTGGGTGTTGGGACCCTGGGCTCCGGGTTCTGGGACTCTGGGTGCTGGGACCCTGGGCTCCAGGTTCTGGGACTCTGGGTGCTGGAACCCTGGGCTCCAGGTTCTGGGACTCTGGGTGCTGGGACCCTGGGCTCCAGGTTCTGGGACTCTGGGTTCTGTATGCTGGGACCCTGGGCTCCGGGTTCTGGGACCCTGGGTTCCGGGTGCTGGGCTCTGGGATCCTGGGTCCTGGGGTCCCCTCCGTCCCGGAACCTGCTCTGACCTCGGGCTAATCAGGCCCCGGGCGGCTTGCAGTGCAGCGTCCCGAGGGCCGGTGAGGCCAGAGCAAAGCCTCCTTTGCAACTTTGGGGCCAGGTCAGCACTTTTGAGAATTCCTTTCCGTTTTAGGGAAGCTTTGAAACTGGATGTACCCGAAGGGAGCAGGTGGAGCGTGGCGCCGCACGCCGCTGTAAACAGTGTGCACTTGCCCTCACACGCCCCCAGGTTTCTCGCAAACAGGAGAGGAGCGGAGACGTAGAAAGTGCCACTTGAGCGTTAAAACCAAGGACTCGCAGGGAAGGACTGCGTCCGCCTCCCTGGGAGGCTCTGGGGCCGGAGCGCCTCCCCGGGCACTGCGCCTGCGCGCGCTCGAGCTGGGGCCCCGCCCCCCGTCGGACGTCAAACGTGCGCGGGGGCGGGGCAGCGGGAGACGCGGGCTGCGCATGCGCCCTCATTGCATCAGCCCCTGGGTCGGCGCCGGCGGCAGGAACGCGGACCGGACCGTGTGCCCTTAGGGGGTCTCTCGTGCCGGTCGGTCGCGGCGCGCCCGAGACTGAGAATGGCGGGGCTGGAGTAAGTGTCCCCGCTCCCCGAGCCGGAGCTGGGCCTTCCTTCCCGCCAGCCGGCGCCTGTAGGAACCTGTAGGCGGGCCCCGCCCCCTTCCCTCCCGGCGGGGGACTGCCGGTGGGTCCCCTCCCCCTGGGGACCCCGCGGCCCCTGCGTCTGCGCCGCGCCCCCCGCCGGCACCATGAAGCTCCTGAGGAAGGACATTGAGAAGGACAACGCGGGCCAGGTGACCCTGGTCCCCGAGGAGCCCGAGGACATGTGGCACACCTACAACCTGGTGCAGGTGGGCGACAGCCTGCGCGCCTCCACCATCCGCAAGGTGCAGACCGAGTCCTCCACGGGCAGCGTGGGCAGCAACCGCGTGCGCACCACCCTCACCCTGTGCGTGGAGGCCATCGACTTCGACTCGCAGGCCTGCCAGCTGCGGGTGAAGGGGACCAACATCCAGGAGAACGAGTACGTCAAGATGGGCGCGTACCACACCATCGAGCTGGAGCCCAACCGCCAGTTCACGCTGGCCAAGAAGCAGTGGGACAGCGTGGTGCTGGAGCGCATCGAGCAGGCCTGCGACCCGGCCTGGAGCGCCGACGTGGCGGCCGTGGTCATGCAGGAGGGCCTGGCCCACGTCTGCCTGGTCACGCCCAGCATGACCCTCACGCGCGCCAAGGTGGAGGTCAACATCCCCAGGAAGCGCAAGGGCAACTGCAGCCAGCACGACCGCGCCCTGGAGCGCTTCTACGAGCAGGTGGTCCAGGCCATCCAGCGCCACATCCACTTCGACGTGGTCAAGTGCATCCTGGTGGCCAGCCCGGGCTTTGTGAGGGAGCAGTTCTGCGACTACATGTTCCAGCAGGCGGTGAAGACGGACAACAAGGTGCTCCTGGAGAACCGGTCCAAGTTCCTGCAGGTAAGCCCTCTTCCCTGGGGCGGGAGCTAAGCATGCGCAGCTGGGGCGGGGAGGGGGGTGTGTAGAAACTATTCGGGCCCTGGCCGGTGTGGCTCAGTGGGTAGAGCGTCGGCCTGCGGACTGAAGGGTCCCAAGTTCAATTCCCGTCAAAGGCAGGTACCTGGAGAGGCAACCAATCGATGTCTCTCTCACATCGGTGTTTCTCTCTGTCTCTCCCTCCCCCTCCCACTCTCCAAAAAAAAAAAAAAAAATCAATGGAAACAGTATCTTCTGGTGAGGATTAAAATGAATAATAATAACAAAGAAACTATTCCTGAAGCTGTAGACCTGGGAAAAGTGTAAGGGGAGAAAGTCTTCATTTGACGGGGATTGTAAGTGAGACAGTGGAAATAGTGGCAAATGTATCCAGTAAACCGGGGCCCGAGGCCTTAAGCATATAAAGCCTGTTGCTGCGTTAGCGCCAGGTCACGGCGGGCTGATCAATGGGAGCGCCAAGAGATTCTTTTGTCTAACTTGTCCTTGCGATTCCAGGTCCACGCCTCCTCTGGACACAAGTACTCCTTGAAGGAGGCGCTGTGTGACCCCACGGTGGCCAGCCGCCTGTCGGACACGAAAGCTGCCGGGGAGGTGAAAGCCTTGGATGACTTCTATAAAATGCTGCAGCACGAACCGGACCGCGCTTGCTACGGACTGAAGCACGTGGAGAAGGCCAACGAGGCCATGGCCATCGACACCCTGCTCATCAGCGACGAGCTCTTCCGGCACCAGGACGTGGCCACCCGGAGCCGGTACGTGCGGCTGGTGGACAGCGTGAAGGAGAACGCGGGCACCGTGCGGATCTTCTCCAGTCTCCACGTCTCCGGGGAGCAGCTCAGCCAGCTGACCGGGGTGGCTGCCATCCTCCGCTTCCCCGTCCCCGAACTCTCGGACCAGGAGGACGATTCCAGCTCTGAAGAAGATTGATGACGGAACTCACACTCAGATAGAGTCGGGTGCCTCCCGGCCCGCGGCATCTTCCCAGCAGCCTCGTGGCAGAAAGCTGCTCGAGGGGGCCGGTCACACGAGGTGTTTTGTGGCTGGTGGGACGTATATTTAAAACGGAACAATAAATTAAAAAGGCATAATCTCCATGCACTACCACTTTTATTAATTAGGATGATTTTACCTCGGAATCATGAGTTGTTGGCTGTACTCGGAAACGTTCTGTGTGTTTAATAAGAATCCCTGTGTACCCTTGGGGTAGATCATAAAGTCCCATACCTCATTCCTGGGAAACACTCTTCACACTTCATTATCCTCATTTACACTGTTTATTTGGTTTCTGCCTGGTGGTCTCGCACGATGTGTGTGGGATCCCTTTCTCCCCACTTGCCCGACAGCCCTTTTAAAAAAAAAAAAAAAAAATTTGCTATTTTCAATGATAGCCAAATAGTAGACCTTTTTGAAGGCAAATTTAACATTTTTTTCCTTAAGAGACTTGTTAAGCCAATCATGTTGAAACAACTCGAGGGTTTTCTTTAATTAGGGTTAATCTTGTAGCTTCAGAGGGCCTCTGCACTAGTTCTTGTAGGTCACAGAGCTTTGGTCTGCTAGGGACTCTCAAGGTCATCTGTTCGAGGTGCCCTTTTTCAAATGAGACTCTGGGGTCTGATTGGCTGTTAGATGGCTAATTAGTGGCAAAATAGGAAGGAGTCCCCCAGTCTGGACCCATTTGTTTGCACTGCCACACTGTATGTGTTTTTTGGCCTGTCATAGTTCTACTTAATGCTATTTCTGTGTGTTTTCACAATATTACTGGACTTTCTCTACCTCCTGTTAACGTTTTTTTGATGTGCATTTCTAATCATTAAGGAGGGAGCATTGTTGAACTTGCAGCTTGACCCTTTATAATCCTCAGTTTAGCAATAATTAGGAAAAGCCTTAGGAGGAAAGAGTGATAATTCATTTGTAACCCAGGATCAACATTCCTACCTCAAGTAGGGACGGACACTGAGTAAACTTTTTGATCCTCCTTTCTGAACCTGGGTCTTTCTGCTGGTGTGAGTACCAGGTTTGGGCATTACTTTTTATACACTTCCCAGCTAATCTGAGCTTTTTATTTGTAATTAGGAATAGATACCTCCGTATGCTTTAAATTCACATTTTTACACACCTACATCCTCATTTAAAAATAAGTCAGATTGTCGTTTCATTACAACTCCATGAATATTTAACTTTAAAATATATTAAAAGTATGTTTTTAAGTCATGTAATAGAGGTATGTAAATGAAGCCACCAAGATTATGAACTTTAGACTCCGATTGACAGTGAGTCATACTCTCAGGTTTTGGAGATTTGGGACACCTGTCACTCTCATAGTCTATGCCAGCCGTGGGCAAACTACGGCCCGCGGGCCACATCCGGCCTGTTCGGCTGTTCTATCCGGCCCACGGAGCCGAAAGAGCGGAGGGTTCTCTTGCTCTCCCCTCCGCTCCTTTACTTTGAATTTATATGAGTTCACACAAACACTCCATCCATGCTTTTGTTCCGGCCCTCCGGTCCAGTTTAAGAACCCATGGTGGCCCTCGAGTCAAAAAGTTTGCCCACCCCTGATCTATACGGTACGGGTCATTCTGGGCTCTGTTCTCCCGGTAATAGAAAGCAGGGGAAGAAAGCCTGCTGGTAATCTAACCGGTCCATCTTAGGCCACCGCTTCTCAAATTCGGCTGCTTGGGGGTTTCGGAAACTCGGTACCCAGACTGGACCTTTCACCACTAGAAATGCTGTGTTTTTTAAAGCTTTCCAGGCGATTCCAATAGACCTCAAGGCTAAGAACCGCTGACTCAGGCCTTGCTATTCCAGTGTGGGCCATGGGCCAGCGGCATCTGCTGAGAAAGTTCCAGAAATGAGAGTCCAGGTCTGTACCCTGCACCTACCTCTACTGCGTTGCAGTCTAGTTTAAGGATATCTCCAGGTGATTGCTGTGCGTAACGATAAAACGTCGTTAAAAGAAAGCACGTTTTTATGTCTATAAAGTACTTAAAATATCCATAAGAATTCCTATTTTTTAAAAGTTACGTTTTATACCGTTATCAAGAATATGAATTTTCCTAGATGTGTAGCTAGAAATGTCACAATAGTGATAGGAGCATAGAAAATAAAAAGCCTAATAATCATTTTTAAATCATATTCTGAAGAGCAGAATGGACCATAATTCTTTGGAAGCTGCTCGGTAGTCCAATTCCACCTGCTGCTCCTGACTGAGGAAAGAGCACGTGTAAGGAATGGAAGCCCTGCCGTGACATTCCTCTCAGCACAGCGCGTGTTCTGTCCATTCCCACGTGCCATGGGGTCCCCTAAAGAGGAGTGGGAACCCCCACTAGGCACAGCAATGAGATGCTGGCAAATGGGTTTCATCTTACTCTGGATCTGATACCTATCAAAGGACGTTGTGCTATTCCTGGCCGGCTATCTATATGTTAGACGTTTTTCTAACTTTACGTCTGGGTTCTAGACTCGGGGTTTCACTTCCATTACTCCTTTAGAGGCAAGTCGGACCTTCCTCCTCTCCGGGGTCTTTTCCTTTCCTAAGCCTTTTGCCCCGTTCTGTCCACCCCAGTTTCTCTTTACCAGAAATGACTCGTCATTTCTGCAATTCAGGAATTCTGGAACTGAAATTCTCTTCGTTGCTAACAATAAAAGCCCACAGATGAGACGGTGCGTGCAGTCATGGCAATGCAGAGTGTGGGGTTGGCCATCAGGAGGAACCAGGGCGGACCTGGAGCAGGACCGGGCACTCACACGCCTCCCCGCCTGGCAGCACCAGGGTGGGCTGGAGGCAGTAAGTTGGTTCCGAGAACACCTGCTAGAGAAATCGGGGGGTGGGGTGGCGCCCTAAACAAAGGCAGGGACTGCCGTCCTCGGTAGGAACGAATAGGGCACTAGGGGGTAGGGTCAGAGGGGCCTGGGCTGCAGAGTGTCCTCAGTCACTGAAAGAGTCCAGTCTAGGGCTATTTATTTACTTATTTGAATGCTGGGATGGATGATGGCACCGTTCAGAGACAGGAAACGGGAGGAGAGGCTGGCTTGCAAGGAAAACTGTCAGTGTAGCCTCTGGTTTGAGGTCTCTTCGGCAGACTGCGTGTCCTCCCGGCCTCATTCCCTCCAGGCTGGTGTCTTCCCCGTGCGGTCTTCCCAGAGCAGCTCCAGGAAAGTGTCCCTTCTCCAAGGTGCCTTTCCGCTGCCTCCTTTCAATCTGTAATCTTGGTTGTTTTGCTTTGCGTCGTCTCTCGATAACATAAGCTCCGTGAAGGTGGAGATTGTGGCCTGTTAGGTTCGTGGCTACATCTCCAACACTAAGAATTAATTCCTGGCACGGAATAGATGCTCAAAAAATGTTTGACAGGATGAATACATCTGTATAAGAAGATCCCTGAGGCACTTGAGCTTGTACATCTGAAGTTCAGGATCAGCGCTGGGGATAATGATACAAGAGATGGCAGTTCCGGAGGGACAGGGGTGGGCAAACTTTTTGACTCGAGGGCCACCATGGGTTCTTAAACTGGACCGGAGGGCGGGACAAAAGCATGGACGGAGTGTTTGTGTGAACTAATATAAATTCAAAGTAAAGGAGCGGAGGGGAGAGCAAGGGAACCCTCCGCTCTTTCGGCTCCGCGGGCCGGATAGAACAGCCAAATGGGCCGGATTCCGCGGGCCGTAGTTTGCCCACGGCTGTAGAACTAGAAAAGAAGGGCCAGGCCCAGAGCAGAGGGAGGGAGAAGTATGTGATCCCTGTAAACACAACTTGACACCATGATCTGTGTTATAATCACTCAACGCAGAGCTGTTTCTACAGCTCAACAATTAACACCGCTGGATACTTGTTCTCCTACAGATCTCTGCAGAGTGCCAGAGGTATACACGGAACATAGCCAAAGTAGCGATTGCATAGAAGCTGAGCTTTTAAAAGTTGTTAGGATAAAAAATTTCTAACTTTCGGAGCAAAAGCTAAATTACTTTTGTATGTGGTTTTTAATGTGGGTCTTAACATACGTGTACATTTACCAATTTAATGTGGGAAGAGTTTCAACTTAAAAAAAAAAAGGCCTATTAGGGGTGATGGTTGAATTTATTAGGGACCGTCCTCAGGGTTCCCATAGCTCAGGAATCCCCCTCGGGCCCCAGGGTTCCTGGCCCTGGAACCTCCGCCTCCTGCTCCCTGCCCCCCGGGCCTCCCTCAGGGCCCCCACCGCTTCCTCTTTCACTCCCTGCAGGAACACAAGTCTCAGAGTCATGGCATAAGTTCCGCAAAGCTTTATTTATATCGTTTGATAAATGGATGTTGATCAGCCCATCGCTTTGTGGATGCACATTTCTCAGTAAATGAGTTCCCCGGTAGGGAAGGGCAGCTGAAAAAAAGGCATCGCTAACTGCAGATCAAGTGTTTCAAACCCCAGATAAAATGCTTTCCTTCACGTTGATGCGAGTCTCCTTCAGCTCTGCGCTGGGATTCAGCTTACGTGTCCCAGGAGATCTGGTGTTTGGGAAAAGTGCTGTTCTGGGTTTTCTTAGTGGGCTGTGTGGATTGCCGACGGATTGACCATTGAGACGTTTGAGAGAGTTGCTGACCAGCTTACATGATTTCTGCAGGAATTGAGATGTTGTGTGTGAAGGTGCCTCACTGGGGAAAGATTCAGAAGTCAGCAATGCAGCTAATGAAGAGTTTGGCAGATAAGATCTATACACTGGTCTTGGAATTTAGCAAGGAAAACAATCTGAGGCCTTACCTAACATAGTCAGCAAGTAGCTGGTAAACTCCACTAGACCTAAAAAGGGCACTGTCCAAGTTCAGGAAGAAGATCTGTAGCTTAGAGAGACCATGAAAACACATGGGCCAAAGGTATTTGTGAAGCTGACGTGGAGGTGATAGTATCTCATTAAGCATTTTTCTTTACATCACGAGCAGTCTTCCTCGTCAGGGCGTGTTCGGCGGAGTCTCTCCTTATCCTCCTCACCCATATTCTAGAGTGTTCTTTATAGACTTCCAAGTATGGTGACTTGTAAGACAGCCCATTTATTGAGCCGTATTTATTTATTTATTTTTAATATGTTTTTATTGATTTCAGAGAGGAAGGGGGGAGAGAGAGAGAAACATCAGTGATGAGAGAGGACCACTGATTGGCTGCCTCCTGCATACCCCTACTGAGGATTGAGCCAGCAACCCCGGCATGTGCCCTGACTGGGAATCGAACCGTGACCTCCTGGTTCATAGGTCGCCGCTCAACCACTGAGCCACGCCAGCCGGGCTATTGTGCAGTATTTAATGTCTCCACGTTAAGAAACATGTGAGTCGATTCTGTTGGGATCACACCGAGAAAGAAACTTGGGGGGTTGTGAATTTGTACATTTAAACCGAGGAGAAACTGTTTCTTCAAGTGGAACCCGCTTTTATGTGGAATACTTTTGCATACAGATTTGAGGCTCTCGTTTTTGTTTTCGACGGCGAATATTTTAATTCCGTAATAATTGGCGTTGACGTGGGAAGGTCTTACATTTCCAGCTGCCACTTACTGAGGATCGGGAGGGTCCCGAGGGAAGGCGAGGACTTGGATCACCGTGTCCTCTAAGCCCCTTCTCCGCTCTCCCCTAACACGGCCCGCGTGGAGGCCAGGCCTTAGGACGCTAGGGTCATGGAAATGCCTACCGCCTGAAGTGCAGGGATGTAGGGACTTAGACCTTATTTCCATGGAAACCGCCACGGTGGGTCCCAAGGACCCAACCCTGAGGCCGGGCGGCATCTGCTAGGCAGAAAGTGCCGGAGAGAAAGGTCTGTGCAGCCACGTGGCCTGGCCATGCACGGGCTGGGCCCCAGGGTGGGCCCCAGGGCCCCAACTCCGGGAACAGACAGGTATTACAGGGACAGTAGCTGCCTGTCTGTCAAGGTCGGGCCTACGGTGAGTGCTTTAAAAATGAATCATTTCATTCTTTGAGGAGCCCTGTCGTTACTGTTTTCAGATAGGAAAGCTGAAACTAAAAGCGGGTAAATAATTCCCCCAAGATCCTTGGGTGGTGGGTGTGGTGATGTGGCCCCATCAGGCAACTCCCTGAAAAATAGAAGGACGCCAGTCCTTCCCTCTGTGTTCAGTCGGGTCGCTCCAGCCTGCCTAGAAATAGACAAAGGACTCGATGGCGCCGCGTTCCATGTAACGGGCCAGCGTTCAGGGAGTCCTTCGAGGGGTGGTACCCACCTGCCTCTGTTCATTTTCACCTTCCGTGGGAGATCAGGATGCCTCCGATGGCTCGGCTTGGCCCTGTCTGGGAGGGGGTGAGGGTTAGGACACTGCGGAAACTGCAGCCCCTCCCCCCCCTGGTATTCACCAGCCCCGCCAGCCCCCCCAGCGTCTGTGTCCCACTTCACACCTGGTTGCGGAGGGCTGGTCTGCCATGCTAACTCATGCGCTAGTCCCCCAAACACGTGTTTGCCAAGCAGGATAAGGGGCAGGGACTGTGCCTGCCTTGGGTGTGCGGTGCCGAATTAAGAACATTTCCCATCACCGCGAGACGGCCACAAGGGCCCGAGCTGATGGGGTGACAGCACTGAGCAGTGACAGCCCTGGATCCTGAACGTCTCCATCAGAGGAGAAGTCGGGGCCTGGGCCGAGGACTGTGCCGTAGTAACAGGGCTTGTACTGCGGAAAAGACTGAACGACATGCAGTGTCTCCTGCTGAAGAAGTCAGGGAAAGGTGATGCCTTTCAGAATGATTTTCCTCCAAAATTATTAAAAAACATGCTACTGAGCCCGAGCGGTGTGGCTCCGGGGTTGAGCATCCACCTATGAACCAGGAGGTCAGGGTTCGATTCCCGGTCAGGGCACAGGCCCGAGTTGCGGGCTCCATCCCCAGTGTGGGGCCTGCAGGAGGCAGCCGATCCAGGATTCCCTCTCCCTCTCCCTTCCTCTCTGAAATCAATCAAAATATATTTAAAAACAAAACAAAAAACAGTGCTGCTTCCACCGCCCTTTAGCGGTCCTGCCAGAAGGACAGGGCCAGGTAGCCCGGCGTTTCTGGGCTGCAGCCTCCCAGCGAGAGAACTCGGGTCATCGCTGGAATAGGAATTCTTGTTAAGGCAAAAAACTCCCTTGTAAGTTTTTTTCAGAGGTGGGAGGTCCTCTGAGTTCAAGTCTGAGTTCCAGAAGCTTCGTGTCTGGAATTTTTCGTCCAGTCCTCGTGTAAACACCCCCTAGAACTTTTTGTCTGACATCGTTGTGATAAATGGCTCTGCGGATATAAAACATCTTAATCTTGTGTTTCGGCTCGTTAATCTCGTGACCATAAGTTGTACTTTTTCTTCCTCCGCAAGGAAGCTGCTGGCCATGGTGGACATCACCTTTGTTCTGGAGGAGGGGGGAGAGGCAGTTTGCAAACTCAGGGCCCCACGGGGCTCGGGGTCATGGAGAATCAGCGAGGGCGAAGCTGCTGGGAGCCTTACAGAGCGTGTGACCGTCGCTTCCCGGCGGGGGTGGGGGGGTGTACACGGGGGCCGGAGGGAGGGTCACTCCCTCCAAGTCACACAAGTGGGAGTGTTTCGGGCCCGCATTCCTCTCTGACCCACCCCTTCGGGCTTCTTACCCGTTTTCGTACCCAGATGCACACCGGGAGGGGTTGGGATAGGGAGGTCGGGACCAGGATGGGACTCTAAAGGCCTTCGCCCCGTTGGGCCAGCCGCTGACGCTTCCTCTGGGCGCAGAAGCGGCTCCGCAGATCCCTGAGGCCCGAGCCCAGCTTGGGGCCTGCGTCCTCGAAGGAGAGTTTCTCTTCTGCCCGAAAGCCTCCGCCTCCGGCCTCCACCCTCCCAGCAGCCACCCACCGGGGCCTGCGATGTGCGGGGCACTGCCAGCCCCGTGGCGCCAGGTGGCCAGAGAAGGTCACAGAGGCTTCCTGCGGGCACAGACGGCCCCTGGGAGGAGCGCAGATGCTGCGGGAAGAAGGCCGTGCGGGATGTGAGAGCAGAGGCTCTGCTGACCCAGCCGGCTGGCTGTCGGGGGCCTGGGAGCTGCCGGGGGGCCTGGGAGCTGAGGGCAGTGGGAGAATCTGCCCCCCATCTCTCTCCCTGCAGAGCAGAGGCGCAGGAGCTGAGCTGTGCCTTTACAGCCCCCACAGTGACTCGGTGGCGCCTCCCTTCTGCGCGTGGGCCCCGCAGCCCCTAAGCTGGATGCTCCTGTTCACAGTGAAGAGTCTTTTTTAAAAATATATATTTTATTGATTTTTTACAGAGAGGAAGAGAGAGGGAGAGGAGTTAGAAACATCCATCAGCCGCCTCCTGCACACCCCCTGCTGGGGACGTGCCCGCAACCAAGGTACATGCCCTTGACCGGAATCAGACCTGGGACCCTTGAGTCCGCAGGCCGAGGCTCTATCCACTGAGCCACACCGGTCAGGGCTGTCAGCACCCTGAGAAGAAGGGCCCCAGGGAGAAGGGAGCTCACATCGCCTCCCGCTCTCTGCCGTGATAAAAAGCTCAGAAATGTGGACCAGGGACCAGGACTGAGATGGCTGGAAGATTCTGGAACCTTTCTATTTTTCACATGTTGGGTATCCCTGGTTCCTCTCTCATACAAACAGCGAAACAGTTAAAGGAGAAAAGAGAGCGAGGAAGTTGCGGTGAGAGTGAGGGTTAGGGACGTGGTGTCCTCCACAGCACCCTTGGGAACAAGGACGCCGGGGTAGAGGGAGGGACGCCTCAGGGTGAGGAAGTGCCCATTGGGGAGGGGAGCACCCCCTGAGGAGGGAAAGCACCCACTGGGGAGGATGAACGCCCACTGGGGAGGGGAGCACCCCCTGAGGAGGAGGAGTGCCCACTGGGGAGGATGAACGCCCACTGGGGAGGGGAGCACCCCCTGAGGAGGAGGAGTGCCCACTGGGGAAGGGAGCACCCCCTGAGGAGGGAAAGCACCCACTGGGGAGGGGAGCACCCTCTGAGGAGGGGGAGCACCCACTGGGGAGGATGAACGCCCACTGGGGAGGGGAGCACCCCCTGAGGAGGAGGAGTGCCCACTGGGGAGGATGAACGCCCACTGGGGAGGGGAGCACCCCCTGAGGAGGAGGAGTGCCCACTGGGGAGGGGAGCACCCCCTGAGGAGGGGAGCACCCACTGGGGAGGGGAGCACCCTCTGAGGAGGGGGAGCACCCACTGGGGAGGGGAGCACCCTCTGAGGAGGAGGAGTGCCCACTGGGGAGGGGAGCACCCTCTGAGGAGGGGAGCACCCACTGGGGAGGGGAGCACCCTCTGAGGAGGAGGAGTGCCCACTGGGGAGGGGAGCACCCCCTGAGGAGGGGAGCACCCACTGGGGAGGATGAACGCCCACTGGGGAGGATGAACGCCCACTGGGGAGGATGAACGCCCACTGGGGAGGGGAGCACCCCCTGAGGAGGAGGAGTGCCCACTGGGGAGGGGAGCACCCCCTGAGGAGGGGAGCACCCACTGGGGAGGATGAACGCCCACTGGGGAGGGGAGCACCCCCTGGAGAGGGGACAGACTCACCCAGCAGGGCCGCTCCGGGTGCTGCAGTGCCCCCAGCGCGGGGCGGGGCGGGAAGGACTTCTCCGCAGAAGGGAGAGGACAATGTCTTTTCTGCGAGGACGACCTGGGAACAGGCTGGGACTCCGCGTGGGGCGTCATACCCGGTCTCCTCAGCCTGAGTGAAGGGAGCGGGGACGTGTGGAATGTGGGGGCCGGGGGGAGCTGAGGCTGCGTCTGCTGTCATTCGAGGAGTTAGATGTTTGGTTTTTGACGGTGAATCGGTGAGCACCCGGTAACCCGCACTGGGCGGGCGCCTGCCTGGGGCTGGAGCCCCCCGGGCTGGGGGTCAGAGTCCTTTCTCCCCTTCTCGGGGCGCCTGCCTCCCCCTCAGCGTCAGCCATGGAGTGGGACACGGAGCCGTGGAGAGGAAATGCCGGCCACAGTGGTGTGTGTGGATGGCAAGCTCCATCACGTACGTTCTTCCAGACGCTTCGGCAGCTTCCTTTGTCGGGATCAGGAGGATGAGGCACAGATGTGTGTCTGAGAGGGTGGCCTGCTCGGTGCACACCCCAAATTAAAGGTGCTACCCACGCCGTTCGCGGCCGTTCCTGAAGATGGTAGGAGCATAAGCGTGGCGAGAACACGGCGTGTGAACAGGGAGCAACAGTCCAGGCCATTGTCCCCGAGGCCGCTGTGGCCCAGGCAGGGCAGACGCAGGCCTGGGCGGGTCAGGAGAGCTGGGGTGCCCGGCCCCGCCCTGAGGCCAGGAAAGCATGTCAGCCTCTGAGCCTGCATTCCTGCATTCCTTCCTCGGGACACTGGGACGGAGCCTGGCCTTGACCCCAGGTCCCTCTGCAGCTCTCCTTCCACTCCCCGCAGTAGCAACAACTGCCTGTTATTTGCAAAGTCGTTTCTTTCCTGCAGAATAAATCACCAGCGACGCCCGCTTTTAAAAGGAATCTGTTTTGCACCGTGTTCCACCCGCTGCCAAGTCCTCGGTTTGGCCGGGCTGCTGCGGAGCGGCCTGCGGGAGGGGCGCATTCCACGGAGGGGCTCCCGTGTTTGGAATGCTGGGCCGAGGCCTGCCCTGTCTTCAGGGTTGTTGGTGACCTTTCGACGTGGGCATTGGGGGGGGAGGCCGTTAAAGCCGCTCTGGCGGTAGGTGCCCAGACACCCCGAAGTCTGCACATACCCGTGAACACTTGGCCACGTTCCGGCGACACGCCAAGGTTGGAGGCCTGCCACCCCCCTCCCTGCTGTGCTCCTCCCCTAGCGACCTTGCTCGCAGTCCCAAAGAACCAGGCAAGGGGACAGCACAGGTCTTTATTTTTTCTAGAATGTTCTTTCAGCTTAGGCCCGTGGTCGGCAAACTGCGGCTCGCGAGCCACAGGCGGCTCTTTGGCCCCTTGAGTGTGGCTCTTCCACAAAATACCACGGCCTGGGCCAGTCTATGTTGAAGAAGTGGCGTTAGAAGAAGTCTAAGTTTAAAAAATGTGGCTCTCCAAAGAAATTTCCATCGTTGTCCTGTTGATATTTGGCTCTGTGGACTAATGAGTTTGCCGACCACTGGCTTAGGCAGTGGTTCTCAACCCAGGCAACGCATCGAAATCAACCAGGGGGTTCCAGCAGCACACCGATGCCGGGGGGGGCCCCCCCGCCAAGCAAGTGAGCGCCCTGGGGGGGCGCCCAGGGGCCTGTAGCTGCAGCCAGGGGAGACCCCAGGCAGCGCCACCGCCCAGGGGCCTGGGGCCCGGGGGCCTCAAGGCGTTCTCTGGCCGCAATACCCATCAGCTGTCCGGTGAGGAAAGAGAAATAGGCCGAGGGTGACTCTCCCGGGAGCGGGCCCACTCTCCCTGTTCTAACACCATCTTCGAGGGACGGTGGGAACGGCTGATGGGAAAGGCAGGAGACACCCCTTCGGCATCACGCCTCTGCAGGTGGCGCATCTGGGAAGAAGGTGCATTAGGAAAAGGGGACAGAACCACGTTCAACACGATTCTTAGTAACTCCCAGGGGCTTAGCCAACATCTTTCCCGCAGCCCTTGTGCCTCTTCGAGAAACGTCTCATCATTTCCCGCTTTTACCGACCGAAGCTCATACATCTAAGGGTCACAGGGCTTGCCCAAAGTCAGGGCGCCCCTCTGTGCTGGAGCAGAGACTCTTCTAGATCAGACCGCGTTCTTCCCACGCTGCTCCTGAGTGAGAAGCGCCACGCAGGAGGCGGGAGGTGCCCATGGCCAGGGCCGTCTTCACAGGAGGCTCTGCCCCCCCACCCCCCACCCCCACCCCCCACCCCACCATGCTGCCCTCCTCCTGCCTCCGCACCCCTGCGCCCCAGGCGGAAGCTCCATCGCTCACTTGGGGAGAAGCCGCTGCGGGGCCCGGCCCCCCGGGCAGCCCCACCCCGGGCCCGCGGCCATGGCAGGGCCTTCCCTGCACGGGACCGTGTTTAACTCACATTCTCCCGGAGCAGGGGGCCCGTCAGTCAGGAAGACCTGCCAGCGCGCCTTTGCAGGCCTCATGTGGGCTGTGCAAACAAGTGCCTGACCATGTCAGTGACAGACTTGACATAAATATTTTTCCTGGTACTTGACTGTTTTTTTCTGAATCCTGACCTCACATAGTAGCCTTTGCTTGCTCGTGGGTGCCTCATGTTGGAATGGGTGTCTGATTCGCCATCCAGAACTTGAGGGCAGCCTGCAAAAGTGGGGGCTCATTGAAACGCTCAGCTCTAACCGCCTGGGACACCCCGGGAGCAGCCAGGGTCACGGGAGCTGACGGAAGGGTGGGAGACGGGGTCTTCCTGAGGTCACCTGGCCCCCGGCACCTCTTATCTCTGCCTGTCCCCAGCTGACATTTGCTTCTGGAAGGAAGGAGAAGCCGGGAGAGAGGAAGGGGGCATGTACCTCCCCATTCCCCGCACACACGTGGCCTTGGCATAAACATCGTTGTTGTTGTTGTTTTAATAGAGTTTTATTGGTTTCAGAGAGGAAGGGAGAGGGGGAGAGAGAGAAACATCCATGATGAGAGAGAATCATGGATCGGCTGCTTCCTGCCTGCCCCCTACTGGGGATGGAGCCTGCAACCTGGGCCTGTGCCCTTGACCAGAATCGAACGCGGGACCCTTCAATCCGCAGGCCGACGCTCTGTCCACTGAGCCACACCAGCCAGGGCTCAACCTTGGTTTTCAATGCAGCCGTCAGACTGGCAGCCCGGAGGAGACCTGGAGACGCACGCAGACGCCCCGCTGGGCAGGCCGAGCAGGGAGGCCATGGGCCTTTAGAAGGACCCGGCCCCCGGGGTGCCTCCTCTCGTACAGTGAAACCTAGATGTCAGCTAAGCCGCAGCTCCAGCTGTGGCACATGGAGCACGCTTCTCTGCTTCTCTCCCGCCTTCCTCAGGTTGCCTCTCCAAGCTTTGGGAGCGGGTGGGCAGTGAATGGGACGTCCGTCTTCTGAAGCAATGTCTCGTTGTTTATCAGATTCAAGTTTAATCGGCCGGTAGCATCCCCGCACCTTCATGGCCACGTTGGCTGCAGGAGAGGCCTCTGCTCGGTGGGTGCTGGGAGCATGGCTGGCGAACGGGTTCCCGCTCAGGACTGGCCTTGCCCCTGGCTCTGGCCTTTTCCAGCTGTAGCCTCTGAGGTTTCTAGGGGTCTCCGGGGTCCAGGAGCTGCTGCGAGGAGCTGTAGGTGGGCGGGGGGGGGGGGGGGTCCCAGGGGTGCCCTGAGGCCCTCCTGCCGCTGAGACAGCCCCAGGGCTGGGCTCAGTCTGAAGGATCGAAACGGGAGCACCCGTTTTCTGTGAAGTACTTAGCATTTTAAAGGATCATGCGTTTTCAAAGATATTGCCAGAACTGGTTAAGGTACAGAGCTATTAATAAAGAACACAGCCCTAACTGGTTTGGCTCAGTGGATGGAGCGTTGGCCTGCGGACTCAAGGGTCCCAGGTTCGATTCCGGTCAAGGGCATGGACCTTGGTTGCGGGCACATCCCCAAGAGGGAGTGTGCAGGAGGCGGCTGATCGATGTTTCTCTCTCATCGATGTTTCTAACTCTCTATCCCTCTCTCATCCTCTCTGTAAAAAAATCAATAAAACATACTTTAAAAAAATAAAAAAATAATAAAAAAAATAAAATAAAATAAAATAAAGAACATAGTCCTGACCAGTTTGGCTCAGTGGATGGAGCGCCGGCCTGCGGACTCAAGGGTCCCAGGTTCGATTCTGGTCAAGGGCATGTACCTTGGTTGCGGGCACATTCCCAGCAGGGGGTGTGCAGGAGGCAGCTGATTGATGTTTCTCTCTCATTGATGTTTCTGACTCTCTATCCCTCTCCCTTCCTCTCTGTGAAAAATCAATAAAATATATTTAAAAAAAAATAAATAAAGAACATAAATATGTTTGAAACCAGTTCTCATTATTCTTGATGAATGAAATATTGGAGAAGGTGATCCTTTACAAAATTAGTGAGAAAGTCCATGATATTCATATTACTATCAAGGTCAGAGCTTGATGGAAGATATTGCACCACCAACATTTAAATGCATGCGTTTCTAGTGAGTGACATTGAGGGCTCTCTGATTCTTCCGGCTGTTGTATGCCTTGGAAATGGAGGCCCCCTGCCTCCCGAGTTCTCTCCTCCTTGTAGTTTTGATCCCCTGATCCTGCTGTAGGCAGAACCCACGGCCAGTTAAATGTTTATTTATTTGGTCAATGTTTAGCCTGCGGTTGGGCATTGAATGTCCCAGTGGAGACAGAGAACAGCATAGAGTGGTGAAATACAGGCAAGGGACAAGAGGTCTTTGGAAACGAGGAGAAAATAAGGAAAAAGGAAGAGGAAAGGGGTGAATGGCGCCTTTAACCTTTCCTTTTAATTTTTCTCACACATTTGGAAAATAGAGTGAGTTTTTATATGCCTGAGGTAGCCTTTCAAAGAAACGAAACATATCATCAGCACGTGCCGGTTTATTTCACATGTAAAAAAAATATCGTTAGCATGTTCTACACCCCCGGAGAGACGGCAGGTCAGATATGTGAAGAGCTACAGCTTGAAGGACGTGTCCCCTAACTTAAAAGTGCTGTGTTTGTTTTATGGCCTCCTACTTAATGGTCTGTGACTTAATTTCTTTCAGCCCTGACCATGCCTTGTGCTACAGGTTAAAATAACTAAATGAATATATAGATAGCCTTCAATGTCATTCACTAGAAACACACACATTTAAGTGTTGTGATTAAATATCTTCAATCAAGCACTGAACTTGATAGTAATATGAATATTATAGACTTTCTCACTGATTTTGAAAATCATTATCTTCTCCAGTGTTTTATTCATCGAAAATAATTAGAACTGGTTTCAAGCATATTTATGTTCTTTATGTTTTTATATTTTTAATATATATTTATTGATTTCAGAGAGGAAGGCAGAGGGAGAGAGAGATAGAAACATCAATGACGGGAGAGAATCATGGATCGGCTGCCTCCTGAATTCCTCCTACTGGGGATCAAGCCCACAATCCGGGCATGTGCCCTTGACTGGAATCGAACCCGGGACCCTTCAGTCTGCAGGCCGATGCTTTATCCACTGAGCCAAACCAGCGAGGGCTATATTCTTTAGTAATTCATATATATGTATATGTATATGTATATGTATATGTATATGTATATGTGTATGTGTATGTGTATGTGTATGCGTATGTGTATGTGTATGTGTATGTGTATGTATATGTATATGTATGTGTATGTGTATATGTATATATCACTTATCAAAATTAATTGAGTATGCACATGCATCACCCAGATTTCAATGTCTATCCTTCTGTGAGTTCTCTTTTGTCTC
The DNA here is from genome assembly GCF_963455305.1 of Plecotus auritus. Lineage (NCBI taxonomy): Eukaryota > Metazoa > Chordata > Mammalia > Chiroptera > Vespertilionidae > Plecotus > Plecotus auritus. The sequence goes on from NC_137774.1 coordinate 176,279,386, forward strand.
CCATGAAAGATAAGACTCCCGGGAAGGTTGTTCTCTCAGTGGGCGGATGAGCAGCCGAGTGAGACAGGCTGTCCGTTACCAGTGTTAGCGGCAGGAAGCCCCGTGTGCGGGTGCCCAGTTACACAAGGACCAGGTGTTTGTACATTTTTTATTTTGCTGTTTTAAGTAGAAAGAACAAGGACTGTATGGGAATCTACACGTGCCCCAAAATAAGAAGTTTAATTTTTTAAAAGCATATTATTGAATGATTAGAGTGAGTAATTAACGCTTTGTATTTTTCATTGTGGCAAAATAGACATTACAATTTTACCATTTGTCTGGCCAGTGTGGCTCAGTGGTTGAGCATGGACCTATGAACCAGGAGGTCACGGTTCAAATCCTAGTCAGGGCACATAACTGTGTTGTGGGCTCCATCCTCAGTGGGGGACATACAGGAGGCAGCTGATCGATGACTCTCTCTCATCATCGATGTTTCTGTCTCTCCCTCTCCCTTCCTCTTTGAAATATATTTAAAAAAAATTTTTTTTTTACCAGTTAACCATTTTAAAGTTGCAACTCAGTGGTACTAAGTACATTCACAGTGTTGTGCAAACCATCTAGTTCAGAATTAATTTTTCACCACCCTAAATAGAAACCCCACATCCATGAAGCAATCACTTCCTCTCTTCTTGCCCAAGTCTGCTTTCTGTTTCCATAAATATGCGACTCTTTATACTTCATATGAATGGAATCCTGCCATAGGTCACTTTTGTGTCATTTAGCATTATGCTTCCAAGTTCATTCATGTTGTAGCATGTAGCAGTACTTCATTCCTTTTTATCGCTCCATAACATTCCACTGCATGGATATGTCCCGTTTTGTCTATCCATTCATCAATTGATGGATTTTGGGGTTGTTTCTCCTTTGGGGCTAAGGTGGACAGTGCTATAAACAATCAAGTACAAATTTTTATGTGAACATATGTTTTCAAATCGTCGGGGTATTATAGTATGTGTAGGAGGAATTATTGGGTCATGCAGTAGCTCTGTGTTTAACTTGTTGTTGTTGTTAATCCTCATCTGAGGATATCTTTTCCATTGGTTTTGAGAGTGGAAGGGAGGGAGGGAGGAGGACAGACAGAGAGAGAAACCCGGAGGTGAGAGAGACACATCGATGGGTTGCCTCCGCCCTTGCCCCCGCCAGGACCAGGGTTGGACCTGCAACCCAGGTATATGCCCTTGACCAGGAATCAAACCCGAGACCCTTTGGTTCGCAGTCCAGTGCTCTAACCACTGAGCACATGGGCTAGAGCTCTGTTTAACTTTTGAGGAACTGCCAAACTGCTTCCCACAGTGGTTATACGATTGGAATGCCCATCAGCCACGTGTGCGGGTCCAGTCACTACAGATCCGCGCCAAAGTTTACTTTCTTTTCCTTTTCTTATTACGTCCATCCCCCTGGGTGTGCAGTGGCATCTCACTGAGGTTTTGATTTACTTTTTCCCAGTAGTTAGTGATGTTGAGCATTGAGCATCTTTTTATGCGTTTATGGGCCACTCATATAACTTACTTGGAGAAATGTCTGTTGAAATCCTTTGCCCACTTTTTATTCGGGTTGTTTGCCTCTTGGTTGTTGAGTGTCTTCTTATTTTAAAAGGAGATGTGCTCAAGGGGGCCTCCGTTTGCTGGGAATGTTCTTTTCCTAGACGTGGGTGGTCATGACGGGGGTGCGTTCCCTTGGGGCCCCCGTGTGCCTTTGTCAGAAAGGAGGCGGGGTGCCTCTTCTGAGCATATCAGCTCCCCGGGGCTGCCATGTTAAAGTACCACAAACATGGTGGCTTACAACAGCAGAAAGGTTGGCTGGCGTCAACAGACAAGAGATAACGAGTGTTGGCAAGAATGTGGAGGAAAGGGAACCCCGTTCACTCCTGGGGGGGGAGGGCGAATTGGTGCAGCCTCAGTGGAAAATTGTATGGAGATTCCTCAAGAAATTAAAAATAGAAAAATAACCCAGCAATTCCACTTCTGGCAACACTAGCACATCTGAGGAAAATGAAAACACGATGTCGGAAAGGTGTCTGCCACCCCCTGTTCATGGCGGCTGTATTCACAATTCCCAAGACATGGAAACTACCTAAGTGCCCGTCAGCAGATGAATATTACTCGGCCATAAAAAATAAAAATAAAAGAGAGGAAATCTTGCATTTGTGACCACGTGGACGGACCTAGAGGGTATTATGCTAAGTGAAATAAGTCAGACAGAGAAAGACAGATCCTGTGTGATCTCACTTATATGGACAATCTTTAAAAAACAAACAAAAAACCCTAACTCATGGAAGAGGTCAGATTTGTGACTACCAGAGGGGAGGGTGGGCGGAGAAGGAACTGGAGGAAGGTGGTCAAAAGGTACAAACTTCCAGTTATATGATAAGTAAGAACTAGGGATGTAGTGTACAGCATGATGACTCTAGCTAGCACTCCTGTGTGATGTGGGAATGTTGTTGAAACTAAATCCTAAGCGTTCTCATTACAGGGAAAATTTTTTCTTTTTTTGCATATATATATCTCTACACTAATGAAAGAGTAAGATGCAAATTTACTGTACCTTTGTGATGCTCACCAGCCAATCAGGAGTGAGTATGCAAATTAACCCAACAAAGATGGTGGGTTAATTTGCATATACAGATGCCAAGCGGTCGGGGGCAGGGCGGGATGCTTGCATTGTCACCATGGCAATGATGCAGGCGGAAAGGCAGCTCCAGGCCGGAGCAAAGGCGGTGCCAGCAGCCAGGGGAAGGAAGGCCCATTCTTGCATGAATCTTCGTGCATCGGGCCTCTAGTGTGTATATATATATGTGTGTGTGTGTATATATATATATGTATGTGTGTATATATATATATATATATATATATGTAATATATATATGATAGATGTTAACTAACCTTATTGAAGTATTCATATTTCATGATATATATGTCAAATCATTATGCTGTATACCTTAAACATATACCATGTGGAATATCAATTAATCTCAATGAAACTGGAACACATAAAATAAAAAGCATAAATTCACTCTTCCCGGGCTGAAAGCCCGAAGTCCCGGTTGCAGACGCTGACAGAGCTGGGCTCCCTCTGAAGCCCCGGGAGAAAGTTTCCTTACCTGTCCCAGTTTCTGAAGCTCCTGGAATGGCTGGCCGTCCAGGGCGTGTGGCCACCTCTCCAGCCTCCAGCTCTCTCCCGGGGCCTTCTCCTGCGTGCTTCTGGTGCCCACCGTCTCCGCCCCTCTCCTTTATCGTACGAGGAGAGCCGTCTTTGCATTTTTGGCCTTCTCTACCCACAGGGCAGTCTCACCCTGAGATCCGATTTTCAAGGGAGCTCACACTCACAGACGTTGGACAACCTTTCGAGGAGACACAGTTCATCCCACTCACTGAATACGGTGTATGGGGTGCTTTATTTCTTAAATAGAAGCTTTAGAAGAAATGTGGTCGTCTGAGTTTGTGAGTCTAGAGATCTGTAGGTTAGGGGGAAATTTTTCCCTGTACAGGAGACACTCCTAATTCATTTTTCAAAAAAAGACTTCACTAAGTTCCGTAGTGAAAAGAACTTTACAAATGAGATTTTCCAAGCACACCGATGTGTCTTTCTCTCTTTTGAGAGGGAGTTACTGAGAACAGCACCATGTCTGCGTAGAGAGAGAATACCTCTTAAGAAAGTAAAGGGTTTGGTGGGTTTTTTTAAATTGTTTGTTTTTATTGCCAAAAAGAGGACTCTATTAAAGTGTCCAGAAAGCACTTTTTTTTTCTCACACAGTTCCTGTGATGAGCTCTTGTTTCTGCTTTCCTCCTCAGCTGTGAGCTGAGATTCCCATCTTTTGGCCTCTGTGACCTAAGTTTGGCCTGGGTGAGCCGTGGCCCAGAATCCAGGTCCTCCAAGGACGGTTATACCTGACACTCAGCCCCGCTCCTCTGGATTTTCCGCGGACACGGAGCTCACCACCAGTTTTGCCGGGATGTCATTTCATGCATCAGTTGAATAAACATGCAAATGAAGTGACCCTTTCTTCTCTAGAATGACATTTAATTCAACATGTTACAAGTTCTCTGAGTTCCTAAATATAAAAAGGCAGCCGGGTGTAGCCGCTCTGTGGAAAGCTGTCTCCCTATGAGAACATACACATTTAGGAGTCTGCACAATGGCCTTATTCAGACGGAAAGCTTAGAAGCCAGTTTTCTAGACACTAGCGCTATTCTGGAACCTTCTTTCTTCTGCTCCTTCCTGGACAGCGCTGTTAAGAAACAGATGACAAGGCTTTGATTCACCACATCCTCGGACTGTCCCCACTGCCACACACATCTTTAAAGATCGAGTCTGGAAGCTTTCACATGCAAGATTGTACGAAGGTTTAAAATAAATCCTCATTATTCACCAGGGAGCACATCTTTAAAAATTTTGTTTTTCCTTATTGGACGGGTATATTTTTAAAAAATAATCTAGTAGTCATTTTTCAGTTGATCGGACTTTACCCAGAAAATCATGACTCGTTGGTAAAGGTTACACATAAGGAAACCCAAGTTGTGAAAATGTCCACAAAGCTCTTTGGACACCTTTCAAGTGGTAAAAGGCCGAGGATTTGCGGCGTCCGTCCACCCAGTCGTGTTCCTGGTCTCTCACCCTCGTGGGTCGGAACAGTAGCTGCCTGAGGACCCGGAGGAGGCCGTGGAGGGGGGGCGGGGGGGCCAGGCAGGGGTCACGGCGGCCGGTGGGCCGCCAGCCGGGGGGTCAGCCGTGCTGTCCCCACAGGCCAGCCTGACACAGAGCTGCCCTTGCTCCCGGCTGACTCACCCCCTGTCCTCGCTCAGCATGACCTGGCCGGGGCTCACCTTGTGCCACGGGAGAGGCCAGCGTCTGACCCGCGAGGACGGTGGCTGTCATTCCTGTGTCTGCTCCTCCTCGCCGCCTGGCCCGGCTCCCAACAGGCGTCCCTTCGGAAAGCCTTTCCCAATTTGCAATGCAGAGGCCTCCCAGGAGGATCTGAAAAAGCAGCGTCACCTCTTCCTAGTGCACGAAGGTCCCCCACGTTCAGTCCCCAGGCCGCTCCCCCCACGCTCCATTTAGCACAGAGCTTTCAGGGGTTGAACAGGAGAGGGGAAATCTGGGATTGTGTGGATTCGTGAGGTGGACGTCCACATGACAGTGATCACAATTACAGGCACCGGGCATGGTCCTGGAGCAATTTGCTTGTTTGGTAACCTCGTAGGGAAGTTCTTTGATCGCGTCTCCCATGTGACTGCGCTCCGTGAGGGCGGCCTGTGTTGATTTCACCTGTCAGTCTTCATGGCTCTTCCCATGATTGGACTTCTGGTAGTCTGTGCTGAATCAACACCACGCATTCCTATGTTGTCACATGTAGACACTCCTGTATGTACTGGTAATCGACATACACAGCAGGCCTGCTGCATTTTTCTCTCTTACTTACTGTCTTTCTCAACTTTGGGGCAGTGGGTCTAACGTCAGGAGGGAACATTGAGCCAAGTCAGCATAGCCATGTTTTCTCAGCTTGCCTTCTCAGTGGCAGGGTCACGAAAATCGCGGGGCACCTTCTGAGAAGTAGAGGGAGGCAGGTGCCACAGGGGAGTGGCTGACCGCCCGTGAGATGGGAGGGCCCGACTGCACCCCAGGTGAGCGGTCCTGGACCTTCCAGCTCTGAGATCCGATGACTTATTCTTAAGCCGGTGAAATACTGGGAAGTCATCATTAATTAAATGCGGGCTCTTTCAATATATTTTTATTGATTTCAGAGAGGAAGGGAGAGAGAGAGATAGAAACAGCAATGATGAGAGAGAATCATTGATCAACTGTCTACTGGGGATCGAGCCCACACCCCAGGCGTGTGCCCTGATCGGGAATGGAACCGTGACCTCCTAGTTCATAGGTCGACACTCAACCCCTGAGCCACGCCGGCCGGGGTCCCTCCTTTTTAGTGTAACTCTGCATTCCATGCTTCGGATTGTCTGCTCTTCTTCACAGAGGCACTGACCCACCCATATGCATCGCACAGCCCTGAGATATGAAGTAAGAAGTTAGAATGTGATTTGGCTTGGGTTTGGCAGAGGAAATTATGGGAAGGAACCAGTGGAAATTCTAGCAGGCAGTAAATTTTCAGGCCAATGTATTTGCTTAAGGAAATGGTGACCCTTGGCTAATCATGGTGTTAATCTTACTTCCAAAATCTTGGACATTTTTGCCCTTTGAGTTCAACCTTGGTGACGCTTACCAGAGTGCAACCTGAGATTGCAGCCCCCGTAGCAAATCGCCCTGAGCCAGGTCTCCACCGGGCTGTTCACCTTGCCTGCCCCTGAAATCATCAGATCTCCCCCTGGTCTGAGTCTGCTTCCTTATCCCCTGCTGACCCCACCCCTTGCTCTCAGTGTCAGTGGAAGTCAGGGGACTGTCGTCAATAGGAAGTGGGCAAAGATCATCCCAGCTGTTCTTTTAGTCTGTGCCTCCCGGCATGGTGTGTGCTCTGATGTGTTCGTGGAAGATTATAAAAATAGTGCAAGCATTTAGTGAAATTGAAAAGAATTCTAGAAGTTATAGCATGTCCATCCATTTTCAGACACCTCTATATTTAAAGAGCCAGGGTCTGTAACATCCAAAACGACCAAATGGACTACTGAACACCGGAAGTCAGCCCTGCAGTCAGTGCTGGGTCACCGTGGTGAACCAGCACAGACTACCGCTACTGCAGGCGCGGCGACCCAGCACTGACTGCCGAGGGGGCTGCGGATCAGACCCAGAGAGAGGCCCGGAGAGAGAAGCAGGGTCTGATCCGCAGCCTCCGTGGAAGCTGTTGATCAGCCCTTGCCTCTCTTTCTCTCCGGGCCTTGCCAGCAGCCGGGGGCGGGGGGGCTGCTGATCAGCCCCGCCTCTCTGATCAGGCCCAGAGATAGGCCAGGAGATACTGACCGGCATAGAAACAGACCAATCAGAACCAAATCCAGGTGAACTGTGAGGAGTCAATGGCTGCCTAGGAGGCAGAGCTTTTGACGCTGACTGGCATAGAAACTGACCAATCAGAACCGAATCTGGGTGAACTGCGAGGAGCCAATGGCTGCCTAGGAGGCAGAGCTTTTGACGCTGACTGGCATAGAAACCAACTAATCAGAACCTAATCTGTGTGAACTGCGAAGGCAGAACATAAGGTGGCGGCTGAGGTGGGGTTTTAAGGCAACAGCTGTTTAGTGTAAGGTGTAAGAAAGCAGTTCAATTTTTTAATGACCGGTTTGGCAGTATAGTGCATATGGCTGGCTATCAGTCCGGATATAGGGATTATGTATTTTTGTCTGCCAAGAGCATCTCCCCCTGCTGAAAAAGGTTTTTCCCCCCATTTAAGCAATCCTATCCTATATAATCTATCTATATTAATAAAAGGGTAATATGCTAATTAGACCAGGTCGGCCGGCCATCTTCCGGATGTCCGACTTCCTTCCAGGCAAGCCATGGTGGTGAGGGCTGAGGCAGAGGCAGTTAGGGGTGGTCATGCCAGCAGGGGAGGGCAGTTGGGGGCAACCAGGCCAGCAGGGCAGGGCAGTTCGGGGTGAGATCAGGCCGGCAGGGGAGGGCAGTTAGGGGCGATCAGGCAGGCAGAGGCAGTTAGGGGTGATCAGGCCAGCAGGGGAGAGCAGTTAGGGACAAGATCAGGCCGGCAGGGGAGGGTAGTTAGGGGCAATCAGGCAGGCAGGCAGAGGGGTTAGAGGCAATCCGGCAGGCAGGCAGAGGCAGTTAGGGGTGATCAGGCAGGCAGGCAGGTGAGCAGTTAGGAACCAGCGGTCCCAGATTGCGAGAAGGATGTCTGGGATCGGGCCTAAACCGGCAGTCGGACGTCCCCTAAGGCAGTGGTCGGCAAACTCATTAGTCAACAGAGCCGCAAACCGTGGCTCGCGAGCCGCAGTTTGCTGACCACTGCCTAAGGGGTCCCCAACTGGAGAGGGTGCAGGCTGGCCTGAGGGAAACGAATTTCGTGCACTGGGCCACTGGTATAGTAATAATTAAGTAAGAGCCCACATAAGCTTTTTCATCATGGAAAACTTCAAGCTAACAAGAAAATTAAAGGAATTACAAAGCAAACATAAATGTGCCCAATACTCAGTTTTCTGAAGTCTAAACATTTCCCCACAATTGTTTCTTTTTCATAAGAAATAAAACACCATGAGGATTATTGAGAAAGTCAAATAATGAGCAAATCCCCCCCCCCCCGCCCCGTCTTGTGGTCAGAACCAACTGGAAAACCATCCTGGAGCACAGGTGACCACGGACACTCCCCCGTTGGCCCCAGCATGGGGCTGACTTGCTCCCCAGCCCCAGCTCGGAGCCCCCCAAGAGAAAGTGAGTGAGAGAGAAGACCAGGCGACGCCACAGCTTCCCCTTCTCATCTGGCCAGTAGGTCAAGTGTGAGATCAGGGCAGAGAGAGAAAAGGGCCAGGGGTGTTGCAGCGTGCAGCTCCCACCCCCTGCCAGGGAGCAGCAGGACCGGGACATGGCTCTGTCCTCCAAAAACATATAGAGTTAAAGCCACACGTTTTAAATCTCCTTTTGGAACCTATCACCTTCCTGCCCTTGCCCACCGTCCCGAGGTAACCTCTGCCTGAATCTTAAGATCCTTGTGTACGACAAGCACTTCGTCACTAGAGTACTTGTTCAGTACAAGAATGCTTCCATTTAAGAAAAATATTGGCTGCCAGTTTGGAGGGGGGGGGATATTAACTATAACATCTGTATTTACTTCCATTTGAAGATATCCTAGTAGACTAATGGAAAGAATGCAAAAGATGCTGCTACCGGAGAGAAATGGAATGTGGAGCCAAGGACATCCCTGCCCAACTTCTGTTCGAAGAACGAGGAGACCAGAATGGTCTTAGCAGCCGTTATAGCTAAGGAAACAACGTTCAGAGCTATCTCCAAACAGAAAGAGAGCATCAGAGACCATCTCCTTACCCGGAAAGGAAAACAAGCATTCTATGACCCTTGCCTTCTGAGATATTTCAACATTCCATGCTACTGAGGTTTTTCTTCATCTCTTATAAACAAACCCCAATGTCCTTTAAAATACTTTCTGATTTATTTTCCAATGTTTTTTTTTCCTTGTGAATAACAAATCATATTCATCGAGCGTACATTGTTTCCTCTTGATAAACTGGACAGGTTTTAAATTGGGCAGAGGCACCAAAGAGCTTTTGAATGAGAAGAATGTTTGGTAGTGAATGAGGTCATGGAAAATTTCTATCCCCAGTTAGTAGGCAGGGAGAAGTAGTTAGACAAAAGTCATTCTTAAGTGGTAGTGTATCATTAGGGGCAGTACTAAGCCATCCAGAAAAGTTAGCCTGATGAATGATATAGGGGGATCAATAACGGCACCTCTCAGTATCTGGAATTTGAAATGGCCCGTTAAAGCCAGGGGTAATTCGAGGATGAGCAGATGCGTTACAGGTTTTGTTTTTGGTTGCAGTTGGCACAGTATTTAATTTTGTTAGCTTCCTGAAGCCCTTACGGTTCTAATGTTAATGATCGACCACTTGTATGTTAAACCGGAAAGTATTTAGATAACCGTATCCCCTCAAAAAGGAATGTTATATGTCTGTATACTTTGCCTCTGGCTTCTGAGCAATCTGGCAAATAAAAATAAAAAAAAATAGAGGTGGAGGCCCAGTGAGTCAACTATCTCTTTAAGTGTCCATGGCAAAATAAAATGTCGGTGGACTTCATTTTATGGGTTGACTAGAGGCCTGGTGCACAAAATCGTGCACTCGGTGATGGGGGTCCCTCAGCGCGGCCTACGCCCTCTCGCAGTCTGGGAACCCTTGGGGGATCCCCCCGTGAGGGCCTAAGCCATCAGTTGGACATCCTTAGCGCTGCTGCAGAGGCAGGAGAGGCTCCCGCACCGCCGCTGCACTCGCCAGCCGTGGGTCCAGCTTCTGGCTGAGAGACGTTCCCCCTGTGGGAGCACACTGACCACCAGGGACAGCTCCTGTGTTGAGTGTCTGCCCCCTGGTGGTCAGTGCACATCATAGTGACCGGTCATTCTGCCGTTTGGTCAATTTGCATAGTAGCCTTTTATTATATAGGACTGTCTTTCTAAGCCCTTGCCTACAAATCATAACATTAACAAATGTCTAGGCACATCCCTCTTTGAATAAATACTGTAGCTGACTCAAAATGACAGTAACCATTTTCAATCTGAATAATCACAACCTAATTTAACAGATTTTTTTTTCACTTTTTGGGATTTCACTAAGTGAGGAATGTCTAATGTATTTTATAGGTGATATAGTGCAGTACACAGGACCACATTTTTTGAAAGCTTTAAACTTTTACTCCTCAAATTTCAATAATTAAATGGTCCTATATAATAAAGGCCTAATATGCTAAGTGTCTGGTCGTCCGGTCATCCAGTCATCCGTTCAACCAATCAAAGCATAATATGCTAATGATATGCTAAGGTCGCTCAACTGCTCGCTATGACATGCACTGACCATCAGGGGGCAGACTCTCCAACCAGTAGGTTAGCTTGCTGCTGGGGTCCAGCCGATTGGGACTGAGCGATATGGGCCAGACACGCCCTGGAGCCCTCCTGTGGTCCCTCCCCAGCTGGCCAACTTCCCACGTCCCTCCCCGGCCCTGATCATACACTGGTGGAGTCCCTCAGCCTGGCCTGCACCCTCTCGCAATCCTGAGGGACGCCCTCCCCCAAGTGCATGAATTTCCTGCACTGGGCCTCTAGTTTCAAATAAAATATATATTTGGAATTTTTATGATTTTTTAAATTTCCATTTATTTTTTGTTACACCTAAGGGTAATTTCACGTAAACAATTTTAACTCCAAATTTTACAATGAGAATGGCTAAGGACTCCTTTTGTACTATTTGTACAGTAGGTACTAGACCAGCCTTGGGCAAACTATGGCCCACGGGCTGGATCCGGCTGTTCTATCCGGTTCTCTTGCTCTCCCCTCCGCTCCTTTACTTTGAATTTATATTAGTTCACACAAACACTCCATCCATGCTTCTGTTCCGGCCCTCCGGTCCAGTTTAAGAACCCATTGTGGCCCTCGAGTCAAAAAGTTTGCCCACCCCTGTACTAGACAATCCCTTTTCTCCCATTTTCGTGATGTCAGTGGTTCAATCTCAGAGTGAAATCCCAGCCAGCCGCCATATGCACTCTGTCTGTTGATGCCTTCCAGTAAAGGACCGGAATAAAAAGCAGTATCTTCAGTCACAGTCTTGTCAGTTAGCTTATAAATTTACATGTAATTTCTTCTCAGTGATACAGAGGAGGCAGTAGCGGGTTGCCCGTCCCGAGGGTATCTCTTCGGTGTGCACAGCAGGTCATTTCTTGGAAAGCAGAGAGGCACACACAGCGATAGGAAAGCTTTCCAATTCCCTCATTCTCATTGGACGCACTCAGCATGGACACCAACCAACGAACAGAGAGGAAGCAGGGACGGTGCCGTCCCCAAGGAGCCGTGGAAGCGCCAGGTAGCAGCCGTGTCTCCTGCACTTGGACACGTGTGTGGCCTTCAAACACGGACGCTTAAGCCACACGGAAACATTGTTTACTAACCGGTGTAAGAGCATCAGGAATGGAATCTCCTGGTGCGCGGAATTGGAAATCGCCTATTTCCATTGCCAGCTGTGTCTTTGATTTGCTGGCCTCCTAGGTCCCATGGGCCTTAGCATATCATTAGGATATTATGCTTTGATTGGTTGAACGGACGACTGGATGACCGGACACTTAGCATATTAGACCTTTATTACCTAGGACCATTTAATTAATGAAATTGGAGGAGTAAAGGTTTCATTCCCCTAACACGGTCAGTGTCTTCCTGTCTCACCGAGAAGAGATTACATGTGAACTAATAAACCTCATGGAAACATTTTTATGAACAACCATACAGCTTTTGCCTGGCCAGCACGGCTCAGTGGTTGAGCGTCGAGCTATGAACCAGGAGGTCATGGTTCGATTCCCAATCAGGGCACATGCCCGGGTTGTGGGCTCAATCCCCAGTAGGAGGCAGCTGATCCATGATTCTCTCATCGTGGATGTTTCCATCTCTCTCCCTCTCCCTTCCTCTCTGAAATCAATAAAAATATATTTTTAAAATAATAACAAAAAATTAAAATAAACAAAACAACAGTACAGCTTTCATTAGATCCTTAGCCGCCAAAGACAGTGTGTCCGTGTGCCCGGGAAACCTGGGGTAGGCTGCAAGCTTGTCCCGCAAGAACACACAGGCATGTTTCCTGCGGTGGGATCCCGGGACCCCGCGGTTGTCAGCTGTTCCATCCTGTAAAACACGGAGCGGGGGGCGGGGGCTGGGCTCTGAGACCAGGACTCTCAGGAGAGGGGGTCCGAGGGAGCGGCAGGGCCTGCAGAGATCCCTGGGGGGAGGGTGTGGGAAAGAGCGGTGTCTGTGGACACCACAAAGGAAGATAAAGGCTGCAGGGCCAGCTGATGCAGAGGGGCTTAAAGGGGCTTTTCACGAAGGATGTCTGGGCAGCTCCAGCCACGGGGCACGTTCTTACAGGCAGAGCGACCTTCCTGCTGGAGACCTTCATTCCCCTGCTTCTTCCATCCTGGCCCATGGAGCAGACTTGTACTCAACACCTACTGTGTGCCAAGAATGAGGGCTCCTCACCCCTTCCCTTCCCTTCCCGGCAGCCGGCGCCCGGTACACACGGGCACACTCACTGTGAACTTCAAACGCCACTTGTGAGAGATGGGGCCCCGGGGGGGGCGGGGGGGCCTTCGCATTAACAGTCAAAACAGTGGGCTCACGCACGCAGCCACGGGCTGGGGTTCCAATGCCGGCCTCGGCCGAGGCGGGGACGCTGGCACCCCGAGGCGTTTATTTGGGTTGGCTCGTGCGGACTTGCTGGTGGAGGCAGATAGCTTGCTGACACATGACGTCATTCCAGATGAAAGGCCTGAGTGGCGCGATGGATGGAGCCAGGCTTTTCCTTACATAACTGCCCCGGGAAGGCCCATTGTTTGCAGGAGACGCTGCCTGCGATGTGGTGCTTTTCCCAGAAAATGTAAATTCCCGAGTTGGAGGTGATGATGATGATGTCATTTCCAAACGCGGGCGCTGCCTCTGCGCTCCTGGCTCAGGGCTCTCGCTTGTCTCCCCTTCCCTCTGGGTTGATTCCCTGCGTCTTCCGGCGGCACTGCTTTGGCTCCTTCGTCTGCAGCTTGCAGTGCTGGTAAAACAATCATCTCGGAACTCAAGTCAACAAGATCGCTGCCGTCCTGCAGCGTTCCTGGCCAGATTCCGTGACACTTTGGATCAGATTTTATCCTTTAAGGCAAACATTGAGACCCACTCAGCCTAGGAAGAGTCCTTCAGCTAATTAAGATTTCAGGGCCACAGGCTGCTGCTCTAAAGAGGTTTCCTTCGTGTGCCAAGGGGAGGGAGAGAGCTTCCAACGTGCACCAATTTTCACCCTCATCGTGTGTTTCTTCCACCTCCCAGAGGGGGCCTCCGGGTTCAATGTATTTCATCTAAATTTTAGGAGAAAACAGTAAATGTGGAGTTACCGTTGTCTTTTCCTGCACTTGCTGGTGGAGGTAAGAACTGTGGGTGGTGAGATTGATGGAGCCAGACTTTTTCTTACATCGAGTCTGGAATACCGGATACATCGCAACATAATGATGGTGCACACGTGTGACGTGGGGCGTTTATCTCCCTCCAAGCTGCAGGGGTGGGCTCTCCCCAGGTCTGGGGGCACGGGCCCCTGCTGCTCCCCACCTCAGGGTCACTGCCCAGGTGCGCTCTCTGGTTCTCAGGTGGCTGAGGACAGTGACCCAGTTAGTGTGGCCTGGATATAGAAGAGTCTAGAAGAGCCACTGCAGGCGGGCATCTGTGCTTGGACCAGACGTTAGATCTTCAGATTGTCCCTGGAGGGAGAGAAGCCTGGACTCGCTGTGACCCGAGCAGTGAGATGGTATCATAAACACGCATCATTCCATTCTCGAGGCATGAGGTGGGACTCCAGGCATGTGACTGCAAAAACTGGCCCTCACCTCAGACCTTCATACACCTCAGACCTTCACACACCTCAGACCTTCACACACCTCAGACCTTCACACACCTCAGACCTTCACACACCTCAGACCTTCACACACCTCAGACCTTCATACACATCAGACCTTCATACACCTCAGACCTTCAGACCTTCATACACATCAGACCTTCACACACCTCAGACCTTCACACACCTCAGACCTTCACACACCTCAGACCTTCACACACCTCAGACCTTCACACACCTCAGACCTTCACACACCTCAGACCTTCACACACCTCAGACCTTCACACACCTCAGACCTTCATACACCTCAGACCTTCATACACCTCAGACCTTCATACACATCAGACCTTCACACACATCAGACCTTCACACACCTCAGACCTTCACACACCTCAGACCTTCACACACCTCAGACCTTCACACACCTCAGACCTTCACACACATCAGACCTTCACACACATCAGACCTTCACACACCTCAGACCTTCACACACCTCAGACCTTCACACACCTCAGACCTTCATACACCTCAGACCTTCACACACCTCAGACCTTCACACACCTCAGACCTTCTTCACACACGTCATCGTGGCCACTGTAGGAGTAGGACGTGTGCTGTGGAAATGAGTCCGCAAACCCGCTGACATCACTCTTTGGTGTCGCTTTTTAAGATCCGAATGGCCCTCAGAATGGAGGGAACCCTCTTCCACAATAAGACGCCACCGCCGTCTAGGACGCTGACGCCTTGGGTTTGCCTGTGGAAGCTGTGAACGCGTGTGCTGGGCGTCCTCTGTGGGCGATGCACATTTGTGTGCTCGCGGCAACCAGGCCCCGGGGGCGTCTGGAAGCGCGTGGCAAACGGGACACACGCAGGCTCCCGGCGGCTCAGTCATTCGCTGGGTTTCCCCGGAGGGCAGGGCTGTCGGAGCGCCGGAAGCAGGAGGATTGCCTGGTTGTGATGTTTCATCTGTAGGGTCTGGCAGGCAGGCACTCAGCCCACAGTACAGGCGTGACGAAAGGAGCAGTTGAGTAAATATACCTGAATAAGTAAACGAGAGGGTCACGGATCTCTAAAGACCACCCTCTTTCTATACTACCAAGGAGTTGGCTCTAAAACCATCCGTCAACAATGATACAATCATTACTTCTAACCTTAGTATCGTAGCATCGCTTCACTCTATTTAAAATAATACATATGTGAATCTCACGGTTTACCATGTCATTTCTGGATAAACATGTACAGGAAGGTGTTGAAATAAAGCAACCCCATTTTCATGTGTATCCCTCGTCGTCATCTAATCGACACCCTCTTGCCTCGGGCTCTGGGTCTCACCTCTTGGAGACTCAGTGGCTATTCGGCACGCCAATCTGGATGTCACCAGGTCAGAATTCGGGACCGCCCTGGGCAGACGGGCTGCATCACCGAGAAGGAAGCCATCAGAGGGCGCAGTGACTTTTCTGGCAACTCGGAGGATGGGGCGGAGGGAGGCCCTCCTTGCACCCGCGAGTCGGTGCCCCCCGAGATGCCCAGGCTGTGCCCCCTCATTCGGCTCTTCCTGCCGTCCCAGCCTCCAGCACTGCGAGGCCACAGATGACTCGGGCCCTCCTGGCCCCGTGGAGGCTCCCGTTGACCTGGGTTGTGTTATTTTGATGAATCTGAGCAACTCCATCGCAGAGAGTCTCAGGAAGGCTGTGATGGGGCTCAGATGCCCACTGCTGACGTCCTGTCTGCCCCCAGCGCAGCTGGGCCTGGACACTCCCACCCTTCCCCGCCCCGCCCCCCGAGTCCAGTTGGCTACAGAGAGTGTGCCCGCCGTCCTGCCCGACCCACACAGTGGCCGGCTCAGTGGCCGGCTCAGTGCCGTCGTTTACATGAAGATGTTCGTGGGCAGAAAAGCCCACACAGCTCTAGGCCACATCCCACCGTCTAGAGTGAGGGCCACTGTCCTAGAGTGAGGGCCACCGTCCTAGAGTGAGGGCTGCCCTAGAGTGAGGGCCACCGTCCTAGAGTGAGGGCCACCGTCCTAGAGTGAGGGCTGCCCTAGAGTGAGGGCCACTGTCCTAGAGTGAGGGCCACCGTCCTAGAGTGAGGGCTGCCCTAGAGTGAGGGCCACTGTCCTAGAGTGAGGGCCACCGTCCTAGAGTGAGGGCTGCCCTAGAGTGAGGGCCACTGTCCTAGAGTGAGGGCCACCGTCCTAGAGTGAGGGCTGCCCTAGAGTGAGGGCCACTGTCCTAGAGTGAGGGCCACCGTCCTAGAGTGAGGGCTGCCCTAGAGTGAGGGCCACTGTCCTAGAGTGAGGGCCACCGTCCTAGAGTGAGGGCTGCCCTAGAGTGAGGGCCACTGTCCTAGAGTGAGGGCCACCGTCCTAGAGTGAGGGCTGCCCTAGAGTGAGGGCCACTGTCCTAGAGTGAGGGCCACCGTCCTAGAGTGAGGGCTGCCCTAGAGTGAGGGCCACCGTCCTAGAGTGAGGGCTGCCCTAGAGTGAGGGCCACCGTCCTAGAGTGAGGGTCGCCCTAGAGTGAGGGCCACTGTCCTAGAGTGAGGGCCACTGCCCTAGAGTGAGGGCCACTGTCCTAGAGTGAGGGCCACCGTCCTAGAGTGAGGACCGTCCTAGAGTGAGGGCCACTGTCCTAGAGTGAGGGCCGTCCTAGAGTGAGGGCCACCGTCCTAGAGTGAGGGCCACTGCCCTAGAGTGAGGGCCACTGTCCTAGAGTGAGGGCCACCGTCCTAGAGTGAGGACCGTCCTAGAGTGAGGGCCACTGTCCTAGAGTGAGGGCTGCCCTAGAGTGAGGGCCACTGTCCTAGAGTGAGGGCCGTCCTAGAGTGAGGGCCACCGTCCTAGAGTGAGGGCTGCCCTAGAGTGAGGGCCACCGTCCTAGAGTGAGGGCCACCGTCCTAGAGTGAGGACCGTCCTAGAGTGAGGACCGTCCTAGAGTGAGGGCCACTGTCCTAGAGTGAGGGCCGTCCTAGAGTGAGGGCCACCGTCCTAGAGTGAGGGTCGCCCTAGAGTGAGGGTCGCCCTAGAGTGAGGGCCACTGTCCTAGAGTGAGGGCCACCGTCCTAGAGTGAGGACCGTCCTAGAGTGAGGGCCACTGTCCTAGAGTGAGGGCCATCCTAGAGTGAGGGCCACTGTCCTAGAGTGAGGGCCGTCCTAGAGTGAGGGCCACCGTCCTAGAGTGAGGGTCGCCCTAGAGTGAGGGCCATCCTAGAGTGAGGGCCACCGTCCTAGAGTGAGGGCCGTCCTAGAGTGAGGGCCACCGTCCTAGAGTGAGGGCCACCATCCTAGAGTGAGGGCCGCTGTCCTAGAGTGAGGGCCTCTGTCCTAGAGTGAGGGCCCCCGTCCTAGAGTGAGGGCCCCCCAATGAGATGTCTCACACGGCTGGCTGCATCCCGGGGTGTAGACATGGCACGAATGATCTCTTCCCCAAGAGGTGCCCCTCAATACCAACCACCCGGCCCTCCTCCTCGTATGTGGCCATCAGGTAGAGATCATGCATCCATACCCACATGGGAAGGGGAGCGAGCCTTTCCGTCCTTCTTCCTGAGCGGGCGTGTGGGGTCCCTCGGCAGCTTTCCCTCAAGCTGGGCCGCCAGGACCTCCCTCTTTCCTCCAACGCCCTCCTTCCGTCCTCCAGCCGGGGCCCCCCCAGCCTAGGGCCCCCCTGAGCCTGCTGCCCAGGACACGGAATGGCATGACCAATGGCAGCCTCTCTTCTGAGTCCTCCCTCGTGTCACCTTCACCTAGGGCTGCCCCGTGTAGGGCCACCATCGACGTGAATGA
Source organism: Plecotus auritus (assembly GCF_963455305.1). NCBI lineage: Eukaryota > Metazoa > Chordata > Mammalia > Chiroptera > Vespertilionidae > Plecotus > Plecotus auritus. The sequence continues at coordinate 176,297,233 of NC_137774.1, forward strand.
CTGGGAGCCTGGGAAATGGGGGAAGTTGGCCGCCGCCCTGAGGGCCCCCCCACCTCTCGCTGCAGGGTCGTAGGGAGCTGGGAGCACAGGAGAAGAGGTGTGAGGAGCGGAGCAGTCCTGTTGTCGTCACAGGAAGACAGCCTCTCGGTCTGCTGGTGCCTGTGAGCCCAGGCTTCAGCGTGGACAGGGGCCCGGTCTGTGTTACTTCCCGCCGTGTCCGCCTCCCACGGCCGAAGCCACCGGGGTTGCCTGCTTGTCGCCGTTGGTCTCTGCGGGGAGTGACCTGCCCTGCTTTGCCCCTGGCGTTGAGGTTCCCAGACGCCGTGGAAGGACGAAATGGACATGAACCCCGAGCTCTGAGGAGCTGCTCATGGTCACGCCCGCATGTGAGCCCCGAGAACCAAATGTAGGGGTGCCACGTCCTCCCCGGGCCTGCGCCTCGCTGCCTGCGCAAACCGGGGCTGATCGCCTGGGGGAGCCTGGGGCCAGGACAGGAACCAGCGCAGCGCACCCCGACTTCCCCCACAGCCCGCGACGAACACGGGGCCCCGACAGGAGCCCGAAGGCTCGCGGTCATCGTGAGGGCACCGCGAAGGGCCCTGGGCAGAGCACATACCCCAGGGAGCGAGGCGGGACAGTGGTGTCATTCCGGGGGGACGTGCACCCCGAGGAAGGCATCCCTCCCCCGTGGTTCCTTCAGTTCAGGGGCATTCTGTCCCTGCACCATGGTGAGCGAGGGTGCTGCCTGCAGACTGTGCCTCGCGGCCCCACAGGACGTGGACTTCGGGGGGGGGGGGTGCGGGTGGAGGGAGACGCTGGTTGGGGAAATTAGGGAGGGCCTGGGACCCTGGGTTCCTCATGAGCTCAGGGTGATGGAGAGGCTGCTGCCTCCGTCTCCATCACCTCCAACGAGGCCATCAGCAGTGCTGTCCTGGCCCCCACTCTAGGGCGGCCCTCACTCTAGGACAGAGGCCCTCACTCTAGGACAGAGGCCCTCACTCTAGGACGGCCCTCACTCTAGGACGGTGGCCCTCACTCTAGGACAGCGGCTCTTACTCTAGGATGGTGGCCCTCTACACAGGTGACGGTGGGCTCAGTGGGTTTGGGCGCTGCCCGGAGACCTGGCCCATCTTCCCAGCTCAGGGTGCTGCTGGCGTGGGTGGGCTGGGGGGGGGGGATGCTGCTGACACCCCGACGCCCAGAGCAGCCCTCGTAGCAAAGGCTTTTCTGACCCAGCACGTCAGCCTCCGGAAGCTGGCACACCTGCTGGGGAACCGCTGTTCTGCGCGCTGCTCGCGTCACAAACGTTCGTTGCAGCTCAGCGATGAGCTGGAAGCTGGAGGAAGGGTGGGGCGTGGACGTTCCGTGCGGAGCGGAGCGTGAACGGCGTGTAAAACTGTCTTCAAGGATGTGAAAGGCTCCTATGCCGAAGATGGAGGCCAGCTGCTGGCCATCCCCTGGGAAAGGGGAGGAAATGTACATACCCGGGCCCCCCCACCTGTACCCTCCCCCGCTCCCCAGCCCGGCAAAGCGCCCCAGGCCTCCCTACCATCCTTGTCTTGTGCTCCGTCTTCTTATCTGCAGAGACCCGCCCAGACCCCAGGGACCTGCTTTCTCCTCGCTGCCCAGTCCCGTCTCCCCTCAAAGACCCAACTTGAGAGTGTCAGTCTCTGTAAACCTTCCGAAGCAAGACGAGGGGCTCCCAGGTGGCCTGGCGGTTCCCTGGCCATGTCCCCCTCCGGGGCGCTAGCGTTCCTGCCCCAGGGGTGTCCCTGCTCCTCGTGTGCCAGGAGCTGGGCTGTTTTGAGGGGAAGCAGAAGACGAGTAAGCGAGCCCCTGCCTTTAAGACTTTTCCAGGCGTAGACAGAGAACAAGTGGATGGTCACCAGATGGGAGGGCGGGTGGGGAGCGGGTGAAAACCGTTACTGGATTAAAAAGTACAAGTTGTCAGTTCTAAAACTAGTCCCGGGTGTGCAGAACAGCAGAGGGCACAGCCACTGATGGTGTGGTCACAGGTGTGGCGCCAGGGGGCACTGGGTGCCCGGGGCGATCCCTTCGTGAGGTGGAGCGATGTCTCATCCTGTGGCGCACACACGGAACCCATAGACCAGTGCACGGCAACTGCACTTAGAAATAAATGTGGAAATAAAAACAGAATTTTCCAACCTAGGAAACAAAACCTCACACAGCTAATGACCATGTAAACAGTGTTTGGTACTTACCTCTGCGAGCGGTTTTTTAAAATCAAAGAGGAGGGCTTAGTCGTCGAAAGATGATTTTCAGGTGGGGACATCAAGGAAGGCTCTAAACCGGGACACGTACGTATCTATTTTCTCCAAAATAGACACACATCGTTTTCTTTTTTTAAGAACCAAATTCTGCCCTCACCGGTGTGGCTCAGTGGATAGAGCGTTGGCCTGCCGACTGAAGGGTCCCAAGTTTGATTCCGGTCAAGGGCATGTACCTTGGTTGCAGGCACATCCCCAGTAGGGGGCGTGCAGGAGGCAGCTGATGGATGTTTCTCTCTCATCGATGTTTCTAACTCTCTATCCCTCTCCTTCCTCTCTGTAAAAAATCAATAAAATATATATTAAAAAAAAAAAGAACCAAATTCTATGTACCAAAGAAACACCTTGCATTGTTACCGGAACGTAAAGAGGATGAGTTAGAACGTGGAATGAACGGGACCCCGGGTTTAGACCTCATGTGCAGAAGGGTTTGCAGTGGGTGGTGAGCAGTATGGTTCGGGACCCCCGTAGCGGCTCCGTGCGTTTAGCCAAGGAGCGTGGGTGCAGCGGCCTCCGGCTGAACCCTCTGATGCTCTGACTCTGCGGGAGGCTCTTGGAGAAGAATTCCGAGTTACACCAGGAGGAGTCCTCTGTCACAGACACTGTACGGGCCGGCACCATGCAGAGCCCCTGTGCAGAGAATCTCACTCATAAAGGGTTTCCTTCCCTGAACTACAAGGGCCTGGGGGAGGCTCCGCCCTCGGGGCTCGCCTAGTGTGCTCAGGTCGCCTCAGCTCTAGATCAGGGGTCCTCAAACTTTTTAAACGGGGGGCCAGTTCACTGTCCCTCAGACCGTTGGAGGGCCGGACTATAGTTTAAAAAAAACAAACAAACTATGAACAAATTCCTATGCGCACTGCGGGCCCGGGACGCGTCGGCTGCTAAGCAGGACAGGCAGTGGCACCCGGCGGGCCGGATACAGGTCCTCGGCGGGCCGCATGGGGCCCGCGGGCCGTAGTTTGAGGACGCCTGCTCTAGAGCAGTGGTTCTCAACCTTCCTAACGCCGCGACCCTTTAACACAGTTCCTCGTGTTGTGGGGACCCCCAACCATAACATGATTTTCGTTGCTGCTTCATCACTGTCATTTTGCTACTGTTATGAATCGTAATGTAAATATCTGTGTTTTCCGATGGTCTTAGGACCCACAGATTGAGAACTGCAAGCAGGGTCGCCTAAGACCATCGGGAAACACAGATATTTACATTACGATTCATAACAGTAGCAACATGACAGTTATGAAGCAGCAACGAAAATCATGTTATGGTTGGGGGTCCCCACAACATGAGGAACTGTGTTAAAGGGTCGTGGCGTTAGGAAGGTTGAGAACCCCTGCTCTAGATGTACCACCCGAGTCTCCACCGCGGCCCGTGGGCCCCCAGCCCCCCTGTGAGGAGCCCGGTGCACCAGCCGAGCGTCCCCCGACGGCGTCGCCAGGAGGAGGAAACGGCAAGCCGCAGGCCTGTGCAGGAGCCACCTCTGGTGGGACAGCCTGGTCCTCCCTTGGAGAACGCTTCCCCTCCGGATGGTTAGCTGGGGATGCGTGCCTCCTCTGTGGCCAGAAGGGAGCCTGGAGCTGTGCCCACCTCCCTGGCGCCCTGGGTTGCTGGGGGCTCACTCTTTGAGAGGCCCCTGTCCCCGCGGTGGCCCCCCGTGAGCCGCGTTTCTGTTCGCTTCCCCGCGCGTTGTAAAATCCCAACCTCTGGGGGTGATCAGATGCTAAATCGCTGGGGGGTTTGCTCGAATGTCAATGTGTGTACTCTTCGCAGCCATGATATTGGTCTCTGGTCAGGAGTATAGTCCATATCACAGAGCTTTCCTTTTCGTCTATGTATTTTTTTATTGGTCTCAGAGAGGAAGGGAGAGGGAGACAGAACCATCAATGATGAGAGAGCATCATGGATCGGCTGCCTCCTGCGCGCCCCCCACTGGGGATCGAGCCCGCAACCCGGGCCTGGGCCCTGACGGGGAATGGAACTGTGACCTCCTGGTTCCTAGGGCAGCGCTCACCGCTGAACCACACCAGCCGGCCTCGCAGACCTTCCTGGGCGCCCTCGATCTTGAGCGCCGTAAGCCCTTCCACCACTCAGAACGACGGGATCCCAGTTAACCCTGTGTCACCCGGCTGCTTTCCCTCCCACAGCTGTTCTCCGCCTCTGCGTGTCCTTCAACGTGGACGTGAAGAATTCGATGACCTTCAGCGGCCCCGTGGAGGACCTGTTCGGCTACACCGTGCAGCAGTATGAGAACGAGGAAGGAAAATGGTAAGCCAGGCGCGGTGTGCCGTCGGGGTGGAGTTCCCCAGCGAGGTCAGGAACGCTGTCACTGGGCTCCGGTTTGACGGCTGAGCTGGGCAGATGAATCACTCACAGCCCGAAATGCAGTCGAGTCATTTGGTAATGGAAACTGACCAAGTGAAGCGAGAAAACGGTGCTGGCGACGTGAAAGGAAGCGAGGGGATCTTTTTTTTTTTTCTTCTTAGAGAGAGAGGGAGAGAAAGAAACAAGGACCTCCACTGGGTTGACATGTCCGGGAAGGTCCTTGTCCGAAACGGTCTTCGTCCTGTAACGACGTGGTTATGGCGAGAGCGCTTTCCCTGTCCCCTTTTAGAGGCGCTGGCCCCAGCAGAGACCTGGGAGGCAGAGGAGGTGCCGTCCTCGAAGGTGAACGTTGCTTCCACGATAGAATATCGGGCTCCTGTTTTGGGTGCTTTGCCGAACTGCTGCGTTTGGTCTCATTGTAGTGAGCCTTCCTGAATTTCTACCCCATGCTTTTAAACACTGTAATATTGGTGGAGTTCACTTCAGGCAGGATTTGTAGGACCTTTTTAAAATTATGTCACTTTCAGGTGTGCAACCTCATAGCGCGACATCTGTAAACACCACAGAGGGATCGCCTCCCCTGACCGGTGTGGCTCAGGGTGCTGGGTGTTGTCCCTGCACCGGGAGGTTGGCGGTTCGATTCCCAGGCGGGGCCCAGACCCAGGGTGCGGGCTGGATCCCCAGTAGGGGAGCCTGCTGGAGTCAGCCAATCGATGTTGCACTCTCGAAAGGACGTTTCTCTCTCTCCCTCTCTCTCTCTCTCTAAGAAGAAAAAAAATGATCGCCTCCAAAAGTCTAGTTACCGTCCATGGCCATGCAGTTGACCACCCCTTTGCCCACCCCAAGCGCCCTTCCCCTCTAGTAACCACAGATATTTTCTCCTTGTCCTGCTCTTATCACATAATAGTAATGAATAACAATAATAGCAATAACTAAAGAGGGCAGGAGGAAGCCTTTAGAGGGGATGGACATGTTTATGGCATAGGCTGTGATGGTTTTATCTCCAAGCTCATGCAGTTGTACGTATACGTTAGGAATATACAGCTTTGTGTATTTATTATTATTTCAATAAAGTGCTTCTAGATAAATAGATAAATAAATAAATAAGTTACTCCCCCAGGGAAATGTCATCGCTGAGGGCCAGAGCTGGAACCGTGACTCAGGCTCTCCACACCCAGCCGGGTGGGCGCTTTCTCTCTCTGAGACCTTCATTGGAACGTGCCTGTGGACCAGCCGTGGGCAAACTACGGCCCGCGGGCCGGATCCGGCTGTTCTATCCGGTTCTCTTGCTCTCCCCTCCACTCCTTTACTTTGAATTTACATTAGTTCACACAAACACTCCATCCATGCTTTTGTTCCAGCCCTCCGGTCCCATTTAAGAACCCATGGTGGCCCTCGAGTCAGAAAGTTTGCCCACCCCTGCTGTGGACAATACCGCCTTTGCAGCATTACACGCTCCTTGTGAGTGTGCCTGAGGCTTTCTGAGCACTGGACTGTGTGTGGGTGTCAGACGCTGGAATTGCACTTCGACAGTCCAGGCTTGCGATGATTTTACGGGAAAAGGTGTGAGAAGTCAGGGCAACAGAAACAGGGTGGGCCACTGAACCTAAAAGCGAGCAAACTGCCCTGAACCGGTTTGGCTCAGTGGATAGAGCGTCCGCCTGCAGACTGAAGGGTCCCGGGTTCGATTCAGGTCAAGGGCATGTACCTGGGTTGCGGGCACATCCCCAGTAGGGAGGTGTGCAGGAGGCAGCTGATCGATGTTTCTCTCTCATCGATGTTTCTAGCTCTCTGTCCTCTCCCTTCCTCTCTGTAAAAAATCAATAAAATATATTTAAAAACAAACAAACAAAAAAAAAAAAGAGCAAACTACAGCCTTCTCAGTGCCGGGGCCTTCCAGGGTGCCGTGGTGGCCGGAGAGACCGGCCCCGGCTGGTAACGCAAAACACATTTCAGAAACAGGTTTGGGTGTTCTGTCAGAGTCTATAAACCCTGTAGGACACAATGGTAAGATATGTACACATATAATACCTTAAAAAACAAAAAACTAAAACAACAACAAAAACAAACAAACAAAAACACCTATAGGACAACTGACAGATTTGGGAGAACACGGATTCTGTTCTTTTTCTCCAGAGGTGGGCACCTCCGTCAATCCTATTTGACTGCTCATGTTCTGGAAGTTCACCAACCTCTGATTTCTTTAAAGCATCCTGACCCGTCTTCCATCTTGGCCGAATTGGCCTGGAGAAGGAGTCCTCGCTGCCCAGTCCTTGCGGTCTGTGTGTGAGCGAAGCCTTGCTTTAATCATTGAGAAAGAGCTAGAAGGTAACAGAAAGGCGGCCGTTGCCGGTAGGAGTTCATGGGAGGGTGTCTTTGGCTCGGACCCGCGCTGCAGGGCACAGAACGCGCTGCGCCTCTGATGGGGACCAGCTGCGGCTCGTTAGGGGGAGCGAGAGCTGAATGCGGGGCAGAGGAAAGCCCCGAAGAGCAGGACTGGCTAATGGCTGTGCTTTGACGAGAAGAACCTGGAATGTGCTGGCAGGAGAAGCCTCCAGATTCGGGGAGAATCACAGGTCCGCCGGCTGGGCAGCCACGGGTGCTGGTGGGCTCTCCCTCCGTTGCTCTCGCTTCGCGCCCCCTGCCACTGCACCCCTTCTCGTGGCCGCTCCCACACCCCTCCCGAGGCGCCAGTGACCTCACAGCCTGGGTTCTCACGGTAGGTTTTCATGACGCGAATGCAATCCTCGGCTCCGTGTCCATCTCAGACCCTGCTGACCTTGTGCCCTCCCCACAGGCGCTGCTGTCGGCCAGGTGAGGACACTAGAGGGCTCAGGGGACTAAGTCCTGTGTCCCAGGTACCCATGTTTTAAATAAAGCCCGATCCGGCTTGGGGTACAAAGACTTTTATTGATTTATTTTTTATTTTTTTCTAATCCTCACCTAAGGGTATGTTTTATTGACTTTTAGAGAGAGAGGAAGGGAGAGGGAGAGAGAGAGAAACATAAATGTGAGCAAGAAACAGCGATTGGTTGCCTCCCGTACGCACCCTGACCGGGGATCGAACCCACAACCTGGGCATTGCCCTGACTGGGAATCGAACCCGAGACCTTCCGGGGCACAGGACGACAGCCGAGCCCCTCCGGCCAGAGCTAAAGACTTTTCGGAGGGTCTAGCAAATGCGCTCGCATATGTGAGCACAACGCTCATCTCACATGCTTGCAGCACCTTTCGGAGGTGACAGGTTCTCTCTGCCAAGCTTGTCACCCCTTCGGCTCACCTCCTCCCACGCTGCCTGTCGTGACCGTGACCCGGAGCACAGCAGCTAGCGGGCCACTGCCCGGCTCCGCCCGGAGGACCACACACCTCATTTGCTCGCTCACTCCCAGCAGCCGGAACTGGGCCTCGGGCAGGGACTTGGCTTGGCCATCGGGAGAGGGTTTGGGAAAAAGAGTGTCAGGAAATAAAGTGAACACGAGGCCACAGTCTCCAGGATCTATTTTTCACAGAGAAAAAACCCATAAACATGAAACGCGGGAGTCGGCGACCAGCTACTCTGCAAATAAACAGCACGGTCCCAATGACGCTTACGATCAGCCCACGTTCTCCGTTTACCACCGGTTAGCATACGTGGTGCTCCTTGCGGAGATGCTCTGCTCACTTCGATGGTCTCTGAACTCACTGGGCGTTTCTCTAGAGATCAGGAATGAGATCTAGAACATGCTGTAATCTTAACCTGCTGGCAAGCCATTATAATAAATCAGAGCTGATCATGTCGAATCCCTCCTCGGGAGCCTCAGCGGTAACCACGCCGCCTCCATGAGGAACCTCAAGCTCTTAGACTACAGAACTCAGCATCGGAACACTCAGCATCGGAACACTCAGCCTCGGAACACTCAGCATCGGAACACTCAGCCTCGGAACACTCAGCATCGGAACACTCACCATCGGAACACTCACCATCGGAACACTCACCATCGGAACACTCACCATCGGAACACTCAGCATCGGAACACTCACCATCAGAACACTCACCATCAGAACACTCAGCATCAGAAGCCGCTCGCCTCTCCAGACCAGCGTCGGCTCCAGCTACAGGGAGCTCCTTGAACTTGTCCAAAGAGCCGTGTTCTTTCTCGCTTCTGAGACTTTGCCAAAGTTCAGGCCTAGTCGGTGTTGTGTAGTGTGTGTATAGTTCTGCTTCCCCGCTAAGTTTAAACAGCCTGAAAATTGAGTTTTATCCATTTTACATCCCTGGGGCCTGGCAAGACGCCGAGCCCGTCGAATGTTCTTAATAAACATTAATCCATCTCTTGGAGCCTCAACTTAGAGACTTTCTAACTGTGACAGTAATGTAATCGGTCACATTATCAAGGGCTTTGAAAGTATTGGGGCCGAAACCGGTTTGGCTCAGTGGATAGAGCGTCAGCCTGCGGACTGAAGGGTCCCGGGTTCGATTCCGGTCAAGGGCATGTACCTTGGTTTTGGGCACATCCCCAGTGGGAGGTGTGCAGGAGGCAGCTGATCGATGTTTCTCTCTTATCGATGTTTCTAGCTCTCTATCCCTCTCTCTTCCTCTCTGTAAAAAATCAATAAAATATATTTAAAAAAAAAAAAAAGAAAGTATTGGGGGGGGGGGCGGGGTAAAACCTAACCATAACCTTCTTGATGTAATTTATGGTTTTAGTGAGCTCCCTTTTAATCTATGTTTTACATAGATGTAGCTGTCCCATCATCTGAAAAAAAAAGATTATAATAATAATAACTAACATGTAGATAGCACATCCTACGAGCCAAATACTTTTCTAGGCATTTTACATACGTTAGCATTTTATTTTCATGGTGAGCCTGTGAGGTCGCTACTCTGATTATTCCCATTTTACAGGTGAGGTTAACAAGGCACCAAAGGTAACTGACTTGTCCTAAACCATACAGCTGAGTACATGGTAAAGCCATGGTTTGAACTGAGGAAGTCCACCATCCCAACTCCGCTGTATTTCCTGTGTATATTCTATATGCTCTATATAATGTAATGTGTCACATTACATACTACATAGAAAGCACTTAGACCAGTGTCTGGACCGTGACATGAAGTCATTAAATGCTAGCGATGATCAACATTGCTGTTATAACGAATGTAATTTGTTACACTTCACTTTAAGTCTTAGGTTATCACTACATGAGGTAGGCTTACCTTACATTAGGTCCAAAGTAATTTTTGAGCCCACCATGCTATCTTACTGCCCACTCTTTCTTTGTTTAATCCTCACCCGAGGATATTTTTCCATTGATTTTCAGAGAGAGGGGAAGAGAGAAGAACAGATAGAGAAAAATATCGATGGGAGAGAAACGTATCGATTGGTGGCCTCCTGCACGTGCCCCGTCCAGGACTTGGGCCAGGGAAGAGCCTGCAACCCAGGCATGTGCCCTTGACCGGAATCGAGCCTGGGACCCTTCGGTCCGCAGGCCAACGCTCTATCCACTGAGCCACACCGGCTAGGGCTTATTACCCATTATTTTTTATGACTGCACATTGTCCTATAGAATGGCCCTGCAATAATTAATTCATGGTGGCTGTTGGTTATTTTCGTCTTTTTTATTATAGATAACACTTGGAGCATTATCTTTATGCATTACACTTTCCCCCTTAATTTAGGTCATTTTTTTAAAGGAGAAATCCCCAGAAGGAAGAATTATGCTTTAAAGGGCTTGAGCATTATTATGCTTATTTATTCTTATCAGAAGTGCCTTTGCAAAGGCCTTATGTCAGAACTATGTTTTACGGAGTCTGTTCAACTACTCAGTATTTACAGTTGTTATTAAACTTCTTTCCATTCATACTAGCTTCTCCCAAAGGGCCCATGCAAAATAAATCCCATCCCTTTTCAATATGACAGACTTTAAATATTTAAATTTTTAAAAATGTGTGCCTTATCCACCCGCACCCCTATATGCCCTCTCAGCTCCCCTTCAGACATTCTTTCCTGGTGCTGAACACGCCACCACTCCTGCAAGCCTCTGTGGTCTGACACAGTTCCCAGCCCGCAGCCGTCTGAGTCCCGGTCTCCCAGGACATTCCATCGTCCTCCGACCCTGTGACCTTGGAGATTCCCGGCAGGCCGGGCCGCACGGGTTATCGCTTCCTCGACCCACTGGGGCATCTATTTCCAGCGACGCAGCCTCGGGTCACATTCACATTTTTGGCACTGAAGACGCGCTGGTTCATGGGTTCTTTCTGTCAGCGAAACCCCCTCTGGCGTTTTCACAAGCACTGTTCAGCCAGGTTCCCCACATCCTGTGCGGATGGCGAGGATAGTGTGTAGTTCAGTAAAGTTATTGACATAGGTTTCCACATAAACTCGAACTGGTTTGTTTAAGTCTCTTTTCCCAGGAAGTTGCGATACTTCCAAATGCCCAAGTGGGCATATTGATGTACTTGACGAGTGCCTTTGTGCTTTCTGAGTCTTCGTTTGGAAATGAACAGAGATACAGGCCGAGACCCTCAAGCGCAGCCGTTGGCCCGGGACAGGAGTGCCCTGGCTACCAGCAGTCAGCGTCTGAGGACAGTGTTTCACCAGCAAAGAATCCGCAGCTGCGAGGTCCCTGCAGTGCCTTCACAATGAGCCACATTCACCCGCCCCGTTTCTGAAGACATCTTAGCAGACAGTGTCACGGCTTGCTGGGGCTAAAACACAGCGTGATTATATCGTGTCCATTAATTTTTATCGGAGTGATCTTTTCATCATCTAAAAAGGCATAAAGGATTTTCACCCGGGTCTCCTAGCTGTCCTTGCTTTCTAAGAACTCACAGACCAGCACAGACTACTATTAACATCTGTGCTGGGCCAAGGTCTGTGGTTCCTAACGTCTCTATTAGGTTCTGATGAGAAAAAGCTCATCTGCACTTCCTTGTGCTTTTTATAAACGGACACAGCAGCAGGCTGGACCAATACTTCTCATTTCAGCCTCCAGATAAGAATGTGATAAGTCCTATCCAATAAAATGAAATGTTCTGAGCCCTCCCGCCTGTGAACGTTCTGGGTCATGTGATTCAGATCCGCCGGCAGCTGGGAGAAGACGCTCTGCTCACTTCGGGGGACACGGAATTGACCCGAGAGGAGGGCTCTCTGATGGTGTCTATGGGAAGTGCTCTCAGTTGTCTTAGAAGAGTCACAGGACAACTAACATGCAGTGTTTCTTGTTGTTCAGAAGGGTTCATTGAGTTGCTTGCCTTCCAGGGTGCTCATCGGCTCCCCGCTGGTTGGCCAGCCCAAGAACAGGACGGGCGACGTCTACAAGTGTCCCGTGGGCAGGGGGGAGGCACTGCCCTGCGTGAAGTTGGATCTACCAGGTACGTAAAGTCCGAGCGGTGCAGTCCGGTCCCCGTGTTCTAACCGAAAACAAATGTCAACAACCCAAGAAAATATTCCAAGTGCCCTACACCCATCCTTCCGTTCTTACCCGGCAACTTTAGGCCAGAGGGCATGTTGACCCGCTCCGCCCTGCATTTGCTGTAGAAATTCACTAGAGAATAACCATAGAGTTAGAAGGTCTTACTAGTTTTGTAACATTGAGCTGCCTCCATTGTCCAGCATCCTTTGTGAACCAGTGGTGACATGAACAACTGTTCCAGATAAACCCACCCATCCCATTTCCTCCCCAACATCCAGCTTGGCGCTTGTGTTTTAAAAGAAACCAGCACAAGAGAAATTGCAATAGCTGAGTCAAACTTTTAAACGAGACGAGCACAAGGTAAGTTTATATCGAAGTAGAGCTATTTGGTAGAAACATCGCTGTCGCTAGCACATGACTGGAAAGTTCCTACGAGAACTATCCAGGGAGTAGAAATGTCGGTGTTCTATGCAGCGTGAAGTGCCATGGGAATGACTCCTAACCCACGGGTTTACTTCCGATATTGTACTTCCCGCTCTCCCTTTAAACATTTCCTATTTGTTGGCTTATGGTCAACATTTTTCCCTTTACAGTCAGGAGCGTAGTTATAATACCCGTGTCTGCCCATGCCAACGCCTGGAATATCTCAGCTTGTTTCCCATTGATTCTCTTTCTCTTGAGGCCGGCCCACCTTTTTCTGTTTCCTCCTACGCGTGGTGGTTTGGGGTTGTGTCCTGGGTTGACCGTGGGTCACAGGTGTGGACATCTGGATGTCACCTGCCCTTGCGTAGTCTCGGCTTCTTGTTCCGGCTGGCGGCTTACCTGGCGGACTCAGTGTCCAGGCTGGGCTGCACGCACACAGCGCGAGTCATTGAGATACTTGGACGGAATACATGTGTACATGTCAGAACGCTCCTTGGGGCTCTGCTCTCCAAGAGATCCCCTCGCTTCACAGGTGCTGCCATTGCCCCAATGTCTGTCCTTTTTCAAGACAGGAAGACGGAAAGAGTTCTCTGTGGGGTTTAGCCACTGACGAGGGCCTTCCCTGAGACGCAGGAAACTCGCCCACTGCTCGTGTCTTCTGACACGTAGAGGTCCCTCCGGGTCGGCCGCTCCCGGTCTCTCCATCCCCACAGATGACTGTCTCTACATCACTTCTCCTGTCCCAGAGGTGGGAGCCGTGATTTGTAGACGTTACTCCGACAGGAACGGCTCCTCCATCCGTGGCCCCGGGAGCTGCGTTTAGGTTTTGGCTGGAGTCTCCAGCTATGTCCAGAGCGGAGGGGTGGGACTGGGTGAAAGGAGGTGAAGGGATTAGTCAAAGAACATACATGCATGGTCCATGGACATGGACAACAGTGTGGCGAAGGCAGGGGGCGTGGGGTGGGTAAAGGAGGGAAGGGGGGACATGTGTAATAGTGTCAACAATCCCAAGAAAATGCTCACAGTAAAATTTTTAGAAGAGAACAGTAGGAGCGTTTCTGCTGTAGCCCCTATCCCAGGGGGGCTCGCCCTGGGCCCACCCCAGCGTCAAACCTCGAACCCAGATCGCTCGAGACCAAGGCAGATGACGCCCACTTCCAGGTGCTTTCAGAGCAAATCAGACTGAGCTCTGCGACAGAGACCGTGTTCAGTGCAGACAGGACATGGCCCTTCAGGCATCTGCTCCCCTTCTCCTCCTTCTGTCCATATGGAGCTGGGCCTTTCCCTCCCTCCGTCCATATAGAGCTGGGCCTTCCCCTCCGTCCATCCATATAGAGCCGCCCCCTTCCCCTCCGTCCGTCCATATAGATCTAGGCCTTCCCCTCCGTCCATATAGAGCCGGGCCTTCCCCTCCGTCCATATAGAGCCGGTCCTTTCCCCTCCGTCCGTCCATATAGAGCCGGTCCTTTCCCCTCCGTCCGTCCATATAGAGCCGGGCCTTTCCCCTCCGTCCGTCCATATAGAGCCGGGCTTTCCCCTCCGTCCATATAGATCTAGGCCTTCCCCTCCGTCCGTCCATATAGAGCCGGGCCTTTCCCCTCCTTCCGTCCATATAGATCCAGGCCTTTCCCCTCCATCCGTCCATATAGAGCCGGGCCTTTCCCCTCCTTCCACATAGAGCCGGGCCTTTCCCCTCCGTCCGTCCATATAGAGCCGGGCCTTTCCCCTCCCTCCGTCCATATAGAGCCGGGCCTTTCCCCTCCCTCCGTCCATATAGATCTAGGCCTTCCCCTCCCTCCGTCCATATAGAGCCGGGCCTTCCCCTCCGTCCATATAGAGCTAGGCCTTTCCCCTCCCTCCGTCCATATAGATCTAGGCCTTCCCCTCTGTCCGTCCATATAGAGCCGGGCCTTCCCCTCCATCGGTCCATATAGAGCCGGGCCTTCCCCTCCCTCCGTCCATATAGAGCCGGGCCTTCCCCTCCCTCCGTCCATATAGAGCCGGGCCTTTCCCCTCTGTCCATCCATATAGAGCCGGGCCTGAGGGAGGGAAGATTCCGGCAGGAGCGGGAGACAACCCTTCAAGGGCGTCCATGCACCTGGGGGAGGGGAGACGCTTTGGCTTTTCCTGTTCGATCTCTTTGGTTTTTCAAGGTGAAGACGTAGAATTTCTTGCCAATTTTGTTGCCAGTCGGCCCGTTTTAGGACCCCACCTTCCTACTTGGAATGTCAAAGGTCGTTCCTTCGTTGTGTCCTTTTTCCAATCCAAACTTCCCCACCCCGGCTCTAATCTCGCCCCAGCTTCCTTGAGCGCCCTCCCGGTGTCCCCCGCTGCAAAACGAAGGGTCAGAAAGTTTCTATTGGCGTTTTCTTTCCTGGCCTGCTCGTCTATGTCCTTCTTCTTGCCAGAAATGTCATGTTTCATCATCAGTCACATATCACATGTGGATATAACACGTAAGAAAAGCGTGAGAGTTTACATCATGTCTGCAGTGTCACGAGACGGACCTTTCTCTTTGTTTTAATTAGCCACACTCTGTGAAGGCGATCCCACGTCGGCGGCTTTTCCGAGCTCTGCATTCTTTCACAGTTCAGCAAAGCTATTGGGGACGATGGTCCAGATAACGTTTCTGGGACAGGAGCCATGCTCGGAGCCTTTGCGCGCTCACCATGTCCCGTGACCGCGCTGTGGAGACTGCGCAGCTGAACCAAGACAAGATGTGCTCTGCTATGTGCAGGGCACGGAGAATGTTTTCACGAGGAGCCGGTTGCACTGTTTTCCCTCCTTCACACACTTCTGTTCTCTTTCCAGTCAACACATCGATTCCCAACGTCACGGAGGTGAAGGAGAACATGACCTTCGGAGCCACGTTGGTCACCAACCCGAAGGGGGGGTTCCTGGTAAGAAAGCCCAGGGGGATGGTCGTCAGTGGCCTAGGAGGCTGCCGCCGTTCCGTCACATCTGTGCGACAGTGTGTAACCTTTGCTCTTGCACTTTTTCCTTTCTCCAAGGCATGCGGGCCCCTCTATGCCTACAGATGTGGACACCTGCATTACACGACGGGCATCTGCTCGGACGTCAGCCCCACGTTCCAGGTGGTGAACTCCATTGCCCCTGTGCAAGGTACTGGCGGGTCCCGTGCGCTCTCGTGTCTGACAGCACGGGCTGGACGAGACACGCGTGCACGCAGGCGTGTGCCCAAGAGCCTGAGCTGCCTGCTCCGCTACCAGCATGACCGATTTAGGGAAAGGTTGGCTTTGCCGATATATAGCCAAACCTCACGGCGATTTTTGGAGCTGATGTTAGTGTAAATAACCCTCCACAGAACGGTGTTCCAACACCCCGGCCAGAGCTGTCAGGCTGGTGTATGTGAAGGGTGAGGCTCTTGGAGGCGGGTGGCCTCCGGTGAAACACGCCCAGAATGAGCCCCGGCCGGTGAGGCTCACGCTGGGGCAGGCTCAGCGGTGACCCGCGCGGGGTGCGCGGTGTTAGTGCTGTTACGGGGAGAGGGGCTTTGCCTGGTCGGACCTCCGACCCCATGGTGACGGCATGCAGTGGGCATCCCTTCCGCTTTTCCTAACTGTTGTTTCTGGCCTGAAAGCCCCGCATCCACTTTGTGCAACGTCGGTGAGGGCGAGGGCGCGCCCTGCCTGAGGCCGCGTGCACTGCTGTCTTGCAGAGTGCGGCACGCAGCTGGACATCGTCATTGTGCTGGACGGCTCCAACAGCATCTACCCCTGGGACAGCGTCACCGCCTTCCTCAACAACCTGCTGGAACGCATGGACATCGGCCCCAAGCAGACGCAGGTACGGGCCGGGCGTGTGCACCCGCACACACATGTATCAACACACATGAAACACACATGTCCCCAAACAGATGGAGGCGGAAGATGGCGAGCTAGCCTCAGCCCTCCCAGGGACGCCACGTGGCTGTCCCCAGCGAGCCGGCGCCTGGGGCTGGGTGAGGGAGAGCCTGTGTGTGCCCTTCAGGAGAATGGAGAGCTCGAACTCGGTGAAGTCACTCAAAGGAAATGGCATTTTGGTTGGCCGGTGTGGCTCAGTGGTTGAGTGTTGACCTATGAACCAGGAGGTCAGGGTTCCATTCCCGGTCAAGGGCACATGCCCGGGTTGCGGACTTGATCCCCAGTGTAGGGGTGTGCAGGAGGCAGCCGATCCATGATTCCCTCTCATCGTTGATGTTTCTCTCTCTCTCTCCCTCTCCCTCTCCTTCCTCTCTGTCATCAATTTTTTTAAAAAAGGAAGAAAATGGCATTTTCACATCAAAAAGCTGCTTCTCCTGGACGCAGCAGGTTTCTCCTCGGCATTGAGCTTGGAGAGGCTGGGGAGCCTCCTCGTGGGGGTGGCAGGCGGCTCTGAGGCCCCTTTGGATCTGTGACCCGCTCCTCCCCTGTCCACAGGGGCCCTTATTTCGCCTCCCGAGGACTCTCTTCCCTTTGCCTGGCCCTGCTCGGTCAGTGACACCCTAGAGCCGTGACAGTAGCAGAAGAACTGTTAGCGCTTGTGTAGCCAGGACTCTCGGATCATGGAGGGACCCTGAGAGGTTGGTGCCTGGTGCGGGTTTGGGCTTGCTGGCCCCGGACCATCAGCCCCGACGGCAGCCCAGCTCCCTCCTTCCAGAGACTCCGCTCCTGCCTAGGCGCACAGCACCCCTGCCGCCTGGAACCCTGGAACGCAGGTCTCCAGTCCTTTCCTTCCGGGGGTCCTCACCCTCCCTGGCCAGTGGCTGTCCCCGCCAGGATCCCCGGCGCACCCTCCCTGCATGGGGGTCCTGAGATCAGCGGCTGGACCTCCGCTCTCCCCTCTCTCCCCTTCCCTATGCCCCTCTCCTCCCTCTCCTGCTTCACCCACCCATTTACCTTCCTAGCCGACTAGTCCTTTCTTCCCAGATTTGATCATAGTCGTGAGACATTTTTACATTTCTCATGTTTTGGGTCACTGGAACGTTTGACTTTACGTTGAAATCCCTTTATCTGTTTTACTGTAACACATGAATCCGGGGGCAGCTCTGCACAGAAGCCAGTGCATTTGAGCCCCCTTTGCAGTCGCTACCCCACCTCAGGGGGAAAGTCCACAGGACTCAGAGCTGCGGGCCCCCGTCTTCGGGGCAGGGCAGGGCGGGGCTGGCTGTGCGGAGGGACACATAACCCCCAGCCTCCGTGCTCAGCCTGCGCTCAGTCTCCTGTTGCTAGCAGTTAGGCCGCAGTGAGCGCTGCATGTCTGCAGGAGACGCACAGAGGAGCCATTCTCCTCCCACAGAGGAATTCCAGCCGCCAGGGTGGGCTCCGGGGCCCGTCTTTCCCGCCGGGAACAACGCCTTCATTCAGAGGGATCGGGGTGCCCGGGGCAGTGCCACCAGTGAGGGCGGGGCTGGGCTGACCCCCAGGCAGACAGTCAGGTCAGTCCCAGGCTCCCGACCCCTTTCCACAGAGAGGGAGACCCCTGGTGGTACTCGGTACCCACGGCTCACCCAGGGTGCCTGCTCCCCAAAGAGCAGGGCACTGTGCGGATCGCTGGGTCTCGGATGATCGTGAGAAGGGGATGCTCATGGGTAATGCCGTGTTCTCCGCCGTGGCACCCAGCACTCCTTCCTCAGAACCCTGGGGCGCTGGGGCCGTCCCCTGACCTCCAGCCCTGGGAGCTCAGAGGGTGAGCGTGGGGCTGTGTTTTAAGTAAAGAATCCACACAGTTGCACACAGGCTCACGTGGGAGAAACAGTGCACTGGTGCAGTAGTTTTACACTAGAGGCCCGGTGCACAACATTCGTGCAGGACTGGGCCTTCCTCCCCCCGGCTGCCGGCACCTCCGTGGCACCCGGGACCCAGGCTTCCCTCCCAGCCCCAGCTTTGTCTGGAAGGTCGTCCGGAAGGATGTCTGGTCTAATTAGCATATTACTCTTTTATTGTTATAGATTGTGTTTACAGGTGTGTGTGTGTGTGTGTGTGTGTGTGTGTGTGTGTGTTTATGGTTTTCAATTGAAGCACCCTATCCTGCCCTGAGATTGGCAGTAGCTTCTGGAATTTCTCCTCCTCTCCCCTCCCACCTCCAGGTCCCATAGGGGCAGGCACAGAGCTGTGGGGAGCCCAGAGGGGAGGGGGGACAGGGTGAGGCCTCCTGGACTCTCACTCATGTCAAGGGTGGGAAGGCCTGGAAGGGAGCGGACAGGCTTGGGGAAGAGGCTTCTCTGCAGCAGGCCCTGTGGGAGGTTCGCTGGGCGGGGCCGGGAGCTGGGTGTGCCTCGGGAGTGGGGGGCACGGGACTGCGTCTGCCTCCTGTGTCAGAGCAGAGGAGCCGAGCTGGGACCGGGTCATCGGTGTGAAGGCATGTTGCCCGGGGTCAGCGTGGAGTCCTGTCGGGTCCTGCCCACAGGCCCTGCAGGGTGGACGGAGGGGACCCTGTCAGGCCATGTCCACAGGCCCCTGCAGGGTGGATGGAGGGGACCCTGTCAGGCCATGTCCACAGGCCCCTGCAGGGTGGATGGAGGGGACCCTGTCAGGCCATGTCCACAGGCCCCTGCAGGGTGGATGGAGGGGACCCTGTCAGGCCATGTCCACAGGCCCCTACAGGGTGGATGGAGGGGACCCTGTCAGGCTCTGTCCACAGGCCCCTGCAGGGTGGGCCCAGAGGGAGGGTGGGCCCCGGGAGAGGGTGGGCCCAGAGGGAGGGTGGGCCCCGGGGGAGGGTGGGCCGTGGGAGAGGGTGGGCCCAGGGGGAGGGTGGGCCCCGGGGGAGGGTGGGCCCCGGGAGAGGGTGGGCCCAGGGAGAGGGTGGGCCCCGGGAGAGGGTGGGCCCAGGGAGAGGGTGGGCCCAGGGAGAGGGTGGGCCCTGGGAGAGGGTGGGCCCAGTGGGAGGGTGGGCCCCAGGAGGGGTGGGCCCAGAGGGAGGGTGGGCCGTGGGGGAGGGTGGGCCGTGGGAGAGGGTGGGCCCAGGGGGAGGGTGGGCCCAGGGAGAGGGTGGGCCCAGGGGGAGGGTGGGCCCCGGGGGAGGGTGGGCCCAGGGAGAGGGTGGGCCCAGGGGGAGGGTGGGCCCCGGGGGAGGGTGGGCCCAGGGGGAGGGTGGGCCCAGGGGGAGGGTGGGCTCCGTGGCCTCTGCTCTGCCACCAGGATGTCCCGGAGTGACTGCTGGCACTGACAGGCCAGGCCTTCTCCATGGTGCGGAGCATCCCTGCCGGTGCCCGTCCCCCCAGTAAGGAACAGGGAAGGGCGGAGGGAGTGAGGGGGCGCAGGCAAGCGAGTACAAAGGCTTCTGCAGGACAGTCGGTGCACATTGCGGGGTGCAGCGCCAGGGACAGGAACATCCATTCTGAATGAGTAGCCCCCCCCCCCCTTATCTGCATGTTCGCTTTCTGTGGTTTCAGTAACTGTGGTTAACCACAGTCCGAAAATATTAAATGGAAAATCCCAGAAATAAACGGTCCATCAATCGTAAAGTGCGAGCTGTTCTGCGTAAAGTGAAAAAATCTCCCCGTCCTGCTCCGCGCCCCCCGCCCCCCCCCCCCCCCCCCGGGACGTGAATCACCCCTTTGTTCAGCGTCTCACAGGAAGGTATTTTGAGAGAGGCCGCATTCACGTAACTCCTATTACGGTAAATTGTTTTAATCGTTGTGTTTTGTTAGTTATTGTTAATCTCCTGCTATGCCTAACTGATAGATTAAACGTTGCCAGTGGTGTGTATATAAAGGAGAAGCAAAGTGTATATAGGGTTTGACACCCACTGGGTCAGCATCCACGGGGGGTCTGGGACGTGTCCCCCATGGAAAAGGAGGGGGCAGCTATAGTTACTCAGCGTCTCCTCCGTGTCTCTGTGTGGTCCCATTAAACCTTTTACAAACATAGTCAAGGAATTTTTGTAAACCAATTTTTAACCCAAGACAGAGTGAAGGCTATAAAACTGCCTTTTACAAAAGCTAACCCCAGGCGCTCCGAGCTTGCCATGAAAGATATGGGGGCGTAAGCGTGATGGAGGTCGTATTGATCCCCCATACCTACACAGAACATGGCTCTCGGGCATAAACGAGGGTGACATAAGTACACCACGCCGGGTGCATTGCCCTAACCAAGGCCAGTGACTCGGGAGGCTGATGTAAGCGTGAAATGTGCTAACGGGACCGTGTGTGGCGTGCTTCCACCCAGAGGTGGCATGACGTGAAACCAGGCAAAACGAGGGAGAGACGTTCATTTCGCTGTAGGGCTGTCATGGACCTGTCTTTCACTGCGCACTTCATGGCCGCTTCCCAGAAGCCTCCACTACGAGGCCTGATTCATCGTTTGAGTGTGAGAAGCCTGGTCCTGCCTTGGGCCACCTCCATTCGCCCCACCCCCATGGCCACTCACCTGAGTTCCCCGTCCAAGGGAAAGGTCGCATCCCGGCATTGCCCTGGATAGAGACCCACTGTGGCTGCCTGCTGAATAGTGTCTGCTCTCTCCAGGGGGCCCGAGGCACTGGTCACCGTCGTCCCGCTGCCTCCCTGTGCCCGCCTGTCTTCCCACAGCCTCCTGCCCGTTCTCTGAGCGCACAGCTCTGTGCCCACAGGCTCTGCCCAGGCCCGGGCGCTGGGGGACTTCTTAGATGCAGTTCAGGCGTCATTCCTGCCGTGAGGCAGACGAGGCACCGTCTTCCTTCAACTCCCGGTCACTCTGTGCGCCTGTACGTTCCCAGAGAGGGAGATGGGAGAGCATGCCCCACTGACTTCCCACGGGCCCTCCTCCCCCTGTCCCTGCTGTCACCGCCCTCCTCCTGCATCTCTACCCCCAAAATGGGCCACTTAGGTCACTAATTCACATCAATTCAGCAGACGCTCCTGAAGCCTTTTATGACATGCCAGTAGCCCGGTGCACAAAATTCATGCACTCGGGAAGGGGGGGTTCCCCAGCCTGGCCTGTGCCCTGTCACAGTGCGGGAGCCCCACGATCCATCGCCCCAAAGAGGTAGGCCTCCACGAGCCTCACGTCCCTGGGCCTGGCACCCGACGCTGCAAGTCCCCGCCCACCCGTGCCAGCTGCACACGCAGCCTCCTGCTGATGGGTCGTTACGCGTGAGGGCGTCATGACCATTTGCATATTAGCTCTTTATTATTTAGATTATCTAGATTATGCTACGTGTCCAGGAAGCATTAAAGCAAACACTGAAGCTGTGTTCCCGATGCCCCAGACCTTGCAACTCAGAAGCGAGGTCAAGGCTTCCCTTCGGGTCCTGCAGGGCATGGCCATGGAAGAGAAGAACGATGAATGACTCTGTCTGAGGGGGTGACCCTTGCTGTGGTCAAGCAGAGTTTTGCAAACTCTGTTTGAGGTGCTGACTATGTCCCTCACCAAAGAAGGTTCCCTTAAGTGAGAGTAGCAGGTGTTTTCCCATTCGTTTTCACGCTGAAGACTGAGAACCGGTCGGAAGATTTGCTTGTGATCGGAGTAGAGCAGCTGGGACAAGCCCAAGGGGGAGGCGTCTCTTTTGCACCATTTCAGATGTGTGGAGGTTTTGTGCTTCCTGTAGATAACGGGCAAGAGAGGCGGCAGACGAGACAGGGCAGGCCGGCTCCTGCGTAGACACGTGTGGACCTCACTCCCGCCGTTTCCCAGGGCTATTATTTGGCTATGGAGCCCTTTTATAAATCATACCTTTTATAAATCATGCCTAGTAGCATCAGAAGGCTGCTGGCACTGCCTGGAAGGGCGAGGGGTGTCAGCTGGGGGTGTAGCTGAAGGAGGGCTGTGACACTCGTGTTTACGTGGAAGGGAGCCTTCCGTAAGGGAGACAGACCTCTTGTTCATACAACAGCCCCCGCAGCCAGGGGTGTGCCGGGGTCGCACGGCAGCCCGAACCCTCGGGTCTCTTTGGCCTGAGGTTGGAATTACAGTCCGTTGGCACTATGGCCGCCCACTTTTCACGGACACCGTACGCTCCCTCTTCCCACGCTCCCTTGTAGAAAAGTCCACATCTGCCTGAGCTGGTGTGGCTCCGTGGACCGAGCATCAGCCTGGGCCTGCGGACTGAAGGCTCCCGGGTTTGATTCCAGGTCAGGGCACATGCCCGGGTTGTGGGCTCCATCCCCAGTAGGGGGCATGCAGGAGGCAGCCGATGAATAATTCTCTCTCATCATTGATGTTTCTCTCTCTCTCTCTCCCTCTCCCTTTCACTCTGAAATCAATAAATATATATGTATTTTTAAATTATTTAAAAAATAGTAAAGGTGGAAGGCAGGGAGAGTGGGAAGACAGGAACAAAAGGGGGTGGGAGACAGGGTGAGCCAGGTGCATCCCCTCACACAGTGATCCCTGCTTGCCCATCGCGCCTTCTCTAGCTCCCCTCTGCCCTCAGTCCTGGTCCAGGGTCACCGACTGTCTTCCTGCTCTTGGGACAGTACCTCCCTCTTCGCCATCTCAGCTCCTCACATCCACAGTTCGCTCCTTGGACCCCACCCTCCCTCCCAGCCTCCACCCCAGGCAGGCCTCTGTTCCCATAGCACCCAGAGAGGTCTCTTCCCTGAGCCCCATGTTAAACCAGGGCCCGAGGCTGAACTTGCTCAAGACAGCTTTTCCGTTACAGACCTTGTCATGGTCTGCAGTTAGGCGTGTGTTTGAGCGATGGCGTGTGGGGTCTCCGTCTTGTAGCCTGTAAGCTCTGTGGTAGCGAAGGCAACGCCTGTGGGAGGAGGGTCCCAGTGTAACCCTCCGTGGCCCCCTCGAGTCTGCAGTGAAAACTGCCAAAGGGACAGACCAATCATTTGAGAAGTTTAATAACGGCACCTGCATTGTTCTCTGGGCTCCGGCTGCCCCTAAACCAGCCGTGGGCAAACTACGGCCCGCGGGCTGGATCCGGCTGTTCTATCCGGTTCTCTTGCTCTCCCCTCCGCTCCTTTACTTTGAATTTATATCAGTTCACACAAACACTCCATCCATGCTTTTCTTCCGGCCCTCCGGTCCAGTTTAAGAACCCATTGTGACCCTCGAGTCAAAAAGTTTGCCCACCCCTGCCCTAAACAGATAGATTTCTGCTGTCGAAGTAGAAGGATGTGTGTTCTCGTAGATTCTTAACGCTCGGCTGAGACGCAGATGGGTCGCCTCTGACGTACGTGTTCAAACTGCACCAAGTTGGCCCTGGGCCTGTTGCTGGGTCGCTGACTCACGGGTGTTGGTCTTTCAGGTCGGGATCGTGCAGTACGGAGAAAACGTGACCCACGAGTTCAACCTCAACACCTACTCCTCCACCGAGGACGTGCTCCTCGCTGCAAACAAGATCGTCCAGAGAGGCGGCCGCCAGACCATGACCGCCCTCGGAATAGACACAGCCAGGTACGTGGTGTCCAGACCCACCCCGGGCAGCGGCGGCGGCCTGGCCATTCGCAGCGCGGGGCACAGTCACCTTGGCAACACTTAGAGCCATCTTGTGGGACGCTAGATTCGGCCCGGGAGCCTGCACGTACAGAAGCAGGCTTTTCTGTAAGACAGTCTCTCTTCGTCTCTTTCTGTTCACACCAAGGGTTTAATTGATGGAAAATCAATCAAAAACCCATTCAGGCGTCCTCAAACTACGGCCCGTGGGCCACATGCAGCCCGCCGAGGACATGGATCCGGCCCGCCGGGTGCCGCTGCCTGTCCTGCTTAGCAGCCGACGCGTCCCGGGCCCGCAGTACGCATAGGAATTTGTTCATAGTTTTTTTTTAAAACTATAGTCCGGCCCTCCCACGGTCTGAGGGACCGTGAACTGGCCCCCTGTTTAAAAAGTCTGAGGACCCCTGGTACGGCATCATGCTCTTGGGCACTACCACACAGCAGGAGGGACTATCTTTTCCCTCCAGTCTGTGTGTCCAGCTTCTAGGATTCTCAATCCACAAAACGTGCTCCGTGCCCTTCTACGCGGTCCATATTTCTATTCTCGTGTGCCTGTCGCTTTCCAGCACCGACTTGGGGTTACGGAAGCTCTCAGAGGGGAGTGCAAGAGGCCTTGCCCCGTATTGCCTTCCTTGAAACCATTCTCAGTGCACACATTGCAAGAAGCGGCTGGGATGCTGGCTCGCTCTTTCTTACTTTCTCCAAATTCCCTCCAGTTTCCACCCTGCCTCCCTCCTGCCGCAGGGCATGTGTGGGCTCTGTGGCGGGGCCTCCTTCTACAAGAGCCCACGGGCCCCCTTTTCTTGCAACGAGACCTGCTGTTTGCTGGGATTTCCCCATCTCATTCAACTCTGTCCCCCACTGCTCCTCCGCATCGCCACCATGAGAACGCGTGAGCTTCTGAGCAAACACTGGACAACCCCCAGATCTGACAGGCGTCTGTCTGGTGTTAAGACCCTTCTGCCGCGGCTTCCGCCTCGGGACCCCCCTGACCGTGAAGAGCCGCTGCCCGCGGCCCTCGCCTGCCTACCCAGATCGGGGTCTCACAGTCTCCAAAGAAGGGGCTGGGTAGTCGGAGGTTTTAATCCACGTGCAGCTTTAGCCTCGTCCGCGTTAGGAAAGCACGTGGATCAGTTATCTGGGCCCAAGAGAAACTAACACCGCCCGGTGGGGGCCAGGGTGCAGGTCCCCGTTCACCAGCACGGGGCGCACAGCTGGGTGCGCGCTGCTGCCGCCCTGGGTCTCGGCCGAGTGGTCTCGCTGTGCATCTCCCGAGGCAACCGCCGCCGCATGAACATGCAGCTTGGAAAACTCGCTGGAGCGCCGCTCCGCCTGTGCCTGCACCGGTACCACGCAGATGCCGGGCCCCCGTGTGGCTGCCGCCTGCGCGCGCGGGCCTGGCGTGGCACATAGGTCATTGAGCTCTGTGCATGAATGACCCCTGAGGCAGGACTCAGCAGTCCTCTTGTCCGTCCGTTTTCCGCGTTTGAGCGTATTTTTTTTAAATATATTTTATTGATTTTTTACAGAGAGGAAGAGAGAGGGATAGAGAGTTAGAAACATCGATCAGCTGCCTCCTGCACACCTCCTACTGGGGATGTGCCCACAACCAAGGTACATGCCCTTGACCGGAATCGAACCTGAGACCTTTCAGTCCGCAGGCCGATGCTCTATCCACTGAGCCAAACCGGTTAGGGAGAGCGTATTTGTAATCGCTGGTTACTGCTTTCAGGCTGGGCCAGAGCCAAACACTACTTTTGGTTTTGTAAGAACCCTGTACCTCCATGTCCAGTGGCTCCCAGTTCAAAACACGTGTGTGTCCCCCTGTCCCTGCCCCAAGTCCCTCCTTGGCAGTAAGTTCACACGTTTAGTCACAAGGCCTGGATCCTCCTGTCCCAAGGAGAGGGGTTCCCCGGGACGTTTTCATGTTTACAGACGTGCGGGGAGGCCGGGGTTTCATTTACCGAAAGAACCTGGGATGAGTCTTGGGGGGTCCAGGGCGACGTGCTGAAGGTACTGGAGAGAAGGGTGTACTCGGCAGTCAGCCAGCAGCGACTCCTCCATCACACGGAGCCTTCTGGTCTCAGAGCCGCCAGATGGGCTCCGCGGAAGGTCTGCCCGTCACCACCCTCGGTGGATGTTTGTCCTCTGGACAGCTGGGAAGTGTAGTGACCCCCCCAGGCATAGGGAAGTACGGAGGCTGGACTCCGTGAGACGTACGTGAACTTCGCTTACGGACCAGCCTCTCGCATCCGTTTCACCTTTGCTTGTGCATGAAGAGAAGTCAGAAAACCTACTGCAGAGCGTAGAGGGCAGAGGTACGCAGGCCCCCGATGGTCGGTATTTTTTTTATTTGTTTTCTTTTGTAAATTCTAAGAAAAATGTAAAAATAAGTGCAGCCACGTGCTCTGTGTGCTCTGAGCGGCAGGAAGGTGGGAGGTGGTAGCTTGCCGTGCTCGCTCCAAGCCCTTTTCCAGGAAAAACGATCACAGATCAGATCCCTCCATCCCTCCGCGCGCACCCCCCAGGTCCCCTCTCCCTGCTGGAGAACGCCCTCCTGCACCGTCACTGCGCGCCCGGCCTGCGGGAAACGGATGCGGGTGGCGCACACACTTTGGGAGGCTGGTTTCAGAGAGAGGCTGCCGTACCCCAATCCGCAGCTGCTTCTCCCAGGACCGGAGCGAAATGTTTAAGAGGTCCCCCTCGGTGCGATGATTGCTGCATTTTACACCAAAATATGAAAAATCGTACACACAGGCCTTCTGTTATTTCGGTCCTAAGTAGGATGCACTCTTCTCTACCGAGACCCCAGCGAGGAACGTGCGTTGAGTAAAAGGAAGAACTAGAGGGCAGGTGTGTGTGTACAGATCACACAGACAGACGCAGGCTGTCCGTTTCTCCTCTCTTCTGTCAACTCCAGAGATGCTTGTGGAGTTAAACCCCGGTCCCTTTCTCTGCCACTCGGTCCCAGCCTTTTCCCTTCTCTCGCGCCCCCTCTCCCACCCCCCCCCCCCCAGCAGCCTGGGTCCTAAACCTGGTTCCGCAGCTCTTTCGTGGCTACCCCAGGCCTCCTGAGCCCGTCACCCTCTCAACCCTACTCCCCCAAAGCCATCTGCCGTCTTTATTCTTTTTTAAAAAAATATATATATTTTATTGATTTTTTTACAGAGAGGAAGGAAGAGGGAGAGAGAGTTAGAAACATCGATGAGAGAGAAACATCGATCAGCTGCCTCCTGCACACCCCCCTCTGGGGATGTGCCCGCAACCAAGGTGCATGCCCTTGACCGGAATCGAACCTGGGACCCTTCAGTCCGCAGGCCGACGCTTTGTCCACTGAGCCACACCGGTCAGGGCTGCTGTCTTTATTCTTGCATCTCATTCCATCCTCCCATCCCCCAGGCCCCTCAGGCACTCACAGCCGGACAAATAGTCTCGTCCCCATCGCCCACCTGCGAGCTGTTCTGCAGGTCCGGGTCAGGGTTGTGTGTTGGGGGGAAGGGGGGAGCTAAAGCAAGAGCTGTGGCCAGTGCAGAAGGAGGAGGCCGTGGGGCCGAGAAGGGAGCTTGTGGAGCAGGGAGGGGCGGGAGGGTGTTGAGATCTGGCCTGCGTGTGGTGACAGCTCCGTCGCACCTGCCCCTCTGAATGTCCGCAGAAGGAAAGGCCGCGGCCTCTGTGCCGGGATGCGTGTCATCAGCAGGACGGCTGCTCCGCATCTGGAGTAAACCTGAGCCCGTGCGAGTCCTGGCCACGCGCCTGCAGGCTGGCACAGCGCCTCGCGGTGACCGGGGAGGCAGAGCGGCTCCCTGGGGCTCGTCTGGGGCTCCCCTCACCTCGCGCCGGTTCATTTGCTTCTCGTCTGCACCCTTTCAGGAAGGAGGCGTTCATGGAGGCCCGGGGCGCCCGGAGGGGCGTCAAGAAGGTCATGGTGATCGTGACGGACGGGGAGTCCCACGACAACCACCGGCTGCCCAAGGTCATCCAGGACTGCGAGGAGGACGGCATCCAGCGCTTTTCCATCGCGGTGGGTACCAGGCCCTGCTGTGACGGGACTCCCTCGGGGCCGTGGCCACGGGCTCCTCCGCGCCACCCCCTCGGCATGACTGCATGGAGGGTGGGGAGGCATCGGGAGATGCGCGTCGTGGCCTGTGCCCTGCGTGCAGAGCCCGGGTCCACTCACACCCCCACTGTGTGAGCCCAGTGGCGCCGCCAGCAGCTATGAAAACGTTCCCCCAAACTGCATTCCAGCCGGACAGGAGGCGAAGGGACCAGAGCAGGAGACAGTCCCTGGGTTCCGAGGGACCCTCTGGCCGGCGGCGATGAGGGGATACTACCTGGAAGGCCCCGCGCTCCTGTGCGCACACCTGTAGCCATGCAGAGACGTGCGCACGCCTGTAGCCATGCAGAGACGTGCGCACGCCTGTAGCCATGCAGAGACGTGCGCACGCCTGTAGCCATGCAGAGACGTGCGCACGCCTGTAGCCATGCAGAGACATGGCTGCGTGCACACGGCGCCGGCCTCCCACAGGCCACCAGCCCCTGAGCGCTCGCACCTCCTTCGGTGACTTGTTCCAACCCTCCCAGCAGCTCCGTGCCGTCCGCGGGCCGCCCGTGGGGAGGGACGTCAGACCGTGAGGCCTTGCAGACACGGAGAATCATTTAAGTGACCCTCACCTGCACGCTGCCACGCACAATGGCCTTCTATGTCTGCGTCCACATGCCTCCCTGTCCTCATGGCTGCCCCAGAGGAGGGTAGCTTCCCTTTCCCCACGCTGTGAACCAGGGATCCCCGGGCAGCAGGCCCGTGGCTGTGGGCAGCATGGCCCAGAATCCAAGTCTCCAGACTCTGCGGCCCCTTCACGCCCCGACTCATCGGATGGCCTACTGTCCCTGGCTTTGCTTCCCAGGCCCGAGTTTCTCACCCCTCTCCACTCATGTCACCGCTTCCCAAAGGGCACCACAGCCCCCCCCCACTACCCCGCACCCCCCGCCCCCTCCCCACCACACCTTGTACAGGGGTACCGAGACACCAGCCTAGACACAAAGCCTGCGTCACGATCTGAACAGCAAAGGCCTCCGGCCACTTCCCCGAAGCGATGAGTAGGAGGGTGGGCTGGGGAAGCGCAGAGGACACTGTGTTTGAGTCAGAAAGACCTCCGTTCAAATTCCGCCTGTGACAGTGGTCAGTTACTTAACCCTATGAGCTTCAGCTTCTTCTTTTTTTAAAGAAAATATGTTTTTATTGATGTCAGAGAGGAAGGGAGAGGGATAGAGAGATGGCAACATCAACGATGAGAGAGAATCGTGGATCGGCTGCCTCCTGCACGCCCCCTGCTGGGGATGGAGCCCGCAACCTGGGCCTGTGCCCTGACCAGGAATCGAACCTCCTGGGTCATAGGACTGAGCCACGCCAGCCAGGCTAGCAATTCCTTATGACGCTAAACATAGACGTGCTGTGGCACCCAGCGCTGTCACTTCCAGGTCTGTACGTGGGAGGAAGGAAAGAGGTGCACACACAGACCTGGGCGGGATTATTTCTCGCAGCTTCACTCTTCATCCCTCGGACGGCCCAGATGTCCTCCACAGATGCACCGCGGCCCCACGCGAGGGGAGGCTCCGTGGCGAGGAGGACGGAGCTGCCCCCGCAGCGGCGGCGGCCGCGGGATGGCTGTCAGAGCGTGACGCACAGTGACAGAAGCCAGATACACAGCCGCGTACCGTGGATGCCTGGCGTCTGACGTGCTGGAAAAACGGGGCTGTCGGGGCAGAAGACAGACGCGTGTCCCTGAGGGGCTGGGGGCGGGGGTGGGCTGCCAGGGAGCCAGAGGGAGCTGGGGGCGACAGGAACATTCCATGTCTCCACGTGGCGGTGACACATGGCACAGGTCTGTCGAAACTCAGAACGGTCTACCTAAACAGAGTGGCTTTCACGGCGTATAAATGATAACCCCATAAACCTTTCTCCTTAAAGTGAACCACATGTTCAAGAAAACCTTCTAGAACGTCTAAATAATTATAGCTCACAAACACAGACAGCCCCGCCTCCTTCTCTGGGAGAAAGAATGTCCCTGTCTTGGGCCTTTGGTTCCAAACAGGAAGTCCTAATTGTTGATTTCCCACACTTGCAAGTTAGAGAGCTCCTCGTCCAGTATCTGTTTCAAATGCACATGCAGCCCTCGCCGCTTTGGCTCCGTGGGTAGGGCGTCGGCCTGTGGACGGAAGGGTCCCAGGTTCGATTATGGCCAAGGACACATGCACGGGGTGTGGGCTCGATCCCCAGTAGGGGGCGTGCAGGAGGCAGCCGATCCATGATTCTCTCTCATCATTGATGTTTCTCTCTCTCTTTCCCTCTCCCTTCCTCTCTGAAATCAATAAAGAAATATAAAAAAATTAAATTAAAAAATAAATTTAAAAAAATAAAATGTATATGCAGCCCTAGCCGCTTTGGCTCAGTGGGTAGAGCATGGGCCCACGGACTGAAGGGTCCCGGGTTCGATTCCGATCAAGGGCATGTATCTTGGTTGCAGGCACATCCCCAGTAGAAGGTGTGCAGGAGGCAGCTGATGAATGTTTCTCTCTCATCGATGTTTCTGACTCTCTATCCCTCTCCCTTCCTCTCTGTAAAATCAATAAAATATATTTAATAAAGAAATGAAGACATAAAATGTAGGAGGATTGGCCTGCCCCCGGGTAGGGTTTTCTGGAAGAACCACAGATTCAAGATCAAGCAACCCACTTGCTTTGCCAGCAGGCGGTGGCAGCACCGGCCAGCATCCCATCAGGGACCAGGCGGTGGCAGCACCGGCCAGCATCCCATCAGGGACCGTCAGAAACCGTAGCATCGCTCTGGAAGCGTCACATTTTTAAGAAACAGCCGTTAATGAGCAGGCCCACAGGAATGCGCACAGGGACCGTCCACGAACACGCAGCGCCGCCCTCCCCTCCCCCGCCCCGACTGCGGCGTGGAGCCGTTCCCGTTAGGGAAGCCCCACGTTCTGGTAGTTACTCTCCCGAGCAGGGGCCAGCTCATGGGACCACGCTGGGCCACGACCCCCCCTAACCTCCTGTCCCCCGCCAGTGCCCGGGTCCCGTCCGCGCACAGGATGCCAGACGCCTTCCCGCCGTTTCTGTTGCCTCAGATCCTCGGCAGCTACAACCGCGGGAACCTCAGCACCGAGAAGTTCGTGGAGGAGATCAAGTCCATCGCCAGCGCGCCCACCGAGAAGCACTTCTTCAACGTGTCCGACGAGCTGGCCCTGGTCACCATCGTGGAGGCGCTGGGGGAGAGGATCTTCGCCCTGGAAGGTGGGTGTGGGGCGGCTGCGAGGCTGGGAGGGGGGGTCACTGGGTACCGTGGCCCTTCCTGTAAGGCGGACCTGGCCTGGGTGGCAGTGGCCCATGGCCCTGGGGGGCTGGGGGTGTGAGGACACGGGGGGGGCGGGCCTGAGAGCCCAGGAGGATGGTGGCCCGTGGGAACGTTCAAGAGCAAATACGGGCCCCGCGTCTGTGCCTCTCCTGGGGCCCAGGGTTAGAGGGGAGACGCTGGCGGGTTTGTTTCCCATCGGGCGGCGAGGGGCCTGTCCCTTCCCCCTGCCCGCTCCCCCCCGCGGCCAGGTCTCATGGCACCCGGTCCCGGGGCAGCGAAACGGCGGTTCAGTGAGTGTGCAGGTCACGACACTTCTTTCTAGATTTTTTCCTTGGCTTTTTCACGGCGACTGGCTGCCGGGGACACTGAGCGTCGCCGTCGGTAGAAGAGAGGGAGAACAACTGACTGAGAAACTAGGTCTCCCTGCGGAGAGAGCCGCCTTTGAGTGGGGGGCAGGCACCCCTTCCTCCTCGCTCCCTGGCATCGCAGGCTGGAGAGCGGCCTTCTCACCGGGGATGAGAAACCCCAGCGCCCCTCCCTCGGGCTCCCGCATGGACACAGGGAGGGCTGCTGGTTTGGGGTCAGGTGACAAGGAAAATGCAGGGGCGGGACTACAGGGGATGTTGAAATGTATGGGAAGGCGGGAACGTGATGCAGAGTAACGGCTCTCGAGCGCTTTTGGTCAGGGACCCCGATGATAAGGGCAGCTTGCTTCGTGACCAGGGCACCCACATCTACACACCCAAAATAAAACAAATCTCAGGAAGTGGCCCTTACCGCAGGCACAGCACTCTGGCACGTTCCCACCTCTGCCATCCACTCTCTTCTCTGTCCGTTGAAAACAAATAGAGGCTGGTGACGGCTCACCCTGTTGATTTCACGGCGGCGGCCCACCAGCCAGCCAGGGGCAGGCTCGACGTGGAGACGGTGGCGCTCCACGACCGTCGCTCAGGCTGGCTTTCTCTGTCCCCTTTCACCCCGGCTCCTTGTGCCTTGAGAATCCAGCACGGGAACTGTTTTCCCCCGAAGTCACAGCGGCTCCCGGACACGAGGCCGCCCTCCGTTCCGTGGACCAGCCGCCCTGCCTCACGGGCCGGCCCTGAGCTAGGGCTCCTTACGGAAGCCAGTGCGGCTTCCCCAGTCCTCCTGCGCTTCTGATCTTTCCCTGACATGCGTCAAGACACGGCGGACGCAAACCGCCAAGACCATTGAGAAGAGAAATCGCAGTCCCGTTTCTCACCTCCAGTGGGTCACCGTAGCCAGGGACTCACAGAAATGAAGCCGGATCAGAGACCGGGCGGAGGGGGGTCCGCTCTCCTGAAGTGACCTTTCCAGGTGGTTTCTAACCTGGGCGCACCACGCCTTCCAGGCGCTCAGACACCCCGAGAGGCCTCGATGTTTGAGAAATGGCTTTACAAGGAACTCCTCAGATTAAAAATGCCTCCCCCGTGTAGGCTAACCAAAAGAGGGTTTGGATAGCCTACTTCTGATTCTCTTTCCTCGTGAGATCGGAAAGGGCTTCGTGCCCTTGGTCACTTGGGAAGTCTGCATTCCCTATCCACATTTATTACCTTTCCATAGTAAATAGCAATTCTGAAGTCCCTGCCGGCCCGGGCCAGCGCCACCTGGTGGGGGGCGGGTGCCAGCAACTTGCCCAATAAAATCAGAAAGTGGGGTCTCAGGTCTCCCTTCCCCATGGGACCTTGGGAGAAACGCAGAATTCTGCACGGTGGTTAGAGCTGTTACCGCGGCACTTGGCAGCCAGGGAGGCGCTGGCGGCGAGAAGCTCAGGGAGGTACAGCGGCCGCTCCCACGATGCCCATCAGCCGCAGCGGGCCCGAGCTTCCCGCTCTCTGTCCTCCGATCCAAGCAGCGCGGCAGCCCGGGAAGGTGCTGGGAGCATGCAGGCCTTCGCTGCTGTTCCTGCCATTGACCCGGCGAAGATAAAGGAGGACGCACCTCCAGTATCGGGGACTTAAGTAAAGGTGGGGGTCCATTCAGTTACAGTGCATCTCGGTCATTGAATGAGAGGGCCACGTGGGAGATTAAAGTCATCGATGTGAATTCTTGGTTGATGTTCCCATCGCATCTAGTCCTACAAAAAGGCAATTGCTGGCGTGCTTGTCAACACGTTTATGCCAGGAAGTAGCGAGGAAATAAGTTTGATTCCACAAATGCGATTAGTCTCATGCCTCAATGAAAGGGCAGACGGACATTCTTAAAATATGCACTATTTTTAACGTCTCTGCGAGGCCCAATAAATCAGCAGCTCCCCACGGGAAGCCAGTGAGTCAGCATCCCCTCGACCCCCTCGTGGCTGTGGCTTAGGGCTGGTGGGTGTTTTGAGAATAGCAGGGCGCCCTGGACTGCCTCTGCACTGAGGTAGAGAGCTCCGACATGGGCGCAGGATCATGTGTGTGTGTGTGTGTGTGTGCACGTGTGTGCGCGTGCACGTGTGTGTGTGTGTGTGTGTGTGTGTGTGTGTGATTAAATGGCACGTGGCCCAGAACCCTGTCAAAAAGTCCCCTCCCGGTCCGTGAGTGATACCCACAGCCGGAAATTAGAGCAAATACAAACCCAGAATCCTACCGCTTTATCCAACAACGGGGTTCCGGGAGGATCTCCAGCCAGACATCGGGGTTCCTCAGCCCGGTCAGGCACCCGGTGAGTTTGGTCCGATATCTCAGCAGAAATCCGGGGCGAGAGGCTTTAGCCTGTGGACATAACGCCCCACGAGGCCTGTCGGCGGCGGGCGTGTGAGGACACAGCACGCGTGGCGATGCCACCACACCACACGCAAGGATGGGAGACACGGCCTCTGCCAGCGTGCCCCGCCCCGCCCCGCCCCGCCTCGGGACTCTCGATGGGGAAACGGGGCCGGAGCTGCCTGGAAGGCGTTGAAGTTCGGCTGTGGGGCCCCCCTGCAGCTCCAGGTGCTAAGGGCGTCTCTCCCTCCCTCCCAGCCACCGCCGACCAGGCCGCCGCCTCCTTCGAGATGGAGATGTCGCAGACCGGCTTCAGCGCGCACTA
The DNA here is from genome assembly GCF_963455305.1 of Plecotus auritus. NCBI lineage: Eukaryota > Metazoa > Chordata > Mammalia > Chiroptera > Vespertilionidae > Plecotus > Plecotus auritus. The sequence goes on from NC_137774.1 coordinate 176,331,393, forward strand.
CTCCCAGGTATGTCTCCCTGTGCGTAGCTTTCTTCTCCCAAGAAAATAGGAGGTAGTTCAAGGATGTATTTCAAGAACGTGAATTTTTTTGAGGTTTCCGCCCCAAACCAACACCCAGCATCTCGCGCCCCCCCCCCCCCCCCGCCCCCCGGTGACATTTCTCATGCACAGGGAAGGCACTCACAGCTCCCCTGGGAAACGTGTTCCCCGCGCCGCTCACTGCACGGCACTGTCGCTGGGAGTCCGTTACGTGAGCTGCCCCGTGCATCGTCATGCATCTGGCTGTGTGAAACGCTGCGTTTAGAATAGTTGCTAATGCTGTGGGCCCGGGCGTTTTCTCAGTGTTAAGATACTCAGGGGTTCTGCTAGGATTCCACGTTCAAGGCCGAGGGTTCTTGGCACCGAGAACACAGCGTTAGAAATGACGTCGTTGGTAGTTGATGCAGGAGAAGGCGGCGCGGCCCCTGGCCAGCAGGCTGGCATCCCCATGTGCAGTTGTGCCATAGAACCAACCTGGGCCCGTCCCTTACCCCGAGGACGGGGAAGGTGCTCCCGGCATCCGGCCAGTCCCCGTGAGGGCTACGGGGTCGGTGTGTGGGACGCCCGTGGAAGGCGCCCATCGCACTGTTGACCTGCGTGTCTTGCCCTCGTTAACCGTCCATCTCTCCGGATGGCAGGACTGGGTCATGCTCGGAGCTGTGGGCGCCTATGACTGGAACGGGACGGTCGTCATGCAGAAGGGCAATCAGATCGTCATCCCCCGAAACACCACCTTCAACGTGGAGTCTTCCAAAAAGAATGAGCCCCTGGCCTCCTACTTGGGTAAGCTGGGGTGCCGTTAGTGGAATGTGACAGATTTTAGTTGTGTTTCTATGTCTTATTCTGAGCATTGTTTGCTGATGTTTCTATGGGCCCACGGACAGCTATGCAGAGGTCACCTCCAAGGGTCACTGTTTTACGGGGCCTCTGGGAGTTCCCAGCCTCTGAGCAGCCTTCGCCAGAACACGGAATGTGGAAGGCATGCTTCCTCGGAGGGCTGGCCATGCAGGGATGGTTCAGACCGATGTGACTTTCCGAGGTCTCCCTGTGTCTGCTACTCTCTTTAACCTCACGAGGACCTTGGGACCTGGTGTACCGGAAATGAGGCAAGAAAAAGGAACCTTGACCCAGCTGATAGCCCAAAGATCGGACTCCTATTTTATTATATTGTGAGAAAACCGTTTGCTCCTTTAGCCAATTTTTTAAAAAAATGTTCTTACAGCTTTTTAGAGAGAGAGAGAGGAAGGAAGAGGGAGAGAGAGATAGAAACATCGATGAGAGAGAATCATCGATCAGATGCCTCCTGCACGACCCCTCCTGGGGACCCGGCCCCGCAACCTGGCATGTGCCCTCTTTGGGGATCAAACCAGTGGCCTCTTGGTTCATGGGTCGATACTCAACCACTGAGCCACACTGACTGCGTTAGCCAATTTCTAAGTGTTTATTATTGTTGACTATTCATAGTCTCTTAAGTATCTTCTATCCTTAGTTTCTCAATGGGTCCTAATTTTGGAAAAGAAACTTTTCATTTGTTTGGTCATACAGCTGCTTCTTTAACAGCTCTATTCGATAAGAGGAATATGGAACTTAAACCCAGTGAAGTAGCATCCGCTCATTTTCCAAAGGCTTGTCTGGAATGAGGAGGAGTGCGTCTGGTATCACCTTACCCTAGATCAATACCAGGCAGGGGCTGTCCAGGGGGCATCTGGGAACTCTACTATCATCTCGCTGATCTCTGTCAACAGTTGGAAGGGCCTGGGATGAGAAGGGCCCCCGAGGTATGGTTTCCCAGCTCCTACGCACTCAACAAATATTTTGGAAGTCCTCTTTCGCCCGAGGCTTGCTTCCTGGGGCTGGGCTGCTGAGTAAAGAACACAGATGCCGTATGGGGCTCATAGGTTAGCACGTTAGCATTCCTTCCTGCGATCTGTCTGGCCTGGAGGCAGTCTGTCTCTCTCCCAGTTTCCTCCCATTTTAGGGAGAGGGTAGCAGAGTATTCCCTGGTAGACCTGTGCATCTCCTTTCAGGCACATACGGAAGCTGTAGAGGCAAGGAAACTTAAAAAAGAATAACAGGCCTGAGGCCTTTAGATAAATAAGAATATATAATGGTAGTGTTCACGTAAGAAACATTCAAGCCTGTCTAGAATTTTTTTTTAAATATATTTTATTGATTTTCCACAGAGAGGAAGGGAGAGGGACAGAGAGTCAGAAACACTGATGAGAGAGAGAAACATCGATCAGCTGCCTCCTGCACACCCTCCACTGGGGATGTGCCCACAACCAAAGCACATGCCCTTGACCGGAATCAAACCCGGGGCCCTTCAGTCCACAGGCTGACGCTCTATCCACTGAGCCAAACCGGCCAGGGCCTTGTTTAGAATTTTTGTGAGTTTATTTGAGCAAACGGTCGACAATTGCCAGGAAGCAGAATCTCAACATACTGAGATAATGCTCTGGAGAATGATTTTTCACCTATTTTTATAAATTACCATCCAAGGAGGAGACGTAAGTGGGTTACACGAAATCCGTTGGTGATAGATGAGGGCGGTGGGAGAAAGCAAAGGGGGTGGGGGGGGGGACCTCTGGGATTGGATAAAAAGTAAAACGATAGACACATAACCCCTTTACTTAAGTGGGTACAGGATAGGTAACCGTCAACAATTAACAGGATCACAATAACAATGAGGGAGTTTGTGGTCTCTGCCCTGTGCCCTGACCCACTGGGGGGTCCAGGAAAAGGGAAGTTACCCTGACATTCCAAAGGTGTGTTGTCATAGATGCAGAAAGACAATAGGCTGAGTGAAGAACAAAGTTGATCTTTGACAGGGAAGATCCGGGCCGAGGACATGACTCCCCACCATAGACTGCTTTTTAATTTAAAAAGCTTAATTTCAGACCATCCTCTGTGGTCACTGTAGGTCTCTGAATTTGCAAGGCCGCCACGCAGGCCTCCGCTGAGTTAGTCAGGTCCAGCCGTGGGCAAACTACGGCCCGCGGGCCGGATCCGGCTGTTCTATCTGGTTCTCTTGCTCTCCCCTCCGCTCCTTTACTTTGAATTTATATTAGTTCACACAAACACTCCATCCATGCTTTTGTTCTGGCCCTCCGGTCCAGTTTAAGAACCCATTGTGGCCCTCGAGTCAAAAAGTTTGCCCACCCCTGGGTTAGCCTGTGGCCCCTGTTTGTCCACCGTAAGCAGCAGATAAAATGTGAGCGTTCAAACCCCTTGCGACACGTTGAAATGCATGGATGAAGGTCTAGTCTATTTCTCATTCAAGTCCCGTTACATTCTGACCTCTCAGAGGGCAGCTACAACAGTCAGGCATTGCTCTAAGTCTCGTGCATCAGAAAAGAAAATGCCAGCCGAAACCGGTTTGGCTCAGTGGATAGAGCGTCGGCCTGCGGACTGAAAGGTCCCGGGTTCGATTCCGGTCAAGGGCATGTACCTTGGTTGCTGGCACATCCCCAGTGGGAGGTGTGCAGGAGGCAGCTGATCGATGTTTCTCTCTCATCGATGTTTCTAGCTCTCTATCCCTCTCCCTTCCTCCCTGTGAAATATCAATAAAATATAAAAAAAAAAAGAAAAAAAAAAAGAAAAGAAAAGAAAGTGCCAAACGAAGAGATGTCGGTAGCAGATTATCCAGAGCAGGGGTCCTCAAACTACGGCCCGCGGGCCACAGGCGGCCCACCGAGGACATGTATCCGGCCCGCCGGGTGCCGCTGCCTGTCCTGCTTAGCAGCCGACGCGTCCCGGGCCCGCAGTGCGCATAGGAATTTGTTCATAGTTTTTTTTTAAACTATAGTCCGGCCCTCCCACAGTCTGAGGGACAGGGAACTGGCCCCCTGTTTAAAAAGTTTGAGGACCCCTGATCCAGAGGATCCAGATCTGGAAACAACCCCCTTCTACCTGCCCCCCTCCCCCTCAGGCCCCCAAGAACGTGAAGAAAGGACTGTTAGAAAAGAAAGTGGACACCTGCACATCTTTTTAACTCTGGAGGATTGGGATGTAAAATGAGGGAGTTGGGCTGAAAATGCATGCTGAGCGTTAGCGTTAAAGGAGGCCTCAGAGAGCAGCTGGTCAACGCTGGCTTTCCGGATTAAGAAACGGAAGAAAAGGGAAATCACGTCACAGCGGCCTGTGGCCATCGGAGCTAGAACGGAGGTCTCTGGGTTCCTGCTCCAGGGCTCACCTCCCTCGGCCACAGCGCCTCACTCTGGTGGGCCCAGGGGCACAGTGAGTCCCTGCGGGGTGCCATCCCTGACCTACACATAGAGGAACCCGGATAAGCAAGGTGGGTCCATGCCTCCGGATGACGCTGCGTTTTGGGGTGAGAGGCAGGCAGGCGTGGTTGGTGCGTACCCTGTGCTGCCGGAGGACGGCCGGAGCTCGGATGAGGTGGCTTCTGCAGGTCCTTCAGATCCCAGGTCCTACGGGACTGTTCTATGGGAACGCTTCACCATCGATTAATACATACAAGATTTCCTTCCGAACAGAGAAGCACCAGAAGGGGATCAGAGGAGGAAAAGAGCTTTTCTTCCCTCTGAAGTAGTACTCTCAATCGGAAATGTGGCTTTCAAAACGTGTCCTCGCCTGGCTTACAAATCAGGACGAGTTTGAGCAAATGGCTACAGTCCGTGTGGATTGCGAGCTGTCCAGGGGTGGGCAAACTTTTGGACTCGAGGGCCACAATGGGTTCTTAAACTGGACCGGAGGGCCGGAACAAAAGCATGGATGGAGTGTTTGTGTGAACTAGTATAAATTCAAAGTAAAGGAGCGGAGGGGAGAGCAAGAGAACCGGATAGAACAGCTGGATCCGGCCTGCGGGCCGTAGGTTGCCCACGGCTGTTTAGACCATAGAAACCCTTACTCAGGAAGAAAGAGGTAAAGACTCTATAAACATCCATCCTGAGCAGCAGCGAGGAGAACCGAGGAGTATGCGTGGCCCTGGAGCTGCTGAATGTCGCTCAGGGGGTGGCCAGGGCCCGTCTGGCTGTGACCCAGTAACGAACCGCCTGAGGCCCAGCAGGTGGGTCTGATGGTGAGAATACAGTCAGGAGCCTCACCCGCCTCCGCCTCCTCCGCCCAGCTTGCTGATTGCTGATGTGGCGGCAGACAGAGTCCCAGCAAAGGGAGGATGGGAGGCAAATGCATGAGATCAAGGCAGAGCCCACCTGCTTGCCGTTCCCCCACCTGGTGCGAGCGCGCCCCCGAGGGGGTAGGAGAGCTGGGGCGGGACTGAGTCTCTAGAAACCGCAGGCAGGGCTGGGCCATCCCCTTCCTTCCTCTTTGAGGTTGTGCTTTTCTTCTCAAAGCCATGCTAGGCGCCCGTGTTTATCAGCACGTCCCTTTCATGAAGTCGGCCTCCCGGGGCTCCGTTTCCCTCCTGCTGCATTGTCATTGGCACCCCAGCCGCACCCCGGCCGCTGCCTGCTGGTCCCGGGGCCGGGGAGGGCCCCGCCGGTGCTTTGGGTTACCAAGTGCGCATCTCAGAGCCGATGAACCGAGTCATCGCACACGCCAAGCCTCCTCCTTGCCAGCCCCCTTTTTTTCAAATTGATTTTTTTTATTGACTAAGGTATTACATATGTGTCCATAGCCCCCCTTGCCTCCCCACCCCACTCCCGTACACGCCCTCACCCCCCTGCTGTCTCTGCCCATTGGTTAGGCTTAAATGCATGCATACAAGTCTTGTGGTTGATCTCTCCCCCTTCCCCCCACCCTCCCCTGCCAGCCCACTTTTTAAAGTTTCTTTTATTAGTTTGCATTTCGCATTATGACGATTACAAAAAAAAAAAAAAATCAGTGTGTACCAGAGGCCCTCCTGGCTCCCCCCACCCCCCCCCCCCTCGCAACATTTCCTAGCAGAGCGACCGGGCACAAAACAGCCTGTTCCCACATTCCTCCTCGCCGTTTTATTTATGCACGAACATGACCCGCAGGTTCTGTTCTCAAGCAGTCTTCTAGCTCGTAACACAGACATAGGACACCTGACATGTTTGCAAAAGAACCGTCTACGCCGTGTCATAATTCTTAAAAGCTCAAAGGCAGAGGAA